>NC_060144.1:329055093-329686343 GCF_021461385.2 Schistocerca piceifrons
GAAAGTCTTGTAACGCTGAGGCCAGAGCACAGTTGTGAACCAGTGCCAGCCATGGCTGCAGTCTGCCGTCTCCTAGACGCTTCTTCACGGCAGACGAGGACAACACTGACGGGCACGGGAGGCAGCAGGAGTTGGGACGACGGCTGGCATTTTTAAAATACCGCACGTGTCCCTTGGAAAGGCCATGCGCTGCCCGCCTGGCATTTACGACCTCTGCCGAAGTTGCGGCGGCCTTTCTGCAGGGGGCAAGTATCGGCACCGCTGCGGCCTTCGTGGCCTTCGGATAAAAGTACCGCCGGCCGCGGTGTCCGAGAGGTTCTAGGCGCTTCAGTCCGGAACCGCGCGACTGCTACGGTCGCAGGTTAGAATCCTGCCTCGGGCGTGGATGTGTGTGCTGTCCTTAGGTTAGTTAGCTTTAAGTAGTTCTAAGTTCTAGGGGACTGATGACCTCAGAAGTTAAGTCTCATGGTGCTCAAAGCCATTTGAACCATTTGATAAAAGTACCGCCTCGCAAAACTAGTGTTTACCGTCTCCCGCCACGAGGTTTAAACTTGTCGTTACTGTGTGTGTGGCCGGTCGGTGTGGCCGAGCGGTTCTAGGCGCTTCAACCTGGAAACTCGCGACCGCTACGGTCGCAGGTTCGAATCCTGCCTCGGGCACGGATGTCTGTGATGTCCTTAGGTTAGTTAGGTTTAAGTAGTTCTAAGTTCTAGGGGACTGATGACCTCCGATGTTGAGTCCCATAGTGCTCAGAGCCATTTGAACCATATTTTGAACTGTGTGTGTGTACAATACAGATCACTAGAACCGTTCAATAAGGTTTTTGTTACAAAACGGGTGCTGAATTTTAAAATGAAGCCAGTTTTTCGCCATCTGGTTCATTTTTATTTGATATGCTACCCTCTACCTATAGAAATTTTTGAAAACACCGCTTATGGGCTAATCTTCCGTGGTTTAACATAAATATGCCGCAGATGTCTTCGTTGATCATCGAAATATGTACAAATAATTACCATCAGTTCAGAAATCTTTCAGGAAATAAAAGTGTTTTGGCAGCACTGCCAATGAGTCATGCTTCTCATGTTCTGTTTGTTTTCACTTCCATCTCAGTGACTGCTTGCTGTTTTTAAGTGCGTGAAGATTTGTAGTACGTGCTTTTTATCAATTTAGTAGAGGAAACGCCTTCTACAAGTGAAAATAGTGCAGTTTCTTTAAGGTTAACTGTGAAATCGCAAATTTGGGAACTTAATCCTCTTGTAAACAAATGCTACAAACTTTATTTCCGATGTAAGTGTGACGATCAGTACAAGAATTCCTCCCCCCCCCCTTTCCCCCCCCCCCGCCCCCCCTCCCAGATATATCCTGTTAGTACTGTACTACGCGCATGCCAAGATGGTTAAAAGGATTATTTTATATGTACTTTGCTGTTCCCATCATTCGGAGGAACCCGACGCACAATACAATGGACTGTTAATTTTGTCTGACAAAAATAGGTGGAATCGTATCTACAACAAGGAAAACTTTGGAATATCGTAATTAACCATCTGCTGTAATGCCTGTATATCACAGTGAAGAATTGCCGATATCAGTGTCTCCTGAGATGTTATAGTGAAGCCGCGCGGAATTAGCCGAGCGGTGTGAGGCGCTGCAGTCCTGGACTGTGCGGCTGGTCCCGGCGGAGGTTCGAGTCCTCCCTCGGGCATGGGTGTGTGTGTTTGTCCTTAGGATAATTTAGGCTACGTAGTGTGTAAGCTTAGGAACTAATGACCTTAGCAGTTAAGTCCCATAAGATTTCACACACATCTAAATATTTGTTACAGTGAGAGGAGACGAATACAGTAACGAATGCGCCAAAGACAGCGAAGAATCTGTGCGTAACGAACCAAAATTTCAAGACCACACTCAATCAAATGAGCCACACTTCTCGTCCCAAGTGGATGTAAGCGATTTTATTCGTGATTTAAAATTCGTCTCAGCAATAGGCTGTGCTTTCAGATTCGTGTGTATAAGGATGGATCTCCTTCTTCTTCACGACATGGGAGGGTTTAAAGTGACCACCATGCTACGTTTTCTGAATATTTCTCCAAGAAAGCTGACCTGCTTTTTCATAATGATGTTTGGTCTACCATGGAGACACTTGGCCATGACTTCAGAGTAAAAACTGGTGGTTGTTCTTTGACTCCAACAAAGTTAGTCTGAAAGCAGTACTTCTTCAAAATGGGGACAAATTCCTTTCTTTTCTGATTGCTCATGTAGTTAATCTGAAGTTGACATATGAGATTTTAAGCTGATTCTCAAACTTAACCAGTACGCGGAAACACTCTAAGACAAAAAAGGCGCACCACGAAGCAGTTGTGCAAATTGGCCGCGAACTGATATTCACATCGACGAAAAATGTAAAATTGTAAACTTTGGCGGCCGATGGATGAATGTGTGACGTTGCAGCGTAATTTCATCACCCAGTTGGCAAGGATAGTAAGCGGGGAACACGCCGATACCACGGCATAAAGTCTTCGCGTATTTCATTCCGTGTACTCAGCTGGACAGTTACTATGCCTCGCAGACAGACGCTTGAACAACATAAGCAGATGTCATCATTTCAGACAGTACATGTAGTTGTGCTCCACGAAAAAGGTTAGATAATTGCAAATCGCTCGAATTTTGAATAGAAGCGACGCCACTAACCAACGATGTTGGCGGGAATGGGTGAACCGTGGCCGAACGCAGCATCAAGAAGGAAGTAGTTGACGTAGACTCGACACAGGGAGATGAGGGAACGTGAGGTCCGGGCAACTGTCAGAGACATCCTCTGAGCTCCGGATTCATCATTAAAAGTCGAAACCCTCAGCTGCCGACAGGTGTTGTTGATATACCTCAATGGGGACAGCTGAAAATGTGTGCCCCGACCGGGACTCGAACCCGAGATCTGCTTGCATGGCAGACTCTCTAACCATCGGAGCCACCGAGAACACAGATGAATAGCGCGACTGCAGGGACTTATCCCTTGCACGTTTCCCGTGAGACCCACATTCCCAACTGTCCACAAGCTACACTACTGGCCATTAAAATTGCTACACCAAGAAGAAATGCAGATGATAAACGGGTATTCATTAGACAAATATATTATACTAGAACTGACATGTGATTACATTTTCACGCAATTTCGGTGCATAGATCCTGAGAAATCAGTACCCAGTACGTGATAGAAAGGCAGAAAAATAACCATCGCGTTTGCGCCCCATCCTCATGTCCACACAGTCAGTGAGGTTGCCCAATTTGTTGTTGTATTAACGCGGACCTCCCAATGTGTCTACGGGGAATGGCGTACACTCGCTGCAGTACAAAGGCGGATGGCGGTCCGATGCGTAGTAGAAGGAGCATTCTGCCATGCAACCCCACCAGACAATAGTTTCATTCTGCCTCATCCGTCGATAGCATGCGCAACGGAATGCGTGCAGGACATTTAGCATTGATTTAAATGTTAGTTCAGGTACGGTAAGTTTAACAAACCACTGTAGCGTTCATTATCGATGATATAATGCAAATTATGTATACTAAAGGTGGAGGGGGCAGAAAAGGAAGAGACTTTCGATGTAAGCTGCATCGGGACTTCATGCGGAACCAGCGGCGACGAGCGAAAATGTGCTGCACCGTGATTCGAACCCGAGATCTCCCGCTTACGAGGCAAATGCGTTATCCATTGGACCATCCGGACACGATGTTTATCGCACCTACGCAGACTCCTTGGTAATCCCTGCAGGAGGTCGGACGTAATTGTGCATCCGCACTGGAGGTGGTGGAGTCATTGCTCATCGAGGCGAATCGATTATATGAATGCATTGTGTTTTTTCTATCTGGTATGCATATATAACTTTTCTGTTTCCCTCAGCAGACGCGAATGCGTTGCACATGTGAACTGAAACCGTCGTAGAACGGAAACGGCACGTTTCCGGATATGGGTTCATATTCAAAACATTACGAATATGTGCTCATTCCCTTCTATAAGTCCTAAAAGTTGGTAACGGGAATTTCCCAATACCCTGTACGCTAGCTGGTTATTTGGAATCAGCACCATAAGAGAGATCGACGCGGAGACGTGACAGAATGGCAGTAAGGAAACATCCCCACAGTCTCGTACCTTGCAAAACGGCACTGATCACAGCGGAGCATGACGCTTCAATGGATCAAACAACACAGGAACTACACAACAGCTGACTGTAGGAGCGCGATGTAGTCCGACGAGTCACGACTCCTCATCTCTTCAAATGGTGGAAGGCGTAGAGTCCACCAAAAGCCGAATGAGGTCATTAACCCGCTATAAGTGAAAAGCATAATTCAAGAGGGAAGTGGTTTTCGTACGCTTCATATAATTCACCGTGATCGCAAAGCAATATATTTATTTCAACGTTCTCGGACCAAGCGTTGCCGTTTCTCGCAGATCCTCGTGATATGCTGTGAACGCTCTCGTCTTCCAGGAAACAACAGCCGTCTTCTTAGTAGTGCACGCATACGTTCCTCGTTTGACGAACACCCGGGCACTCTATCGTACCTCGACTGGCTCGTTAAATCACCCGATCTTAAAACCACAGATAATGGCTGGGGCTATTTGCAACAGCGCGTGGATCCAGTCCATTATCAAGGCTAGAGGCAACGTTACACGGTATTAGCATCATGTCTCCTGCGGGTGACTAATTTTTTGGCAGCTGCGCTTATTAATAATGTATTTCCCAATTTATTATACTCCAGCTACAATCTGCAAGCAGGCGATCTTCAGTACTATCTCAGTACCAGATCAGAGTGTCTAACAGCAGTTATGAACTTCATTTTGCAAGCAGTTTATAACTGGACAAACAAAATAGGACTTAGGCTGAAATATAATAAATCGCATGCCATACATATAGTGAATCAGTGTCTAATCAGTCCACATCTGTTGCACCTCTTTCCTAAATAATACACAAATCACTTTCGGTCCTTCAGGGATCTTTTTAGAACACTTGGATGAACACTTACTGTGTGTGAAAACACTGTATATGTGCCGCGTGGTGTATGTGTCGTTTCATATTATTTACAAAACAAAAATATCAAGATGAAAAAGTTTCAGGGGATAGTGTTGCCAATTTTTGGTAACTGCGTTGTCCTGTGCGGTGGTCCAAACTGTTACAGATTCAAGCGCAGGGACGTCACTTGAAATTACCGCGTAATTTCAGGTAACATACCCATTGCCCTCGTTCTTTAACTGAACCTATCTCTTGAAATAACAATAGCCTCCTTATACTTCTGAGATCAAACACGTCACAATCGCCAAGCTCAGAGTAGTTATACTAACATAAGCCATAAACATTTTTTAGTTTCTTGTCTTCATTGTATCTGATGTATTGCCTTTAATTGTCACGTAAGTGCGCGTTTGTCTAAACTAAAAACTTTCAGGTATCTAATCTAGTTTAAGAGAGCGCTAGATAGTCTGCCAAGTACAAATAAGCGAATAAATAAGTAAACAAAGCTATAGCACCTACTTCCTGCAGAGCTTGCCCAATGTTCTAAATATATTGTACCACAGGTTGCGGGGATGTGAGTTATGAAAGGTTAACGAATTTCTGTATTTGCTGCTCCGAAGAAGTGACTGTTGTCTAGTCATCATTTAAAAAGAAACATTTACTGATTTACGTAAGTCATCTTTATTCCACTACTAATATTATTTCTCTCTGTTGTTATTATCTTCGTGGACGATGCAGAGAAAGAGCAATTGGCGGGAGCCCTTCGTGTGAACTAGAATTTCTTCAATTTTAGGCCAATGTCACTACGCACGACATATGAAAGACAGAAAAATACATGCATCGCATTGGGGGATGATCGTTGGAATTTTCATAATCGTCCGTGGCGCGTAACATCTTAACTGTACCACTTTCTCCGTATTTCACCACATTTGTGACGCTCTAGCGTTGACAAAATAATTTGGAAGTGAATCACGCCGTTCTTCTCTTAACCCTTTCCATATATCTATTACATTGCCTCGCACGGGTGTAAGAACCATGAAAAACACTCATGAATCGGTTGAATGAGGGGTTTTGTAAGCACGTACGGTGATGAATTACATTTCCTTATAGCTTTTTCGATGAATTTTAGTTTGGCATCTCTTTCCCTGCAACTAGACTCATATGATTTTCCACCTTACATCGCTCCACGATCTGGCGATGTTTAGAACTGTACTTATTAGCATGTAGTTCACAATAGTTTTTCCCACGAAACCAAAATGCATGGGATACATTCTATCATGATAATAGACAGACGAGTAAAAACATTGTGACCAATTGCTTAATAACGTGTTGGTTCACATTTTGAACGCATTACAAGAACTATTCAGCGTGGCACGGATACAACAAATCCTTGGTATGTTTCTGGAAGTATGTGGCACCTGACGTAACTTACAGGCCGGAGGTTTGTCGGTATGGAGCTGGTCGCCGATAGCACGCCATTGTGTTCCACTGGGTTCATATGAGCCAAATCTAATGGCGAAGACATCAACGTGTATTACCTATCATGCTCCTCAAGCCACTGTAACACGATTCTGGTTGGTTCAAATGGCTCTGAGCACTATGGGACTTAACATCTATGGTCATCAGTCCCCTAGAACTTAGAACTACTTAAACCTAACTAACCTAAGGACAGCACACAACACCCAGCCATCACGAGGCAGAGAAAATCCCTGACCCCGCCGGGAATCGAACCCGGGAACCCGTGCGTGGGAAGCGAGAACGCTACCGCACGACCATACGATTCTGGTCTTGTTAGTTATCGCGTTCGTATACGCCATCGCCGTCGGAGAATACATTAAACATGAAGGGATGCCGGTGGTCACAATAAGGATTTACGTGGACCACATCTATGATACTACCTTTCGTTACTACTATAGGTGAAACAGAATGGGAATGCTACCATGGCATAATACCGCAACCACTGCACTGAACCCAAGGCACGCTGCATGTTTCGAGCAGCCGTTCACCTCGATAACGGTGTATTCGGACTTGCTGTCACGAATGGATCGCGGATGTGAGTAGAAATTGATGAGACTGCATAAGATGAACATGTAGGAAAGCAACCTAACGTCAGCCAGGGCGCTGGAAAGCAGGAGAGGTTGCGTTTTTGTGGCAAAGGGCGCTGGAGCTACATGGCCAGCTACGACAGAATGTTCTGGAAGGACGAAAGGACACGGGAGGCGCGCGTGATCGCTGGGGATTGCATCAGACAAGCCTAAATAAGCAGGGCCGCTGGTGCTGTTAGAGAGATTCCTTCGACAGTTGCCTCAGACGCTGGACCTGAATTACTCTGCCCTCGGGACGAGACTTAGTTACTCGTGACGCTTAGCTGCACAGGGTACATGCAGGATTGCACAACTTACAATCAGTGCGTTGGTGCCTCTTAGGGTTCGTCAGTGGTCTTATCCTACCTCGTGTTTCATCTCAGTTATTTCATCAGAAGTATACGTCCCTTATCACACCGAGTTCCCTTATCTGCAAAGAATTTCCAGCTTGTTTTCCAGCACCAGGACTGCGAATTGGACGAGCCACCTCATTACTGGATTTAGCGTCTAGTTCCCATCCTGATACGCTCGCAGGAAACTACAGACGCGACAATGTCTATAGACCTGGTGTAACAAGTAATGTGATTCATACAACCAGGTGACACGTTTCCGTTGCCCCACGGCCCATTCTCGATGATGTCGAGCTCACTGCAAGCGTAACTGACGATGTCGTTGGGTCAATTCGGAAATACGTGAAGTTTGTCTGCTGCGGAGTATCATGTTCAACAATGTGCGCAGAATGGTGTGCTCCCAGACATTTGTGCACTGTCGTCAGAGCTTCCACATATCGCCTCCTTTCCTACTTTACAGAGCGGGCAAGACCTCCATGTTCTGTGATGAGTCGTGGACGTCCTGCATTATAGATCGGGCTGACCTCTGTCCTTCACACTGTGGGATGGGACGTGCATGTATAACACCTTATCGCATTCTCGTGGTTTCATCGACCTTCAATCACTTTTCATAGGTTTCGCGACAGTAACACACCAACAGGCGATCAGATTTGTCGTTGCCGAGTTGCTACTTTCTAGGCGCTCGACCACAACTATCCGCTATTTCTCAGAACCGTTTATGTCAGTAGATTTCTCCATTTGCGTCCCGTATCGTAGCTACAAAGATTTCCCGTTCGTCGCTGCTCTGCTTATATACTTTCTTTACCGCTTCACATCTACATCAACATCTACCGATAATCCACAATCCCATTATGACACGTGGTGCAGTATACCCCGTACCACTACTAGTCATTTCCTTTCCTGTTCCATTCGCAAATAGAGCGAGGGGAAACCAACTGCTTGTATGCCTCCATATGAGCCCTAGTTTCTTGTATCTTCGTGGTCCTTATGCGCAATGTATGTTGGCACCAATAGGATCGTTCTGCAGTAAGCTTCAAATAGTGACCCTCGAAAAGAACGTTGCCTTCCCTCTAGGGATTCCCTTTTCAGTTCCCGAAGCATTTCTTTAACACTTGTGTGTTGTTAGATCCTACTGCTGACAATTCTAACAGGCTCCCTATGAATTGCTTCGATGAATTCCTTTAATTCGACCTGTAAAGGATCCCAAACACTCGAGCAGCAATCAAGAATAGGTCGCACTAGAGACCTTTATAAGTGAACCACATTTTCCTAGAATTCTATCAATAAACCGATGTCGACCATTCACCTTCCCTACCACAAACCTCACATGCTCTTTCCATTTCATATCGCCTTACAATGTTACGTTCAGATACTTAAACCGCGTGACTCTGTTCAGTAGGAAACTACTGATGCTGAATTCGAACATTATGGGTTTGTTTTCCCTCCACATCCGCATTAATAATTTCTACATTTAGAGTTAGAAGCCATTCATCACACCAACTAGAAATTTGGTGTAAGTCATCTTGTATCCTCCTACAGTCATCCAATTTCGGCACCCTATCGTAATCCACAGCATCGTCAGAAAACAATCGCTGATTGTTGCCCATGCTGTTCGTCAAATCATTCATGTACACGGAGAATAACAGCGACCCTGTCGCACTTCCCTGTGGCATTCAACATGATACCTTTATCTCTGATGAGCACTCACCGTCGAGGACAACATGGTCCTATTACTTAAGAAGTCTTCGAGTCACTCTCGTATCTGTGAACCTATTCCAGATGCTCGTATCTTCTTTAGCAGCCTACAATGGCGCACCTTATCAAACTCTTTTCGGAAATCTAGAAATATGCTATCTGCCTGTTGCCCTTCATCCATAGTTCGCAGTATATCATGTGAGAAAAGGGCAAATCTGTGTTTCGCACGAGCGAAGCTTTCTAAAACTATCCTACCTCACGCCCGCCCGGTCGCCCGGTTAGCCGTGCGGTCTAACGCACCGCTTTCCGGGGGGGGAAGGTCTGCTGGTCCCCGGCACGAATCCGCCCGGCGGATTAGTGTCGAGGCATGGCGTGCCGGCCAGTCTGTTGATGGTTTTTAAGGCAGTTTTCCACCTGCCTCGGCGAATGCGGGCTGGTTCCCCTTAGTCCGCCTCAGTTACACTATGTCGGCGATTGCTGCGCAAACACTTTCTCCACGTGCGCGTACACCGTAATTGCTCTACCCCGCAAACATTTGGGTTACACTCGTCTGGTGTGAGACGTTCCCGGGGAGTCCACTGGGGGCAGAACCGCACAATAACCCTGGTTTGGTGTGTGTGTAGGAGGGGGTGGGGGGTGGTGGGGTGAGTGGACTGCTGTAGCCTGTTGTGGGGTTGTCAACCACTGAGGGGTACAGCGGGGACGAAACCTCCCCGTCGTTTCTAGGTCCCCAGTTCCATGCAATACAATACAATAGAATCCTAGTTCACAGAAATACGCTTCTCAGTCTCAAGGAAATTTATTATATTCGAACGGAGCATATATTCAAGGATTCTGCAAGAAACCGAAGTTGGCGATATTGGTCTATACTTTGCGGGTCCGTTCGTCTACCTTTCTTATGTACTGGAGGAGTCGCCTGCGCTTTTTTCCAGTCACTTGGGACTTTGTGCTGGGCGAGAGAGTCAAGATAAATTCAGGCTAGGTAAGGGGCTAACGCTGTAGAGTATTCTTTGTAAAACCGAATTGGGATTCCATCCTTCCATCCGGACCTTGTGATTTATTTGCTTTCAAATCTTTCAGTTGCTTCTCTATGCCAGGGATGCTTATTACTACTTCGACCATACGGGAATCTTTTCGATGGTTATACGGCAGTATGTATGTACGGTTCTCTTGCGTGAGTACACATTTTCGAAGTGCCACGAACTGATATTCAGTCTTGCCGTAGACGGTGGTCATAATGTTTTGGCTCGTGAGTGAACTACAACTGAGAAGACATCACATACATGTTGAAACAAATACTGACATCCTCTGCATGAGACCATTGAAATGATTAAATGGCGACGTGTGATAATTTGTGCCGGACGTGGACCGGAACCTGCATTTCCCGCTTTTATGCGAGCAGTTTTCTTCACCCATTCGGCTATCCGAGTACGTTTCAAGTCCGGCCTAAATTCCCAACTTGTCGCTCACTATTGCCTGGTTTTCCATCTCAGTCTTGGTGGTCGTACAGCTGTTTCTCTTTTCTGCAAAGACCTGTTTAATTTTCCTGTAGGCGATGTCTATTTTTCTTATAGTGATACATGCTTCTAAATCCTTACTTTTGTGCTCTAGCCATTCCTGTTTAGCCATTTAGACTCAGAGAAAGCTTTCGACAATGTTGAGCGTCTGAAATTTTGAAGGTGGCAGCGTTAAAATACAGGGATCAAAAAGCTATTTACAACTTGTGCAGAAACCAGACAATAGTTATAAGGTCACGAAAGGAACCAGTCGTCGAGAAGGGAGTGGAGATAGGGTTGTGGCCTATTCCCAATCTTATGGAATCTGTACATTGAGCAGCTTCCTGTCAATCTCATTTTTTAGACATTTGTACTCTCTTTCGTCTGCTTCATTTGCTGCAATTTTATATTTTCACCTTTCCCCAATTAAATTCAATATCTCCTGTGTTATCCAAGGATTCCTACTAGGTATTGTTACGTATCTGATCCTCAGCTGCCTTCGCTGTTTCATCTCTCGAAGCTAACCATTCCTCTTTTGCTGTAATCCTTTCCCCTGTACGGGTCAATCGTTGCCCAACGCTCTGTATCTTACAACTTATCCAGGTCCCATCTCATTAATTTTCTATCATTTCGCAATTCCCTTAGTTTTAATCTGCAGTTCATAACCAATGAATTGCGATCAGAGCCCACATCTGCCCCTGGAAATGTCTTAAAACTTAAAATCGGGTTCCGAAATCTCTATCTCACAATTATATAATCAGTCTGAAACCTTACGGTGTCTCGATGTCTCTTCCAAGTATAAAACCTTCTCTCAAATTCTTAAACAAAGTGTCAGAGAAGATTAAATTGTGCTCTGCACAAAATTTTACTGCGCAGCTTCCTCTTTCATTCTTTCCCCCAGTACATATTCACCTACAGTTTTTCCTTTTCTTTCTTTTCCCTATCTGCCTTGGCTAGGCAGAGAGGTAAAAATTGACGCACGTTAATGGAACAACAGGGGTCTTTATAGAAATTAAAAAGTGCACAAAATTACCAAAGGATTGCGCTTCGTATGATACAAAAGCAATAATTAGCATAACAATTGATGTTTTTTACAACAAGTACTCAACGTATCGGCGGTAATCAACAATACCTATAATCGAGGAACAATATTGTGAACACCTGTCAGTACGTACGGTGAGCAATTACCATCGGATTTTGTCTTTTAGCATCCCTACTGAGGTCGGACGAACGCGGTGGACTTGCTAATTTAGATAACCCCACAACCAATAATCGCCCTGACTGACTTTTGGGGACCTGGGTGGCAAAGCATAACGGAAGTGGCGGCTCAGCACGCAATGATCGCCAAACGATGTGCGCAAGACATCATTCCCACGTGAAGCAATATGGGGTGGAGCACCATCTTGCGTGAAAGGTGTACTTTCCAGCAGATGTTTATGAGCTAGGCTAGGGATGATACGATTCTGTAACGTATCATCGTCCAACTCTCTCTCATGCGTCGTCAACAACGTGTTGCTGTCCAACACCATCTGTTGGCCGCTTTCTGCACTCATTTTTGGGTTCAATAAAACCCCTTGTCGGTTCAGGTACGTGTGTCAAGAGTTACCCCTCTACCTGCATTATTTCGAGAATCAGTGCATTTTTCAAATGTTAACGGACTTTCAGATCACCCTGTACATACTCTTATACGTCCGAGGAATCACGAATATGTGGGGAATGTGTGACATGTCCGAAAGAACAAAATGGTTCAAACGGCTCTAAGCACTATGGGACTTAACGTCTGAGGTCATCAGTCCCCTAGACTTAGAACTACTTAAACCTAACTAACCTAAGGACATCACACACATCCATGCCCAAGGCAGGATTCGAACCTGCGACCGCAGCAGCAGCTCGGTTCCAGACTGAAGCGCCTAGAACCGCTCGGCCACAGCAACCGACCCGAAATAACAGACACCATACAATAGTGAAATCACATCCCGCTGCGTGCGGGGCTAAGGTCCGCTTTGCCGCGTAAATGAGTGCTTCGTTCACGGACCGAACAGGCCCTGATGAAGACTTCATCTACCTCGCAAGTACAAGGGTATTCATAAAGTTTTAATCACCACATCATAAATTAAAATTACGTAGTTAATTTTGTGTTTGTTTCCAACTACATGTCTGTAGTCCTGGTAAATACTAAAATCTCCGCGCTGGAGTATTGTAGCACGCCGCTAGAGCCGCCGAACTAAGATGGTAGAGTCCACTGATGGAGTGGAGCTTCGTGCGGTACATCTTTTTCTGGGACTGAACGAGAGCAACGATGCAGCATTTCTTGTTGAGTTGGTGGAAATGTATGTCAACAGGGCACTATCATATGACACAATGACTAGGTGACGCCGACGCTTCCATGTGGTCAGACAAGTCTGAAATATCAAGAACGAAGTGGTAGACCACGTCTCTGCGAAGAATCGGGGGTCACAAAAGTAGTGGGAGCCCTGGTGTTGGAATCCGCCGCATCAAAATCTAAGCTATTATTTAAAATGTAAAAATCAGTCGTGAACCAGTTTTTAGCATCTTGGACGATGTTTTGGACATGATAAAGGTCGCCAAGTATTGGGTTCGGCGACTGCTCACATCCATTCAAAAATTCCGTTGAACTGAGGTACTAGAGGACGTCAAAAAATAACTTACGGATGTCATCCCACGCTAAGGATATTGTACAACGAAAGTACCCCATTTTCAGAAGAGACTACATGTTCTCAGTTTCCTGCACATATAGTTCTGCAACAGTACAGGTAACAAGTGCATCACAGTGTGTGGGGGTAAATGTTGCGGCAACAGATATGTACGTGTGTCATTACGAGTATTGTGCGAGAAACTCCTAAATTGCACAGAAATTCACCGTGAAATCTGGCCTGTATATGGACCAACTGCAGTGTGCTTCCACCCGTGCCACACCACACAGACGACGTTGGTGTTGATCGGGAAGGAAAGCCATCGACATCGACCACAGACGGCACTGTCCAGGCAAAGGAGTAATGATTCGTAGCAGTTGCAGATTTTGCGACGATGAGGAAATTCACACATACGTTCTTCAATGGTTTCATGACCAAGGAGCGGAGTTCTATCGTCAAGGAATTGAACGACTGATAGAAAGTTCCGACCGTTGTTTATGGATAAAAATACAGAGCTACTATAAATCATTCATTCAAAGTTCTTTGTTTTGCGAAGTATTGCATGTACAAAAATGATTTATACTTGAGAAGATCCGTAAACTCACAGAGCTTGCACTGAGCACATCGTTTGGCGTTGAGAGTGTAGCGCCTTGACAAAGTAGCGACAAAGCAAGAAAAGAGTTTTTGTTTCTTGAAATACGCGTAGTTCTTATCTGTTATAACAGTGCAACCCGCATCAGAAGGAATTATAGGAAAGAACCGCCGTATAAAAAGAGCGTTGTGCCTTGATACCGACAATTTAGGGTCACTGGTTGCGTCTGTAAATAAGTAAGTGCCGATGGACCAAAGTGACAAATACTTCTTTTGTGAGAAAACTGTGACGAGTACCTTTTAACCTTGATATGTTGCAGTTGTGGTTGTTTCCAGGAATGACTGCTGATTCCGAGACCTTCATCTTCTAATAAGACGCAGCAGCCCTTCATTGTAGCATCGACGTTCGCCGCTACCTAAATGCCGAACGTCTGCGCCACTGCATTGGGTGTTGTGGTGAAGATGAAGTGGCTCTGTTCCCCCAGGCAACCTGACCTAACGCTATGTGACTTTTTGTTTTGAGGGCACATAAGGGACCGTGTTTAGGTACACCCACTGCCGAGGACACTGGAACAGCTCAGAGAAAGCATCAATACTCTATGTGACAGGGTGTTGCAACGTAAGATATGGAACAAACTGAACTGCCGCTTGGACCTTTGAGGTGTAAACAGAGGGGCACTCATAGCACATTTGTAGAGTGCAAACGGCAGACTTGGTGAGTTCTCGGTTCTATTCATACAACAATCATATCTGTACATGTGATACATCGAAAAACATGTTGTTGTTGTTGTTGTTGTTGTTGTTGTTGTGGTCTTCAGTCCTGAGACTGGTTTGATGCAGCTCTCCATGCTACTCTATCCTGTGCAAGCTTCTTCTTCTCCCAGTACCTACTGCAGCCTACATCCGTTTGAATCTGCTTAGTGTATTCATCTCTTGGTCTCCCTCTACGATTTTTACCCTCCACTCTGCCCTCCAATACTAAATTGGTGATCCCATGATGCCTCAGAACATGTCCTACCAACCGATCCCTTCTTCTAGTCAAGTTGTGCCACAAGCTCCTCTTCTCCCCAATTCTGTTCAATACCTTCTCATTAGTTATGTGATCTACCCATCTAATCTTCAGCATTCTTCCGTAGCACCACATTTCGAAAGCTTCTATTCTCTTCTTGTCTAAACTATTTGCCGTCCACGTTTCACTTCCATACATGGCTACACTCCATACAAATACTTTCAGAAACGACTTCCTGACATTTAAATCTATACTCGATGTTAACAAATTTTTCTTCTTCAGAAACGCTCTCATTCCCATTGCCAGTCTACATTTTATATCCTCTCTACTTCGACCATCATCAGTTATTTTGCTCCCCAAATAGCAAATCTCCTTTACTACTTTAAGTGTCTCATTTCCTGATCTAATTCCCTCAGCATCACCCGACTTAATTCGATTACATTCCATTATCCTCGTTTTGCTTTTGTTGATGTTCATCTAATACCCTCTTTTCAAGCCACTGTCCATTCCGTTCAACTGCTCTTCCAAGTCCTTTGCTGTGTCTGACAGAATTACAATGTCATCGGCGAACCTCAAAGTTTTTATTTATTCTCCATGGATTTTAATACCTACTCCGAACTTTTCTTTTGTTTCCTTTATTGCTTGTTCAATATACAGATTGAATAACATCGGGGATAGGCTACAACCCTGTCTCACTCCCTTACCAACGACTGCATCCCTTTCGTACCCCTCGACTCGTATAACTGCCATCTGCTTTCTGTAAAAATTGTAAATAGCCTTTCGCTCCCTGTATTTTACCCCTGCCAACTTCAGAATTTGAAAGAGAGTATTCCAATCAACGATGTCAAAAGCTTTCTCTAAGTCTACAAATGCTAGAAATGTAGGTTTGTCTTTCCTTAATCTTTCTTCTAAGATAAGTCGTAGGGTCAGTATTCCCTCACGTGTTCCAACATTTCTACGGAATCCAAATTGATCTTCCACGAGGTTGGCTTCTATCAGTTTTTCCATTCGTCTGTAAAGAATTCGCGTTAGTATTTTGCAGCTGTGACTTATTAAACTGATAGTTCGGTAATTTTCACATCTGTCAACACCTGCTTTCTTTGGGATTGGAATTATTATATTGCCGGCCGGTGTGGCCGTGCGGTTCCAGGCGCTTCAGTCTGGAACCGCGTGACCGCTACGGTCGCAGGTTCTAATCCTGCCTCGGGCATGGATGGGTGTGATGTCCTTAGGTTAGTTAGGTTTAAGTAGTTCTAAGTTCTAGGAGACGGATGACCACAGCTGTTAAGTCCCATAGTGCTCAGAACCATTTGAATTATTATATTCTTCTTGAAGTCTGAGGGTATTTCGCCTGTCTCATACATCTTGCTCACCAGATGGTAGAGTTTTGTCAGGACTGGCTCTCCCAAGGCTGTCAGTAGTTCTAATGGAATGTTGTCTACTCCCGAGGCCTTGTTTCGACTCAGGTCTTTCAGTGCTCTGTCAAACTCTTCACGGAGTATCGTATCTCCCATTTCGTCTTCATCTACATCCTCTTCCATTTCTATAATATTGTCCTCAAGTACGTCGCCCTTATATAGACCCTCTATATACTCCTTCCACCTTTCTGCTTTCCCTTCTTTGCTTAGAACTGGATTTCCATCAAAGCTCTTGATATTCATGCAAGTGGTTCTCCTTTCTCCAAAGGTCTCTTTAATTTTCCTGTAGGCAGTATCTATCTTACCCCTAGAGAGATCAGCCTCTACATCCTTACATTTGTCCTCTAGCCATCCCTGCTTAGCCATTTTGCACTTCCTGCCAATCTCATTTTTGAGACGCTTGTATTCCTTTTTGCCTGCTTCATTTACTGAATTTTTATATTTTCTCCTTTCATCAATTAAATTCAATATTTCTTCTGTTACCCAAGGGTTTCTACCATCCCTCGTCTTTTTACCTATTTGATCCTCCGCTGCCTTCACTATTTCATCCCTCAAAGCTACCCATTCCTCTTCTACTGTATTTCTTTCCCCCATTCCTGTCAATTGTTCCCTCATGCTCTCCCTGAAACTCTGTACAACCTCTGGTTCTTTCAGTTTATCCAGATCCCATTTCCTTAAACTCCCACCTTTTGCACTTTCTTCAGCTTTAATCTACAGTTCATAACCAATAGATTGTGGTCAGAGTCGACATCTGCCCCTGGAAATGTCTTACAATTTAAAACCTGGTTCCTAAAGCTCTGTCTTACCATTATATAATCTATCTGATACCTTTTAGTATCGCCAGGATTCTTCCAGGTATACAACCTTCTTTTATGATTCTTGAACCAAGTGTTAGCTACGATTAAGTTATGCTCCGTGCAAAATTCTACAAGGCGGCTTCCTCTTTCATTTCTTCCCCCCAATCCATATTCACCTACTATGTTTCCTTCTCTCCCTTTTCCTACTGATGAATTCCAGCCACCCATGACTATTAAATTTTCGTCTCCCTTCACTACCTGAATAATTTCTTTTATCTCGTCATACATTTCATCTATTTCTTCATCATCTGCAGAGCTAGTTGGCATATAAACTTGTACTACTGTAGTAGGCATGGGCTTCGTGTCTATCTTGGCCACAATAATGCGTTCACTATGCTGTTTGTAGTAGCTTACCCATACTCCTATTTTTTTATTCATTATTAAACCTACTCCTGCATTACCCTTATTTGATTTTGTATTAATATCCTGTATTCACCTGACCAAAAGTCTTGTTCCTCCTGCCACCGAACTTTACTTATTCCCACTATATCTAACTTTAACCTATCCATTTCCCTTTTTAAATTTTCTAACCTACCTGCCCGATTAAGGGATCTGACATTCCACACTCCGATCCGTATAACAGCAGTTTTCTTTCTCCTGATAACGACGTCCTCCTGAGTAGTCCCCGCCCGGAGATCCGAATGGGGGACTATTTTACCTCCGGAATATTTTACCCAAGAGGACGCCAAATCATTTAACCACACAGTAAAGCTGCATGCCCTCGGGAAAAATTATGGTTGTAGTTTCCCCTTGCTTTCAGCCGTTCGCAGTACCAGAACAGCAAGGCCATTTTGGTTATTGTTGCAAGGCCAGATCAGTCAATCATCCAGATTGTTGCCCCTGCAACTACTGAAAAGGCTGCTGCCCCTCTTCAGGAACCACACGTTTGTCTGGCCTCTCAACAGATACCCCTCCGTTGTGGTTGCACCTACGGTACGGCTATCTGTATCGCTGAGGCACGCAAGCCTCCCCACCAACGGCAAGGTCTATGGTTCATGGGGGGGTGGGGGTCGAAAAACATACAACTCTGAAAACTAATGAATCATTTATAGCAGCACAGTATTGAAAAATAGTGTCATGTACTTGCTACACTTTCAAGTGTAGTGCAACATTCAGTAAAAGTTACTTCACCTGCCATAATAATATTTAACATGCTTTTTGAAGCCTCCTCGGAGTAGCAATAACATTGTACCAGTATCTGGCCGATCCAGATGACTTCGTTAGCCGCCTGATCACCATGGGCTAGAGCCGGGTCTGTCATTATGACGCAGAGACAAACGAGCGAGGTAAGCAGTGGAAACACCGTCACCGAAAAATGTGTAGACATAATTATCATCGGGCCAGGTGACACTCAGCGTTTCTTGGGACTGGTATGATGTGCTGCTCACATATTAGGCTCTTAAGGAGATAACTATCGCAGGGGCGTACTATTGAACTCTTCCTTAGCAAGGTTACGATGGTCTGCAAGATGAAGCTCATTTGGGCTCCAAAATTTTATATCACCGCCTCCCTCCGCCCCACCCACATTTCTTCTGAGATACCACCCCCTGACTTCCTCGTCTTTCTTCGCATTAAGAAACTATTTATGGCATACATTTCCAGATTGACGAAGAGGTGATTTTCCAATCTGAAAGTTTACAGACCAGCCAAAATAGACTTCTATTGGGATAGTGCGTAAGTTCGTAGCGTTTTTCCATAAGTTTAATAAACACAACAGATTCACACAACAGATACTTTAGTTGTCAATAATATACTCTCTTTCTCTGTCTTGAACCGTCAGCGAACCCTGAGGTACCTTTTTGATCCAGAGTTCGTGGAGTAGCATCAATTCACGCAGTCTTCCTGTTCATTGTTCTTGGACTGCGTCTGCAAGACATTCCATTTGTTGATAATAAATGTCATCAGTGATGGTTACACCTCGTGGAGGCGATTCTTAGTACAACACACCTTCGCTGTTCCACCGGTTGCATAACATTAACTTTTGTGGATGAGCACAGGTCTTTGTACGGAAAGCTGTTGCTTTTTTGGGCTCAGCCATCCCTTTCTTTTCCTTATGTTACCATAAAGACGCCACTTCTCTTCACCAGTAACGACACAGGATAGGAGTGACCGGTATTGTTCACGAGCCAATTGATGTCGAACAAGTAGAAATGTACATATGGCCAACCGTTGATTCTTGTGTTTTCGGATTAGAGCATGCGGTAACCATACACCCGATTTTTTAATCTTCCTCAATTGCATGCAAATGCCGCACGACGGTGGAATGATCGAAGTTCATCACATTTGCTAGTTCTCGTATACACTGGAGTGAATCATTGTGGATTAATGCGTTTAAACGGCCTTCATCAAACTCCGAAGGTCTTTCTGAGCGTGGAGAGTCACCAATGTCAAAACGAGGCTCCTTAAAAAGAAAAAAAAAACATTTTCTTGTCGTACACTCGCCAATGGTATTGTCCCCATACACGGCTCATATGTTTGTGGCTGACTCCGCTGCTCTCACCACTCTACTGAACCCAAACAGAAGAATATGTCGAAAATGTCCCGACTTCTCTACTACGCAGCCCATTTTCTAGCATCTGCAAATGAAAAAATATGGCAGTATTTAAGCAACAGTGAACTACAAATATAAACGAAAATCGATAAATACCCCCCCACAGGAACCGGAATACCAACCTACACAGGACATCGAAAGGGTGCAAAAAAGGGCAGCTCGTTTTGTATTATCACGTAATAGAGGAGAGAGTGTGGCAGATATGATACGCGAGTTGGGATGGAAGTCATTAAAGCAAAGACGTTTTCCGTCGTGGCGAGATCTATTTACGAAACTTCAGTCACCAACTTTCTCTTCCGAATGCGAAAATATTTTGTTGAGCGCAACCTACATAGGTAGGAATGATCATCAAAATAAAATAAGAGAAATCAGAGCTCGAACAGAAAGGTTTAGATGTTCGTTTTTCGCGCGCGCTGTTCGGGAATGGAATGGTAGAGAGATAGTATGATTGTGGTTCGATGAACCCTCTGCCAAGCACTTAAATGTGAACTGCAGAGTAATTATGTAGATGTAGACCTACAAAACAAAAATTCTACGAAATTATGCAGCAGTCTAACACAACCAATGTCTCCGTCAATTTATCCCTCGTTGGTTAAAATGTGTCACACTCAGTGCTGTTTTTCTGGGGGAACGCTGGGGATGCGTACCCCTAAACTTTTTCGTCGTCAAAGTAAATTTTTTTCGATGTTGAGAACTTGGAAGAGTACCAAAGATTTATTTCACGGATATAAATTTTTTATTTCATTTTTTCGTGTTGGTGATTGCAATATGAACGATACCAGTGCAGTTTTAGGTGGGAAAAGCGATGTCATTGACTGTTTCAAGCATTTAGAAGCTGCGGCAAGCGTTCTCGACAACTGAATCGCTGGCAGCCAGTTCGTCAAGCATGTAGTGCCCTCGCCCGCTAATAGTGGGCGATGGTAGTGGTAAAAGGATGTCCGTACGCTCAAACGCCGAGCTACCGTTAGATATCTCTACGGTCCCGCTACCATGATCCTTCGCGATTCATTGCCATCTTTGTTTCGTTGTTCTTTATTCGTTTGCGTTTCCTGTTCCGTTCTTGTCGGTTGTGCGATGTTTTGCAGTGTGTCCTGTCTTTCGTTGCAACTCGTAATTGAAGTTGGAGGTGAGAGATGAGCAGAATACTAACAAACTATTTTACTTGTTCTCCTGCATCTAATAAAAAAAACTGTCAATAATTCGTGTCCGAGTGAAAAGCCAGGAAGTTCAACATCAGTGGATGACGAAAGTGAAAGTGTAAACCTGAGAACTGAACCTATGTGTGGTGTGCGTACTGTAAGACCTTTCGTACACACACCATCAGATTATTTGACTTGTCGCTCTAATGAAGTAGGCGAGTGTCAGCAATATGTCTCGTGGTCTTATTGTGGCGTGTTTATCTTCTGCCGTTAGGTCAGACGATAGAAATGCCACTTGCACGCTTAGAGTAGCAACAGATTGACGGTGGCCAACTTTAAACAGAACTTGATTAATTTTCACACACATTTATTAAAATAATAACAAGCATAAACATTACGTAACTTAATTCTGGATGCTATTTACAACTGAGAATCTGAAGTTCCTTTGGTCTTGGTACGTTAATCTTATTCTCACATATCTCTGATACTTGACAAAGTGTCTATTCATTTATCTTCATGGCTGTGTACAGGAGTATGGTAATCTTATTAGGCGCAGACTGAAACTTGACTACAGACTGGTGCAGACAAATGCAGACTGACTAATCGGAGGTCTGTACACTCGTTATAATACCTCGCGCGTTCAGGTATAACTGCGCGAGTGTGATCCACGAGGAGAAAAGGTCCTATGTTAGCAGCAATCTCACTGGCTGCGTTACATATTAATACGCGGATCGACGGAAGCAGAATTTGGTCCATCTCTAAGACAGCGCCATCTCGTGGTGCCGAGATGGACGAGCGCTGTGCCTGCGCTGTTGTGCTTAGCGGGGCGCGCTCTAGTGGGAAAGTTGTATATGCGCTGACTACGTGCAACTATGTACACAACACTATGTGTGAAAATGCAATGAACGAACCTGTGCATAATAGAAAAATAATTTATCGTCCAGAATGCTGGACTTTGGAACAAGAAATCGCATTTTGTGAGAAAAATGACTGGTTGATCGTTTCAAACAAGACTCGGAAGTAGTAAAGTCAACTGAAGAGTCCGACGCCAACTTTTTTTTTTTTTTTTTAGTTCATGTTGATGTCGTCATGGCTAAAAGCAGATGGGTGGTATCCCATGCTTCAGTTATAAGTAACTTTCGTTGCATTATATCCAATGTCAGAGTACCCTCAAACTTTTGTTTAGAAAAAAAGCACTGGTCACACCGAAGGGTCAATACAAAGACAAGGACTTACATCATCATCAAATTTCATGATCACAAATTGATTTTGTTCGGGTGATGATTAAAAGTTTGTGGCTACCCATCGTAGCAAGGAAGCTGTAGCAACGGATCTGGTATCCAAAAATCTCCAGAACTGAGGCGGAAAAATAATTAGTTTCTCGCAGAGTGGACAGGAACAGAGACGCCGGAGCGGAAAACAGCAGCACCAGCGGTCGACAGCGCTGTGAAGCGGAGCACGTTGTCGCCTGATTAGGGAAAACCGAAAGTCTTGCACCGACAGGAAAACGCCGTTATCCGGAATTTGGGTGGAGTAAAGGGTTGAGGCGTCGGCGTCGGAGAGGCGCACGTTAAGCAGAGTAATTGAGGCGGCGACAGCGGCGATATCGGATTTGACGCAGCGGCGGCGCGCCGCCGGAGACGGCGCGTGCCGGCCTATCGGGCTCCTTCCTTCCTTCCTGCGGCAGCGGCAGCGGGCAAATTACGCGTAATCGAATGGACGGCGGCAGCCGATATTCTGGATAATTAGGGAGGGGAAGCGGAATTCCTTTCTGACTAGTTCGGCGCGCCAGAGTGGGGGGCAATTAAACCCGCACAAAAAACAATTCGATTTGAGTGATCAAAAGCTGCGGTAATTGAGTCGATGATGAGCGCGCGGGGCTCTGCGTGTAAACGGATTGCGGGGGCGGCGGCGGCGGTGGGTGATTACCCAGACCGCGGTGAGTCAGCGCAAGTGTCGCCCCTCGCTGCCCCCCCCCCCCTCCCCCCTCACCGCGTCGCTGTCGCGGGCATCCTACACATCTGGGTCGCCGTCGCAGCTTCCTTGATAGCTGTCTAAATCCCGCTTCCTCCTAATGCGAGGGCTATCAAGAAATTTTCATTTAGCAATGTGCGTAGTGTGTGTGTGAATTCCTAACGGACCAAACTGTCGAGGTCATCGGTCCCTAGACTTAAACAATGCGTAAACTAACTTATGCTAAAACAACACACACACCCATTCCCGAGGGAGGCATGAGAGGGGCGAGCGATCCGTGACATGGCGCCTCTAACCGCGCGGCCACTCCGCTCGGCTGTGCGTAGTGGGCAGGGCCGACCAAGTTCTACATCTAGGCGCGGAGTCAGGGTTCGATTCCGAGGAAGGTCACCGTTTGTTACTGTCCTCACCCTCTATCCCTCCCCTCGCTCACATACACACGACCTACCACGAAGGAAGTATGCAAATTGGTCACAAATTTATTTTCATGAAGGGACCTGACAACCAGGACTAGTGGCCTGGGATGCTATTTCTTTTCTTGTCGCCGCCACACTGTAAGGCCTTATCGCAATTTGAGACGAGAATAGCACGTGCGAAGTGACGACCATCCCCAGATCAACGATGTTTCCGAAGCGGGGCAAAAATTTTAAACTGGCATTTGAATAGAACGCAAAAAATTAAAAAAAAGGTTTTTGAAAAATAGTTCATCGTGTAGCGCATATATTTCTGAAAAGTTTGACAGAGGATATGTCAGACGTGTTATTCGATCTTAAGGAGAGGTTTACTATCTTTTGGTTCAAAAACAGTTTTTTTTAATTGCATTTTTGGATCCATAAATGTGTTTAGAATCCACCCCTTAAACAGTTTCTCCGAATGCGGAACGGAAATGTTTTGTTATTCGCGGTTGAACAAAAATATGCACCTGCCTGAAATCGGCCTTTTTCACGTACCAGTTTTTTTCTTTGGCAGGACGGGTTATTGTATCGGTGCTTAGGAGGAAACACACAAAATTCAAGTTTGAACGCGTGTGTTTGGAAGTTAGCCCCCAAGCATTTGCATTCTTGTGCGAAGACTGTGGAGATTGCGACTTTCCTGGCAGTGAGCAGCTTCAACGAAGGGTATTCAGCAATTCTGAAGACCATGACAACGATGGACGTCACCCTGGGACTCTATCCGAAGCAATTCGCCAAGCATTCGGACGACCACCGGATTCAAGCATCCGAAAACCGTTTGTCACCGGCCGTACGAGCGGCTCTGGAGCAGCGCAGGATAGCCCAGATCGAGCAGAACGCCCTCTATGAGGAAGAGGAAGGACTAGTTTATGGACCCGAAATAGCAGATTGAACGTACGTTGCATAATATTGAATTTATATGTAGTCAAAACTTCAAACGCGTTTTTCTCGAAATGACGTTTTTTTATCCCGCGGTATGGTATCTTCAAATCTACGTACTGAACCGATTGGCATGATTCTTTGTTTCCCACGAAGCTAACTAAATTGTCTAGCAGTTGTATCACTTTTATTCCTATCCATCAACTATAAACATTTTTACTTGGTCGACGAAGTCGAGAAATCGATGAAAAAAACCCTATTTTTTCAAATGGCCGCCATTTTGTTTCCTATGGTCCAAATAACTTAAGTGAGGTACAACTCCTATAGAATCTTATATACTTCGCTAACGTCAACTCAATTTTGATTTCAGACGAGTCGGCTGACCTGTGACATACTGCGCGTGGAGGTCTACATCGAAATTTTGTTTCGTTCCAGCGGCACTTCCGCCTTTGCTCGACATTTCCGATCGAAAAAATTCCTGTTTGTAGAGGAAACATCAATAACCATTGTGACCAAATTTGACATTGATAACTATAACACATCCCGAGAAAAAAATTCTCAAAGAACATGCTTTTTTCGAGCCAAAGATAGTAAACCTCCCCGTAAGTGTATCAAAGTGCAGGGCTAAGCGTCTTCACACAGAATTCTTCTGCCGGACATCACTGTATTTCGCTCTGTGCAATTCAAACGTGTATATGGTTCAAATGGTTCAAATGGCTTTGAGCATTATGAGACTTAAAATCTGAGGTCATCAGTCCCCTAGAACTTAGAACTACTTAAACCTAACTAACCTAAGGACATCACACACATCCATGCCCGAGGCAGGATTCGAACCTGCGACCGTAGCGGTCGCACGGTTCCAGACTGTAGCGCCTAGAACCGCTCGACCACACCGACCGGCTCGTGTATACTTTGTAATGGAAGCCATGAAGCCCGTACTCAAAACAGTGGACATTAAAATGTCCTGCGGTGCCTCTCCTGATCCCAGTCGGCCAGTTTGACATCTTAAGCCGCTAAGGAAAGGATTCACAATTAATACTTCTTGGGATTATTTGTGACCGGGAGAATAATAACTCTTCAGAAATATTTCACTCTTAATTTTGTGTTAGCTAATAACTTTCTCTCTTGCGTGACATAAAATTAAATATAGGAAACATAAAGCCAGTAAAGGTAAGAGACAAATAAGACGGTACACATTCTTCAACCCTTAGCTTAGACCCTAGCATTTTTTTCTCTCTAATCTAGCTACAGCTTTGTACGGTGCGCTCTCCTTTCTGCGAAACAATCTATTACCTCAAGTTCGTCAAACACTTTGTTACACGAAAAATCAAAATGTCGTTGTCTAATACCGAAAAAGCTATTAATATGAATAGTACCCAAACTGATGTGGTATCTCGATTTGAATAAGTCTATTTTGTCACTGTCTGCTAGATAAAAAGAAATAGGCCTTTCTAATATTGCAGCAGTTGTAACACACGCCAAATAAGCGAGACTGTTTTGGCACAGATGGTCATTTTTATGTATCTAATTTACATAAAAAACATGACACAACATAATTCACAAAATACAAATATCAGACACCTATTAGGCCTATTACGAGCAAAAAGTTTATGTTGGGAAATAGTTTCACATTTCATTCATACGCTCCATCTTTTCAGGCATGAGCTCGAAAAGTAGTAGTACGAAATTTTTATATAAATTTGGAACCGTCATATTCTTCCATATAATTTTTGTGTGATGTCCTCGTTGCTTCTGCTTTCTCATTCTAACAAACAATCTTGTCATCATTAAATCTGTAACTATTCCTGCCATTGTCAAAACTTATTCTCCGGTTAACTTCACTAACCCTGGCAGAATCACAAGTTCAGTTATCCCGCGTTTATTCCCCGATTAGGCGTTGTTATGTGTTCGTACGACGCGTTTTCCGCGTTGTTCCTAGAATAGAACTTAAAGCAGCTGCTAACCGGGGATAACAGATATTGTTGCAATATGGCAAATTTTTTCTATCAAAATTTCATATTCTTGGATACACCAAGAAGATAATATGTAATCTTTCTTGCATCTTTTTCCTATTAGTCGTTTATTTCCACTCTGGAAATCTGAATCTATGGATTCCGCTAATAATTATAACAACGCTGGTCAACCACATAAACAAACATCAATTGGCATTCACCCTTTCGGTTTATTCAGCTCAGCTTGTATAGCCCCGTCCCCTTTTGTTTGCGGGGAAGTTTTTTAATTTCTAGATGCGACGGGGATTGCCCTAGCAGAGATATCACGTACACTATGCACGCATCCAAAAATCGACATATGATTCGTTCAAAAATCAACTAAGAATGTTTCCAAAAATGTTAAAAAACCAACTGAGATGTGTGTCAAAATCACATGAATAATCGATTGAGCAATGTGCGCTGGACGCTAGGCGCCTTGTGAAATAAAGTTTTCTTTTCCTTCAAGAATACGAATTTGGCGTCCCTTGAAAATGCAGCCCGGGGCAGGTACCCCGGTTTGCGCTCTCCCCCCCCCCCCCCCATCAAATAGACCCGGGCCTAATGACATATTACAGCGCGACGCGCACGTTCCCCACGTGCTACGCAGGTGCTGCGCATATTGAGACGGGTAAATATTCTTTGCTCGTGTCAGTTGGCGACGCGGTGCTCTGACAGAATCGAGTCACTCATCCTGTAAGCTTTCCCAAGAGCTTTTACAAAAAACCGTTCGGTAAAAATATTTTATTTTTACGTTACTTGTAGCTTATATATCAGTTCCGTGGTGAAATGCCCATCATCTCGCTAATGGTCATACTTATTGTGTTATACGCATTTAAATAAGACACTACGCAAAATTCAAAAAGTTTGCAACGAACATTAGGAGTCACCATGATTTTGCGTTTGGTGCATATATGTTGCTGCCTATGAAATGTAGCTCAGATCTTCATTTTTTCTCTGTCTCCCATCTCGTCAAGATAGATCGTATGTAGCGCGTTCAATCCCAATCAAACGAGCGCGAGAGTGAAATATTCACAACATCCCTCACATCTCCTAAGCCGGTCGAGATATCGAAACAAGATTTTAGTAAAGATAACACGCAAAGAGGAGAGTATTTTGGCAAATCGTTAACACACGGGACTTTCTTAGCGACGGCAATGTAGCAGAAGTCATAGCTTTTATTTTATTTTGTTAATCCGGTACTGTAATTTTTTGAGTCATCGACAGCTAGCGAAAAGAGAATTTCCTAGTATGAAATTATTTTCATGAAATTTCTTTTCTTATGTTGCTGCACTCTGACGCAATGAGGTTTTCTGTAAGCCACTGACCTCTCTCGTTGCCAGTTGCTCGTTTAATGAGAAACACTGTTTCAGAATTCTGTCGCAATAGCAAGGTAGTTTGTGCAAATTATACGGTGTTTTGGCAAAAGAAGAACAATTAAACCTTTCTAAAAGAGAAATGTAGCCGTTACTCATAAATGATACTGCTTCTTTGAATGAGGAAAGGTTAACAATTCATATAGAAATAAATCGCCGATTCTGTTGCAATTTTGGCGGAACCCCCCTAATCTTTGTACTTTTATTAGTCAACGACTGGAATGGAAACTTACCAAAGGATACTCTTCCCGTTCTTGATCTGAGCAATACGTAAATGACCATCGTGCTCTTCAGGCGGAGTGACGCATATCCCAGGCGCTGGTTACTCATCTACGGCTTGCCAAGCTGACGGTGTTATTCACGAATAAAAGAGTTATTATTGAGAATACAAACAACTGATCCATCGCACAACACGAGGGTCAGTGTACTGTCATCAGCTGAGAATAACGGGCGCGGCAGGAATGCGAAGGCTAGCCAGGTGTGCCTTGTAGGGGGGAACAGTTCACGTCGTTCGAAAAACATTGTCAGAAATAAATTTCGGCAAATTAAATATATATCGAATCACCATGCTCTTTTAGGATACTCAAACTTTTGGAATAATGCCGACTACATTCTTCATTTGTGTAGCCTGTTGCGTAATTAGTTTATTGATGCTGATACGGTGTATGCAACCGCTGAAACGGTTTTTCTCGAAACAAGGCATTATCTTTCACGGCGATTTCTCGACTGTTTCTGGCTTACAGTGAAAATGTGATGGCCGGCCGGTGTGGCCGAGCGGTTCTAGGCGCTTCAGTATGGAACCGCGCGACCGCTACGGACGCAGGTTCGAATCTTACCTCGGACATGGATGTGTGTGATGTCCTTAGGTTATTTAGGTTTAAGTAGTTCTAGGTACTAGGTTCTAGGGGACTGATGACCTCAGATGTTAAGTCCCATAGTGCTCAGAGCCATTTGAACCATCTGAAAATGTGATGTTCACATACATGTATTACAATGTCTCTTATTACATTCATATCCGAGGAAAATCCCACTTTTAGAATTTTTGTAACAGATCATAGAGATACGCCAGCACAATAGGAAGCACGTAGACAACTTTGTTTCACTGTACAATATTTAAAATTCCCTACTCCTCTTCTCTATCACGTCATTTTATGATATTATTTCCTATTTCACTACCCTCACTAATCTTCTTGCGATCTGAAGACATTGCTAATGACACACCAGTCACTGAATGCTGCTTTGTTCTTGACAAAAGAAAAACAATAACGAAACAAAACAGCAAAACCCTGTAGATATAAATATATGAAAAATATAATGAACTAACGCAAAAGGATTTAGAGCATAAACAGCGAAAATGACAAAGTTCAGTAGCAAGGCAATATTTTTCGGACAGCCAGTGCTACCACTACCGATTGGCGTGGTGCCGTGGAATGTATGTGAGAAGGCTGCTTCGCCGCTCCCCGTCTCACCTCTCCAGCTGTGCCAGGGTGGCGCGAGGAACTGTGGGCCAACCACAACGCCACGCAACCTGCCGCAGGCGCGTGTGCGTCACCATCACGTCGCGTCCCAGTTTGCGCGGTCGCACTTGACCCCAGTAAGTTGCAAAAATGCGCTCTGCCCTGCGCCGCGCCGCACGCGATATGCGCGTCTCAATTTGCGCCTAACGTAACAGTATAGCGCTACTTCAACGCTATTCTACGCCTCATTTTGTTGCCCTTCATGAAAAGCCATCCTCGGCTTACATTTCAGCAAGATAATGCCCACCCATACAAGGCGGCAGTTTCTACTGCTTATATGAAATGAAGTCCCATGCTTCTTTACAGAGCGTAGGAGAACGATGCGGGAGACCCGCACCGCCTTACTAGGCAAGGTCCTAATGGAGGTGGTTTGCCGTTGCCTTCCTCCGACCGTAATGGGGATGAATGATGATGATGAAGACGACACAACAACACCCAGTCATCTCGAGGCAGGAAAAATCCCTGACCCCGTCGGGAATCGAACCCGGGACCCCGTGCTCGGGAAGCCAGAACGCTACCGCGAGACCACGAGGAGCGAACTACTGCTTACATACTTACATGGATATGGTGCCTGTTCTTTCGGACATGTCCGGAAGAACAGACACCATATCCATATAAGTAAATAGTTCTGGCGATACCGGCCGTGACCTTCCTCTTCTGTGCGGATGTACACATATTACCCGAACTCTTACGGGACTTGGTAAGACTGTCTTCCACGAGTAATGAGTCTATTGGGTAGGGACACTAAGAATGTAGTGTGTGGGCATACAAAGTGAGAATGTGGGTCTCGAGGGAGGCGTGCGCGAGGTAGTCCCTGCAGTCGCGCTATCCTCTGCGCCCTCGGTGGCTCAGATGGATAGAGCGTCTGCCATGTAAGCAGGAGAGCCCGGGTTCGAGTCCCGATCGGGTCACACATTTTCACCTGTCCCCGTTGATGGATAACAACGCCCGTCAGCAGCTGAAGGTATTAATATATAATTCTAATTTCGTTTCTACTGCTTCTCCTCGTGTTTGCCAAGCAAGGGCGCTTGATCTCTCCCCACCAGAGAACGTATGAAGATTCGTGGGCAGTACCGTCCAATCACCTCGTGATTTTGACGATCTAACGCACCAATTGGACAGTATTTGGCACGGTATTCCTCAGTAGGACATCCAGCAACACTATTAATCACTGCCTAGCCGAAAAACTCCTTGCATAACGACTAGATGTGGATCAATGCGTTACTAACGTGCTCAATCTGCGAAGCTCTTTCTCTTGAATAAATCATCGAATTTTTCTGAAATTGTAATCATTTGTTTGTTTGCACATGTACATCACGTCTACCGATTTTTGTCCCATTTGGATAATTCGTTCGTAGTGCATCGTGTGTGTGTGTGTGTGTGTGTGTGTGTGTGTGTGTGTGTGTGTGTGTACTAGATTCTACCTTATCATCGAACCCACTTTCAACGTATCACAGAAATCTAAGGTTTTAATAATAATAACAATGAAAGACATATGATGCTTCAATATCATAATACACTACTGATCATTAAAATTGCTACACCAAGAAGAAATGCAGATGATAAACGGGTATTCATTGGACAAATATATTATACTAGAACTGACATGTGATTACATTTTCAGGCAATTTGGGTGCATAGATCCTGAGAAATCAGTACCCAGAACAACCACCTCTGGCCGTAATAACAGCCTTGATACTCCTGGGCATTGACTCAAACAGAGCTTGTTTATGGTGTGTACAGGTACAGCTGCCCATGCAGCTTCAACACGATACCACAGTTCATCAAGAGTAGTGACCGGCTTATTGTGATGAGCCGGTTGCGCGGCCACCATTGACCAGACGTTTCCAATTGGCGAGATCTGGAGAAAGTGCTGGCCAGGGCAGCAGTCGAACATTTTCTGTATCCAGAAAGGCCCGTACAGGACCTGCAGCATGCGGTCGTGCATTGTCCTGCTGAAATGTAGGGTTTCGCAGGGATCGAATGAAGGGTAAAGCCACGGGTCGTAACACATCTGAAATGTAACGTCCACTGTTCAATGTGCCGTCAATGCGAACAAGAGGTGACCGAGACGTGTAACGAATGGCACCACGTACCATCACGCCGGGTGATACGCCAGTATGGCGATGACGAATACACGCTTCCAATGTGCGTTCACCGCGATGTCGCCAAACACGGATGCGACCATCATGATGCTGTAAACAGAACCTGAATTCATCCGAAAAAATTACGTTTTGCCATTCGTGCACCCAGGTTCGTCGTTGAGTACACCATCGCAGGCGCTCCTGTGTGTGATGTAGCGTCAAGGGTAACCGCGGCCATGGCCTCCGAGCTGATAGTCCATGCTGCTGCAAACGTCCTCGAACTGTTCGTGCAGGTGGTTGTTGTCTTTGCAAACGTCCCCATCTGTTGACTCAGGGATCGAGACGTGGCTGCACGACCCATTACAGCCATGCGGATAAGATTCCTGTCTTTTCGACTGCTAGTGATACGAGGCCGTTGGGATCCAGCACGGCGTTCCGTATTACCCTCCTGAACCAACCGATTCCATATTCTGCTAACAGTCATTGGATCTCGACCAATGCGAGCAGCAGTGTCGCGATACGATAAACCGCAATCGCGATAGGCTACAATCCGACCTTTATCAAAGTCAGAAACATGATGGTACGCATTTCTCCTCCTTACACGAGGCATCACAACAACGTTTCACCAGGCAACGCCGGTCAACTGCCGTTTGTGTATGAGAAATCGGTTGGAAACGTCCCTCATGTCAGCACGTTGTAGGTGTCGCCACCGGCACCAACCTTGTGTTAATGCTCTGAAAAACTAATCATTTGCATAACACAGCATCTACTTCCTGTCGGTTAAATTTCGCTTCTGTAGCACGTCATCTTCGTGGTGTAACAATTTTAATGTCCAGTAGTGTATAATGTGTTAACTTCAGTAATGTGTATAAAATTTTGTAATATAATAACGATATTTTGTTTGCAACAGTGTTTAGTACATCGCATTCATCCTGAAATTTGGGAAGTCCAAGTGCCATGCAATTAATTCAAGAACTACCGGAGCAACAACTTCTCACAACTTTGACAACGTTATAATTTACACTACGTAAAATCGAATGGTGCAGTCACCGCTATCAGTATTTCACTAAGAGATGTCACTAAGGGTCTGCAGACTAGGTGTTAGTAAGCGTGTAAATTATGAGACTACAGTTCCTTTCAACCATTTTCGCCTACGTTTGGGAAGACAGTGTTTCTGGCACTTTTTTATCTTTTAGAGGAGGGTACTTCCCTTTCTGTTTTTCCTTACTTGACTTCCTCTGTTTCTCGCCTTGTTACCCGCAATGCTCTTTAGCTGCAGCATGGGAGTCCCGGATCCGTTTAACTTGAGGCTTTCTTTTTCTTGTAAGGACTAATGTCACGCTTAGGAGTTTCATATTATTCCCCGAACAAGTGGACATGGTAGCTCTTCTCCAAAGCGAAAGCCTGCGTGTCGGCGAATTTTATATAGTGGTCGGGCTCACAAAGTGCGTTCTCCGCCATGGCCAATATCTCCACCTATCCCAACCTGCGGTACGTTCTATTATGCTGGTGTTTACGAATCTTCTGGTCATACGAAATACACTTTTGCCACATCTAGACGGTATGTGGCATACTGCCGACTTGCGAGTGGGTCCCTTGTAGCCTACGTCGATCTGAGACTCGTATGTCCTTGGCCGGTTTTTAAACGCAGATCGTAAGGCGCGCAAACGGATTTGTGTGCCGCAGCATCTCGGATGCGAGATTTACAGCTGGAAAACGTTCTGAGAAATAATGTGTACTTCATCGAGTGCATAAGATTGGACAGATCATGAGGACTCACATGAAAACCTATACGTTGATTTTTCCCAAGAACTACGGGGTGTCGAGCCAAAAGACGAGATATCTGTGCCTTTTTTCAGTGACGAACATGTGTGTGAAATATGACGCAAATTCGTGACCTACAGTTGTTGGTCTCATATTGTCAGTATTGAAACATCATTAAATATGACACCACTATGACTGGTTTATTAGGCACAGCTCCATGGGACCAGTTCTGGCTGAGATCCAAGAAATTTAGGAAAAAGTTTTGGAAATGGTTTCATTTATATAATTGTGTTGTCATCGTTCATTCAAAACTGCATAGTTCTGATATTTTATTTCTAAAATACTGGTCATTATAGTAATACAAACCTGAAATTTTTATTAATTACGATATTTAAAACTGGGCTTGCAAACTGCTAGGTTTATTTTGTTTCTTTATAATTAAACGAATCAGTAATCCGATGTTTTTCGTAATTTCTGCAACCTAACTGAACAGCTGAAAGGAAAATGGTACATCGAAAACTTATTTTAAAAAATCAAACTCTTGTCATACTCGAACCCAAAACCACGACACGGAAGTTACATGCAACCCAAGTGAGATTTCAAAAGTCTTGCCAGAACAAAATCAAAATAGTTTACAGGTAGTGTCACATTCCAGAATTTGATGTCTTTTATGACTTTCTCTCCTTGTGCTTGACTATTTCGATATTTTTACAATTGTGGATCTTTTTTTAAATAACGTTCGGAACTGCTAACAGTTACATTTTTACCTTGCAGTTATTAAAGCTCGGTATCTTTGTTGTCTACTTGTTGCATAAAACCATGGAAAGAGATTTTGAATGTTTTGTATGTTTGGAGTCCCTACACTAAACAATAATCTACTTATCACAGCGACATACAACCGAAATATATAACGATAATTAATGATGATTTTGTTAAACACGATCGCAAACATGATCACCAATACGATCGTGTCCTTTCTCATTGACTATTTAGAAACATTGCGAGACGCTCTTGTTTTGCTCGAAGTAATACAGTTAGAAAGCACCGACAACAGCTGTATCCAGCGATTCAGATATCGAGACATGCGATCCGGTTTGCTCGTTCTCACTACCAGCGACGCGTATTAACTATGTGATCAAAAGTATCCGGACACCTGGCTGGAAAATACACACGTTCGGGGCGCCGTCCACCGGTAATGCTGGAATTCAATATGGGGTTGCCTTGATGACAGCTTCCACTCTCGCAGGCATACGTTCAATCAGGTACTGGAAGGTTTCTTGGGGAATGGCAGCCCATTCTTCACGGAGTGCTGTACTGAGGAAAGGTATCGATGTCTGTCGCTGAGGCCTGGCACAAAGATGGCGTTCCAAAACATCCCAAACGTGTTATATAGGATTCAAGTCAGGACTCAGTGCAGGTCAGTCCATTACAGGGATGTTATTGTGACGTAACCACTCTGCCACAGGCCGTGCGTTATGAACAGGTGCTCGATCGTGTTGAAAGTTGCAGTTGCCGCCCCGAATTGCTCTTCAATAGTGGGAAGCAAGAAGATGCTTAAAACATCAATGTTGGCCTGTACCGTGACAGTGCCACGCAAAACAACAAGGGGTGCAACCCTCCTCCATGAAAAACGACCACACCGGCAGATGATGTTCACCGGGCATTCGTCACACCCACACCCTACCATCGGATCGCCACATTGTGTAATGTGATAAATCACTCCACACAACGTTTTTCCACTGTTCACATAATACCACCGCCGTCGAATTTTACTGTTGACACTACAGACGTTGTCAGATGACGTTCATCGGAATTCGCCATACCCACACCCTGCCATCGGATAGCCACATCGTGTACCGTGATTCGTCACTCCACACAATGTTCAATCGTCCAATGTTTACGCTCTTTACTCCAAGCGAGGCGTAGTTTGGCATTTACTGGCGTGATGTGTGGCTTATGCACAGCCGATCGATCCCGAAATCCAAGTTTTCTCACCTCCCGCCTAACTTCCATAGTACTTGCAGTGGATCCTGATGCAGTTTGGAATTCCTGTGTGATGGTCTAGATAGATGTCCGCCTATTACACATTACGACCCTCATCAACTGTCGGCGGTCTCTGTCAGTCAACAGACGAGGCCGGCCTGTACGTTTTTGTGCTGTACGTGTCCCTTCACGTTTCCATTTCAGGACGTGGGGGTGTTTCGGAGTGTGGAAACCTCGCGCACAGACATATAAGACAAGTGACACCCAATTACCTTACCATTTCGAAGTCCATGAGTTCCACGGGAAGCCCCATTCTGCTCTCTCACGAAATCTAATGACTACTGAGGTCGCTGATATGGAGTACCTGGCAGTAGGTGGCAGCACAATGCACCTAATATGAAAAACTATGTTTTTGGGTGTGTCCGGATACTTTTGATCACATAGTGTATCACCGCGTTTCAGCACGCCTAGCAGAGGGCACTTGCACGTTGATCTCGATCGATGCCCAAACCCCGTGATCCAATTCTTTTTTCATACGACGACCACTGCGGCGGACTTGGACTATGCGAGGTTTATTGTGCCTGTCAGATTTTCGTCTATAGCTCATAATCGACTACAACTGGATTTATTTTCGACCACTGTATCTGAATTCTGTGCTTAATAAACGATCCTCGTACCACGCCTCAACAAATTCACTGGTTACAACCACAAGATAACTTGTTAAATTGTCTTTATAATTATGTATTTATATTTTTAGTGGTGTGCCTTAAACAGCCCAGATGAGTGAATGATTGATTTTGTTAGGGCGACAGCACTTCTTAGCACCAAGCGATTGTTTTGGTGAACAGTGGACGACAGATGTAATGCATGCACTGTCTCTACTGGCTGCTATAAGAATAATGTATGGAAGCGTTTGACAGCCATGCACTCCTGAATTATCAATACTATAACTTCCAGCTGACGAGTGCTACGTTTGAAATTCTGTAAATAAAGTAATTCAAATTTACCGTAGCTAATTTGTTATTTGTAGGGTTACCGATTACTTCATGCATAAAACATGTATTTCCCATTATTTCTACACAACATTTAACATTTCATCACTATCACATTACACTGCTTCACCCTCTCTGTCTTGTCATTTTATTAATACCCTAAGCATTGTAGTAAAACATCAATTTCAACTCCCCTGAAACTTACAAGGATAGGTCCCCAGACGTGAGATAGACTTTTTGTAATCATCTACATGGTGATGTAGGTTAAGGACCCAGATATCAGACCCTGCAGCCATTCACGCTAGGGGGGGGGGGGGAGCACCTTTTGCAAGTAAATGACGAACGAAAGTTTCGGAATTTCGCCTGTTACTCCATAGCTCTAAAAAAGGAATAATACGTAGAAAGGTTAAGCAGTGTAATAGTTAACGTGCAAGACATTTTTGGGCTCGAATCTTCTCAGGTCCTATGAAAATTTTTAATCTTTATCGTATGACTTTGGTCTTTATTTGTAATTGATTTAAATTATTTTTTACTTTCCATTGCTTTGTTACGTCATTTTAATCACCATATTAACTTTTCCAACTGCGCCCGCAGAATTTGAGAGAGGTATCGAATTGCTTTGGGCATTTGATATTTGAGTCCTGTAGCTCATGTAACATAAATAAGAGGGGCGGTCAATAAATAAGGCAACACGTTTTGTCTCAGCCAATTTCGATTGAAAAAATGCGGAATTTGTTGTGGGACATTGTGGAATATTGTCGCTTCAGCTCCTGTAGTTCCATGAAGCTCTGATGGTTGGCGGCGCTATCTGTAGTCTTCAAAATGGCCTCTGTAAACGGAACTGTGTTCCAAGCAAAGAGCTGTCATTAAGTTTCTTTTGGCAGAGAACCAGAGCATCGCTAAGATTCATAGGCGCTTGCAGAATTTCTACGGAGATCTGGCAGTGAACAAAATCATGGTAAGTCGTTGGGCGAGGCGTGTGTCATCATCGTACGATCCACTGCGTGTCTGTCAGCCGCACACACCTGTGACTCCTCCAATGTTGGAACGTGCGGACACTCTCATTCGAGGTGATCGACGGATCACAATCAAACGCCTCGCTGCACAACTGGACGTCTTTTGTTGGTAATGCTGACACACTCGTCCACCAGTTAGGAGCTAAAAAGGTATATTTACAGTGCACACAGGTGTATGATCGCGTGAAACACGAGTCATATCTGTGACTGGTTGGATGCACGCTTCCCTTGTCAGACGTATGGTAAGCACGACTGGCTAGCACAGTGGCCGCGTGAACAGAACTGGCCTACACGGGCAGTACGAGCGTTTCTTGTGACGGCGACGCGGCGCGAAGAGCCACACGCATCGTGCTATCAGTCAGCGCGCAGCGGCGGCCGGTGGCTCGTGGCGCCGGCAGGTGCTGACTGTACCGCACGGTACACAGGCCGCGCCACCTGATTGTTTGCGCAGGCCGTGCGCTGTTGACCGTGGCGGCCCCGAGCCGTCTTACGCGCGGCCGGCGCACCTGTTGCAGATCGACGTCGGCCGCGGCCGCGTGTTGCTCTTCCGGCCGGCGACTCGCGCGGTAAACACGACCGCTCTGTTTGTCGCTGTCGCCCGGTTTCCGCGCTCCTGGCCGAAAGTCTGCGCTAATTGTCTTTGGGAACGCACCGGCGCGCACGTAATTCCGTGTTTTGGCGACGCGAGCTTCCGCATAATTTTCCTCTGAGGGCGCCCTCGCTCGACCTCGTGGCTGCGAACGGATTAAAAATTGAATAAACACCTCCTGTACGCTCCGCGAGTGTCCCGTTTGTCCGCAGAGCCAATGGTCTTGCCGCCACCTGCCTGGCAAACAACGGGTCCCGCTCTGTGTGCTTTCCGCTCGCGTCACCGAGAACTGTCGCAAACACAGGCTGAACACCAGCTGTACACCGGCGCGTTCATTTCCACGCCACTGCTTGCAAGAAGAGAATGAAGACTCGGCATAACATAATATAAAAGTGCTTCGAGTAGATTAGCGTTCCACCAGCCACTTGTTCGCGTAACTTAATTAGTGTTTTCTGAGACGGCCTGATAGTACAAATACGACAGTTACTCGGGCAGATAATTCTAACAGTAACGTCAGACCTTTGGCAGATAATGGAGTTACCTAAAGGGTGCTTCGAAACGATAACGACAAATTTAGAGGGGAACAAATTCAGGATAGGAACCCGTGTGCAGAAACGTGCGGGCCTTACAATAACTACACACCCTCCGACTCAACGTTGCAATATTAAAAGTTTTGGCTGGTTTCGTTGTCTAGAGGCTGGGATACGTAGTTGCCGCATTACAGGCCAAATACTGCTGAGTCTACAGTATACGATAAGAATACACACATGAATCGAATGGTCGAAGGTTTCTATCACTCGGCAATTGCGAATTATGAAAGTAACATATAAATTTATAAATGAAAGATTGCAATTAAATAAAATCTGCAAGTACTATCTTAACGACTTTAAATGATGAGTACGATAGTAGAAGTACTTCTGAGAATGCGGTATATTTCTGCAAATCACTTATTGATGTCGATGGTCCAGCAATTAAATAACACATAAGTTGAATAACAGGGAAACAATAGATTCCTACTTCACGTAATTAGTTACGAAAAACAACATAGCTCACGAGATATTCACTACTGAACGCATAATACGCCTTCACAGCAGAAGCCACGGAAATCACACATTTGCAGAAGTCGGCACTACGAAGTATTTCTATCTCTCGCGACCACGCGCATAACTCGCTCCACACTCCAAAACGCTCCGCCGACTGTGCGTCCCTCGCACTGTCGGTCCAGCACTTCCCGTGTCCTATCCCGTACTGTCCAGCACTACTGAACTACCCCGTGTCCTCTCCGGAAACTCGCTTCCATCCAGTCTCCCCATTCACGAGCGCCGTGATTGGCTAGAGCGCTCGCACCATGTCTTCATGCCGACGCACAGTCACAAACATATTGAAACACATTCGAAATACCGGATTTACATTTAAATGACTTGAAATTAAATAAATATTCATATGGCGACCACAAATACGCTCTAACATAACATACATTATTAAATACACAAACAATTAAATGAAAATATATCAAAAGAAAAGAAGCAAAAGGTAGGCCAGGAGCCTTATGTCTCTGTGCTTTCTACAACACAGTAAATATTTAACCAATTTCTTCATGAATAGTATATATCGGATATAAACAAAGGCATAGATGAATAAATATATTTATAAGCATGTAGCTACCGTTTTATCGTGTAAATGTGGAGCACTTATGGCCTGACGCGATCGATAGTAATCGGCCACTTTGACCTCCAGTAACTCGTGTACTATTGAAGTTACATGCCTGTAATTCATACCAATTTAGATTTAGACTAATAGCTTTCTAAAGACACGGAGATCGACAAAATCGGATGAAGGGTTTATATTTTGGGAAATCGTTGTTGGGTGTTACTTGTATAATTTACTGTCAGATACTAAACTTTAAATTAATAAAGATATTGAAAATCTGATTACACCATCAGAATCGTCGTGCAAATAATAGTAATGTACATGTTTCTTTTTGAGGGATCATGATTCACTGGCTACTATTAATTTCTATACGAACTGTGAAATGTCTGCCATTAAGGTTTCACAAAGTCCGCCATCTTTAGCACTCCCGGCATAGACATCTCCTTCATCGACACAAAGCACCGACCTCGTCACAGTGGAATTCCCAGCCACGCGGCTGGACCATGCGCTGGGGCTACCCCTGAAGTCCGGCTAACGTTTGCCACCACGTGTTTGCGGCCGAGCCCCGGCTTTGACGAGCGTGCTGTGCGGTCGCCCCAATTCCGAATATATAACATTCCCAGGGCGCCACAACTCGCCCGTTACCTCACAAACGTCATTCAACGACGCTACAGAGTGTCGATGTTATAGTCACTTTCGCCTGTCGCTAGGGCGCCCCTTCGGCATCAAACAGGACTTCGTACACTGACACATCATAGGCGGAACGTCTCGCAATGTTGTTTGTAGTTCAGTGACTACGACTGATTGCCACGATCGCCAGTGGAAATGTGGAGATGGCAGCTGTGTACACTGGTCTTCTCTCCTACAATGAGGTGACACTCAAGGGAGACCTCCTAATACAGTGTCAGACGTCCATTGCCTGGCGTAGCGCAGAAAAACAACGTGGCATGGACTCAACAAGTCGCTGGAAGTCCCTTTCAGAAAAACTGAGCCATGCTGCCGCTATAACCGACCATAACTGCGAAAATATTCTAGGTGCAAGATTTGACGTCTCGATTATGTCCTACAAACGGTCGACAGGATTCATTTTGGGCGATTTGGGAGGCCAAATCATCCTCTCGAATTGTCCAGAATGTCCCCCAAACGAACCACGAACAATTGTGGCCCGGTGACACGCCGCATTGTCATCCATAAAACTTCGATCGTTGTTTGGGAACATGTCCATGAATGGCTGCAGATGGTCTCCAAGTAGACGAACACAACCATTTCCGGTTAATAATTGGTTCAGACGGCCCAGTTCATTCCATGTAAACAAAGACCACACCATTACGGAGCCACCATCAGCTTCCACGTTGCCTTGTTGACAACTTGGGTCCATGGCTTCGTGGGGTCTGCTCCACACTCGAACCCTACCATCCGCTGTTACCAACAGAAATCAGGACTCATCTGACCCAGTCACGGTCACCTATAGTCCAACCGAATCCAGGAAAGACGCTGCAGACGATGTCGTGCTGTTAGCAATTCGCATCCGTCGTCTGTTGCCATAGCCCATAAACACCAAATTTTGCCCCACTCTCCTAACGGATACGTTCGCCGTGTATCCCAATTAATTTACGCGGTTATTTCATGCATTTTTACTCGTCTGTTAGCTCTGAAAACTCTACACAAATGCCGCTGCTCTCGGTCGTCAAGTGAAGGCCATCGACCACTGCGTTATCCGTGGTGCGAGGTAATGGCTGAAATTTAGTATTCTCGGCACACTCTCGACACTGTGGATAGCGGAATACCGAATTTTCTAATGATTTCCGAAATAAAATGTCCCACGCGTCTGGCTCCAACTACTAATCCACATTCAAAATATTTTAATTTCTGTCGTGTGGCAATAATCATGTCGGACACCTTTCCACATCAGTCGCCTGGGTACAAGCGCAGCTCTTCCAACGCATTGCCTTTTATACCTTGCGTACGCCTTATTACCGCCATCTCTATATGTGAATATCGCTACCCATGAGTTTTGTCATTCAGTGCATGAATGAAATGCTCTGTTGCCTCTGTGAATGACGGTTCCCACAAAGGTTTCCATCCACAGTTTATTTTTCTCCTGGAACCCTCCAAAATCTTCACTGTTTCTCGGTGTACAGGAGAAAAATAAATTGCGGATGCAAAACAGTGTCCGAAACTGTCATGCACCGAGGCAACAAAGCATCGCATTCGTAGAGGATAAGGCCAGTCTATGCAGCAACCTCCATCTTCTCCATTGGCGGTCGTCGCGATAAGTGAATAACAAACAACATTGCGAGGCGTTCCACCTACGGTCCGTCAGCGTACAAAGTCGCGTTTGTTGCTGAAGGGGTAGCCTAGCAGCAGGTGCCTATAAAATGCCCGCTCTGCAGTGTAGTTGGATGAGGTTTCCGGTCCAAGAAATTTGTTTAAGTATCATCCTCTAGCACCCTGTATATTAATTACTAAGCTACTACCTAGAATCCAGTACCATTTGCAGGTTGCCTATCTAATAGCTTTCAGGGGCAACAAATTATGATTTTCAACATTTTGCGTGATTATTGACTGAATGTACAAATTTCAGATTCCAGCAAAATCTACTCATTGCGAGGTTAAAGTTTAATACAGGACGATAAGTACATATTACAGTTAGCAATTGCTTTTGCCTTGAGGCAGCATACCTGACTGTGTGGAAATACCCAATTCTATTCATTCAGCATCTGAAAACGAGAGATACTTAGAGCAAACTATACACATAAGTCGAAACCTTTGCGAAAGTTCTTCTCACTGACACGCCGATCAAGATGATGAAAGGAGGAAAGTTTATTCGCTTTGTAAGTTTTTGCTGTTCACACTGTAAGACTGGATTCACAACACATGTTGCAGACAGTATCCACATATACCACAGAATCTACTTGAAAAATTATATCATTGTGTGACATGTAGTTCAAGAGATATAGTGTCATAATCATTGAGATTCCTTAACAACTAGCTTCTGCGTGAAATGGAGCGCAATTTACCGTGTCTATATTCATTCACTACTGCATAACGAGAGCTATTAGCGGCTTCGCCGGCCGGTGTGGCCGAGCAGTTCTAGGCGCTACAATATGGAACCGCGCGACCGCTAAGGTCGTAGGTTCGAATCCTGCCTCGGGCATGAATGTGTGTAATGTCCTTAGGTTAGTTAGGTTTAGGTTCTAGGGGACTGATGACCTCAGAAGTTAAGTCCCATAGTGCTCAGATCCATTTGAACCATTTTTATTAGCGACTTCCAACAAACTTCAAGCAAAATTTCAAAGTTTTTCTAAATTTTTTCTCGCTTATTTGCTTAACATCAAATATTTAACAACTCATTTCATTTGTAAAGTAATCCGACGTTTGAGGCTGTTTTATACATGAGAGTGCGATACTTCAAAGAATTGGGGGTTTACTGATTAAGTACTAACTGAAAAAAAACTGCTTTATTACCCAGTAAGATCTTGATAAAATTTCTAAATGGTGTGCGGACTGTCAAAATCGGCTTCAAATGTTCAAAACTGTGAAGCTGTGCACTTCACAAGAAGCAAAGCCATATTATCCTATGACTACAATATCAGTGAGTCACGACTTTAAACAGGGCTCTCACACATCAGTTAGTCACGACTTGAATCAGCGCTCTCGCACAAATACTTGACTGTATCAGTTTATAGAGAAATGAAACGGAATGTTGTCAAAGGCTCAGTCGTAGGTAAATTAGGTGCCAGGCTTTGATTAATTGGTCGGGTACTGGAAAAACACAATCAGTCCATAAGGGAGATTATTTACAAAACTTTTGTTCAATACATAATAAATTCTAGAAGACTGCTCGAATTTGTGGAATTTGTACCAAACTATATAGTTTGAAATTTTAAAGTTGCCTCCCGCCCCACCCCCAGGGGGCTGCGGTGGTGGGCTAATTTTAGCACCAGTAGATGCCGCCCCCCCCCCCCCCCCCAAAATAATCAACTTTGGATCTTACACATTCTTTCGTGTGCAGCTTATTTTTCGAGTTATTCTGGTTTGTCAACTTCAAATTTACACCCTGTATATTTGGAAGGGCAGGAGCAATATCACAGGTTTGTCTGACTCACGAAAATTCTGAAAAACTCGACCTGACAGACGCTTGAAGATGGACGGAAACCCTCCCGCGTTTTTCAACACAGTATTAAGTAAGGAATCAAGGAATGCGGCATAGCCTCCTACGAATCGCTCACGTAGGGACTGAGTGGACAAGATTAGATTGATTACAGCGTGCACAGAGGCATCTCGGCAGTCGTCCTGCTGCGCTCCATATGCAAAATAGAATAGAAGGTACAATAGGAACTACCATCTTCCATTCGCTTCAAGTATTTATCGAGTCTGGATTTAGATGTAAATATATCGGCCAGATTGCACAGCTTATTAATTTTATCGGTTTTTTTAGTTTTTGTTGTTTCTCATACCCTACTTCCACCTCAGAAACACGACATTTAAAATACAAACCGTAAAACACGACCCGCACGTACGTAACGTAACAAAATTCCGCTTCATCTTACGTAAATGAAAATGCGATGGCAGGAATCTCATTTGATTTGCTGTTGAATACAAGACAGGGAAACCAAAAAGCTTGTAACACCAGGAAACATAGTGCAGCACTACACCACAATCACTGTAGTATCTTGTATGCATCAAAATGAACACCATGACGCCAAAAGTTGTTTGTGGCTTATTAGAACGCTACTTACCAGCGACATATCTAGGGTAACTGGTTCCCAGGGCCAACTTCGATTATGCGCCTTTCCCCCATCCTACCATTCCACGCTCCGCCGGCACTCCCCGTCCCCCCACTCCTTCTCTCTCTCTCTCTCTCTCTCTCTCTCTCTCTCTCTCTCTCTCTCTCTCTCTCCAGCCCTCTAGCGATGTCTCTTTTTTTTTGTCTAATCTTAACCCTGCCCCTTCTTCCATCTGCCCTTGTTAGTTTTGTTAGTTTGACATATTTGACTGAGCCAATAAAACGAAATCGTAATGTATATACTTTTAATTACTTATTGAGTCGAAACTTGCAAGATGTTACGAACATGCCTGGCCGATGAGTAAATAATTAACAATAATTACAGGTTGTTACGGCCTGGTTCCTATAAATCGTTGATTTGTTATTGTGTTCTTTCACATCCTTAAAGTCAGTTCCTACAGAGAGAGCCGGCTGGGGTAGCCGAGCGGTTCCAGGCGTTTCAGTCTGGAAACGCGCGATCGCCACGGTCGCAGGTTCGAATCCTGCCTCGGGCATGGATGTGTGTGATGTCCTTAGGTTAGTTAGGTTTAATTAGTTCTAAGTTCTAGGCGACTGATGACCTCAGAAGTTAAGTCCCATACTGCTCAGAGCCATAGTGCTCAGAGCCTACAGAAAGAAAGGGCGGTAAGTTTCATTTTTACAATCAATCAGTTTGATTTTGAGACAAAAAAGTATACAGTAAGAGACTTTAGGATTTCACGTGAAAGCCAAATCTGGGTGACCAGAAGGAAATCTGTGCCCCTCCTGAAAATAGTTTCAGTGTCTTAAAATTGCAGCACATCGCTTGGGGAAGCAATTAGTGGAGAGGAGGCTACATGCTGAGGAAAGGTTTCGTTCTTTGTCTTCTCACTGTCATTGTCATCATTATCATGACACTTCATCGTGCCAGTCTTAATAACAGCCACCAACATGAAACAGGTACGCCACGAAAAGACTCATATTCTCAAATAGCCTGTGTAAATAGTAATGCAAATACTAATAATAATAGTAATAGTAGTAAGAGTAAAAATGTGAATATTTTAATGGAGGTATATAGTGGAATTGTCCATATAAAATAGTCTTAACGTCAAGAGACATGAAAACTGAAATGGAATTCCAGACCAGCAGGGACATATACGAAAAGAAAACACTTTTCTATAAATGCAGAAATTCACTAATGTTGTACTGTCATCAATCTAGTTCCTGTATATGATCTGAATGGTTTGCTTTCTACGAAAAAAAGACTAAAAATAGATTTGAGTGAAAACAGATTATGACGACACGCTACTGTCTTATCGGACACTCCAAAAATGAGATCTATGTACCACAGTCTAAACAGAACACAAGAGTATACTTCAAAACAAAGGAGATGACAGACGCAATGCACGAACACAGAGTCCGCTTATGTGGTCTGACAAGACGAATGGACAGAGTCCAGTGGACTAAAAGAATGTCCGCAGCTCGTGGTCGTGCGGTAGCGTTCTCGCTTCCCGCGCCCGGGTTCCCGGGTTCGATTCCCGGCGGGGTCAGGGATTTTCTCTGCCTCGTGATGGCTGGGTGTTGTGTGATGTCCTTAGGTTAGTTAGGTTTAAGTAGTTCTAAGTTCTAGGGGACTGATGACCATAGATGCTAAGTCCCATAGTGCTCAGAGCCATTTGAACCATTTGAACTAAAAGAATCTTTAATATCTTTGATTTGAGAGATAAAAAAAACTTCCCTGATGCGAGAGTATCAAATAATGTCGTGACGAAATTGGTATAAACCAGAAGATGCACATGCCAGAGCCTTCGTCAGAGCTGTTGTCGTGACTTTTGGACTTCGCCAGATGACAACTGGCACGAGACACACAGAACACCGTGCTACACAGAAATGAGTTCTCGAAAGTGTACTAAATGACGAACTAGCTGGCCGAAATAATAAAAATATTTTGTTTCAGTTAGAAAATTATACTCCAAGATTATTTCCTAGCCAACTGTGCAACACACTTTTCTCCACAGGAGCGCACAATTCCACATATTTTAAAGGAAATCTTTCCTTTATTTTTCAAATAACTGAATCAGTTTTGCCTGGTATGCCTATGGCACAACCCAAAAGTCCTATTCTTTCTTTTGTGATCAAATTTGGGATGAAGGTTTCCCCACGCAAGTGGAACACATTTACTATTTCAGGTTCAAGATGTAGAAAAAAGATTCTGGAAAAAATAATATGCAAAGAAGTGGGTAAGTTTCAGTGTTGGGAACACTTTTGTTATTTTTATCAGTAGCGTTGTTGACGCAAGTCGTGGAATTTCCTTCGTATGGAACCTGGCGCTTTTTTAAATTACATTCAAACGGTATGGAATATACAACTTAGAATATGACTGTTGATAATATTTTCAGTGTATAAACGAAACGATACTAAATGTGCTAAAATAGTGTGTTGGGAAAGTGCAAGATCTAGATCGTCATACAGCAAATAATTCGACTAACTCATGCTTGACCGCAACTATTGAGGTCAATGCATGTGACACATTATTAATTTCACGTATACGATTTTTCCTAGCCAGTGGCGGTTTGGATGTATTTGTGAAAGCTTCGTGAGATCTAAAGGTACAACATGACCAATCGAAGCATGTGGAGTGTAGCACAATAGTGCATTGTGGGATTAATTGAGGGTGTAAGAAATATGTAAATTTTTATCTCTGTGTAGTGAAGGCAGAATTATTTATTGAGTTTGTTACTCGTTATCTATTTTATTGACGTTCACCGAATAGCTGACATAACAATATCTGATGGGACACTGTTTGAGGTACCACGTCTGATAAATCTTTGCTGCTGAACAGTAAGCGTTCTAGTAGTCTACTTGATAACATAGAAACGTTGTTAACACAGTCTGAACTATCATTAGTCAAACTCTATGCTTGAAACCCACTAGTAATAATATATTTATTACTACTAATACGGAAATGGAAGAAGAAGTAGTGGAATAAGAGATGAGAGATGTGATATGACAAAGGACTGAAGACCTGAGCCAAAACATGGTACCTGGAGTACAAGACATTTCCTCAGCAACATTGGACCTATGGGGGAACCAGCCATGACAATAGCATTCTTCTCAAACGTAAATAGGACTATAACAATCCCAATTCCAAAATAGGCACGAGTAAATGTTATTAAAACCATCAATTTAGTAACACATGGTTGCAAAATACTGACACGAAATATTTACGGAAGAATGGAAAGACTGGCAGAAACTACGCAGACAGCACAAACTTACATTTGCTGCATTTGTAGGTTTAGAGAAAGCTTTCAACTGCAATAGAGTCTTCCCAATTATGAAATTATCGGCGTTAAAATATAATGAGCGTACGGTTCAGTACAGCCTGTACAGTAACCAAACAGCGTTTCTGAGAGTCTTAAAGAGAGACAGTAACTAAGAAAGGAGTGAGACAGAGCTGCAATATATCCTAATTATTAAGCTGGGTTTTAAATCAAGTAGTAAGAATCAAGGAAAAATTTTGAAAGCTAATCAAAGTTCAGAAAGGAGAAATAAAAACTTCGAATTTTACTAATGACATTGTATTTGGGAGATCAACTGAACGGAACTGATAGCAGCTTTGAAAGAGTGACTTGTAGTGGGCAGTGACCTATAACATGATCGTCAATAAAAATAAAACACAGCTAATTGGATACAGTCGAATTAAATCAGATGCTGCTGGTGCTGGGAAATGAGACAGTTTGCTATTTGTTGTAGTCGTGAATTGCACTCAGCACTGGCAAACTTCCGCGAATGAACTGTGCTCAATAGCGTCAGATTGACAACTTGTCGGTTTAACAAGCGACTGTGTCTGGACATGATCCATGGCAGAATAATATTGGAGTTGGCGTGCCTGCGAGGACAGGGCGTCCTGTCTTATTCTGTTTTGTTCGTTCTCTGGGTTGAGGATACTGGGCTATAGCATGTTAGAAGCTATGCTTAAGACTCATCCGTACTGAATGTCAAGCACTGCTTCCCTTCGGTAGGATACAGATCACATTATCGTTCATCGGTAATAGGATAGAAAATCTCCAAACTAGTAAGTAGGTATTCAGTGAAGATGAAAAGACACACTATCTTCCACATCCGGGAACTGTTTTTTCCTGCAGCACTTTTTTCAAGCTTCATGTATTATCAGTGTTCTTATAACAGAAACCATGAAGGATTTTCATGTATTACCCGCCAAAGTGAATGAAGATCAGGCCGGGGTGGCACCACGATCGAGTTTAAGCCCGAGAAATCGGGTGAGGAGGTACATCATTCACTTCTATATTCAGCTACGCCATCCATACCTACACATGAGTTCTATATTCAGCTACGCCGTCCATACCTACACATGAGTGCCCTACATAGCACGATTCAACACTGACAGGCATTTTTATACTACAATACTCCTCACACGCTATCACTGCCATCATCATCATACACGAAAAGCAACACATCATTGGTGTAGCATCCTTCTCTGTCTCTTGTCACTTTTACCAGCAATGCACTCCTGTGATATCACTTCGTAATATGGAGGTTCTTCTGATTTCGTTTTCATTTTCTTTCGTTTAAGATGTTTTTCTGTGAAGTGGTTACGTCAAATTAAGTGCCCAATTAATTTAGTTTTCCTTCTCTGTATTACGTTAATCAATTTCCTTTCTCCCTTTAATCTCTTTTAGTATGGTTCATCAGATATTCTTTCAGTTCAAGATGTTTTTGTGGCATTTCTAAATATTGCCATTTCTATTCAAAAAATGGCTCTGAGCACTATGGGACCCAACTGCTGAGGTCATAAGTCCCCTAGAACTTAGAACTACTTAAATCTAACTAACCTAAGGACAACACACACAGCCATGCCCGAGGCAGGATTCGAACCTGCGACCGTAGCGGTCGCGCGGTTCCAGACTGTAGCGCCAGAACCGCTCGGCCACCAGCGGCCGGCGCCATTTCTATTGCTTCTAATTTTTTCCCTTCTTTTTCCCCCCGGGAGCATCCTTCACAACCATAGCTTAAAATGCTCCGAATACTTTTTTTTATGAATTTCTTCCTTGTTTCTATATCCAAGTGGTAGTTTGTTAATGAGTTTCCCTTATTTCTAATGCTTTTGCAGACACTTCAATACTTCTTTTAACACATATTATACCTCCTGTCTGTTACTTTACTTTCCAGGTAGAAAAATTTATTTACTTGCATTAGTATTTTAATTCATGTCACTGTAATAACGTATATTCACTAAGTGATATATATCAATCCATATTTAGTCTCAGTACACCACTGATCGCTTTATTTTTGATGTTTTGCTGTCTTTGGAAGATGACGCTTTAATGCTGGAACCTTTTAAAACCAAATTCCATAAACAACGATTTTCTTCAAATTTTCTTATTGGTTGTGGAATTTCCTCAAAGTTGCTATTTCACCGCATGGTTCATAACCTCACAGAAATTTCTGCATAATAGCACATTTATTTATAACTAGCTTAGCCCCTCTGCTTCCCTCTCATGTACTGTTTGGTCTGCGCAGTTTTTTTGCTTTTCTTTAATCAGCTTCTTACGTTGTTCCCAAATTGCAACGTTATCTAAACTTTTTCAGCTAATTAAGGCCATAGAAGCATGGTATTTTCTGAATGTACTTCTGATGAAAAAATAAACTAGTAGCTGGAGTCGGAGGTCTTTCTTAATCCCGCCTTTTGAGTTCTTGTGGTGCTTCCATAAAAATTTTCATCCTCTAACACCTATTTTTTTAGAAGTCAAATGCCAATTTTCATAGATTTAGCTTCAAATATGTTTTAAGATAACAAAATATTTGCATAAAAGTTTTCATCCCCTATTTCACTCCTTTAGGGGCTGAATTTTCGCAAAACACTGAAACAAATATTCTTAGATTTGGTTTTAAAAATGTTTTAGTAGTTCTTTAATGATTTATATTAAAAAGTCTTCACGCACTATTTCACCACCATAGAGGTTAAATTTCCAAAAATGCTGACACACTGATTTCTTTATTTCTGACCGAGATGCCAAATACCAATTTTCGTAGTTGTTGATTCAAAATTGCATTAATAGCGACACTTTTCAAAAAACTTTTCATTCTCCATTTCACTCCCTTACGGGTGGAATTTCGAAAAATTACTCCTTAAACGGCTCCTACAGTGTAAGATCAACATATTCTCCAAAATATCTGCACTTGGCAGTTTAGGTTCGGGGCGATGGTGGGTCAGTCAGTCAACACAAATGAACGATATCCAAGGAACAGTTATATATATAATCCAGCTTTGTTCTGCATAGTGTCCCTTCTTCCATACTTCCTACACCATCGACTTAGCTTTAACGTTTTGCTTACACATTTCTTCACGATTTCCGTCCGCACTGTTACTCCTTTCGTCTTCCCATCGTCAATATATTTAATAGCGGTGAAAGGCGGTCTCTTTGTCGTGAGCTGCTGTCATACATCATGCACCCGCGTTATTCTTAAATCGCTTGTCGACTTACAGCAGCCGGCCGTTGTGGCCGAGTGGTTCTAGGCGCTTCGGTCCGGAACCGCGCGACTACTACGGTCGCAGGTTCGAATCCTGCCTCGGGCATGGATGTGTGTGATATCCATAGGTCAGATAGGTTTAAGTAGTTCTAAGCTCTATGGGTCTGATGACCTCAGATGTTAAGTCCCATAGGGGTGGCGGTTATCGCTGAAACAACCGGATTCCGTTTATATCGGTTTTTTTTTCTCGCGCTTACACCGATTGTTGAAACCTCTCGTTATAACCAGTTTCTGAAATACCCAATTACCGATTTCCTTTTTCTATTATTTGTTGTAATAAACGTAGAAATCGAACAAAGATTGAAAAATTTTGACTTACTCAGATTCAAAACACATAGAATCAAAATATTAAATTAAATAGGCAAGTAAAAGAAATCGTTGTCCCACCACAGTTCACTGCTTTTCTGGAAAAGTGGTAAGTAAATGGTTGAGCACAGCAAAAAAAATCACCAGTATTCTCCTAAGGACTCTAATTATTTGAAACATTGCTTGAATATCATGTTGTAGTCAGGGTTCATATCGCTAATTGGGCATTACGAGTAGACAGTGCTACATGGTGAATACTGATTGAACTACTCCATCTTTCGTGTTAATTTGTCCGTTTTCAAGAGCTGGAACCAAATAATACGATATTATGTAGACAAAGACAGCAGATCTGCTACTTTCTATTTTTACTGTATACTAAGAATGAATCGTGTTAAGTTTTTAATTTATTACTGTTACCATAAGTTCCTTATCCCTTATTATTTCACAGAAACGGCAGACAAATCTCTAATCTTTTAAAGCAAATGAAGCATTGTAGTTCATTGCTACATCACTTCGTAAAAACATGTCCAGACTAAGGTTTGTGGCGTTCAGCAAGACAAAGGATGTCCGCCGACGACTGTGAGAAACTACTGTACAGAGCAGATGGCAGGCCGGCCGATGTCGCCGAGCTGTACTAGGCGCTTCAGTCCGGAACCGCGCTGCTGCTACTGTCACAGGAACGAATCCTGCCTCGGGCATGGATGTGTGTGATGCTCTTAGGTTAGTTAGGTTTAAGTAGTTCTAAGCCGAGGGGACTGATGATCTCAGATGTTAAGTCCCATAGTGCTCAGAGCCATCTGAACCAAGTGGCAGCAAGTATTGCACACTGCACGTACACGCATACATTACGTCACGACACACGGCAACCGGGACGTTATTTTCTCACCAATGCAGCACCAGTTCTTATGCCATGTGTTTGTTGCAAGTTTCTGTCGACATTGTAATTAAAACTGCACTGATCACTTTTCTTATTTTCTATAATAACGCAATATTTCAAACCAATACATATATTAAGAATAACAATTACTCCTTTTTAATGAAAGATTTATGTAAAAGCGAAAAATTTTACCACTGCTGATATGGCTAACTGATATTTCGGTTTGCTTACCTGGTCACTGGTAAAAAAATGAAAAGCACCTGTTGTAACCGGCGTCATACAAAAACTGAAAAGTGCCTGTTATTCATAACTGAAATAGCGGTAACAGTTTTAACCGGTCGGTTTTTTACCGCACCTCCCTCACAGACCATCAATCACCAATCGTCCCTGTCCATAGGAGCAGTACGTCTTCGCCAAACAGGGAGGAGCAGGTGTCTCTTGCTGCAATGCCAGAGTTTTGATCGGTGCCGACCAGCCAGTGCGCTCGTCTCGAGCGGTCTGAAATGCAAAGCCTTTTCGCCTCGCCTCTCGACTTGGGCGGCATTACTGGAGCAGAAGTATCTGATACCCTTCTCTTGTGTGTTTGTTATAGGCGCATTCGACCAGAAATTTTAAACGAAGCACCAAGCTGCCAGCATTCGGGTTTCATTCTCATGGCTGGAAAAAGCGTGAGTGTTGAAATTCGGTAAAACCGTTTCTTTTTTGCGCTGCATTTCACATGTGGACTTGCTGTGATTAATGTTATGCTTTGGTTTTCGTTTCCGATTGCAGCAGGAAACGTTGTGATAGGTATCCGTCTCCGAGTTAACCATCTGTGGATTCAAGCGACTAATGAACAGGTTCTCCCCTCGCAAGACTCCATCTACACAATCTGTAAAATTACTGTTACATAAATTTTTGCAGTAACGTTCGGTAGGGATACTGAATGTACTGATTAGATTTTTCTCGCTATTCATAATGGCTAACTTTGTATATCGGACATGTTCGTGTACTTTACTGGATTTTTCATATGCACTAACAGAAAAAAATCGCAACACTAAAGAAAAATCATTAATGTAAAGTAATGAAATTTCGGGATACATTTGTCTATCTGACATATTTAAGTGAAATCATAGAAAGATCACAAGGTAATAAGCAGGTGATAAAAAACTCCTCCCGAACAGGCCATGAAGGTCCAAAGGTACCGACCGGGTACCGCGTCATCCTCAGCCCACAGGCGTTACTGGATGCGGATATGGAGCGGCATGTAGTCAGCACATCGCTCTCCCGGCCGTATGTCAGTTTACGAGACCGGAGCCGCTACTTCTCAGTCAAGTAGCTCCTCAGTTTGCCTCACAAGCGCTGAGTGCGCCCCACTTGCCAACAGCGCTCAGCAGACCGGATGGTCACCCATCCAAGTGCTAGCCCAGCCCGACAGTGCTTAACGTCGGTGATCTGACGGGAAACGGTGTTACCACTGCGGCAAGCAGGAGCGGCAAGCAGGAGATAAACTACTGTAAAAATAAAATGCTAGTACAGTAAAAACCAGTGTAACCGCCAGAATGTTGAGTGCAAGCATGGAAACGTGCATGCGTTGTGTTTTGCAGGTGCTGGACGTCAGTTCGTGGGGTAGAGTTGCCTGTTGCACTTCGTTGGTCAATACAGCGACGGCTAATACTGTTTGTGGATTCCGCTGGAATTGTCATCCGATGGTGTCCCATATGTGGGCGACTGGAGATAGATCTGGTGATCGAGAAGGTCAAGGCAACACGTTGACACACTGTACTGCAAGCTTGGTTACAACAGCGGTATGTCGGCAAGCGTTATCCTGTTGGAAAGCACCCTCTGGAATGCTGTTCATGACTGGCAGCACAACAGGTCGTATCACCAGACTGACGAACAAATTTGCAGTCAGGGTGCGTGGGTAACAGTGAGAGTGCTCCTGCTGTCATACGAAATCGCACTCCAGATGTAGACTCAGTGTGTCTACCATACAGTCAGGTTAATTGCAAGCCCTCAACTGGCCTCCTCCTAACCAACTCGCTGCCATCACTGACACCGAGACTGAACCAACGTTCATCAGAAAACACAACAGATCCCACCCAGCTCTCCCATGAGCTGTCGCTTGACATCGTTGAAGTCGTAAATAGAGGTGGTTTGGGATCACTGGAATCCACTGCATAGAGAGACGGAGCTGTTCTTGAAGTAACCGATTTGTAACAGTTCGTTAAATCAGTGTGGCCCAACTGAAGCCCAAACTGCTGCTGCAGATGCAGTACGATGCACCAGGGCCAGACGCCGAACACGATGGTCTTCCCTCTCTGTAGTGCCACTTGGCCGTCCGGAGCCTGGTTGTCTTGCAGCCGTACGTTTCCGTGACCGTCGCTGCAAGCAGTCATGTGCAGTGGCTATATTCCTGCCAAGTCTTTCTGGAATATAGCCGAAAGAACGTCCAGCTTCTCGAGCCCAATTGCACGACCCCAGTCACAGTCAGTGAGGTGTTGTGGTAATAGCGTCTTGTCGGCTTAAAGGCATTTGACTAACATCAACTCACAACGTCCAGTCTCAAAGATAACTTAAGATCACGAACGTTACACCGTGCATTTAAAGCAAATCTGATTTGCATCCTCATAGTTTCGCTACTAGTGCCACTCTTATGCGACTGGTTCGAAATTTGAATACATATCATCTCTCAGGTGTAGAAAAAAATTTGTGAAATCTTATGGGACTTAACTGCTAAGGTCATCAGTCCCTAAGCTTACACACTACTTAACCTAAATTATCCTAAGGACAAACACACACACCCATGCCCAAGGGAGGACTCGAACCTCCGCAGGGAGCAACCGCACAGTCCATGACTGCAGCGCTTTAGTCCGCTCGGCTAATCCCACGCGGCCAGGTGTAGAAACGCGTCTGCCAATTTTATTTTATGTCGCACAACTCCTTCTTGGTTTAATACGACGGTGAGGCAAATGAAAACGTTAAATATTTTTTAATATTATTTATTGTGCAGAAGTGGTACAAAGCTCTATCACTTCGCACCGTAATCTCTCCCATGCTCAATGCAAGTCCTCCAGCGCTTACAAAGTGCATAAATTCCTTTAGAAAAAAATTCTTTTGGTAGTCTCGCACCGTAATCTCTCCCATGCTCAATGCAAGTCCTCCAGCGCTTACAAAGTGCATAAATTCCTTTAGAAAAAAATTCTTTTGGTAGTCCGCGCAACTACTCATGCACCGCGTGGCATACCTCTTCATCAGAACGGAACTTCTTTCCTCCCATTGCGTCTTTGAGTGGTCCAAACATATGAAAATCACTTGGGGCAAGGTCTGGTGAGTATGGTGGATGAGAAAGACACTCAAAATGCAGGTCTGTGATTGTTGAAACTGTCATACGGGCAGTGTGGGGCCTTGCATTGTCATGTTGCGAAAGGACACATGCTGACAGCAATCCATGTCACTTTGATTGCAGGCCGCAGATGATTTTTTAGGAGATCTGTGTATGATACACTGGTGACAGTGGTCCTTCTAGGCATGTAATGCTCCAAAATGACACCTTTTTCGTCCAAAAAGAGAGTCAGCATAACCTTCCCCGGTGATGGTTCAACTTCTTTGGTTTTGGTGATGAGGAATGGCGCCATTCCTTGCTCACTCTCTTCGTTTCCGGTTGGTGGAAGTGAACCCAGGTTTCGTCTCCAGTAACGATTCTTGCAAGGAATACATCACCTTCTCGTTCAAAGCGCCGAAGAAGTTCTTCACAAGCATCAACACGTCGTTCTCTCATTTCAGGAGTCAGCTGCCGTGGCACCCATCTTGCAGACACTTTGTGAAACTGGAGCACATCATGCACAATGTAGTGTGCTGACCCATGACTAATCTGTAAACACGCTGCAATGTCATTCAGTGTCACTCGGCGGTTTTCCTTCACTATGGCTTCAACTGCTGCAGTGTTCTGTGGGGTCGCAACTCGTTGTGCCTGACCTGAACGAAGAGCATCTTCCACTGAAGTCACACCATTTGCGAACTTCCTACTCCATTCGTAGACTTGCTGCTGTGACAAACATGCATCACCGTACTGAAGCTTCATTCGTCGATGAATTTCAATACGTTTCACGCCTTCACTATGCAAGAACCGAATAACTGAACGCTGTTCCTCCCTGGTGCAAGTCGCAAGTGGGGCGGCCATCTTTATACTGATACTGCGACGGTATGTGTGCAGCTGTACTGTTGCCACCTAAAGGCCATTCTGCACGCTGTCTGTAGCACGCTTACCAACTTACAGGATAACGGCACGAAATTTAGATTTGTTATTACAAATTTAAGGTTTTCATTAGTCTCACCCTCGTACATACTTCCCCCGTGGATGCGTTACAAAATGGTTCAAATGGCTCTGAGCACTATGGGACTTAACATCGATGGTCATCAGTCCCCTATAACTTAGAACTACTTAAACCTAACTAACCTAAGGACAGCACACAACACCCAGTCATCACGAGGCAGAGAAAATCCCTGACCCCGCCGGGAATCGAACCCGGGAACCCGGGCGCGGGAAGCGAGAACGCTACCGCACGACCACGAGCTGCGGACGATGAGTTACATTTCCGTTAGATTCTTCGTATGAATCTAAGTCTGGTATTCGCTTTTTCCACTAATTATATTGTAATGTATTACACTGCGGACCTAGAAACGACAGAGAAGCTTCGTCCCACCGTAGCCCTCGGTGGTTCACAACCCCACAACAGGCCGCAGCAGTCCGCCTGCCCCACAGATGCCTCACACTGAACCCAGGGTTATTGTGCGGTTCGGCTCCCAATGGACCCCACCGAGAACGTCTCATACCAGACGAGTGTAGCCCTAAATGTTTGCGTGGTAGAGTAATTATGGTGTACGCGTACGTGGGAACAGTGCTTGCGCAGCAATCGCCGACACAGTGTAACCGAGGCGGAATAATGGGAACCAGCCCGCATTCGCAGAAGTAGATGGAAAACCGCCTTAAAAACGATCCACAGACTGACTGGCACATCGAACCTCGACACTAATCTGCCGGGCGGATTCGTTCTGGGAACCAGCACGCCTTCCCGCTCGGGAAGCGGCGCGTTAGACGGCATGGATAGCCGGGTGGTCATTCCACTTAAGGTCTCTCTGGATATTTACTGCTAGGTGTTTTACGATAGTGTTTCTAGTACACTTTGAGACTGTGTAGTATGAGGATACATTCAATTTTCTAATTCAATAATTGCGTTACTTCCTGTGGTATCACGTACCAGTACCACCACACAGGCGTCGCAAAGTTGGCAACGGAATTGCAAGTTTCCGCCAGACGACGATAGTGATCGTGCGGGATCCGGCAGACCCAATGGTGCACGCCTTCTGAGCCCCGGCTCCAGTGGCTCTGGGCTACGGGCCCCCTGCCGCCGCAATATAAGACGGCAGCCAGGCGCCCGACTTGCACCTGGAGCCTCTTCGCTAAGAGACCATCGTTCGCGTTTAGTACGGCGATCCTCTTTCTTGTTGACACAGGAATACCGAGACGTTACATCTCGCTGCAGTATTTGTAATGAATCTTCTTTCACTTGGAGAAATATCAGTAAAGTAAATCCTATGTTTACTATATTATCTTGTTCGCTAATCATTTCTGCTCCTGTCCAGCTTTCCTACGACGACCGATTTCGCACAACTCTCTAGCCCAGTTCCCCTTACCGTTGTGTATGAAGTCGTACACAACACCTCCGAGAAACCCACCTTTCGCTTGCTTCACCATTGCCCTCTCTGAACTTAAACTTTGAAGTCAGATCATGTCATTAACTGGTCATGTTTAGCATCTGGGGGTGTATTTCAATTTCGTTTCATAATCTTTTATGAACACTCGGGGAAGTTTCAAAACGAATGGCAAGGTACAAAGTTAACAAGACGCCATCGTGGCTGCCTGCGAACGCACTTTTCGTGGTTGCTTTGCAGGACAACACGCACTACGAACGGGAACGCAGCCGCACCTCGACACTTAACGAAGTTACTTCTTGCCGTGGCGGGGGCCACGTTTCGCTTTGTCCAGTAAGATTAATCAGTGAATTTGCAAAAGTAGCCATGACGAAATGATTGTCTGGTCATGCTCGCTGTTGTTCCAGCCGCGCGCTAAGATGTGTCGTAGCTCAATGGGCAACGGCGCGCCCACGTAGCTAAGAGACGCTGTCTCACCAGTCGCAGCTTGTTTACTCTGGCAGAGACGTAAACAGAGGTTGGTACAACTGCCACGGGGATGAAATTGAATGCGCGATGCGCGCCGGCAAACAGCCTCGGGTCACAGTCGGCTATAACCTGCCGCGCGCCGCCTGTTGACAAGGCTCGTCTTGCTAGCGGTGCGCCGGTACCAGGGCGCAATCCGGTCCGCGACAACTCTCTCTGCGACCACCATCCGCCTTTGCAATTAAGTTTACATTACCGCGCTTTGATGAGGAAGTATACAGTTTATTCACTGGTGCAGCTCGAAAGCGAACTGTGTCTGGCCTTTCTCATCCTGAGAAGCCGTGTTAAGCAAACTAGGTACTGCGTATCTGAGTGTGTACTGGGTGGTGGAGGGAGGGGGGAGGGGATGTGGAAGGCGGAAGACCTCTAAACACACGAGAGTAAATCGGAAAGCATCTCCGGAATATTTTTCTTATTTATTACAACAGTACAAACGAGTACAAACACACACATTAAAATTGCTACACCACGAAGATGACGTGCTACAGACGCGAAATTTAACCGACAGGAAGAAGATGCTGTGATATGCAAGTGATTAGCTTTTCAGAGCATTCACACAAGGTTGGCGCCGGTGGCGACACATCCAACGTGCTGACACGAGGAAAGTTTCGAACCGATTTCTCATACACAAACAGCAGTTAACCGCCGTTGTTTGGTGAAGCGTTGTTATGATGCCTCGTGTGAGGAGGAGAAATGCGTACCATCACGTTTCCGAATTTGGTAAAGGTCGGATTGTAGCCTATCGCGATTGCGGTTTATCGTACACGTCTGGGTCACCTCTTGCTCGCATTTACGGCTCTTTGAACAGTGGACGTTACATTTCACATGTGTTGCGACCCGTGGCTCTACCCTTCATTCGATCCCTGCGAAACCCTACATTTCAGCAGGATAACGCACGACCGCATGTTGCAGGTCCTGTACGGGCCTTTCTGGATACAGAAAATGTTCGACTGCTGCCCTGGCCAGCACATTCTCCAGATCTCTCACCAATTGAAAACGCCTGGTCAATGGTGGCCACGCAACTGGCTCGTCACAATACGCCAGTCACTACACTTGATGAACTGTGGTATCGTGTTGAAGCAGCATGGGCAGCTGTACCTGTACACGCCATCCAAGCTCTGTTTGAGTCAATGCCCAGGCGTATCAAGGCCGTTATTACGGCCAGAGGTGGTTGTTCTGGGTACTGATTTCTCAGGATCTATGCACCCAAATTGCGTGAAAATGTAATCACATGTCGGTTCTAGTATAATATATTTGTCCAATGAATACTCGTTTATCATCTGCATTTCTTCTTAGTGTAGCAATTTTAATGGCCATATATTGTGTTTTGTGGTGCCTGTCCTTTCGGACATGTCCAAAGGAATAGGCGACATTTTTGATCCAACAACCAATAAGAAGACACAAAGACGTTACAGATCTCTGCTGTGAATGAGCATTATTTGAAAGCAATGAGGAAAGTTGAAAATTTGTGCCAGACTGGGATTCGAATCTGGGTCTCCTGTTTACCATTGCTTTCAATCAATGCCCACTCCCAACCAAGGTCTGTAATGCCTTTGTGTCGTAATTCATACTGGCTGCTGGGCCAAAGTTGTCCGAAATAACAGACATCATACATATTAAAGCGATGTGACTAACGATATCTTCAGGGCAGATGCACACCAGGCTCGAACTCTTACTGGAATCGGCGAAATGCCGCGACTAATTAGCATAATGGGTAAGGGGCACTATATTTGTAGTGTACGGGTAATCTGAGAATTTGGGTATGACGGGAGGCGTGCTAGAGTGGTCCTTGCAGTCGTAATGACTGCTCTGTCCAGATGCCTCAATGCTCAGAGCAGCTGCATAGTTAGCAGAAAAACTGAGTTCGAATCCCGGTCGAGCACAAATTTTTAATTTTCCCCATTGATTTCAACCAATGCCCATTCGCAGCCAAGGACTGTTATGCCTTTGACTATAAACGACATTTTTTATCAATCACTCTGCTTTTCAAAGCACTTGCTGCATCGTCACGTATGCTTTCCACTACCCTTGTAAAATGTTGTACAGATGAGCAGCAAACTACGCATACACAGCTCCCTTTTCCTCTCCATCGGAGATGACTCGATGTCCTCTTAAACCACTTGTAAGTGGACCAAAAAATGGAAATCAGACAGATCAGGAACGTGTGGAGGATGTTCCTACACCTCGAAGTTCAATTTCTGGAGAGTTTGAATAGAGCGAGTGGCGATATAAGGACGCGTGTAGCCAAGTAAATAAAGAACATAATTTGACAACACACCTCGCCGTTAATTTGCAATTTCAGCTATCAAGTCGTTGCAGAGCTTATCACTGTAACATTAACTACCTTTCCAGGTAACGCACAAGAACTGGCCCTTGTACAATACGTATAAAAAACAGTGAGCATCACCCTTCCTCAGGAGGAGTGACTCTTTAATTCCTTTTTGGTTTGAGATCAGGGGTGTTTCCAGTCCTTGCCCACTGGTTCAGAGTGAAGAACCTATGTTTCATCTCCAGTGATTAACCGGTTTCCAAACAATTTCTGTTTTATCAACATGTCAGGCCATGGACCGGTAGCTGCCGACAGATTACCACACCACTGCATTAGTGGTCTTCATTGAGCTTTTTTGGAACACGTCTCGCACAGACCTTACGAAAAATGAGCAGTTTACTGAACATGTCAGATGTAAAACCATGGTGCAGCAACAGCCGGCCGAGACGCAAGCAGCGACAGGGAAGTAACCGACTCTGTGACATTTTACGACTTCCTAACCAGGAGCGAATTACGTAGTTTCATCTGCGTGCTTTGGTGGTTTAGTTTTTGAATTTCTACTTAATAGACACAGTTCTCACGTTTTCGTTTTATCAAAAGTAACCGATTTTTTGATATTTTACAAGTTCGTAACCAGGCGTGAATTATTGAATGTCACCTGTATGCTTCGATAGTTTTCGAATTTATTAGAGACAGTTCCTAAGTTTTCGTCAGTGTCTACATTAAAGTTTCGTACCGCATGTCGATAGTCGTTTGCTTTTATGTGTAGTGTAGTTTTCCGCCGTCTTTGTATGGATAGGGGCTGTGTTTGCTGTGTGCGGATGCGAAATCAGTTGGTAACACTTCACTGCAGCTGTTGTTGTCTCTTTCTGCATACTTGCTAAGCCTCCACAAGTCGTACTTTATTTGTAGGGCGCAGAGCGCGCTTAATCTGCCATTCTGAATAATCGTTTTTCCGGACCACTGTTCTGAGGTGATCCAGTTCCTGGGGAAGACATACTGCATCTGAGATGTGTACTAACGTTCTGAGAGCCGCATTCCTCTGAGCAGGTTGGTGGCAGCTATCCCCGTGCAAGCACAGGTCAGTGTGCATTTCTTGAGGTATGCACTGTGGCCCAAGGTACCATCCGCACTTCTCGTCTAACGTTCCGTAGACATCGAGGTCATTAGAGCGCACTTCTCGTGACTATGGTGTCCAGGAATAGGTCTTCCCTCTGCCTCGGACTCTATAATGAATCTCATATCTTGATATACAAAGTTTGTTTCTTCCATTGGGTCAGATGATGAACATGGCGTCCATGTAACTAGGTAATTAAGTTAATCTCCAACAGCTTCGTCTTCGAAGTGCCCTACATAAAGACTGGCAACTACAGGCAAAAGTAGGTCCATTGCGACTCCCTCCGTGTGTTGATAGCAGTTCTCCATTAAACAGAAAATACGTTAAGGTCAGGACATGCCTACGAAGGTCTGTAGTCTCCTGGTCAAATTTCTGACAAATGAATTCTACTGATTCTTGTGGTGGCACCTTGGTGAATAGCGAAACGTCACCATATCTCACCATGATGTCTGAATTCTTCAGCCTGAATTTGTTGAGACGCTTCACAAAATCCACAGAATAGCTGACATTACGACAGCATTTATCCACATGAAGGTCTAATATGTCTTTCAGGTATTTTGCCAGCAAATATGTAGGAGCCCTGGTGTTGCTGACAGTAATACGTAACAGCACATCCTCTTTGCTGGACAGGTATTTTTGATAAAAGTTTCTTGATAACTCCTTCGGGTAAATCCGTGTCCTTGAGAACTTCGTTGGTCTTGTTCTCCAAATTCTTGGTAGGGACATCATCGATTTTTCTGAAGGAGTCATCATCACCTGGCAGACTGCCTCTTCTCAGTGTAGTAATTAGGACAATCGTTGCTTTTCCTGCCTTTATCATCAGATGAGACAACAATGTTAGGGCACTCTCTCAAGTCCCGAATGGCCATCCTCTCTACTGCTGATATTTGACGTCGTATGTTTTGGTCTTGTCAAATCACGACAAGCTTGGCGATCACCTGCTTCAGTTGCTTCTCGCCCCGGGAGGCGACTTAAGTCGGCTGTACACCCCGAGGAGGTCAGCTCATGAGCGCATCTGACAATGGCGACATCTATGACTGCCGAGATATTGTGCCCGCTGGACACATTGAACCGGCAGTACACCCGTGGACTGTTCGATGAACTAATACGCGAGGAGAAACTGAGGAATTCCTATCACAAACAGTCTCATTACTTGTCTAGGGGTGGGATGGGAAGTTTTGAGATCCACAGTGTTCTTGCGCAAAAAAGGAGATGAGCCAAAGGCCTTGGCATAGCAGTTACGATGTGTGTTAACAAGTGTAACCACTGCCACCGAAACTGCCACTACACTGAAATAGCATATGGAATACATGTCATTAAAATCAATAAAAAGGCGTTTTTAAAAATATCATTAACTTAAAAAAAGTGGGTGATACGGCGTTTTCTCTAGCATATTAGGATTTAGCAGACTAAAAGAACACAACAATAAGCCAGCCCCGTTGAAAAAGTTTTTATATCGATTGACGTTATAATAGAATGGTTCTACTGACCGCCAGTATCGACTAGGAAAATTGTGCCACGTATCGGTAGCAATGGCAGTCAGTCTTGCAAAGTAATATTGAATACATAGTCAGGCAACTAACTTGAAAAAATAGTCACACAACTGACACACACAAAAAAAAGAATTAGACCACCTGGCTGCAAATAGATCCGATGTTTCTTGGAGCGTCACCGAGTAAGGTAGGGATTAATGACTCTGATACTGTTACAGGAGTGATGATCACCAGGGCATAGAACGTCATAAAGAAAGCTACTAAATTATTTATGTTTGGTCGGACTATCAGTTTACTTAAAAATGAGTTGAGAACGTTTAGTTTATATTCTGGGAACGAACAACGGTTGTTGTTAAAGCTGAAAGACGTTACGTATCATCGTCTACATAACTACATCCCAAGTAAAGTAATGAAATGCGGCGATAACCCCTCTCAATTTACAAGTAACATTCGAAATACACTGATACGCCAAAATAATTATGACCACCACCCACCGCGATGTAGGATGCAGACTGGTTGCGTAGCGGGGACGGGACGTGGTAACGAAAGTGTGTAAGCAGAGTAAACACGGACGGGACGGGAAAGGGCGGGGGGGGGGGGGGGAGGGGGGGGGGTGGAATCACCTTACGGAAGATATCGGCTGCAAACGGGGAAATCCATTGAGATAACGGAGTCTGACAAAGGGTAGATTATTATTACGCAGATCCTGTGAACGAGTATCTCGAAAACGGCGAACTGATCGAATGTTCAAGTGCTACTGTCGTCAGCATCTACGAAAAGAGGTAGGAAAATGAAACTACCACTAAGCGCTAAATGGTTGGACGTCCACTGCTCTTCATATAACGTAGGGTTCGGAGGCATGTCTTTCTGTAAAGCAGGACAGATCTGTGGCATCTCTGCCGAAAGAGCACAATGCTAATGCACGCACAAGGGTTTCGCACCCACATCGTTCATCGTACATTGTTGAACATGGAGCTCCGCAGCAGGCCACCCTAACGTGTTCACACGCTGACCCAACGACATCGTAAATTATGATTGCAGTGGGCACGGCCATAGGGATTTGACCGTCGATCAATGGAAAGGTGTCAGCTCCCCACGTGAATCATATTTTTGCTCCACAAACGCTGCCATCAAGGTAAACGGCGGCTCGAAAAGCGCAGCGCGCCACGGACGCAGGCTGGTGGGAGTAGTGTTATGCTATGGGAGACGTTCCCCTGCGCTTGCATGGGACCTGTGGAACGATGTCATCTCTCAGCAGTATAATTGTCCGTATCTCTTAGCCAGAACCGTGCTACAGTGGTTTGAGAAGTTGACGTCTCGGCGACCAAATTCGCCTGATGTAAATCCTATGCAAGCCATCTGCGTCCCAATCGGGCGTCATCACCGCGTACACAAATCAGCGGCACGTTATTTACGCGAATTACATGACATGTGCGTAAACATCTAATGCCACATACCTCGACAAACCTGCCAACAAACTGTCTGATCCCTGTTACGCTGAATCAGTGACGTATTTCCTTCCAAGGCTGGACAAACAAGCTATTAAGTAGGTGGTCATAATGCTTTAGCTCATTAATGTATGTTGCGAAAACAGACTGCTACATTGCCGCGACAAATGAGACTGCAGGAAAACTAATAGAGAAAACTTAAGTAGCCTAGAATAATTTTCACAGTTTGATCTTGGCAAAAGCTGTATCAGGAGAGTTACTGATATATGTAAAAGCCAATGAACGGGTCGAAACCTTTTCTCGTGGCTCCAGATGGTGTTGAAATTGAAGCGTACAGACAGAATGCTGAAATACAAAAACCCACAGTTAAAAACGTATTTGAGGATACTGCTATATCAATGTTTGACCTCTCTAGAGCCTCACAAACAGGACATTTAGATATAAACATCCCCAATGTTGAATAACAAAACCAATTAAGATTACTCACAGCGAACCAGCCAACAGAAACTGATGGAATTCCAACGAGATTTTACATTGAATACCTACAGAATTAGCCATTTTCCTAGATCACATTTATTAATAATCTCTTGGCCAGCGTGTAGTCTTGTATCAGTGGGAAAGAGCGTTAGATCATTACTGTTGATAAAAATTGTAAAAGATGGTATGCAAAGAGTTACATACCAATAGCGATGACGTACGACTATTGCATGATCCTAGAATATATTCTAAGCTCAAACTTTATTATATTTCTGGAGGAAAAGAGGTCCCTCTCACCCAGTCCGCACAGATTTGTGGAAAACCACTCTTGTGAAACACAGTTTGCTTTACTCACACACGACATACTGCAAAACGTACATGCAGCTGAAGATATATGTTCTATTTCCTAGACTCCCGAATGGCGTTCGACACTGTACCACATCTGCGACTGTTAATCTCGATACAATCACAAGCGATTCTTTTCGGATATACATGTTTGGCTCATTGAATATTTCACTAACAGAACCTAGTACGTTATAATGGATAGCGAATGTTCAGTATAAGCGAAAATACCATCCGCAATATCACTTACATAAACGACTTATCTGACAGGAGCTGCCATATTATAAGATTGTTCAATGACCATGCAGTTGTCTACGGTAAAGTTTACCGTTAGGCGATCGTAAGGAAATGCTAAAGAATTTTGCCTAAATTTTCACTTGCTGTAATGAATGACAGCTCTCTTAAAGAACGGATAAATGCAAAATAATACCTCTAACATAGCGAAAGAACTGCACAGCATTCGATTGTAGGGGAAGTTGTGAACATCTCGAGCGCGTCATAACGCTTAAGTTCAAAGCCATACCTCAGAAGTCTCCTTTCAAGTTATTAATTTTTACGTTAGTTGTTCATTGCTAGAGTAGTTCCAAGACATTAAATACTCAGATTCTCGATCACCACGCATCCTACAACCTTTGGCTGAGGAAATGAAGGTATATCTGTAGTCGATGCCTTTGGAAGTCTGACAGATCATGCGTCTGCGCAGCAGCGTTCCGTGGAAGCGTGCTCCTGTAAATGCTAGACAGAGGGCATACCGTTTCTTGCTTGTGGTCGCGCTGGACCTGTACACGTTTCAGGGTTGGCTTGAGGTCGCTATGTGCACTACGCTCATTTTACATCGCAATGATCATTCCAGTGCTGTAACCTACAACAATTACTGTGAGATTGTTGCTTTGCTAGCGTAGCTTGGCGGAATATTTTGTTCGCAACGTTTTGGGGCTACAGATCTACCTTTGGTCGTGTACGACTTAATAACCGTTGTTTGAGGAAAGAGCTCCTGTTGCATGTTCACGAAACCATATCGGTATTTCGAGCGCCCATCCGTAATATCTGAGTATTGCATTCATTACTTTTCTGCAATTTTGATATTGTTCCGATATTCTAGCGTATGGGTTTTTTTTCTCTTGCTCATGTTATGTGGAATTTGACCCTAGTTAGTCTATAATAAGACAAATGAAATCTTGTTGTTAACAATAGTGGATTAAGTACTTTCGATTTATTCACATCCCGTCATGCTGATACTCACTAAAGTTCTATGTTGTTTCCATATGTAGTTATATTCTTACGTGAGGCAGTATTTGATCTGAGGGCAAGTTATCACATACATTCTGCCTTCAGCGGAATAATAATAATAATTATAATTATTAAAAAAAAAGGAAAAACCGAGCTCCCGTGAGAAGAAATATGCTGATTTCTTTGCATGCAAATTACAACCAATAAGGTAAGTCAGTGCTGGCGAGATTTCGAGACTTCATATTTTCTGAGATTATTTTCGTTGTGACTGCCATATTTCATGTTCCTTTTGTGAATAGGCGTTAGGCTTTCAAGGTGAGCTTTCGTATCCTCACTGCACATGATCTGGCTATAACAGAGGTCAAAAACATAGTTATAGTGTTAATGATTATTCTTGGGTGGAAATCCTGAAAAAAAGTAAAAGAGAGAGAAAGAGAGAGAGAGAGAGAGAGAGAGAGAGAGAGAAAGAGAGAGAGAGAGACATTTTTGTTGGGTATTTTGCCTAAAGTTATGTCTTATGTGCTCAATTTAAGTTTGAAACAGAAGTAGGAGGCTTTCAAAGTGATTAAGAATAGTACTACAAAGTGCTATGATATAGTACCAATGTGTATAATCAGTATTAGGAAACTGCACGCAAGAATTAGTATGACTTACTCGCATCTGGAGTCTTTATCATGTATGCATGAAAACAGTCATCAATCAAATTTAGAAACATGTTGCTAGGATCGTAAGAGGTCAGAACAGTCCGTACGAATGTGACACAAAGATGTTTGAGAATTTAAGTGGTGGTCGTTGAAAGAAAGGCAATGAGGTACATGCTGAACCTTAATGGGAAAATTCTGAGAGCCATTATACTGTGGGGCCGTTCTGTTCCCACCCACGCACTGGGTCCAGGTTTGATTCCCTGCGAGTCAGATATTTTCTCCGTTAGTAGACTGGGTGCTGTGTTGTCCTCGTCATTATTTCATCCTCATCATCGGCCGCAAGTTGTTAAATGTGGCGCCAAATGAAATAAGACTTGCACTTGGCAGCTGAACCCAAATGGGACATCCTGGCCAACAATACCATATGATCATTTCAATTCATACGGATCTTGAGAAGAACATGACGGATTTGGCCATGTAAAGAGCCATGTGGTCCATCACTTTTTTCTCATTCAATAAGTAAATGGGATCGGGCATAAAAGAACGATTAAGGTCTAACATCTTGTTCATGATGATGTTATTACATACGGAGCACAAGCTCAGATTGGGGAAAGGTGTTTGTTGTAACTTTCCGAAGGAACTGTTCTGGCATTTGCCTTTATCAATCAGGTAAAATCACAGATAATCTAAATCTTCATGGACGGGCATGGATTTGAACAATCATCCTTTCGAATACTAGCCCAGTGCCTTACCACTGTTCCACCTATTCACTTCTGCCATGGGCTGCACAGTGGCTTTTGGAGCACATAATTATTTTAATTCTTTAAATAAGGAAGTTCAGCATCCTCTACGGTTTCCCTCTATTATTTTGTATTAACTTGGATTTCTTTTTTATCTATTAATAACATCACTTTATCAGCTTATCATGGGAAGATGATTTTGATTTTGACAGTGGGGAATGACTGGACGATGTTGTACTTACCTGCAATAATATTCACTTGGTACTCTAGGATACGAACTTCTTACCCATGCCTTTTTACTCACTTTTGGAATTAATTTCCCTATTTTTCCATCTGTAAGCTGGTTTCATAATTAAACATAACTTTGAAACAAATAATCCAGTACACAGGAAGTAATTGCTAATCTAAAATTGCACTTCTGTTTATAATTAATGATGATGTGCAAGGTGCAGGTATCAAATTAGAACTGACTTTATCAGAAATCTCATCCAGACTGAGCCACTAACATTGCTCTTTATTTAATGTTACCATTTATTTGCTGTCAATATGGTTAGATATTTGCCTTCCTTTAATCATGGGTAAAGTACTGCACTTTCATTTCTTGGCACATATACAGAGCAATGTAGAGTGACATATAAATCACAGTTACTTCATATCCCAATATCCTTATAAAATAATTGCATTGCCTTGTATCTTCTGCTATGTGTCTAACAATGAATTTGAAATTTTCTTACCAGAAACTTACGACATATGCTTGCAGATTAGATAAAGTATTAGGTAAAGTGCTGGTTGCCCTTACTGCAGAGATAAGCTCCTGCCAAAAGGGAACAGAACAACATGGCCTGCATTCCTGCTCCGGTTGGCTGAGATGAAACATTACAACACTTTTGTCACAAGAGTTGGTGTATCTTAAATTGATCCTGAAGATCCAAACTACATGTTACAGTTATAAAGCGAACAAGTGCCAAGCAAATCATAATAGCAGGAGGAGGAGAGAACAACAGTGTATTGTTTCAAATAAAATGTTAAAATAAAATATGTGTTTTATATATATATATATGTGCACACATGACTTTTAGGCTTTTATAGGTTAGCTTTGCTTGAAACTGTGGTCCAGACTAAGAACCCTTAATTGAATGGTGAAATCACAGTGGCCTCTGGTAAACCTGTCTGATAAGTGAGAATTACGTGATAAGTTTCATGTTTGTACATGCTAATACTGTATATGGTTGACTTAACTTGAACTGTGTAATATCTTGAATGCAAAAAAAGCCTTTTGCCAGGATCGGGCCAAACTGAAATCATCGTAAACACATAATGTCTACATAACTGCATAATCCACAGTGTAAATCAATTGACTTCAGGAATTATTAGAGGGCTCTTTACAGAGGAGATGTGCAAATTTGCTTTTAACTTGTGTCTGCATCTTGCTTTTTAAATTTTTATTTAACTACAAAAACTAGCTGCAACAGTGCACTAATATTCTCCACACCGAGGGTCATGGTACTTGCCCCGCGAGGTCACCATTTTATATGAATAACAAATTGTGGGATTGTGTGATTACACGATTCTAAGGGTTCTAAAAGGTGGCTTACATTATTAGACCACATTTGTATAAGGAACTCATGTCTGCTAATTTATGGTTTGGACGTAAAATTAAGTTTGGAGTTCAGTTCACTTTCAAATTTCCTACTTCATGGTACAGACACAGTGGGGACAATGAAATGTAGCCTCTGGGTTCTACAAGAGTTCACGATATGGGCACTGTTTTGAGTTCTTGTCGTAAGGTTCTCCTCTACATGACAAATGATGTCCTCTGCAAAGTTGACAACATTGTGTGTCCATGGCAACCCTCCTAGTTGTGAATGTATGAGTTGCTTGCAGCCTTTGTGATAGTCAAATGAAAACTCTACACAGTGTCATAATTACAACTAGCACTGAAGATGGTACCCTCTCCTCAATACATCTGCAAGTGATTCAATCTTCAAAATTATTTTATATCCAAATGGCACATTTCTGAATATAGATTCCTTATCTAAGCTTTATTTACTAACAAGGAGAGATCCTCAGGGGTGGAATCGACTTTTAGAAACCAAATACACGGTGATGTTGGTTAAGATACTAGGTATTACACCCTGCAGCCATTCACCCTGGTAGGCACTTGTTTGTAACTGACGAAAACAAATTTTGTAACTTTGGGTGATACTGAATAGCATTAAAACAGTCATATTTCACTGTCTTGCTGTGTGGTGTAATGGGTAGGTTATTAGCTTCACATTCAGGAAGTTGTGGGTTTGAATCTTATCAGGTGCTTTCACTATTTTTTATTTTAAAATCTTTATCGAAATGACTTTGATCATTATTTTTAGTCAGTTAATAGGTTTAAATGAAATGTTCTATTTCTATTCCTGTCCCACATCATTTTAATCACCATACGAACATTTTAATTTTTTTTATATCATTCTTTTTCCAGTCAGATTTTTGTGAATGTGAATTTAATTATATTTACTTATTATAATATTCAATTGTTTGAAAATTCTGATCTACCAATAAGAAAAACAAAAGATAGAATAACAACAATCTAGGGAAAGATTATATTGCTACTTACTGTAAAGAAGACACATTAAGTTGCAGACAGGCACAATTAAAAGCTTACATAAGGCTTTCGGCCACAGCCTTCACCATCATAAGAGAAACACACCACTCACGCACACAAGCAAGCCCATGCATTCTGGCCTCGAGCTGCGAGAGTTGGCAGTCATGTGTGCGTGAGGTGTGCTTGCTTTAGGTGTCAGTGCTGTGAGTTCCACTTTTGCAAGTGCAGACTGTGGCAAAAAGCTTTTTGTAAGTGTCTTTTAATTATGCCTGTCTGCAACATAAAGTGTATTCTTTATGGTAAGTAACAATCTATCCTTCCACTCATTGTTCAAGTTCCTAACTGGAGTTTCCATTGTTTGATGAAGACAAAATAAGCTATTTATATTGACTGTGCAATGGTTGGGAAATGTATTTTTCTTTACCAGATGTGCAATTTGTTTTGCATGGTAACTGTCATACAAACATTTAAAACATAGTCTAAGTTCCTATTGCAACATGGTCAAAATAATGCAGGTAAAGATTTCAAAGAAAGAAGGGTTGGTAATTAAAATGAAATTCAAGCAAAATGAAAAATAGATGAACTGAACAAAATAACATGGATGAAAAAACAGAATGATAAAATGGAAGAGATGGAATCGAAACCAATACATAAAATTAATTAAAAACTTGTGAACAAAGATTTCGAGTGGAAAAAGAATGATACGAAGAAAAATGAGAGCAAATGAAGGAATTGATATTATGATTAAAATGATGTGACAAAGGAATGGAAATACAAAAATTCCATTTAAATCAATTAAAGGAATAAAAATGATGATCAAAGTGATTTCGTTAAAGATTTAAAATAAAAAATAATATTGTGCCTAAAAAGACTCGAACCCATGACCTTGTATGCATGAACCTATAATCCTACCTATTACACCACATGCTAGGCAACATAATGCAACTTTTTTAACATTACTGAGGTTCACACAAAAGACCAAAAATTTTGTTCCACTTATTACTTGCAAATGAGGGTCCACCAGGGTGAATGGCTGCAGTGGGTGATGTCTGGGATCTTAACCTTCATAACCGTATAAATGGTTTCAAAAAGTCAATCCCACCACTGCGGACCTCTTCTTCTAAGTCCCCTCTACAATGTCTATAAACCTGTAATAAGAATTGTGAAACACCATTTATACACCATGTATTTCTACTCTAATGTTTTGTTCCTGTTTTAGTGTTATTATCAGCATCCACATGAAACATAATGGATTTGTCCAGCTCCTGCCTCTTTGTCTCGAAAATCAGAAACATTAACCAATTGCAGTATTGAATTTAGTATATAGCAATTCATTCATTTGCATTTTGCAAGAAATTTACCTGAGTTTCGATTTCTGAGGTGCTGAATGCAACCATGCCTCATTTTTATGCAGTGAAGACAAAATCGTGAAGGCATCTTCGAAATTTTGTATGAAATGCAAATTACTTGCCACTGAAGATACTGTTAAAAGTGTGAAACACAATACCAAAAACAATCTTTCACTGTAGAATACATGGGTCTGCTTTTCCCATAAGCAAAAATAAAGAAATAATCAATTAAGCCAAACAGGGAAGTTGCAGTCATCATCTACACTCCTGGAAATGGAAAAAAGAACACATTGACACCGGTGTGTCAGACCCACCATACTTGCTCCGGACACTGCGAGAGGGCTGTACAAGCAATGATCACACGCACGGCACAGCGGACACACCAGGAACCGCGGTGTTGGCCGTCGAATGGCGCTAGCTGCGCAGCATTTGTGCACCGCCGCCGTCAGTGTCAGCCAGTTTGCCGTGGCATATGGAGCTCCATCGCAGTCTTTAACACTGGTAGCATGCCGCGACAGCGTGGACGTGAACCGTATGTGCAGTTGCCGGACTTTGAGCGTTGGCGTATGGTGGGCATGCGGGAGGCCGGGTGGACGTACCGCCGAATTGCTCAACACGTGGGGCGTGAGGTCTCCACAGTACATCGATGTTGTCGCCAGTGGTCGGCGGAAGGTGCACGTGCCCGTCGACCTGGGACCGGACCGCAGCGACGCACGGATGCACGCCAAGACCGTAGGATCCTACGCAGTGCCGTAGGGGACCGCACCGCCACTTCCCAGCAAATTAGGGACTCTGTTGCTCCTGGGGTATCGGCGAGGACCATTCGCAACCGTCTCCATGAAGCTGGGCTACGGTCCCGCACACCGTTAGGCCGTCTTCCGCTCACGCCCCAACATCGTGCAGCCCGCCTCCAGTGGTGTCGCGACAGGCGTGAATGGAAGGACGAATGGAGACGTGTCGTCTTCAGCGATGAGAGTCGCTTCTGCCTTGGTGCCAATGATGGTCGTATGCGTGTTTGGCGCCGTGCAGGTGAGCGCCACAATCAGGACTGCATACGACCGAGGCACACAGGGCCAACACCCGGCATCATGGTGTGGGGAGCGATCTCCTACACTGGCCGTACACCACTGGTGATCGTCGAGGGGACACTGAATAGTGCACGGTACATCCAAACCGTCATCGAACCCATCGTTCTACCATTCCTAGACCGGCAAGGGAACTTGCTGTTCCAACAGGACAATGCACGTCCGCATGTATCCCGTGCCACCCAACGTGCTCTAGAAGGTGTAAGTCAACTACCCTGGCCAGCAAGATCTCCGGATCTGTCCCCCATTGAGCATGTTTGGGACTGGATGAAGCGTCGTCTCACGCGGTCTGCACGTCCAGCACGAACGCTGGTCCAACTGAGGCGCCAGGTGGAAATGGCATGGCAAGCCGTTCCACAGGACTACATCCAGCATCTCTACGATCGTCTCCATGGGAGAATAGCAGCCTGCATTGCTGCGAAAGGTGGATATACACTGTACTAGTGCCGACATTGTGCATGCTCTGTTGCCTGTGTCTATGTGCCTGTGGTTCTGTCAGTGTGATCATGTGATGTATCTGACTCCAGGAATGTGTCAATAAAGTTTCCCCTTCCTGGGACAATGAATTCACGGTGTTCTTATTTCAATTTCCAGGAGTGTATGTTACTATATCAGCAAATGCAAACAAACTAAAGATATTCTGAAAAACTGAGACATGATGTACCCCCTGTTTCCTATTGTTGATTATCTAGCTCACAAATGTACAAAAAAAACATTATCTTCAGTAATGGTTATGTTCGGGGATAGGAGTGAATCATAAAATAGGAAAAAATATAATACTGTTTATTAATTATAACTGTTAACATTTTAACAAACAGTCAACAAAAAATGCAAAACAGTACATGCAAACAAGCAATTCTCATGCTATAAACCATCATTTGAGCATTCTGAAAACATTTTAGATTATCAAAATTTTAAAAACAGGAACTCAAGAAAAGTAATCTTAAAATTAGATAACAATTACATAGTGCAAAACAAAACACAAGGTTTAAAGCTATAAAACTAATAATTTGAACTAAATACAATATCTCAAGTGTACTGACTAAGAAACTGGTACTTCTGACTGCAATACATCGATCAAAGTTACACAAAACGTGCAAAAAATAAAAAAAATAGAAAGATGAAAACACACATACTTCATTTGTACATAGAACATCAGCAACAAAGCAAGTGACTCAAGATTTCTACTACAAATCACACAATTAATAGCTGTAGTTCACAATCGTTAAAAAAATGTTGGAAATGTTTCTTAATTTTAGCATAAAGAAGGTAAGGTGACAGTATGAGAACACTGGCAGACTATCAGTCCTGTTACTGATAAGCAGATAAAAATCCTCGTGTAACTGTCATTAATTATAAAACAAATTGTATCACAAATTCTGCAAGTTCCGTTTTAGTCTGCAGATGCAATGCTTACATAAACGTAAATAAAGTTAGTAATGTAACATGGAAGCAAAAAAAAGGCACTTCGAATCAACTTTTCATTTGACAACATACTGGCATTTGGACTCCATAAATAAAATCTGAATTTTGTGATGGGAGCTCTCTCGAATAGTCGTCTGAATCGGAATGCGGAAATATGTCACCCCAAATGCACACTAGGCTACGAGACTTGAAATATTTCACGTGCGTATGAAACTCGGCCATGAATGATGTCTTATGGAACGCGATGCTCCAAATAAATATGCCTGTGAAGTGCCTGACTGTGATATCATTTATTGCTTTTGTTACTCTGTATTGTAAACAGTTGTGGAACTTATCCACCTAACACGGCACACGGGCTTAAATATTCTCACGCACTGTTTTCGTTCTCGGTGAGTGCCAATTTGTGAAACGAATCGCCAAATGAAATATATGAATATAACCGTTTTTGCCTCTTCTACGGTTAACGAAGATTAAGTAGAACATGTGTTAACATCAGAGTAGACCCTCAGTTACACGACAGAAGGGTGTGCGTGAACTTAGGAACCTCGTCAATGACCGATTCATCGACGTTTAGCTGTAGTAGCTTAGACGATTTGCCGCCAACCAAAACGTCCAACGATCGAATTCTGAAGCTAATGTGGGTGCGTCTATGTCGTAGCCTACTCTGTTTTCCCCTTCGGTGGAAAATTAAGGTACTGACTGAGTTAGTGATTAAGCGGTTAGCGTTCACAGCCACTAAAGTGGTGAGGTTTGATTCACTGTGATCACCATAGAGGGCTTTTGTGGGAAGGTGTCGAAAGAATCCGCTCCAACTCCACATTCCAAATGAAAGTCTACCAAATAAAATAAACAATAGCGGTCACCGCAAGGTGAGGAAGTGGCATCAAATCGAAAGGCTTGCACCAATCTGAGAGCCACATGACTAAAAGGAAGGTTAGGGTCTAACGTCCTGTCGACGACTAAGTTATCAGAGCTGAAGTTCTGAGTGGGGAAGGAAATAGACAGTGTCCTTTTCAAAGAAGCCATTTCGGGTCCTATCCTGATAAATTTAGAGAAACGACGAAAACATGAATATGGATGGATGGACGGGAACTGAAGCCGCTGCCCTCCTGAACGCAAGTCCAGGTACCCTTGTCGCTTAGAGCGTTGTAGTTGGAGTCACGGACGATTGCGGTCGAGTTTAGGTTCGTCACGCCTTCCCGACAGCCAATGAGCGTACAGAAGTGTTCTGAGCACTCTGCTCTGCATGCCGTCGCTAATGCGAGCATTAAACGTGATCGTAGCGATTTGTTTAGTGAATTTTTATTCCATATTTTGCGAGTTGTCATCGCTGATGGTGGTTGTAAGTAATACATTCCACATTAGCAAGCGAGAGACATAATTTGCAGGATATACACTTTCCTCAAGCGGAAGGAATCGTCAACAGTACAATCCTCGTCTGGGCCTCGATATGCGCGAACCGCCATCGTTCATGGAACGGACTATAGTATCTTGCGAAAGATCGCGCGAAATTGTAAAATATCCCACACAAATACACGGTAACACGTAATAGGCGGTTTATGGTGTTCAAGCTTCAGATCGAGTCGATCGAAAGTGCCTTGATTGAGTGAAACAAAGCATCTCATGCAGATTAGGACCATTCGTGTACCGATACAAATTAAGGTACAGAATAGAATAGCGTGCCAAATTATTAGTAAAATTTCATAACCCCACTGTACAAGCCAAAAAGAAATGAAAGCATGCGAAGTAAGAAATCTGTAAACTAATGATGTGCGCATGTGCTGAAAACCGAGGTGTGAAGACCTCCCCATGAATGAAAAGGAAATATTACCTAAAGTAGTTGCGCTAACGTACAAGAATTTATCTTCTTCAGGTTAACTGGGAAATGATTATCTGTCCTTTTAGTACTTCGTTTAGTTAGCTGCCGCTTATTGCAGTCTTAAGTAACGGCGACGAAGATACACTAATGAAGCGAATTTGGGGGAAGGAAAAATTTATGCGTTAGTGTGGACAACGGTGTAAGGCTTTCCTTACAGTGGACGGGGAACCAGATTAACGTTGCCTTCATAGTTTGTAATTACATCGAAACAGAGAGAACAGTTTGTGTCGAAATTCCACAATCTCGACACACACATCGATTTCTCGAAAGGTAGAAAGAAAGTAAGAGAGAAGAAATATGTCATCGACTTTTTCTCTTTTCATTGAAATACAGTCATCAGTTATGAAATATGAGAAAACAGTGTTTTGTAACAAATTGATGCCGCGATATTGGAATCTACGCGACAAGTCTAACAATAACGGCAACTTCTGAGCATACTACCGTACAAGAAACGGCAAGTAAAATTCATGCCAGCGTATATTTTAAATTATGCCTCCTCTGCCGTGATTTGTATTGCTGTCTCGAATAAACCCTAAAATATCATACACGTGAAATTAATATGTCGCAGGTACATTAATTTGATAAACTGCTATTTTTCCAGTACTTCTTCCCGAGAGTCACGAAGTGATCACCAACAATTTTCTTCTTGATTCAGGTACTCCTACATTTACTTGCCGTCCTATTCCTTCTAAAATGCATTTTACATTTTGTCCAGGATAATCGTACTGTGTTCAGCTGTCTATATACTAAAAAAACATATTTCTCTTCCATAAAGCACATTAAGTGTCGCATACTGAAGCTACACACTATGAAATGGACATTAATCAACACATATTTAAGTTGGATTTCCTAAAGAAACATTCTCGTTTACGATGATTTAACGGAACAAGGAAAGATGCAGTCTTCTGCACAACACGGTATTTCGTTTCATTCCAGAAGCACCTTTTCAGGTTTGGGTCACCTTCCGCTGCATTTTCTAAGTTACATCGATTATTTTGTTATACTTTATATGAGTTAATAAGAAGCCCGAAAATGTTTGTTATATGCAAAAATACGCCTTTATTTTTGGTGTTTTTCGTGGTTGGCTACTGAAATGATGGTAGTTATCGAAACTGGTTAGCAAGCACCTTTTTAGCAAAAGGTTGTCTTTTGGTGTTTCTAACAATCTACTTTGTTATTCGAAAGTAACCTGATACTTAAAAGAGACAAAGAGAAATAGAGTCCTCAACTGCGTATTGGTCTGCTAGTGACAGTAACCAGTAAGCAAAGTATCTTACAGGAAGTAGTGAGTTAAGTAAGTAAACTCTTTTAGCCTTGACAGCTACTAAATTAGAGACAGACAGACGACGGTTTGCCCCATCTCTGTGGCAACTGCATGACGAACAGTTAAGAATAGCAACTTGCTGCACAAACCAGTTCGCTTGTATATCAGCTGTCGACGACATTCTACCATGCTAACGAAACTGCCTTAAAATTTAAAACTACATCCGAAACATGTTTCTCGTCTGCTTGACAACGGCCGAGAAGCGGTGTCGGACGCGGTGATCAGATCGACAGCCTTCGAAAATCATGCTGTCTTTTGGGATCCAAATTATGAACTTCTTCATCACTGTTACATGTTTTCTGAAAAAATCGCAAGACCGGAGTTAGTTTTTCTATGTTCCGACATTCAACAAACATGATAGTTCCACAAGAAAATTACTTGTCACAGAAGTTAAATTAAACAGAAGAAACGTTACAAATTTCTTAGAGTAATTACAGAAGACCACTTGTCAACTTTAGCAGGTTTTCGTTAGTAATCACGCTCTGCAGTTAAAGCAGAAAAGATCTGTTAGTCGGTAGAGGAGTGGAGGTAGGAAAAGATAAAGGCTACGGTTTATCGTCTCGTCCACATTGAGTTCGACGGTGACGTTCGGATAGGACAAATAATGGGGGAAGGAAGGGAGGGGAGAAACAATAGGGCAAGGAAGCGGGAACGATGGGGGGAAGGTGAAGGAGAATGGGGCGAGTGGGGCGAGGAGGATGGAGAACGGCGTGCAACTGTGGCCTGGCCTCGTCAAAAAAGTGACCGGGAGAAACCACGGAAGGACTAAATCTGTGGCTGCACTGTGAACTGAATCCCAATTATTGTGAAGAAGACTGTAGGAATTAGATATTAATGAGCTTCCGGACGACTGTTCCCTGGCAGTTGTCAAGTGGTGACTTGACGGTGGAGCCGGAGCATTCAATTAACCGAAAACTCGTTTAAATTTAACTAAATGACGTGGCTCTACGCTGGAGAAAATTTCATTAATTTATATCGTTATGAGACAATGCATTCATACACCACTATTATCCTAACCGTTTCACAACCACACTCGCTGGCACAGAAAAGAGTTACAAATCTAGTATTTTTTTCAGTTTGTCGTTAATTTTGATAGTTAATTAAATGGCTTGTGGAAGTATGTGGGTACAATTTCAATTTTTACCATTGCTGCTGCTGAGTCACGCTCAAGAACATCCACAAAATGTCAAATGAAAATCGGCCTTGAGTCAATGTTATTTTAGTTCGCGGCACATTTAGAAGTCATAAAGCTAGTTTCAGACACCGTACTGTGCCACAAAGAAGACAATTTTGTAACGTGTGTGTCCAATGTCAGCATACCAACAAGGCAGATCCGTCGAACGCAGAATGTAAACATCATGGAGACAAGAGCCGCTACGCTATCACAGAATTTAATACTGAGTGTTAATAACTGTAGTGAAAAATCATGTGTTTCTTTCACATGCACTGCTATTCACTGAACAACGTAATTGAAACTTACTACTAATTTTCAATTAAAATTTTAATAATACGCAATAAGAATGGCTGGCAATAGCGATAGCGCTAGGCTCCATATGAAAGATCGTATCGGTACTGGCGGCGTTTTTGACGGATTACTTCTGCTGGGATTTGAAAGACTGTTTCCAGAGTAAGTTCAGACTGCAACAACGCAATTCACCGTTCGACTGTCTCGTCCTCGTCAGTCTTGGAGTTCTATCGCTGTGCAATTTTTCATGCATACTTTTTACGTCCAAGCAGCCTAAGTTTTTTGATGAATTTGGATGGCCATTTCATTTACTTTACATCTAGCTTCCTGCCGAGTATTCCTCATCAATATCCCTTTCTCTAACATTACAGAGCCTAATGAGTAACATAATTTGTGCAGAAGAGCTTGAGGGATAGGTGCTGGGCCAAGATGGCTTCTTAAAACAAGACTGTTACAGAAAAACAAAGACTGGCATTAGGACTAATAAGATCTTCGTTAAATTATGAGGCATAACTTCAAGATAACTAGAGGAAGGTCAAGAAACAATACCTCGTAATTTGCTATATTCCATCAGTATGTTTAAGGGCGATAAATAAGTGCATAAATGGGAATGAATGGCAATGTGGCACCTGTCACACACCTGTGGACACTTGCTGATTGCTTACGAGAACAAAATAATGAAGGCACGCACTTGATGTTAGTTTGAAGAAATGACGGAGAATTGGTGCATTCAGAGCAGAGCCGTTATTTTCACGAAGAGAAAGGCGCCTCACAACTCATCAGCGCCAATCAGCTACGAATTGTTTATGAAGCTTAAGACCAATGCCAGTGCACTGCTGTGCAAAGGGAGTGTCACAAAGAGAGAGGTGGTGCTGACTTTATGAACACTATTTGCAGGATTCATTTTTTAATCAGATAAACAGCGTGTTTAACGGTTAAAAATTATAGAAGTGCCTATTCATCTTGCATCGGTCTCAGGTTATCTTGGCAGTCACCAAGAGGCAAGGGCTTACTTCTATCCACCAGTGACGTAAGTAACATAGTCGATGCTGAAATACCAGAAGAATGTAGCTCCGAGGGAGAAAATAAAAAAAAGGCGTCGCGAAAGGGTCGAGTCATGATGTCGCCTGATATTGCTGGTTTCACTATCTCCGTAGAAGATTCTTTTGTAGAACATTTCAGCGAGTAGGCTACTTGTCCTCGACAAGTGCAGAAGCTAAGATCTCTAACGTGCTGAAAGCCCATCTGGCCAGCGTACACGAAACGAGAACTTTCATCGCCCTAATACGCAGCCTCTGGCAAAGACAAGTCTACTCTTTAAAACATTGTCCACGAATATGGAACTGTTATGCTTGTTGCACACAAAAAATAGGAAAACGTAGGTTTCGCACCCGTTATAGATGATGTTAAATGTTTTTGGGTACTGTTACCGCACAGTTCTTGTTGACTCTTCCGATCCTGCCTTCTTGTTGAGGTCTTATTTCAAGAACCGGCCGCACAATTGGCGTACTGTAAAACTTACGCCAACTGATGGTCACTATTTCACGCCCTCCAGCCACTTGGATACCGCTGATCGCTTCCACCAATCACGTAGAAGTAATTCAATAGCTGATCATCGACAGCTATGCCGATAAACGCGGAAAATACTGTCCTCAAATTAGCGAAATTTTGACTGTGTGGCACAGTGTGCAGCCACTGCTGCAAGAAAGCCTCGGGAAGACGGCCGGATCAGAAGATTTTACAAGAATGAAGCGGTACTATTCAAGCAATTTCAACATCATCAAATAAATAGACTTCGTATCTACAACGCCGGGAAAAAGTCCAGAAATCACATGGAGATCACAATCAAAATCAGGAGAAATACTGTCTTCAATTGTCAGCGACGATGAATCTAGTCTTCTTTGGTGGTGGGGGAACGTGTTTTCCATTGTGCATTTCTTTCTTTAGTTTCTGAGCAGTAACAGTGAACCCAACGTATGTCCACTGTGAGCAGACAGGTGAAAAACTTTTCGTCCTTCACATTTTCAACATTTCCGCCGCGAATGTCTGGCATTAACAAACGAGCGACACCAGAAATGAAACCTTGGTGGGGATTCAGCTCCAAACGCTACAAATCAACGATCTGCTTCCACTATACGAGCGAAATATAACATTACATGAGTCAGGAGGTACCTGAGAAGCAACATGAAAGTTTTTTATTTAATATTTTGGTCTCAGATCACGGTGTCATTATAGGTTTCGACTTATTATGAAATCATTATTAGGCGTTCTGTGTAAGAAGAAATAAAAGAGGAATTGTAAAAAACTGGAAAGCACTCAAGCGTATGTAAATGAGTACGTTACGTAAGTAATTCCTCAACCTAAGAGTGGCCCGTAACATAATGTATCGTAGTTGTTTACTATCCCTTTTTATTTTTTTTATTTTTTTCACAGAACGTCTGATGATAACATGCTAATAAGTCGAAGCCGGTTATGATATTTTTGTGACCCAAGGGTGAAATATGTCAAAAAACAGACTTCTCTTCTATCACTAATACTTGTTTCCTTAGAACCTGTTTTTGGCTTATTGGACCATTGACAGGAAACAACTGACCAGTGTCCACGAGGGACACTAGAGTGTAGAAAATCAAACATTGGGAACAAAGATACTATCAAGACACAGAGTATTTGGTCAAGAAATTACGCGAGAAATGTCAAATCCAGCGCTCGTCGCTGCTCTTATGCACCATGCATTTTAAATTACTATTTGCAAGATGGGTTATGTCAAACACAGAGCATAATGAACACAAAAAATGAAGAGACACACGTTGTATGAATGTAATACTAAGGTTGTGAGTGCCCGCCCGGATAGCCGCGCGGTCTAACGCGCTGCTTCCCGAGCGGGAAAGCGTGCCGGTCCCCGGCACGAACCCGCCCGGCGGATTTGTGTCGAGGACCGGTGTGCCGGCCAGCCTGTGGATGGTTCTTAAGGCGGTTTTCCATCTGCCTCGGCGAATGCGGGCTGGTTCCCCTTATTCCGCTCAGTTACACTACGTCGGCGATTGCTGCGCAAACACTGTCTCCATGTACGCGTACACCATAATTACTCTACCATGCAAACATTTGGGGTTACACTCGTCTGGTATGAGACGTTCCCAGGGGTGGGGGCCGATCCGCACAATAACCCTGGGTTCGTTGTGGGGCGGCGTTGAGGTGGGTGGACTACTGTGGCCTGTTGAACGATTGTCAACCAGTGAGTGCTACGGCGGGACGAAGCCTCTCCGTCGTTTCTAGGTCCCCGGTTCAATACACACAATACACAAGGCTATAAGTTCAATGATCACATTCATCTCCACAAACGTGTACCACAATAGAATTGTCATTATACCTTACTTTGTTTTCCTTACAATCCCTAGAATGGTGCGTCTGTAAGCAGAAGAGCGAGCAGCGCTTGTGGAAGAAAAATGGTCTTTCCCAGAAGAACCTAAAACTGACGTGCAGGACCTCTAAAAATCAGTTTCCTTTCTAATATTGCAGTGCAGCGTTTTGTGATTTATGGAAAATAAATACTATCCAGCCATGTCTGTGCACTGCGTCGCCACTGGTTTTGAATGGGCGCTCCGGAAGGTCAGTATAGCCTTTGGAAATAGAGTGTAGTTCGCTCCTTATGATATAGTGTGGTAGGGGAAGTGTGGGGAGTCGACTGCTCACACTTCAGTTGGCAGACAGACTATGTAACATTGATACAAGTTGTATGTTTTAATTTTACATGGTTTCTTTAGTTACGATATTAGATTTTACTCGTATTATAAACTGTAATTAAATATTGAACTTCGTGGCAGATTAAAACTATATGCACAACGGGGTCTCCAACCTGGGGCCTTTGCCTCTCGCCGGCAAATGCTCTGCTGACTCAGCCATACAAGGCACGACTAATGACTATTGGGGTACTGGCGGAACTAAGGCTGTGGGGTTGGTCGTGAGTTGTGTTTGGTTAGCTCAGAGCTTAGTGGATTGAGCACTTGCATGTGAAAGGCAAAGCTCTCGAGTTAAGCGTCCCGGTCCTGGATACAGTTTTGATCTGTCAGCGTTCATAGCAGAGCACACTCCGCTGCCGAGTGACTATTCACTCTGTAATTTAACAGTTAGGTGCATGATCCAAGTGAGCTATCGATTTGAGATTCCACATGTGATGTCATGACCACAGATTCTGTGAGTTGATAGTGTCTTTAATACTTGGTGTCCGTCACACATGTGTCTCTAGTTGATGCCAGTAAGTTGCTTCCTGATGACGGTCCAGTCGGCCGAAATCCGAAGTGAAACCAAAACGCGGTTACTTTGTTTTGTAACCTTAAATATGAAATTGTTCGACGAGGGGACTTCAAAAAGTAGGTTACATATGTCGTTGCACAATAAGACCACTGGGCAACGATAGTGACGCATTGTCGGAAAAGAGTCACGTTCTGCGTTTCCTGTACACGCAGTTCTGCTGTGGTACTGATAACAGGTGCATCAGAGTGTGCGGCATCTGGAAATGTATACACGAGCGGTGTGTGTTCTGTAGGACATGTCCGACATGACAGACACCACTGAAATCTATAATAGTACGGGCGCGACGGCTGCTTGATGAGCAAGTTTCAGTGTGAATGCACAACCAACGCCTGAACTCCTACGGGAATCAGAAATCTGGAAGTAGGGGCTAATGGAAAGAGGTCGTTGCAAAGTGGCGAGTAGTAAGTTGGGAATTTTTGTGTGACGGAAAGCGTGTTCGGATGGCCGAGGCGGTTAAGACAACTGTTCTGGGGACAAATTTTTGTCTTGCCGTTGCATTGGCGCAATGCACTGTGCGGTTGGAGGTCATTATTTCCTTCCTTTCTCTTTCCCATCTCCATTCCGTTTCCTTTCCATTCGTTTCATACCAATTGTTCATGCAGCCGGAAACGTACTCCAAAGCGGAACAATACGATTGTTGTGGGCAAAACGTCTGAATTCCACGTGGATTCACCACGAAATTATGGCGGGACCAAATCGAACATCTAGTCCAGTCGTAGTGACAAGGTGCCAACAATTTAACCAAGCTCATACAAAACTGAACTGGCAGACTCTTGAAGATGGACTGAAACTATCCCGAGAAAGTCTACTCACAATGTTTCAAGAGCAGGCTTTAAATGATGGCTCTAGGAATACACTACAATCCTCACATATAGCTCCCAGACGGATGGTGAGGGTAAGTTTAGATTAATTACAGCAGGCACAGTAGCATTTAAACGATGATTTTTCTCGCGCTCAGTACCCTATGCCACATACTTTACAGTGGTTGGCAGAGAATAGATGTAGATGTAGAAGTGGCTGAGGATGGTCGGGAAGGAAGGCCATCGGCATCGAACACAAATGATATTACAATGAAATGAACACCCTTAGGTGCTTACAGGCGTTGACATACGTCAACGGGGACAGATGAAAATGTGTGCCCCGACCGGGACTCGAACCCGGGATCTCCTGCTTACATGGCAGACGCTCTATCCATCTGAGCCACCGAGGACACAGAGGACAGCGCGACTGCAGGGATTTATCTCTGGCACGCCTCCCGCGAAAACCAAATTCTCAACGTATTGTCCCGCACTACATTCGTAGTGCCCCCGCCCATTACACTCATTACTCGCGGCGCGTTGCCGATTTCCGTAAAGTTCGGGCACTGTTTGTGCATTCGCACTTAAGAAGAAGATGGTCAAGTGGCCGCTGAGCCTTAACTATATATATACACTAAGATGGTATCTGTTCTTTCGGACATGTCTTGATATATATATAACAAATGATATTGTTAAGGCATCGCGGAGCTTATTCGCAGCAGTTACAGATTTTTCGGCTAGGAGGAAAGACTTTGAGACCGACCGACCTTCACAGAGACTTTGTGACTACGCTGAAAAACAGTATTACGTATCCGTGTCACTTTGTAGTGCAATGCAGCATTCAATAAAGATTACTTGGCTTGCCATAATAATGTGTAACTTAATATTTGTAGTTCCCTCGTAGCAATACGTGACGAAAGAATCCATAAACACATTAAAGTAACTTTACAAGACTGTCTCTGTGTTTCCTTAAGGTAGTGTGAAGTACTCGGTTTCGCCAGCACGTTACTTGACAGCAGTGTGGTAAGGAACAGTTGGGTGGCTGTGGCGCCTAGGAAGAGTGGGGATAGTGCGGGGCGGACAGAGGGGGTCGTCAGACGTCGCAGAGGAACTCGAGCGATACCTGGGAGAGCGGCCGGATGCGTTCGTGTATGCTGCGTTCGGCCTGCAGCGCCGACGGCGGCGGGTGGTCGGGCGTGGGCGGCTGCTGGTAGTGCGTGGGGCTGAGCGGCGTCTGCACGGGCCGCGCGCCCGCCGCCTCCGCCCCCGCGTCCACCAGGCTCTCCTGCGACGGCCGCAGCGTGATGTAGGCGTTGGACACGAACGTGGAGCCGGCCGGCTCGTCGGCGCCCGCGGCCGCGTCCTCGGCGTCGGCCAGGCTGCCGTCCTCCGCCTCGCGGTCCCGCGCCGCCGCCGCCGCCAGCCGCCCCCGGCCGCCGCCCGCGTACACGGTGACGGGCGCGGCGGCGGTCGCGGGCGGCTCGTAGTTCTCGTAGTGGTGGCTGCGGCGCAGCTTGCGGCGCGGGTTCTGGGCGCGCAGCAGCGGCAGCCCGCCGGCGCCCGCCTCGTGCGCCGAGGTGGCGAGCAGCGCCACCGGCGGCCGCATGTCGACGTACTGATCGGCCGAGCGGCCGCGCCGCAGGTCGCCGTGGCTGCGGCCGCTGCGCGCCAGGTACAGGTACTCGTAGTTGTGGCCCTGCGGCGCGCGGCACCCGCCGCTGTCCGCCGACAGGCTCATCAGCGCCGGCGGCGTCGCGTGCGTCGGCGACACCGACAGGTTGCGCCGCGGCGGCTTCTTCGGGGGCGTCGGCTGCGGATCACGAAACACGTGACAGCCGTATTATAGCAAACAGTAAACTGCCCAGTGTTCTCGACGGATCGCTTTTCAGACGTAAAAGTACCGTCGTGCTCACAATAAAGTAGTGTTATAAGGCCAAGACTGCTCATAATACAGGGTGTCCTTTTCAACTCTCTCACATTTCAAAGGCCCAGAAGAAAAGAAAATATGCAGTAGATGTGATAATAATAATAGTGGCGTGTGACGAGGACCTCCCGTCGGGTAGACCGCTCGCCTGGTGCAAGTCTTTCGATTTGACGCCACTTCGGCGACTTGCGCGTCGATGGGGATGAAATGATGATGATGATGATGATGATTAGGACAACACAACACCCAGTCCTTTAGCGGAGAAAATCTCCGACTCAGCCGAGAATAGAGCCCGGGCCCTTTGGATTGACAGTCCGTCGCGCTGACCAGTCAGCTACTGGGGACGGACGACGTGATAATGAAATTGCACGATATGCTAGGGCATGTCAAAAATCTGTTACATATACAGGGTGGTTCTCATTAACGTTTAAAAACCCCCAAAGGGACATAGATGACGCTGAGGCAAGTAATTTATTATCAGACACGCGGAGCCAAAAAGGTCCGAAAATGGCCTAAAAGTGGATCACAAATGTTGAAAATGTTACATCACCATGTCGTGCCTCGTCGCATGTACAGCAGTTGGGCTTGTCGTTCCTGTTCTCGCTAGTAGGGGGAAGTGCTACACATCACTCCACTGGGCTCCTCTCTTTTCGTAAATGTAAACCTTTTCACTGCAGTATTGTATTACCACTACTACGAGCACTTCTGTATCACACTGGATAATGCAAGAACGAAAACAGAGTACTCTATTGCGGCAATGTCTAGCACTGCCCCCTATAGGCGAGGACAGGATCGACAAACCCAACCATTGCTCACGCAGCGAGATATGGGATCTGCTGATGTGATACACTCAATATTTGTGATCCACTTTACGGGTATTTCCCGGAATTTGCAACCCCTGTGTCTTGAATTACTTGTCTCAGCATCATCTTACATCGTTTTGGAGGTTTTTAAACGCCAGCAAGTGTAAAGCAGAGTGTCTGCGTGTACACTGAGGATCTCCCCCCCCCCCCCCCCCCCCTCCCAACCTCTGGATTGATTTCAGCCACATTTGGCACAGAAACAGCAGGCTTCACGAGTATCAGCACTGCAAAGTTTATAGCCTCCTAGTTCCAATAGGGGCAGCGACATGGGCAAAATCGTGTTTTCTAGCCCCTGGCATAGAGGCTACCATGCAAAACAGGTATGTTATGTGGGAACAATATTACCCTGCCAAACCAAACTGTTCTGCAGGGCAGCCTTCATGTCATGGCTATGAAACGGTTTTCGAAGCCCGAAATGTAGGCTGCCCTGTTGGAGTAGTATTTGCCTGATTTACTGATCTGCTTCCCATGGCAGCTTGTACATCATGCTCAAATAAATTATTTTTGTGCCACTGACGTCTAGCCTGCCCTGCATGACAGGTGTGTTGGGGGAGTAGTATCAGCCTGATTTATTGAACTGTATCGCAGGGGCTACATGTGCCCATGAGCATGGCTGGGGACAGGTTGAGATGGACAGAGCAGGGAATGGACAGAGAGAGGGGAGGAAGGGGTTATGCGTGGGGCAGGCAAATACACAGGCAAAGACATGGGGAAAAGGCTAGTTCATTTAATAATCATCAGTACACCTCTGCCTGTTAACCATTTGTAACATGAACAATATGGCGTCTGTATTACATTTCTTGCCCTGTTCTTCATAAAATATCATCTGTCACTGTTGCAATCGCGTCAGTGGCATGATGCAACACAGGAATATTATCCACTTTGGTAGGATGCATACAGTCCTTCATGACTCCCCACAAGAAGCAATCCAGTGGAGTAATGTCAGGGGATTACGAAAGCCAGGCACTGTGTCCTCTCCATCTGATCTGGCAATTGCGGAATTTCGTATCCAGGATCTCATGAACAGTTGTTGTCCAATCCAGTGGATCTCCATCTTGTTAACAGATGATGTCAAGTGCAAGTCTTGCATCTGAGGATAAAAAAAAAAAATTCTCCAACATGTCGAGACACAACGACCCATTTACTATGTTTTCTGGAAAGAAGAACAGTTAGTCCACACCACACATTCAGTTCAGGGCTACCACGAACATGTTCAACGATAGCATGCAGATGTTGTGAGCCCAAAATCCGAACATCACGCAGATTAACCTTTCCTGAAACATGAGAGGTTGCCGCATCTGATAATAAACATCATTCCAGGAAGCTGGCAGCCATGTCAAATGCTTCACTATATCCGTAGCAAATTGTTGTTAGCATGGTTTGTCATTCAGGATTAGATGTTGCAGAATTTGCACTTTGTAAGTATACACACGAAGACGCCGGTATAGTATACAATGCAACGTTGCTGGGGTACATTAACTTGTCTAGATGTCTGCAGAATTGACTTACGTGGGCTTCTGAGAAACGCTTGTCTGATGTCCTCCACTGTCTCTTCCGAAACACTATGACGTGCACCCCAGAATGTTTCAGAAAACCTACGATAATTTCTTTGTTCAATAATCGGCGATTTTGTTTCTGCAAACCACACTACTAATAGCGCTCACTATTGTGAAGCTGTCATCTTCACTTCATGTGATCATCCTGCTTTCTGGCGACAATAGTAGGCGCGTCTGACGTGGGAATATAAATTCTTTGGTACACTAACATTATTTATATCTCAGAGCGTCATTTACAGGGGATGAAGTGCCTAAGCTTCCCGTGGAAGGGTATAGCTTATCTGGTTTCTCGCACGAACTTCGTTGTAGAAGGGAGGAGTGGCCAGTTATGCCAACCGTAATGTCTCATCTGAGAGAGTTGAAAGATCAAAACACGATAATGGTCAAATATCTGTAGACTGTGCAGAAGATTTTTAATTTCCGAGGAAAAAAACGTTTTATTGGGGGCCTCTACAGATCCCCCAGTTCAAAGGGCAGGCCCTTCCTCTCCAGACTTAACACTATGCTACGCTCGGCTCCCAAGATAGAACAGAGGTTGATTTTGTGTAGGGACTTCAATAAAAACTACATGACTAATTCCCCAGACAAAAGGATGTTAATGGATTTACTTCAATCTTACAGCCTAGTACAGACAGTAATATTTCCAACTAGTTCTACAACTTCAACTACATCTACATCTACATCCATACTCCGCAAGCCACTTGACGGTGTGTGGCGGAGGGTACTTTGAGTACTTCTATCGGTTCTCCCTTCTATTCCAGTCTCGTATTGTTCGTGGAAAGAAAGATTGTCGGTATGCCTCTGTGTGGGTTCTAATCTCTATTATTTTATTCTCATGGTCTCTTCGCGAGATATACGTAGGAGGGAGCAATATACTGCTTGACTCCTAGGTGAAAGTATGTTCTCGAAACTTCAACAAAAGCCCGTACCAAGCTACTGAGTTTCTCTACTGCAGAGTCTTCCACTGGAGTTTATCTATCATCTCCGTAACGCTTTCGCGATTACTAAATGATCCTGTAACGAAGCGCGCTGCTCTCCGTTGGATCTTCTCTATCTCTTCTATCAACCCTATCTGGTACGGATCCCACACTGCTGAGCAGTATCCAAGCAGTGGGCGAACAAGCGTACTGTAACCTACTTCCTTTGTTTTCGGATTGCATTTCCTTAGAATTCTTCCAATGAATCTCAGTCTGGCATCTGCTTTACCGACGATCAACTTTATATGGTCATTCCATTTTAAATCACTCATAATGCCTACTCCCAGATAATTTATTGAATTAACTGCTTCCAGTTGCTGACCTGCAAGCGTTTTCGGCTTCAGTCTCGTGCTCGCGTCGCACCAGGAGGTAGTACGGTGCGAACGTGATAAGGTATACAAACACACAGCTAGCTGCAGACAGTGTAATGCAAACTCATACGAAGTGATTGCTACACAGACGGCTGAAGGAACGAGGCTTCGTCGAATGGAAACCTTTTAGGTGAAGGCGCGTCAGTGCTGTTGTGGATAACCATCGGCGCCCCTGTATGCGTACAAGCTGTCAACTACACAATACAGGCGTTTAGTCTTTAAATGTTTGTACTTACCATCAGAAAGGAAACATTATAGAACACTCAAAACGAAATCTCTGTTTTAATCACAAATCCATACTTGTGATTTGGTGATCTAAAACTTTTGACCGTAGCGTATAGCTAACCAATGGATAACGTGATACAGAACAAAAAGAATGCAGAAAGTTTTACTGAATAATTCAGGATCTACATCTACATCTACATACATACTTCGCAATCCACCATACGGTGCGTGGCGGAGAGTACCTCGTACCACAACTAGCATCTTCTCTCCCTGTTTCACTCCCAAACAGAACGAGGGAAAAATGACTGCCTATATGCCTCTGTACGAGCCCTAATTTCTCTTATCTTATCTTTGTGGTCTTTCCGCGAAATATAAGTCGGCGGCAGTAAAACTGTACTGCCGTCAGCCTCAAATGCTGGTTCTCTAAATTTCCTCAGTTGCGATTCACGAAAAGAACGCCTCCTTTCCTCTAGGGACTCCCACCCGAACTCCTGAAGCATTTCCGTTCGACTCGCGTGATGATCAAATCTACCAGTAACAAATCTAGCAGCCCGCCTCTGAATTGCTTCTATGTCCTCCCTCAATCCGACCTGATAGGGATCCCAAACGGTCGAGCAGTACTCAAGAATAGGTCGTATTAGTGTTTCATAAGCGGTCCCCTTTACAGATGAACCACATCTTCCTAAAATTCTACCAATGAACCGAAGACGACTATCCGCCTTCCCCACAACTGCCATTACATGCTTGTCCCACTTCATATCTCTCTTCAAGGTTACGCCCAAATATTTAATCGACGTGACTGTGTCCAGCGGTACACTACTAATGGAGTATTCAGACATTACAGGATTCTTTTTCCTATCCATCTGCATTAATTTACATTTATCTATATTTAGAGTTAGCTGCCATTCTTTACACCAATCACAAATCCTGTCCAAGTCATCTTGTATCCTCCTATAGTCACTCAACAACGACACCTTCCCGTACACCACAGCATCATCAGCAAACAGCCGCACATTGCTATCCACCCTATCCAAAAGATCATTTCTGTAGACAGAAAACAGCAGCGGACCTACCACACTTCCCTGGGGCACTCCAACAACATCATGATCATAAACTGTATCAGCATAGATTCTTCTGTATTGCTATTTATTCTTTTGTGTGTGAGGTACTAGCAAGCTTGAACGGTAGGCTGATGAATGTAAGTATTTTCTTCGATTTAATAGAGTCATTTGATTGGGTGGACCATAGAATACTTTTCGGTAAATTGGAACATTATGGGATTAAGGAAGAGCTCCACAATGGTTCACTTCACATATGGAAATTGGGACGTAAAAAGTTGCTCTCCAGTCTCAACAAACAGGGAAGAGGTCGAAATCTTACTAGGGTCATGTAAATTTGCGAGGAAGGGGGAGGGGGGCGGGAAGGGGAAGTAGTATAAGGCCATATGCTGGATCATTGCTTTTCGTGAATATTTCAATGAGCTACCACTAAACATGGCAGATGACACACAGAATTTTCTTTTTGCAGACGACAAGTGTTATTGCGAAACACGAGCAATGTAATAGCACTGATGTAGCTAATAGGATAGTCAATATTAACAGTACACGGCTTTCAAAGAGCAGAATAACACTTAACTGTAACTAAACGCAATGCACACAGTTCCTGACGGTCAACATTTGTAAAAGCGAAATTTTACTGCCCCTAGGTGGGGCAATATAACTTGTGAAACGCCAATGAAGATAAAATTAGAGAGATTTGAGCCGGCACGGAGGCTTACCAGCAATCATTCTTCCCGCGATCCATACGCTAGCGGAACAGGAAAGGATGAAAGTGGCAGTGGTACACGATGTACCCTCCGCCACACATTGCAAGGTGATTTGCTGAGCATACATGCAGATATAGATTTAGAAATCAGCGGAATCTTGTCCAGCAGCTGATATATCATGAAACGCCGTTTTATCGTGAAAAATGAATTAAAAATACACAAATAATTATTTTAGAGCAAACAGAATCCAGCAAGTGGTTTTTGACGCAGAGAAGTCTTTAGGCAAGGTAACGATGGGCTTACACTAAGGAATTGTTGTTGAACCGATATAGCTCACAAATTACACGATGGAGGAAAACAAATTGATATTACGGTCAGAGCAGGTTAGAGGGCGTCGAATCCAGAAAAATAATCGCAAGTCTCAGATGCACCGTTGTGGAGATACGGCCATAAAACAGCCAACGGTGATTTGTGAAATTGAACAAACATGCCTCAACTAAGACCTGTTATGCTGAAGAGCACAGTTACTAAATAAATCAGCCGAAGATACTGTGAAAAGTCAAAGCTAAGTACATTTTAAATTGCACCACTGCAGAACATTGTCTTAACGCAGGTCATCCTAACCTTACGAGTAGAGCTCGTAGTTTTTGTCTCTCTCTCTCTCTCTCTCTCTCTCTCTCTCTCTCTCTCTCTCTCTGTGTGTGTGTGTGTGTGTGTGTGTGTGTGTGTTTTCTGATTCTTGTGGAGTTTCTCTGAAAACCGAGGTTTGAAATTCTCTTGCACAGCGCTTACGTGCTGTGGTTTTGCGTGTAAATCTCACGGTGTGCTCATGGAGGAGGAGGAGATTGGTCTTTAACGTCCTAGCCGCCCGGGGTGGCCGAGCGGTTCTAGGCGCTGCAGTCTGACACCGCGCGACCGCTACGGTCGCAGGTTCGAATCCTGACTCGGGCATGGATGTGTGTGATGTCCTTAGGTTAGTTAGGTTTAATTAGTTCTAAGTTCTAGGCGACTGATGACCTTAGATGTTAAGTCGCATAGTGCTCAGAGCTATTTGTACCATTTGAAGAAGGAAATTGGCCGTGCCCTTTCAAAGGATCCATCCCGTCGTTTGCCTTACGCGATTTAAGGAAATCACGAGAAATCTAAACCTGGACGCCGGACGCGGGTTTGAACCGTCGTCCTCCAGAACAGGAGTCAGTGTGCTAACCTCTGTGCTACCTCGCTCGGTAAGGGTGTGCTTCTGTCGTATTGGCGGTGATCGACTACGTCACTCGGCTGCATTCCCGTAAGTTATTTTAAACTTTTAATTCCAATCCATCACTGGTCAAGTTTTTGTGTTGTCTGCTGGTAAAACTTGACTATTAAATCGAATGCTCTAGAAACACCTTAATGCCATTAATTTTTCAAGATAAAACGCTGTACAGCAGGAACAGCGTTACAGTAAGATAGTCGGCATACTGTATTCTTAGGTGGAATGTTATAAATGTAAAGGCCACAGTATCAGTTTTTGTTAATGTACAGAAAACATGAATAAACTTTTTCGAATAAAGTACTGAAGATCAGTAAGTGTGCATTACGACAACGTTGAAGAAGAACAGAGCAATTAAGATTTTACACCACCTTTTCTCTAAAGTAACATTTTCTTACAGAAAATCCTCAAAATTCCTGTCTTCAACATCAATGTTGATGTTGAGGAAGAAGTGAATGGCACACTCTCTCGAAAATTCCTGACGTCTTGTGAATGATTGACGATGTCTCAAAACACTTTCGCTTACCAGATAAATTTCTACGCGCTACATCCACATCTACATGACTACTCTGCAATTCACATTTAAGTGCCTGGCAGTGGGCTCATCGACCCACCTTCAGACTGTTTCTCTACTGTTCCACTCTAGGACAGCGCGTGGGAAAAACGAACAATTAAATCTTACCGCCCGAGCTCTGCTTTATACTATTTTATTACAATGATAATTTCTCCCTATAGAGGTGGGCGTCAACGAAGTATTTTCGCATTTGGAAGAGAACATTGGTGATCAAAAATTCGTGAAAAGATTTCACCGTAATGAGAAACGCCTTTGTTTTAATGATTGCCACACCAATTCGCCTATCACTTCCGTGACACACTCTCCCATATTTCGCGATAATAAAAAACGAACTGCCCTTCTTTAAACTTTTTCGATGCCCTCCGTCAGTCCTATCTAATACAGATCCCAAGTCGCACAGAAATACACCAGCAGAGCACGAACAAGCGTAGTATTATAGTCTCTTTAGTACATCAGTTGCATCTTTTAAGTGTTCTGCCAACAAAACGCAGTCTTCTGTTTGTCTTCCCCATAACATTGTCTATATGATGGTTCCAATTTTAGTTGTTCGTCATTGTAAGTCCAAGGTATTTAGTTGAACTGACAGCCTTTAGATTTTTTTTTAAATTTCTTTATTCAATCATTATTATGATACAATTTAACCTACTACCTAAATACATTAGTAGGTCCTATTTTTAACTATTACAATGTACAATCTGCAGCTATTGTTATTTTTAAAAATACAGGTTAATTCTGTGATCCTTCACCACTATGGGGATTATTCTACTGTTAGACTTTGATACTACTTTTAACAAGTTACTATGACTACTCTACCTGCAGCGTCACGGGTGTGCCAGAAGAAGATACAAACCTATAATTACTGGCCTTCCCCACTGAGCTAATCCCAGTAGGATTGCCCCTGGCACTGGGCTAGCCGATGACTTGGTCGCTGCAGATCTATACTAATGTTATTATCCTAATCTGAACCTATAACTAGTCTATATCTAATGTCGTAATCGGTGCTTTGTCAAATCCGGTGATGATGTACTACCCCCCCCCCCCCCCCCAACCTAATCCGAAAACCTGGCGGGTTCCAGCCGTGAGGCGGCTGGCCAAGTCCACGTCCCGACGGAACAGGGAGGATGTACGTGTTAAGTCTGGTGTTTTTTCATTGGTTGTTTCTTAGGTACTCTTTGAGGACTTTACCTGAGATCGCATCTGCTAGGTGATTCAGGACGTTAAAAGTGTTTTCATGGCTGAGCAAGTGGCGCGTATCGTTATTCGGCAGTTGTTCCCTATATTGTTATGCAACGTCGTCGAAGAGGGGACACTCGTACACCACATGGTCTGGAGTGCCCTGCACTGCTCCACAGTCACTCGCTGGTGTTGCCCTTTTCCCGAACCGACTCAAATATGTCGGGTAGGATCCATGCCCAGTAAGAAAGTGCAGCAAGCCTCTAGTGGGTTTGATGTATGTGAGTTTTAAGCGTTCCTGTATGTTTGGCTGACGCTGACGCTAACGTGACGGGCCTTATCCTTGGCCCGAGGTTGTTGGAGTTCTGGCCTGTTATGGCCTATCCTCCTGTTCCTTGCTGGGTGTCTGATGGTGTTTCCTCTCTTGATGGTTGGTCCTGGCGTGGGTTGTCCATGTCACCTGGCTGCTAGCATGCGAACATGCTAGCGGTGGACTTTGTTCTTCTGCGTCTTCATTGCCTCGCGCGAGGCTTGCTGGATAGCTGTCTCCAGCTCTGCTGTGAGCTGTCGTTCGCCGTCGCGAACCTCGTTCCTCAGCCGTGCGACTGCGTCTTCCAGGATGTATTCCCAGTCGCACGGCGTGAATACGGGGTTCGCGTTGATGACGTTGAGGTCCTTTCTCGTGGCGAACTCAAGCATGATTGCTCTCTGTCCGCCACGGAAGTCCACCGGCTTGTGAGGTAGCGAGGGCTTCTTTACCCCTTCTACCTGGGCGAACAGGTAGGGGTTTTGCTGCGGTCAGGGAAGGGTATCACGTCGGAGCACAGCTTCCCACCCTCTTCGTCGTGTTTCCCCTTTCGTTTCAACTTCCCGTCGGGAGTTGGGGAAGGGGAGGACGGTGCAACGTCCATGGGCGTCTCCCCGGTCTCCTGTATTGCTACAGATTCCGGGGCGACGTCCGTTTGTGTTGCTGCGTCCGTCCGCGGCGAAACACTCGTCTGCGTCGCCGCGTCCACCCATACTTGTCGGGCCACCGTGGGGGTGGCGTCGGGGGCAGGTGTCTTCTTCTTCGTCGCCAGCCTGAGTTCCTCCCGCAGCTGTTGCAGCTGCCGGTGAACGGAGACGAGCTCCTTCTGAGTGGCTGCCCTCTCTGCCTCCATTGCGGCTTTGAGAGCAGCCACTGCGTCGTCGGTGGCGGCGCTGGGCGGCATTCCCGCCTCGCCGACATCTTGTTGGCGCGGTCCTTGTGGGGCCGCAACCTCTTCCTTATTTGCCGCTTTTCTTGCGGCGGCCTGCGTCCTCTGCTTTAGGTACGCGCAGCCGCGCGAGTTTGCGGCATGCGCGCCCCCACAGTTGGCGCACGTGGGCGCCACGTGTTGTGGCTTGTCGCAGTCGCCTGTGTCATGCGCCTTAGCGCACTTCAAGCACGCAACTGCCTCCTTGCGCGTCTTGGCGACGTGCCCGACCTTCTGGCAGCGGTAGCACTGCCTCTTGTGCTGCGGTCTGCTTCGCCTCTTCTTCTTCTTGCTGCCGCGGCCGTCTCCTGCCACCGTGAGCAGAAGCTTTGCCACAGCAGCAAGTTTGCCTCCCTTTCCGCGTCCGGACATGGCGTTGGGCTAGTGGCGTTGGCGTGCGCGAGCGACGGTAACGATGTGAGCCGCAGCGAGTCGAGCAGCGGAGTGACAACGCTGTATGTTTGGAAGTAGCTCATGTGTTCTTCGCCCTGTCTCGTCATTATTCCAAAGTTTCTGCCATAATTCAATTCCCCTTCTTTTAATACTTTGTTTATCTCCTACTAGATTTATGTGATAATCATGTAACTTAAATTTAACGGTTTTCTTGCCGCGCGGTTTCAGGCGTCATGTCAGGGATTGCGCGGTCCCTCCCGCCGGAGGTTCGAGTCCTCCCTGGGACATGGGTGTGTGCGTGTTGTTCTTAGCATAAGTTAGTTTAAGTAGTGTGTAAGTCTGCGGACCGATGACCTCAGCAGTTTTGTCCCTTAGGAATTCACATACATTTGAACATTTAACGGATTTCTTTTTGGTACCTCACTTTCTTTATATGGCGTCAATTGCCACTTTTCGCATCTTACAGATGTCTTGTCTAAATTATTTTGAAGTTGGTTTGGTTTTGATTTTCTGATGATTTTACTAGACGGTAAATGAAAGCATCACCTGCACACAATGTAAGATGGCTGCTCAGATTATCTCCTAAATCATTCATATAGATTAGAAAGAGCACTGGTCACATAACACTACGTTGGGGAACGCCAAATATCACTTACGTTTTACCGGATGACTTTCAGTCAGTTACCGCGGAATGTACGTCTGACAGGAAACCACGAATCCAGTCCCACAACTGGCGCGGTATCCCATAGGCACGCTGTCTGATTAGAAGTCTGCCACTTCAGAGGAAAGGTATCGAAAGCCTTCCGGAAATCTAGAAGTATGGAATCAATTTGAGATCTTCAGTCGATTGCACCATCTACTTCGCAAGAATAAATAGCAACTTGTGTTTCACACGAACGATATTTTGTGAATCGCTGCTGTCTATGGGTCAGCAGATCGTTGTCTTAGAGGTAATTTATATGTTCAAACACAGCACATGTACCAAAATACTACTGCAAACTGACTTCAGTAATCAGGGTCTGTTGTTCGTCGGATTATTCTTGCTTCCTATCTTGATTATTTCTGTGACCTGTGCAACTTTCCAGTCTTTAGGTACGCACCTTTCGTCGAACGAGCTGTTTTATACGATTGTTCAGTACGGAGCTCTAAAAGCGATCTAACTGGTAGGCCTAAATAATCTATACGGAATGCCTAGTCTTAGTAATGTAAACTGCTTTACTACACCGATGATACTCCTCTTAAGTAAATGATGTTGGCAGCATCTTGGTTCGAATTCTGTAACATTTACTTCGTCTTCTTTGATGGTGGAAGATGATTGGCTGTTTTTTTGTGGCTGTAGCTCCATAACGCTGCATTTCAGACCTATGGTTATTTTTACCCTACCCTACTCTGATCTTATCACGCTTTTTTCTCCAGCCTGTATACTATCGAAATAGTGGAGAACGTCGTAATTCCGATGAAGCTGTTTGTGGATGTTGCTATTGGTAATATAAAAGTGACAAAGGTAGCACATTGTATACAAATGCAGCAGACGGACGCTTTATACAGATGTTGTCAGTAGACCCTCAATGTTAACAAATGTTCAAATGGTTCAAATGGCTCTGAGCACTATGGGACTTAATATCTCAGGTCATCAGTCCCCTAGAACTTAGAACTACTTAAACCTAACTAACCTAAGGACATCACACACATCCATGCCCGAGGCAGGATTCGAACCTGCGACCGTAGCGGTCGCGCGGTTCCAGACTGAAGCGCCTAGAAGCGCTCGGCCATTAACAAATGTAATGTACTGCGCTAAGCAGACGGAAAGACCCGTTATTGTATGATTACATGATTCCAGAATAATTACTGGAAGCAGGTACACCCATTAAATATTTGGAAGTATACGTACAGTTCCATTGAAAGTAGAATGGACACACAAAACTAACCGCAGAGGAGGAAGACGCCAGAGTGAGAATGCCTTTCTAGAATACTGGTGTGACCTATGCAGCTTTGCAGTCTTTGAGTACGGATCTTTCGTTGAGCGAGCACTTTTATCGATTGTTAAGTAGAGCTGTTGCATCAGCATACTCTGAAAGGAACCTAACTGGTATGTGCAGGAGAGGATCGTGCGACAGAGATTCAGTGGAGGAATTCACTCTTTTTTAAAATTTATATAGACACCATCAGAAATTTGAAAGAAAGAAAGCCGTAAATGATCCATATAGCCCATAATAAATATATAATATACTATTATTATTGACTGATTACATATTAATGGCAAATGCTGACGACGATCTACAAAAGTCAATCCATCTTTTATTCTTACTTGGGAAGGATTATAAGATAGCAATAAATGTAACAAGAATACCACACGGTAACCGGATTTTGTGCTTTTTTATACATATTTCTGGTATGTGAAATTCAGAACTTAAATATCAATATCCCAAAGCAGTTCGCTGCATCTCTCAAAAAGTCTCGAGAAAATCGACACTGAAGATTTCTGAGCGTCTTCAGAACCCCAAAACAAACTCTTTTTTTCACAGGACTCCGTGGTGAAATGTCTGTCTACAACGTGGGAGACCTGGGTTGGATTACCGGTTGTAACAGTCTTTGAAACAAAGGTGCATATCCCATGAGCAGCCGGCCGGAGTGGCCGTGCGGTTCTAGGCGCTACAGTCTGAAACTGCGAGACCGCTACGGTCGCAGGTTCGAATCCTGCCTCGGGCATGGATGTGTGTGATGTCCTTAGGTTAGTTAGGTTTAAGTATTTCTAAGTTCTAGGGGACTGATGACCTCAGCTGTTAAGTCCCATAGTGCTCAGAGCCATTTGAACCATTTTGTCCCATGAGCATTTCCTTGACGCATAAAACACCGAAGACTGAAAAAAAAAATTAATTGGTACTAATTTTTACGTTAAACAACCTTCACTAACAGTCTCTGATAAAATATAGGTAATTAAGAATTTATATCTGCATATAAAATAGGAATTTTGTGTGAGACGTGTAATTAGAAATACGAAGGCGCGCTTTTTTCTTAAAAAGACAATTAGATATATGGCAATTAGCTTCTATTTGATGAATTTTATTATATTTTAGGTATTCGAACTACACGGAAAAAAGGAATGATGTAAACGAGACTTAAACCCAGCGATCCAGCAATTAACAGTCTCAGTCAGTACTGACTTCTTTCATCTTCGTGTATTTTACGCTTCACGGAAATGATTGTAAAATAATCCTTTGTTTAAAAATTAGAATCGGCTAGGAATCGAAACCAGGATCCTGACATGGTGGGTAAGCACTCTACAATGGGGTCGCGTGCCTGTTGAAGTAATTGGTCTTTACGTGGAATATACACGACTGTTGGAAAACTTCAACTTCTATATTCTCGACAATTTATCAGAGTTTCATGTTTTGCTTCGTGTGAGTAATATTTGATTTCTGAACTTCACGTACCATGAATACAAAAAATTACAAAAATCTGATTGCCTTATGAATGATTCGGCGTTGCACAAGAAATGCCCAGTATAAAACAAAACTGTAACTGACTATCAGATTTTGCAACAGGTCAATTACCTAGGGAGCTACATTACTTTTAACGAAGATTAGGATGCAGATTTTAAATTACTGAGAAATAGACACCAGAATATACGTGGCACTACAACAGAAAATTAAAAAGTACACGAAGAGAGACAAAAATTAAATTCCATCATGTGATTGTTGTGCCTGTTCTACTGCATGGAAGTGAATTCTGGGTTGCGAATAGCGGAGATTTTTGCCATGTTCAGGCGGCTGAAATGAAATTTTACGGGCAGTCAAAAGTTGCACCAAATTGGACAGGAAATATTAGACAAGAACTGAATATTTTTGCCGTGAATGATAATTTACGGCAAATTCGACCATACCACTGCTGCATACGAGCGACACTTCAAAATACAGGTAATGGCCCAACTTCAGTCACAATACGAGCAGTTATATCTTTACTATTCTTGTCTGTAGTTCACTCTCGTCAATACTCGCTCCCTTAACACCCCCCCCCCTTTTTTTGCCTACATGAGTCCTTTATGGAAAGTCTGTTATTTCCACAAAGCCACTGTCACCTTCATTTCAATATTCTCCTGTTTCATTACGCCTTCCACTTCTTACAATACCAAACAAGGCTTCACATGGGCTAAACTAACAATATCCTTCTTAACGCCTCTATATTATTATTATTATTATTATTATTATTATTATTATTATTATTATTATTATTATTATTATTAGTGTTACTATTATTACTACCATATATAATTTTTAATAACGCAAATTATTGTTAATGTGACTGGTTATGTAATTTTTTTGGTATGTGTTATTTCTGGTCACATGCGAGAGAAGTCCTTACAGCCCTAAACTGGTAAGGCTAAATATGCAATAAGTAAATAAAAACGTAACATGACCTACACAATCAAACGTGTTGGAAAGATCAAAAAAAATTACGAACTGGCAATATTTTATGACTTAAAGCTTGTAATATTTCGTGGGTGAATGTGTAAATAGCATTCTCTGTTGAGTAATCGTAACTGTGATATCCTGTGCAAACTGTTTCTATTTAAATGTGAGTCTACTGTTGAGTACATTACTTTTTCCAATGTTTTGAAAAAAATATGTCAGTAAACAAATTGGACAATGATTTAACACTTTCTTGAAAGCTTCCTTACGATAAGCTTTAACAATTGCATGTTTTAAACTGTCTACAAAAATTCCCCGTGTCAGTGATGCATTACGTATGTCACTACGAACAATATTTGTTGCTTTAATTTCACCGCCCTCTAATTAAAAATACGTACGCCTTATTGCAATAGTTCTGTGGAAAACATCCAGTTACGAGGTTAATGTCACCATTCATAACAAATTACCATCAACATAACAAATTACCATCAACATAACAATGTCACACTCTTTCGCCCCTTGAGTCTCTGTGGAGTGCTTTCGAATTTTACCCTGGCACTGTTGCATAATATGGTGATCAGCAATAACGCAGCCCTACGGAGGGACTGAGCGTCCGTTATCGACCTTGCCTACACAGACTAGTTAAAATATGTGGTATCACCGTTTGTGAAAACTACAAACAAACAACATCGAATTGTCACTTCCGTATCTAACTGATTAAAACAAGTGTATCCCAAATACAGAGGTACGTCGAACCTCTCGTGTAACTCATCATTTGCGCTACTTAAGAATGTACGATCTATTTCCATTCACAAACAAGTAATAGCTTCGAAACTGTGGATGGTTTCAGTGCGGAGAAATTGAGTCTGACATTTTCTTCAAAACATGCAATGGAAATTGAAATACGGAAAACGATGAACAGTTGTTAACAAAACCATTCCCTACGGTAGTAAAGGTAACGGCAATATTAACGAGCTACGGTCTGCAGCAGAAGGCGCATAATTTCCTAATATGTTCGGATTTGGAATCCAGTAATGAACACTATTTCTCTTTTTAGATTTTGAAACAAAACTGAAACTGAAATTCGCATGTTCAGTTACCCAAAAGGTGTCCACAGCTTGCGTGACTATGGCCGATAAGTTGCCTTATAGATACAGGTGACAAAAATGAATATTATTGTTCGTGAAAGAAACGGAGAAAGAGGAAGGTACCTAAGCTATACGGAAAGACGCTTTCGTGTCAGCAGTTATTTTCGCGATACTGATGTGGTTCAGTATTTTATTAGATGGACAATACAATTTTAGGGAGTACAATAAAAGGCTAGGTCAAACATTGTAAACTCGAAAACAACTAAGTCATACAGTTCACGGGCAGTTTCACAAAATTGCGCTTGGATGTCACTCAGTATACATATAGTCGAACAGCAACACACAGAAGTAGGCTTCAAATAAAGTGAGAATCTGAACGTGTGTATTAGCACTGGCAGTGCAGTTTCGGTTTCTGTTATTAGTGGTATTATTTTCGAGTAGCTGTAGCGGAAAGAAGCACGATGGTTGCAGTGGTGAGTAATGTGGTGGCGCGTGCACTGATTCGTCACTTGAATTTGCAAGGAAAAGCGTAGAAGGAAATTCCCGATGAAATTGTGACTGTGTATCGGTATAATGCGTCAGCATACGAAATTCTGAATGCAGGAAAGGTTGTCTGGAAGTCTCACTAAGGAGTGGCAGACCACTTCTGACGGACGAACCAACGACGATCGCTAGCTTTCATATTGTCATTTATTAATTAAGGAAACAAATTTTCTGCGTGAGTGTGCGATCACTGTAAATAAAACCAACTAGATCGCTTAATATATGTGTTTATTTATAATGTCATTCCGGCTACTTCCCTAATCAGATGAAACTCGGAAGGTGTAGAACAAGGTTCGGCATCAGCATCAGTAAAACCTATCGGTTTTATTGGTACTGACCCCGAATCTTCTTTCACAAGCTCTAAGTTTTGACTGAGTATGTTAGTAACCGAAAGAGCATTATAAATACAGACATTAAGCGATCTGCATAGTTATATTCACAGAAGGAACAGAAACGAAAGTTACAAGCAAAGAATGAAAACCTACAAAATCACCTCTGGTAACGGAGACAAGGCCGCAGTCCTCTTCTGAGAAGGTATGCTATCTATCTTTTTGGACTTTCACGGAATCGTTGACTATGCAAGAAATTGCCACACAATTATGGCGAAGTGCTACGGAATGTTCTACCTAATTAGCGGCGTGATAAAAAGCAGAAGAGGCGAAGAGTGATTGCGAGTGCTCTAACTCCAGGAGGGAAATGCGCACTTTTCCACCGCTCATGGAATTTTGGGTTATTGTCAGGCGAAGCTATGAAATCTTTCCATAACTACCTTATTCATAACATTTCGCCCTAGAGGATTTCTTCCTCTTCCGAAAACGGAAGGGAGCCATGCGAGAACAACAATCCGCCAGTGATGACGAAGTGATTGCTGCAGTGGAAAGCTATAACGCAATCCATATAAACCTGGATACTTCATTAAGCCACAACATTGGGACCAATAATTGGACACATTCGCAATTCTGGGAGGTGATAATACACAATTGGAAGATTACACACACACACACACACACACACACACACACACACACACACACACACAGTCCTCACAGGAAATTTGGAAGTGCCCTCTACCAACAACAATGCACAGCTGTACTGTTTGACCATATTCCTGAAGTGTATCCTCGCTAATGTTTCTAATTTCGTGTGTAACGACCTCACGGAGTTCTGCAGTTGTTCTTGGTCTATTCTTGTACACTCAGCTTTTACGATACCCTCACAAGAAAAAACCCGAGGGTGTTATGTCGGATGATCGCGGGCGGTGGGGGATGGGGGGCACAAATTTTTTGAGATTATTCGTAAACTTGCTACAAGTTGCATGGAAGCGCTAGACGTGCGACATGTTGTCGTTTGTTGGATATAACCTTGTAGATATTTGGTCTCAACCAGCTGCTCCAGAAATGTATTGAAGACGCCCGTATACATTGTAGTGTCTACGGTTGTACATAAGAAAATGGGGCCAACAATCCCGGAAGCTGACACCGCGCACCACACTCCAAACCTTTCATCATGCAGTGGTGTTACGTGGATGATATGGTGGTTTACATCTCAGTACCTGCTGTTTTGTGTGTTGATGTAACCTGACAGATGGAACAATGCCTCACTTGTAAAGCAAGTTATATGGAGAATGTCCTGACGTTGAATAAAAAAACCTCTGATACCATCGACGGTAACGAGTTCTTTTCTCATTAACTGTTTCTTGCAACGCTTGCATCATGTGCACTCTGTATGGTTTTAATACCGATATCTTCGCAGCTCTCTAACATGTGCCATATGAAGTCGCTGTCTCATGGCACAACCGACGCAACGATTTCCCTGGAGAGTTCGCCCAGCGTCTTCGAACATTATTAATAAACCGTGCACTCACACTTGGTCTGTGCTTACCATTGTCACAGTTGTCCCCAGCTTCCTTACAATGAATAAAATTGTTGCCTGTCTGAACACTGCGTACACTAAATTCTTTCCGGAACGCCTATTGTGTCGTAACCAATGAGTCTGCCTTCCAATATGTTTTCACGATGAAAAGCGACTCTCGAAGTATGTACCGTTTGTTTCTGCCAGCTAAAGACTGTGAACCAATCACTAATTTGTTCGCTATTGTCACGCGGCCCCAACTACACACTCAGACTTTACAAACGGCGACAGACGAGACAACTAACGAACTAGCACGAGCCGAGTAAGCGCGGCATTATATCGACCAACGTAGTACCTCATTCTGATTTCTCCACAGCTACTGAGGCCATTACAACTACTTCCACGTTTCTACGAGCTTTTGGAGGGAATTATGACCCACTGAAGTAGTTCAGGCTTATATGGATCGCCCTGTACTTCTAAAAATTCAGCGTGTAACATAACACGTTCTACATCAATGGAAATACGGTATGTGATTTGTAGGGTTCGTATGTTTTACAAATGTTCCGATTAATAGCTTTTTGTTCATACGAAAGCTACCCTGAAGCATGATGTCGTTCCTGGAGGAAAGCAAGTTTCTCTCAAAAAATCAGCACGGATTTAGGAAAGAAGTCTAAGTGAAAAACAGCTCGCTTCATTGATAAAACGACATCTTGCAACGACAAATTCAGGTAAATTCTGTTTTCCTAGATTTCCGAAAGGCGTCCGACACCATCAACTAATGATCAAAATACGATCATATGAAGTATTTCCGCAAATATTTAATTGGCTCGACACGTACAGGGTGGTCATCCATTTCCAAAAACTAATGGATCATTTACATAATACATTATCACAATCAATTTCTGTGATAACGTGGGTCTATTATTTTTCGGAATAATCAATAAGAATGCATACGATATCAGCACGTGTGTCTTTTGTTTGTGAGCGATTGCATGATTTTTTTTTTTGTTATATGGAGGTGCAGCAGGAGTGAACCGGGAAATTTCAACCGGGAAATTTCAAAAGCCAGCGCCAACAAGACAAGACATTTTGTTACTTGTTAATAAGATCCACAGAACTGGAAACGTTGCCGACAAATCACGCGCAGGAGGACCACCTATTTCACAAGAGGCTGTTCAGCTAATCAGAAAACTCTTGACTGCATCAACTCGTCGTTTTACCAAGTTTGACGACCCGAAATCAACGATTATAAAGAATTACACTGTACACTAAGAAAAGTGTACCACAATCAGGTGCTTCACAAATTAGACCACACAGATTTCATACCTCGGCAAGCTGCATGTTATGATCTGATAGTGGCTGCACACAACGAACACTTCACGCATCAAATTTTGTACACTGATGAAGCCACATATCACATCTGCGGAAAAGTTAAGGAACGTAACTGCCCCATATGGAGTAACGAGACACCTCAAGATAACCCTTAGTGTCAAAGAGCAATTCTTGGAACCACAGCTTCAGCAAGATGGTGTTGGTGACACTGCTGTGTTCCATCACATTCTACAGTTTATTAAGTAAAATTTGGTGCCCTCTGGGGACAGACAACATATTAGTATACTCTTGTTTGACTGGAACTGAGTTAATAATGCTGGTACGACATGGGAATTCTACCGTTTCCAATCGGTATCTACATCCATACTCTGCAGATCACTGAAGTGCAACACAGAGGATACTTCCCATTCTATCAGTTACCAGGGCTTCTTCCTGTTCCACTCACGTTATGTAGCGCGAAACGACCGACTGCTTAAACGCCTCTGTGTGGGCTTATGAGACAAGTCCAGAAAGTAAATTACTGTGACTACAACGGGCTAAGGTTTCTGCTATTGTTTTGAAGGCTGACAACACTGACCGCAATTAGCATCGCACAAACACGATAGTATGTGAGCTCACATTGCATCGTACAGGTGGGGTGAAGGATACCAGTAAGAAATCCCGCCAAGTGTGAACCACGTGCTGTGAACCGCTTCCTATTCGCGCACGGAATAACATCTACCTAATTTTTTTCGCAAATGAAAACGCTTTACGGGGAACTTATTGTGAACAGAACGAGTCTGTTTATGTGGCGTAAGGGGTTTATTGGAGGCAGAATAAATGTTCATGACGAACAGAGGAGTGAAAAGACCTTCCGTTTTGACTGATGAGTTGGTGCAAACAATCGTGGAAACTATTCATGAAGCCCGCCGATTGGCAGTGGATGAAATTTCTGCGACGTTTCCACTACTCTCCAGAACTCTCTTATACAAGACAAGACTATCACAGAAACGCTGGGATACCGGAAACTGTGTACAAGATAGGATTGAAAACAGCTGATAGAGCAACATGCGAAAAATCTGGTCACTAGCATCCACGAGTTTCTTGAGCGACTTGAATTGGAAGATGAGGGTTTCCTGGGCTCTATGCATTGTGACTGGAGATGAAACGTGGGCGCCTCATTAGACGCCTGATGCAAAACGACAGACGTCACAGTGGCGTCACACCAATTCTCTATCTGTCAAAATATTCAAAACCACAATTTCGGGCAAAAAAAATCGGGACCTTAGTGTTTTGGATCCGAAAAGGCATCATTTTGGTCGAATTTCTGCCTTAGGGGGAGAACATCAGTGCAAATCGATATTATAAGATCCTAAAAAAATCAAAAGGAGCATTAAAAACGAAAGGAGGGGAATGTTGACCACAGGAGCGTGCTTGTTGCACAGCCTTAGCCAAGGAGGAGGTTATGGACTCATTTGGTTGGGATGTTTTGAATCCCCTTTCCGTACTCCCCTAACTTGGCGCCTTAGGATTATCATCTTTGCGCCTCCCTGAAGGGACACATGGGTGGAATTAAATTTACAACCGACGAGCAGAAGCATACAGTGGTTCAAATGTGGGGGAAGGAGCTGGTGGGAGAGTTCTTCGAGGAGGGCATAAAGACGTTTGTGTCACAGCTCACTACTTGCAGTGAACGGGATGGCGATTATGTGGAAAATCAGTAAACAAGTGTATCAACAATACCCTGTAATTTTTTGTTAAAGTACTCTTTTTCTATACAAATATGGAAATCTAGTAAACTTACTTTCTGAACATGTCTTGTATTTAATCTAATCGTATCATCGCGATCCCTACGGGAGCAATACGTAGGGAATTGTAGTATTCTCTTAGATTCTTTACTTAAGTTGGTTCTTGAAACTTACTAAGCAGGCTTTCAAGGGATAGTTTGTATCATAAAGCTTTTGTTAGTTCAGTCCTTCCGGCATCTCCGTGACGCTCTACCATGGATCACACAAACATGTGATCATTCGGAATGTTTTCTAAGAAATCTCCTTCGTACACTGATTCCATTTCCCTAGAGTTCTGCCAATGAACCGAGGCTGCCATCTGCTTTATCTCCTACTGAGCCTACGTGATCGCTCCATTTCATATCACGATAAATTGTTATAACCTGGTGCTTGTAAGAACTGAGCGACTGTAACTGTCACTTGTCCATACTGGAATCAGAGGGTACCATTTTTATTCTATTTTTGCGAAGTAGAAAATTTTGCATTTTTGAAAGGAAAGTAAATTGGAATCTTTGCACCACTTTGAAATCTTATGAATAGTTGTCTGAATGTTTGTACTTCATTATAGGAAGCTGTATTAACTGCTGCTATTTATACTTGGGGAGTTCAGTAAGTAATGCAGCACTTTTTTCTGAAAACAGGTTGGTTAAATTCATGATTCCAATACACCATATTATCCCCCACTCTTTTGGTTACGAAATCCTATTTAGCAACATAATCTGCGTTCAATGCGACGCCCTTACGCCACCTTACTCGGAGGGCCTGTATACCCACATGACACCACTCTACAGGTCGATATCGGAGCCAACGTCTTGCTGCATCAATAACCTCCCCATCATCCACGTGTTGCTTCCCATGGAATGGTACTCTTCATTAGTCAAACGGAAGTAGGCGAGATGCGAGATCCGGGCTGTAGGGCGGATGAGGAAGACCAGTCCAATGAAGTTTTGTGAGCTCTTCTTGGGTGCGCAGACTTGTGTGAGGTCTTGCATCGTCATGGAAAAGGAGAAGTCCGTCTGCAATTTTTCGGCGGCGAACACGCTGAAGCCCTTTCTTCAATTACCTGAGGTAGCACAATACGCTTCAGAGTCGATCGTTGCACCATGAGGGAGAACATCAAACAGAAGACCGTCGCCATGACTTTACTGGTTGAGGCTGCAGCTCTGAACTTTCTCTTCGGGCAAGATGTGACATGGAGATACTCCATGTACTGCCTTTTTGTTACCAATTCGAAGTCATGACCCCATGTTTCATCACCTGTGACGATTCGACAAAAATTTGTCGTGATCAGCCTCGTAATGCAGAAGCAGTTCCGCAAAAATTGTCCTTCATTGCTTTTCATGGTCTTCTGTTAGACGGCGAGTAACCCAGTGGGCACAAACCTTTGATTACCGCAACTAGTAGAGGAATGAGTCAACACTACTATGTCCTGTTGAGCAGCGAGATGTTTGTGACCTGTTAATCACCTCGAATGAGACTGTCCGCACGTTCCAACATTGTAGGAATCACAGCTGCGTGCGGCCGGCCGGCACCCCAGAGATCGGACAGGTTTTCGCGACCCTGTTGCAATGATGACAGACGCCTCGTGTTTTAGTTTACTGCCATGTCTCCGTAGACATTCTGCAAACACCTACGAATACACTACTGGCCATTAAAATTGCTACACCACGAAGATGACGTGCTACAGACGCGAAATTTAACCGACAGGAAGAAGATGCTGTGATATGCAAATGATTAGCTTTTCAGAGCATTCACACAAGGTTGGTGCCGGTGGCGACACCTACAACGTGCTGACATGAGGAAAGTTTCCAACCGATTTCTCATACACAAACAGCAGTTGACCGGCGTTGCCTGGTGAAACATTGTTGTGATGCCTCGTAGGAGGAGGAAAAATGCGTACCATCACGTTTCCGATTTTGATAAAGGTCGCATTGCAGCCTATCGCGATTGCGGTTTATCGTATCGCGACATTGCTGCTCGCGTTGGTCGAGATCCAATGACTGTTGGCAGGGTATGGAATCGGCGGGTTCAGGAGGGTAATACAGAACGCCGTGCTGGACCCCAACGGCCCCGTATCCCTAGCAGTTGAGATGAGAGGCGTCTAGGCGTCTTCACCGCATGGCTGTAACGGATTGTGCAGCCACGTCTCGATCCCCGAGTCAACAGATGGGGACGTTTGCAAGACAACAACCATCTGCACGAACAGTTCGACGACGTTTCAGCAGCATAGACTATCTGCTCGGAGACCATGGCTGCGGTTACCCTTGACGCTGCTTTACAGACAGGAGCGCCTGCGATGGTGTACTCAACGACGAACCTGGGTGCACGAATGGCAAAACGTAATTTTTTCGGATGAATCCAGGTTTTGTTTACAGCATCATGATGGTCGCATCCGTGTTTGGCGACATCGCGGTGAAGGCACATTGGAAGCGTGTATTCGTCATCGCCATACTGGCATGTCACCCGACGTGACGGTATGGGGTGCCACTGGTTACACGTCTCGGTCACCTCTTGTTCGCATTGACGGCACTCTGAATAGTGGACGTTATATTTCAGATGTGTTACGACCCGTGGCTCTACCCTTCATTCGATCCCTGCGAAAACCTACATTTCAGCAGGATAATGCACGATCGCATGTTGCAGGTCCTGTACGGGCCTTTCTGGAAACAGATAATGTTCGACTGCCGTCCTGGCCAGCACATTCTCCAGATCTCTCTCCAATTGAAAACGTCTGGTCAATGGTGGCCGAGCAACTGGCTCGTCACAATACGCCAGTCACTATTCTTGACGAACTGTGGTATCGTGTTGAAGCTGCATCGGCAGTTGTAACTGTACATGTCATCCAAGCTCTGTTTGAGTCAATGCCCAGGTGTATCAAGGCCGTTATTCGGCCAGAGGTGGTTGTTCTGGGTACTGATTTCTCAGGATCTATGCACCCAAATTGCGTGAAAATGTAATCCCATTTCAGTTCTAGTATAATATATTTGTCCAATGAATACCCTTTTATTATCTGTATTTCTTATTGGTGTAGGAATTTTAATGGGCAGTAGTGTATATGCGATGCTCTGATTTTCCACCAAAAGAAACTCAATGATAGCTCTCTGCTTGGAAAGCAGCACTATTGCAGACGGTATTTTGAAGGGTACATATAGCGCCGCCACACATCGGAACTTCAGGGAACTACAGGGGGTGAAGCACGAATATTCCACGATGTCCCACAACGGATTCCGCAGTTTTTCAACTAAACTGCCCGGAAAAAAAATGTTTTGCATTAGTTATTGATCTTCCCCTCGTAAAACAAAGACCATCTATGTCTTAACACACTTCGTCCATGACTCCTGAAATTGACGGCTGCCTCGTTACATGAACGATATCTGGCATAGGATTGACGTAATGCGAAATGTGCCGCTGCAGCCGGTACTCACCGAGACCTTGGCGTGTCCGCCGCCGGAGCCGCACATGGGCATGTAGAGGCTGCTGGACGAAGACACGCTGATCCGGTCGCCCTCCTCAGCAGACAGGAAGCTGTCCGGCAGCGACTTGGGCGGCGGTGGCGGCGTCTGGTACATGCCCCCGTCGCTGGCCCTGCAACACGAGCGATACCTCAACTTCATAATTATTCACTTAATGTCACAGCTCTCAAATGACGACGTAGTCTGATGTAAACACTGTCACCTGTTCCCGCGTTATTGTGGATAATTGTGTTGTTAAGTATTGTTCGGTTCTACTATTGAATTGTACACTCTTTCACATTAGTTCTGTACTTAAAGTTTTGTCGTTGCTTGTAATGATTATGATCCCATAGTCGACTACCACACTCGACAACGGCAAAATACTACGTTTACATGTTTACTCTCGTCGTAAAGCGGCTCTGTCTGGGCAGTCGTTTTTATGTTGACTTAAGCAGGACTCGGTAAGGATGTAATCAGTGTAAGTCTTTAAGATGCCGTAGCTTTAGCACACCTTCCTGTTTTGTTTAATTCAGGCAACGTGAAGGTGTTCGAAGAAACGAAACCGGTCGTGTCACAATGGATGTGAAATAATACAGCTGGTTTTCATTAATAATTAATACCTCTAACTGTCAACGGCGTGATAAAAACTACACCGCGCTCTTTACACGGACAGAAATAACATACTGTCGGTTTCCGGAAGGCGTTCGACAGAAGCTCACGAAACATCTGGCCAAATTCGTCATTATATTTACGAGTACTTGCCAATGGAACGCAGCATGTTATTCTTAGTGAAGACGAAGCTTTGTACCTAAGCTCCCTTCGGACATACCCCCATGAGTATTTTATGACCATTTGTTTCTGAATATGTATACGAATGACATAGTGGACAATATTTGAAGCTCCATAAGCTTATTCGAGGATGATGCTGTTGTGTACAGAGAAGTGGTAACGCTCAGTACTCGTACACTGTGACGCCACGCAGGAAGACCTGCAGAGAATCGACACCCGCTGCAGAGGTTGGCACCTGACCGTCAAACTAGACAAATGTAACATTTGTGCATTAATAGTTGCAAGGACGTCTTTCTTTGATTACTGAAAAACAGATGGAAACAGTCGCCCATTAAATATCTGAGTGTGTATGCGAGGAGCGAAATAAAATGGAACGACTACATAAAACTAGTCGTAGAACGAGATTCATTGCAAGGATCCTCAGGAAGTGTAGTCCACCCACGAAAAAGCTATCTTAAAAAAAAGGAAAAAAACCTTCATTCGGCCGATGCTTGTTTGTCGCTCCTCAGCCTTGTCCCGCAACCACGTAGGACTGATTAAGGCAAAAGAGAAAAAAAAGCAGTGCGTTTTGTCACGTGCACTTTTGGTGAGGCACTCACTCGCCCAACTCCAGAGGCAGACGCTGCTACAAGAGAGGCATAATTAAGAAGTGGTTTACTGTTGCAGTTCCGAGAGCGTACGTTCCTGGACGAGTCCACTAACATATTGGTTCCTCCTGCATATATCTCGCGGAAAGACCGTGAGAGTAACATTAGAGATTCGAGTTCACACGGAGGCTTGTTCTCAAGCGCCATTCGCGAGTGGAAACGAAAGAAGGGGAAGTACATCCACGTAGTAACCACCCACCGTATAAATATTTATTGATAAACACCCACAAAGCGTTCTAGAACAATGCCTATCTTCAGCGGCGTTAGGCCTGTTGGTCTAGTTGTTGTCTAGTCTGTAAAGCGCGTGTCTGGGATCCGAGAGGTCGTGGGATCGAATTCCGGTCGGGCCACGCAGATTTTCAGTCAGCGTTTAACGTAGCCTACATCTCTCAACGATGCGAAGAGTCGCTAGGAACGACACGTGGTTCGAACACGTCAAACTGTAGGTCCTCTTTCTCCGGTTGGGTAACGGGGGCAGGTTAGGGACACTCAAGTCGCCGATTCAGCGTCCAGTTGAAAGACTCGCACCAGGCCACCAAATCACATGAAATTATTATTGTCGTTAACAGCAACAGAATTTTAAAAAAATAGTGAACGATCACGACGATTAACCTGTATTTGATTTGTGTGTATCATATAGACATACAAGAGTAAACATTATCAGTTTTTAACAAACGAACGTTTAGTTTGTTTCCAACCACAGGTGCTTCACCAATTCGTACTAGGTAACATTACTGAAGTATGAAACAAGATAAATGGTTAACGGTATATATTTTGTTATGGAACATGCAGTGTTTCTAGGTATAATGTTTAGATTATCCTACTATGGACAATGATACTGTATCAAACTGACGAGGAGAACATAGTAAGTGCCATAACCTGATTTCCCAGAAACTTCGCCCAGTGGAAGAGGAGCCACAATAAGCAAAGACGTATCTCAGCTTATCCGTAGTTACTCGACCGTTTCTGAGAAGACGATGGTCAAAGATTTCGACGTACTTTAGACACCTTTTAACTTGCGATATTCCCAGTCGAAAAGAAGGTACATTGCCTAGCGCCAAGCTTTCTCACTTTAGCACCCCCGTGTCGAAACCCGATTATTATTTTTATTTTTCATGTGTCTACCCACGTTTGTAGAATATTACTGCACGAATGTTTTCCAATGTATACTGAAATAACGTTTTCCTTATTCGTCTCAAAATTTGTATCTGCTGATTGAATTTAAAAAAAATAGTACATGAATGAGAAAATATTAGAAATTGTTTTCGATGAAATTCTTGTAGTTATCTTAATTAATTATCAATTGAAAACGCCTGTTTTTGGTAAAACGATATTTTGTGCATGGTTTGCCACGAAATTGTCAACTCGTGAAATCTTCAGCAATATTGACGACGTTTCTTTCTAGAGTGAAATTCATACGAAGAGATATCACTGTGGCAAACCTGCCTTCCCGTGATTCCGGTGGTCTTACGAATTGCTATGTTTCGATTGTTTCTACGATCGGTACCATCCAAGGAATGCACTGAAACGTCCTGAAGAATAAATATAAGGATTAATACAAGAACTGGTATATGAATGAACTATAAGAATATGAGAATTTAAAAAGATTTTAACCGATGAAAATACCATACACGGATATATTACATAATAAAAGTATGACACTTACAGTGAAAGCAGGCTGTAATTTTAGAATTAATGTAACACCCTTGTAACCCGTAACTTGACAAACATTCGTGTAGCAACCTTCAATGGACATGGGTAGAAAAATGAAATAAAAATAAAGTAAAATAAAATAATAAAAAATTACCGGGTTATGAACACAGGCTCAAAAGTGAGAGGTCGCGATGCTATCAGGTGTGCCACAATTTCGACTGAGATTATCACGCGCTGAAAGGCAACTAAAGTAAGTCGAAACCTTCGACGTCGTTTTCTCAGAAACGATCAAGTATCTACGGATAAATCGAGACACGAGTTCGCTTATTTTGGCTCCTCTTTCACTGAGCGAAATTTCTGGGAAATCGGGTTATGGCACTTGCCGTGTTCTCCTCGTAGATGATAAATCACAATCCTATAGCTGTTAACACTGAGCTAACCTACACGTGTTGCCAGTAAACATTGTATGTCTAATAACTAGTAATGTACAGTTAAACAACTGCTGTTTGTTTTACGGATATTTAATTATCTGTAATACAATCACAGATGAAATGTTTAGATGTAAAATAAACATTAAACTGCTTAAATGGATAATATTTATTCTTATCTACATGATTAACATGGTGTAGAAACTGAGAAAGAATGGCTGAAAATGTTGTTATCATCATCTCATATTTGTTCCGTCTTCCAATATTTTGCTCTGTATTTCGTTTCTTTGGGAGAACGGAACCCCCCCCCCCCCCCCCCCCCCTCTCTCCGTGATTTTGTTGATACTTCGCCAGCTACTTCGTTGTTCTGGTTTCTTGCATTCTTGTTACAAGCTCTTCTCATTTGTTGCAGAACTTCACTAACTATCAGACCAGATTACATACCTTTACCTCTTCCCTGATATCTTCACTTCTATTCCCATCAAGTAATGTGTAGGCAGTGACACATCTCACCGATTTCAGCCCTGAACTTTCTACCCTTTCGGTAAGTCTTGCTCATCATTCAGATTCATACAACAAGTTTGGTACTACCATTACTTTATACAGTTTAAGCAATGTATCTCTTCCGTTATTGTCCACATGACGTTTGGTTGTGCCACACAGACGCTAAAATTTCTGTAGTTTGTATTTACATCATTATTCCATTAGAGAGTAATATCATAGATCCAACACCAAAGAATTTGATAATTCGCTCCATTGCCTTATTTTTAATGATTATTTTGGCTCTAACTGATTTACATCCTGCAAATGCCACCACTTTTACTTTTATGTGGACATATCTATGAGTAAAATATTACCGCCTATGTTCGACGTCGACATGCGATAACCACTCGCACACAGCAGGGGGCAGTACTAGCAGTGGTGGGTATATAAAGCTTGTCGGGAGACGGGAAAATACATTTTCTACTTGCACAAGCAAGTAAAGCCTAGGTTTCAGATCATCATTTGTTCCAGCTAGAACGACTGTGTCTTCCCTGATATCTTCACTTCTCTTCCTATCAAGTAATGTGTAGGCAGTGACACATCTCAGCGATTTGGGCTCTGTACTTTCTAGGTTGTGTCCATCATTCAGATTCATACAACAGGTGTGGTACTACCATTACTTTATACAGTAGTAGCGTTATTTATTGAAAAATGTTTTGTCATTAGTTTCGCCACTTATGACATGAATGACCATGGTTACTAACATAATAACCAGGCAAGAAAATGGGCCTTGACTTTGGGAATTCGATAGATCTAAAGACTCATGAGAATATTTTCTATGAATCCTATCTCGTTCCTTAGTGACACATACTGTTGGCACAGGGAACTGCGTCACTATCTCTAGCGTGTAACGGTAGCGTGTATCTTGCGAAGGGGCGTATCACGCTCCTTTGATAACAGGAACCCACTCGTCAGAGCCGTACAAAGATACTGCATGAGCCTCTCCCTCAAGGGCTCCCACATCAACTTTACAGTTGCGAAACGTAGCCGTATGGACAAAACTAACACATTTTACAAAACCAACCGTTTATTAATTTGGAAATTAATTTAGTAATTTTAGTACCTATTAAGTATCTGGTTCGTGCCGCAACTGTATGCTATTTGTTTTTCCTCGGCACGATGACATATACCAGCACTACAATGTAACGTGCCACACAGCTCACAGTGCACGTGTGCGGTTCGAAGAGCACTAGCAAGAGTTTAAAGTATTCCCATGACCACCGACCTCCCCGGATTTAAACCTAACCAAAAATTTGGGACCACCTCGATCGGGCTGTTGGCGCCATGGATCGGCAACTGAGAAACCTAGAGCAGCTGACCACGGCACTGAAGTCGGCATGGCTCCAGATCCCTTTCGGAACCTCCAAAGCTTCACTGACCCTCTTCCTGCACGTTTCACAGCTGTTCGCGCCGCAAAAAGTGGTTATCCAGGCTTTTGATAGGGGGTCACATCAATTTGACTGGACAGTGTACAATCGGCCACTGAATTTTGTAGCATTCGCTATTCTATAATATGCATACCAAAAGCAAGTGAGAGGTTTTCTTGTAAATATCGCGTCGATTACCAACCAGTGTTCCCTCAAATAGTCCTGGAAAAAAAATTCTCTAAGGAAATCAGAGCTTTTGACAGTAAACACCATTGCCTGTCTCGGGAAATCAAGTCAGCTGCAAGCAAATCAAGATGCTTGCCTCACGTAAAAAATACTGTCCAAAGCTCGGATTTTCATAGAGAATTTGTGCGACACGTGCACCGACAATAATTTGTACAACGGATCTGCCGTGAAAAACTTCGTTGGTACGTGATAGTGAACTTTCCACGTTCAAAGAGCATAGGGGTATCATGTAGAAGCAAGTTATTCCTAAAGCGATAAGCGACATGGTCCAATAACCATGCTAATATCACCATGTGAAAAATCGTGTATGTACTGGCAGTAACTCAATGTGGGAACAAATACACAGAAGTAACAAAAGTGACTGGATAGCGATATGCACTTAGAGAGATGTCATTTGTACTCATGTGATTCATGTGAAAAGGTTTTTGACGTGATTACGACCGCACGACGGCAGTTAATACATTATGAACGCGGAGTGGTAGTTGGAACTAGAAGCATGGGACACTCCACTTCGGAAATAATTGTGGAATTCAATATTCCGAGGTCCACAGTATCAGGAGTGTGCCGAGAATACCAAATACCAGGAATTATCTTTCACCAGGGACAACGCAGTGGCCGACGATCTTCACTTAACCACCGAGAGCGGCGGCGTTTGCATAGAATTGTCAGTGCTAACTGAGAAGCACCATTGCTCGAAATAACTGCGGAAATCAGTGTCGGATGTACGAAAAAATCTATCCATTAGAGCAGTGCGACGAAATCTGGCCCGTTAACGGGCTATGGCAGCAGATGATCGAAGCGAGTGGCTTTGCTAACAATTTGTGGTAAGTTCCTATGGGACCATCGGTCCCTAGGCTCACACATTACTTCATCTAACTTAAACTAACTTAGGCTAAGGACAACACACACACTCATGCCCGAGGGAGCACTCGAACCTCCGACGGGGGTAGCCACGCTGGCCGTGTCAAAGCGCCTGAGACCGCGCGGCTGCCCCGCGCGGCCCTTTGCTAACAGCACGACATCGCCTGCAGCGCCTCTCCTGGGCTCGTGAGCACATCGGTTGGCACCTAGATGACTGGAAAACCGTGGTTTCGTCAGATGAGTCCCGATTTCAATCGGTAGGAGCTGTGATGGTAGTGTTCGAGAGTGACGCAGTCCCTGCAAAGCCCTGGACCCAAGTTGGAAGCAAGCATTATGCAAGCTGGTGGTGGCTCCATAGTGGTGTGGGCTGTATTTACAAGTAATGTACTGGGTCCTTTGGTCCAACAGAACTGATCATTGCCTAGAAATGGTTACATTCGGCTACTTGGGGAGACCATTTGCAGCTATTCATGGACTTCATGTTCCCATACAACGATGGAAGTTTTATAGATGACAATGCGCCATGTCACAACTGTTCACGATTGGTTTGAAGAACATTTTGGACAATATGAGCGAATGATATGGCTATATATCGTCCGGCATTAATGTCATCGAACATTTATGGGGCATAATCGTGGGGTGAGTTCGTGCACAAAAGATTGCGCCGGCAACACTTTCGCGATTATAGGCGACTACAGAGGTAACATGGCTCACTATTTCTGCAGGAGACACTTTCAACGACAATTCCACGTCCGGTTGTTGCACTACGCCGGGCATAAGGAGGTCGGACTCAATAGTCGAGACGTTGCTGTTAAAGCACGTCCCACACTTCGACGGCGGCCCTCTTGACGTCATCCTGTCTACAAGGGTTCCTGCGACGACAAACTGCAAGTTGCAGCTGGTTTTAAGGTTGCTCAGTCGCGTTCATATCAAACGTTAGCGCAGAGCTGTCCATTCGGATGATTCCTGCCAGCTGGAGCAAGCCGTTTACGAGGTGGGTATGTCGTGCTGGTGCACTAGCGCGCTGACGGACGAAACAGTCGCCCAAATTTTTATTGTAGAACTGAAGAAAAGGTAGGAGTATTGATGAGAGGCTTCAGAGAAGAAGATCTACCTCCCTGTTGAACCGATGGATATGCTGCTTGAGATGTGCATTGGTACCTGGACAAAGAAGATCATCAGAAGTTAGACAAACGGTGCTCTCGACGGTGAAGAGAACGCGACACCACTGATCAGGGTTTCTTTCCAAGTGTTCCTTGGCCCACCTTCCTCGCGCTCAACGGTACTGAGAGGTTTGTATTGTTGTGCGGACGCCTAAGGGAAAAACTGATGACGCAGGAGCGGTTGCACACGGTTTGAGTAACACATACCTCCCACATGCCTTCAAAAAGGCAGTGTGCAGTTCTGTTGCATTCTCTTCGGGATACCTACGAGCCATTACTTGTAGATCGCGGTCATCAACTGGTGCTGTTGAGAGAGGGTGACTCTTTAACAGGCAGCTCTTCAGTGTTGTCTGTCTCATAATGGAGGTTAAACAATGGAATAACGTCGCTATGGTGTACACAAATTCGGTAGATCACTTTCCAATCTGACAACCCTTCGTGGCGTCTTCACAGACCGAACTCTGTGAACAAGTCGCTTTGTTCCACTCACGATCCAAAACACTGCGCGATCTACTAACAAAAACAAATTTTGCGAACTAAGAAGGTGAAGCAAAATTTTGTATGGATTATGTACTGCAATTGACAGCTCTTTGCAATATTTCTATAGGGTATAGACTCTTTGCCAAACACTAAAAAGTACTTGTTCTACTATTGATCCTGTTATGTTTTAAATGTAACTTTTCCACATTAAGGCAAACCTTCATATTTGCGGATATGACACTATTATTAGAATAAAACGTCAGTTAACGCAACCTATAAGTAGGCTTGCCGTTCTTCTCTGTACACTTTACTGGGTTGATCGCCGCATGTAAGTGATATGGACATGAAATACCTGAAGAAACCTGCAACACTCTCAGCATGCAAGCCACAGTAGCAAATTCCCATTTGTAAATACTTTTTTCAGTCTGCCATAAAGGTCACTCCTCGCGAGGTAAAGAAATAAGATTTGAGGAACAGTTTGGACACCGCATAAAAAGAATGCAAAATGGACGATTTCGAAGGGAGAGAGGATACAGCCAAAATGTTGAATGAATTTCGACGACACTTCTGGGCCACGGACGACGTTTTTGAGATACATAAAAGCATTTGCAAGAGTGTGAATTTTAAAAAACAAAGTCAGCAATGACATGGATTTCCAGAATGCTTATCGTCTACAAGGGAGATAAACGTAACTATTGCGACAAAATTTCGTCATGGGTTGTTTCGTTGTCAAGTACAAAAAAATGTCCGCCTGTCGCTAAAAGGGAAGTCGTCCTCCATCAGAAAAGTCCAAAAATGGTTCAAATGGCTCTGAGAACTATGGGACTTAACTGCTGAGGTCGTCAGTCCCCTAGAACTTAGAACTACTTAAACCTAACTAACCTAAGGACGTCACACATATCCATGCCCGAGGCAGGATTCGAACCTGCGACCGTAGCGGTCGCGCGGTTCCAGACTGTAGCGCCTAGAACCGCTCGGCCACCCCGGCCGGCTCAGAAAAGTCCAACACTAAAAAATTGGAACGATAGGCGGAGAATCGACGCATGCTGCAGGGGTTGGTAACCAGCCCTCCACATGAACTAATGTAACATACTGATCATTAATTACCGAAGACGCCTCCTATTTTCTGAGTACACAATTGCCGAACAATCGTTCGGAACAGTCGTATCCGTGAGATAGAAGAGCAATTCGGAAAGTAAGATCCGAACGATTGCGAGACGGCAACCGCAGTGAAAATCCGATGAAGCTTCGCACAGATGTGTTGGCAGGTCTCTAATATGCTCGTTGATCGCATCACTCTTTTCAGTTCTGAGTGCACTATCATCATGTAAAGCTAGCTGGCTATCAGTGGCGAAGCGTGGCATATTCTGTAGGGTAGAACGGGAATTACGAATTTCGAAAAAAGAAAAAAAACCTTAAAGCAAAAACTCGTAAACTCACCGTTACATCTTTTTATACATTAGTTTTATCCTTCCGTCCTTTTTCTTAGTGTAAACACTAACAACACGAAATATGAACTACTGCCGTTTGGATGAAGATTTCACAGTTCCCTTCTCTATAATCAAAATCAAATTTGATAGTCTGTCATCTGTCACTGTACTGCGAAGGTAGGTTTTAACGTCTTTTAATGTATTCAATCTTCTTTAGCAAGAACCAACGACAAAATAATTTCACTCACTCAGAGAAGATGTCTTTTACACCGTTGTTTGTAATGGATTTAAGGAGGGACAGGGCTGTGTCGTTTATGCTCACTGCAGTAAATAAACACAAGTTGTCCTTCCAGTTTTCCACTATCAAAGAAAGGATATATCTTATGTGGTTTTTCTTTACATATCGAGAAAGTGTTGGCCTACTGTAGCCTGAGAACTTTTCTCCTTTACGAGCTCTGTAAAATCTGTTTCGTGAAAGTCATGGAATCTAGTTTTCATATTTACTACTAATGTGTCAACTATTTCGAATGCCAGTCCTCTCAATTTTCGAGTACTTCCTTCTGTTTCGTAAAAATCAATTTCAGATACTCCGCTGAATTTATAAGGCTCTTAGCTTCCAACATGTATTTCAGAATGATTTCCTCTCGTCTTAGTCTTTCAACAGCCTAATGTACACCATTTAGCCCAATTACGTGATGTACGGAATTATCATCCCGTCCTTCGTTGTTTGTCACATCATTAACTGCCGCTCTCAGTTCTGGATAGTGAATAATAATGGTTTGTCCAACGAGTGAATGAAAATTCCACTTTGTTTCACAAGAACTTGTTAGATTAAATCCTCTTTCCATCAGAAGTTCACTTCTTTTACCGAAACGGCTAAAAATGCATGAAATCCTGTTAGATTTGCCACAAAAAAATTTACATACAGTACGTAAGTTGTTTACAAGCATAGAGGAGAACTAGGTTCAACTGATGTGCGTAGCAATGTATAAAGAGAGCACGAGGATATGCATATTTCACAATGCACACCGTAATATTTCCCTGCCACTGCACTGCAGCCGTCGTATGTTTGCGATACTAGTTTCTTTTTATCAATATTACAACTGCTTAGGACTTGCAACAAAATAGCGGCTATGCCTTGTGCACTTCGGTCTTTGGGTGCGTCATAAAACCCTACGAATCTCTCATATTTCTCCTGATTCGTTATTTGCAGAACGAAAAATTGCACTCATTTGACTTCTAGTTGACACATCTGTTGTTTCGTCGGCTTTTGCTGACATAAAAGGACTATTTTTAACTTCACATGAAATTTGCTCCCTAACAACATCCGTAATACGAGCTATTAATTAACTGTGTGTGTCAGAGGAAGTGCCTTTAAGTACTCCATAGTATGATATAAATGATCTTTCACGTATGGTTCTTTTTTGGCCACGAAATCCGAACGTTCTAAATAATTTCCTTTATTTACTGACCCTTCATATTCGTCATGACCCAGAAGAGCTGATTCTTGCCGTGCTAAAAAGCAGACAGTCTAAGTAAGTCTCTTCATTACTCTACTTTGTCGATCAACCTTCTCGTTAGGTTTCAAAGCTTCCAGGCGTGTTGCTTCTGAAAAAATATGATCAATACTTACTCTACCTAGCTGATTGCATTTAACAGCTGATGTGATATGTGCAATGGAACATTTATGCTTTTTAGCTTCCGAAAGGAAACTCTGAAGACTCTCTGCGCCTACTCCCCACTTACGCCATTCAAAATCGTCATTAACCATTCCAAATAGCGCACAGCAAAAACAAAAAAGTTTGTTCCTATGCTGCCACTTAACCACGGTTTTGAACGGTACCATTCTGTTTGGAAATGTCTTACAAATTTTCCATACGAAAATTTTTAATAGACAATACACAGATTGGGCGTCGACTTCCGTTCTTTCACCAGGAGTTTATTTTAGAAAGACCGAGGGAAGAACGCAGAGTTTTCAGTTAAAAATTTCCGTGGACCTTGTAATGAAATAAACGCGTCCATGACAGTTTGAAGTAGACAGCAATACCTCGTGTTGCAAGGCAATGATTTCGATATTAGACAACTCACAGTTTACATTTCTACAACACAATGACTTGACAAATTGACAATGATACTTCATATGTGACAGGGCACGCCGAAATATACTTCACTAATCAGTTAATCACTACCAAAACTTATTACATTTCAACTAAAAAATTCATATTCCAGGTTTCACCATAAGCACATCTAGTACTGTTCATATGAAAACCTACAGACACGCTACGGAACTACAAACGTTTGAAATAAGTAAGTAAGGCCACTAAATTTCAATCTGAGGAACAATGAAAATACATATACTATTCCCTATCATCTTGTAACAACATCCAATGACGCATTCACATTTATTTTCTATGAATTATGAATGTCTTCTAGTTCTTTGTGTTTTAAACAAACACATAAATTGAGAGTTAACGATTTCTCATTCTGCCCAGCTTACTGTTAACGTGTTAGACGATCTGTTAGAGAACTGCTGAATAATTTATTATTTCACTTAGGTGTGTATCCACCTGCTGGCGAGAAGCAGAAACAAATCAAACGCCAACTTTTAAAAGCCGTATCCACTCTGCAGAAAACTATCAGGCAAGTGAAAGAAATAGGCTTACTGCGCATGCTCGTAACAAACACGGAATTCCGAGTAGCTACTGTTTGCAAACCGAGAGGAGTGATGCATTATACTGGTGCGTGCATATACCAAGTTCAAACGTAAAATGTTTGAAAACATTTAGGAGATAACGTGATCAGGTCGGATTAAATTCAGTTTGGACGAATTATTTTGGGAATTTTTGGGTAGGCTCAGCATTAGATCCTTAATGTTCGCTTCCCCACACCTGGCTACGAAAATAACATTTTGGAACAGACTATAAGCTGCAGATCAGGGTAGAGAATTGGCGGAAAGCACAGACGGCTGCCTTTTATGACGAGCATATTGGCAAGTTGGTACAAAGCTACGAGAAATGTCTCAGTTGCAGCGGTGACTATGCAGAGAAGTAGCTGGAAGTTGCATTCCAAATAAAAAAAAAAATTTTTGATTTTCACTGTGGTTTCCATTTCGCAACCTATTGGACGTTACTTTTCAAACAGTCCTCGTATCTTGCGTACCGAGCGAATTATAGTAGAAGGACAACATAAAACTAGCGACAGGAAAGGGAAATTCCAGACATATTCATGGAAAGAATGCTCAGGAAGTGTGGTCCCTCCCACGAAGCAGGTAGCTCGCAAAACCATCGTTGAACGGATACTCGTATTTTATTGAAGGACACGGTAATGGTCCCACCTCTGCAGTTACTTAATTAACAAGTATATACTTTGTTAGATTTCACACGACCGGCCTATTTGGAGTTAACAGGCCATTCTCAAGGGCCAAGAAAGTGAATACATGAAGTGCCAACGGATTCGATGATGACCGTTACTGCATTCAGCAAATATTCTATTTCAGTCTTGACGCTTTCATGCGTATGTTCTCGCTTTCTGAAAGGACATGTCCGCGGCTAGTAGTCAAGCATATTACGTCATGTTGTTGGCACCTTAGAATGGCCGGTAAGGTCGTAGTTGCCCAATCGTGCGAAACGTAATAAAGCAAATACTTGTTAATTAAGCAACAGCCAAGGCGAAATCATTACAATGGTGTTCAACAAATTTACGGCTGTGGTACCCTACACGAAGCAAATGAGAGAGATTGCTGCTCTTCGTCAAGGGTTTCCGTAATACGCACGAAAACCTACTGAAGGTGTTGGAAATGGAAATATGCCGTCTGGCCTAGGCCTCCCGTCGGGTAGACCGTTCGCCTGGTGCAAGTCTTTCGAATTGACGCCACTTCGGCGACTTGCGTTCGATGGGAATGACATGATGATGATTAGGACAACAAAACACCCAGTCCCTGAGCGAAGAAAATCTCCGTCCCAGTCGGGAATCGAACCCGGGCCGTTAGGTACGACATTCAGTCGCGCTGACCACTCAGCTGCCAGGGACGGACACCGAAGTTGTTTCTCCCACTACAATGGGAAACGCTATAGAAGATGAGTTGTGTACCACGGTGTGATTTACTATCAAAACTTTGAGAGTATACGATCTTAATCCTTTATTTGGCACACGCAGAAATATTGTGAAGGAAAAATATTAAATTACTTAAATCATATGCATACGATCACGTGAACAATTTTACACGCAATTTTTGAAAATATAGTGTTTCGGCTGTAAGTATCATCGACCACAAAAGACGCACTGATACTATAACGTAAATGCTTGAGTGTTCTATGGCTGCAAAAATCGTTGCATTTTGCAGAATTTCATGTGAAATGTCTTAAAACAATTCGTTTTTGGTACAAAGCACAGAATGATCCATATTTTCCACATTTCACAATCCAGTGCCCCTGAGGGCGAAGCCTACACCACCCCTTTTAGCCGTTACTCTAACCAGTGACCAAAACTGTCGTATCGTACATTTTTCTCTGGATCAGGACGTGTTGTTTCCTTCTTATTCAGGTCCTGCTGTCCCATCCGGTGCTCAAGCCTGGTTCCCTATTTCCAACAAATATCAGTCCATTTGTAATGTCCCAGGTAAGAAATCGCTAACATTAGTATATTATAACTCACCTTCAGGACTTTCGTTTACAAGCAGTTTTCGTTGCATTAGAAAAGAAGAGAGCCACAAAATAGGAAGACACTAATACACCGGTAACTGACGCTTACATAACCTTGCACGGCGTCTGCTAAAGTTGCACAATATCAGCAACTTTTCATCAAATACTACAGAATACCGCTCTACATGTGTGTAACTGTTGCCTGCGAGCACCACTGCCAATCCAAACACGGAACTTAAGACATTTTGCAGAAAACAATTGGGGGCTTTGAAGTAGCTTGAGGGCAACACAGCCAAATAAGGGGTTAATATCGCTTCCTTTTTATATACAGGGTGACAATTATTGAACTATATGAAAAAAAACTAAATTAATTGTAAACTACGGTGTGAACACACTTTATTCAACATGTAAACGTTACTACAGATATTCGGATTTAGCGTATGTCATGTTCGATATCCTTGCCATCATTGACTATGACGTGGCGCAGACGAACAGAGAAATTCTGCATGACCCGCTGAAGTGTCGGAAAATCGATGCTGTCGATGACCTCCTGAATTGCTGTTTTCAACTCAGCAACTGGTTTGGGGTTATTGTTGTACACCTTGTCTTTAATATAGCCCCACAAAAAGCAGTCGCATGCTTTCAGAATGGGAGAATAAGGCGGCCAATCGAGGCCCAAGACAGTGGCCTCTGGGTACCCCAGAGCCAGAATGCGGTCTCCATAGTGCTTCTCCAGGACATCCAAACACTCTCCTTCTTCCCGTTTTGCATGAACCACACATTTTGTCGAAATCAGGCTCACTTTGCATAATGGGTATAAAATTATCTCCCAAAACTTTCACGTACCGTTCGGTAGTCACCATGCCATCAAGGAAAATCGTACCGATTAGATGTATGAGACAGGCGAAATACCCTCAGACTTCAAGAAGAATATAATAATTCCAATCCCAAAGAAAGCAGGTGTTGACAGATGCGAAAATTACCGAACTATCAGTTTAATAAGTCACAGCTGCAAAATACTAACGCGAATTCTTTACAGACGAATGGAAAAACTGATAGAAGCCGACCTCGGGGAAGATCAGTTTGGATTCCGTAGAAATGTTGGAACACGTGAGGCAATACTGACCCTACGACTTATCTTAGAAGAAGGATTAAGGAAAGGCAAACCTGCATTTCTAGCATTTGTAGTCTTAGAGAAAGATGTTGACAATGTTGATTGGAATACTCTCTTTCAAATTCTGAAGAAGGCAGGGGTAAAATATGGGAAGGGAGTGAGACAGGGTTGTAGCCTATCCCTGATGTTATTCAATGTGTATATTGAGCAAGCAGTAAAGGAAACAAAAGAAAAATTCGGAGTAGGTACTAAAATCCATGGAGAAGAAATAAAAACTTTGAGGTTCGCCGATGACATTGTAATTCTGTCAGAGACAGCAAAGGACGCAAGAGCAGTTGAATGGAATGGACAGTGTCTTGAGAGGAGTATATAAGATGAACATCAACAAAAGCAAAACGAGGATAATGGAATGTAGTCGAATTAAGTCGGGTGATGCTGAGGGAATTAGATTAGGAAATGAGACACTTAAAGTAGTAAAGGAGTTTTGCTATTTGGGGATGGTCGAAGTAGAGGATATAAAACGTAGACTGTCAATGGCAAGGAAAGGGTTTCTGTAGAAGGAACATTTGTTAACATCGAGTATAGATTTAAATGTCAGGAAGCCGTTTCTGAAAGTATTTGTATGGAGCGTAGCCATGTATGAAAGTGAAACGTGGATGATAAATAGTTTAGTCAAGAAGAGAATAGAAGCTTTCGAAATGTGGTGCTACAGAAGAATGCTGAAGATTACATGGGTAGATCACATAACTAATGAGGAGGTATTGAATAGAACTGGGGAGAAGAGGAGTTTGTGGCACAGCTTGACTAGAAGAAGGGATCGGTTGGTAGGGCATGTTCGGAGACATCGAGGGCAGCGTGGAGGGTAAAAATCGTAGAGGGAGACCAAGAGATGAATACACTAAGCAGATTGAGAAGGATGTAGGCTGCAGTAGGTACTGGCAGATGAAGAAGCGCGCAGAGGATAGAGTAGCATGGAGAGCTGCATCAAACCAGTCTCAGGACTGAAGACCACAACAACAATTACATCCGCGAGTGGACACTGCACACCACAAAGTCACCGGTTGAAGGTGTAGAGTCTTCTCGGTCGCGAAACGCTGATTCTCAGTCCCTCAAATGCGCCAATTTTGCTTATTGACGAACCCATTCAAATGAATGTCGGCTTGGTCCCAAACCAAACAACAAGGCGCTTACTAATTTCCATCGTGCTCCGCGGCCAACCGTGCAGTTTGAACGTCCTAATGCAAACCGTTCATAAGTTATGACGATTTTATTTCATTTAGGTCAATAATTGTCACCCTGTATGATTCACGCAAGGAACATGAAGGTACAAGTTAGAGAGATTTGAGTTTATACGCGGGTTTTCCAACAGTCGTTATTCTAGTTCACCACCCGTGTGTCTGGTACAGGAAAGGAAGCTAAGTGGTCTGCGCAATTTAGGCACAAATGTTTGTGCGCAGATCTCGTGTTTACCGCGTAGTACTCGGAAGTAAATCAGTTTTCTAGCGGACTGACGCAACAGAGCTACCAGGCAGATGGCGCTAAGGCAGCGCGGCATAGCGGGCGCTGTTGTCAGTCGCGGAGCCACGGTCTCTGCACGGCCACACGTCGTCGCTCTTAAAATGGTCGACGCATGCACTCGGAAAACCAAACACTTTGGGCTGCTCGCTGGCTGGCTGGCTGGCTGGCAGGCTAGCTGCCGAGGAAGGTCACTCCACTTAATTTACTGTTGTTTGCACCCGTCAACGCGCTCGCTGAACTTCGCAAAACATTTGAATAACTTACCAGTTTGCAGTCTCCTGTAACGGGAGGACAGGCGTATTAACGGCTGCCTCCGGGTACTCCACGTTAACAAGCTACGCCGACGAGGCAAGAATATATTAGTTCTGCCGGACGGCTACAGTTTGTAGTTCGTTCACGGAGCTTTCGGCTCGAAAGGTGAAAGACAATATTTGCCAGGTGTTCCGGAATCGCTGGGGTGTATTGTTTGAATTGTGAACGGCAGGTCACCAACTTGAAGATTAAGTCACCATGCAGAGAGGGGGAGAAACTTTGTAGCTCGCTGCGATTATAAAAAAAAGTGGGGGACCGAAGAAAAAATGGTATAAATCGAGAGGAGGTTTACTAACGAACCCCCGGCATCAACAAAAGCAGACACTTGTACTCTTTTGTTCGTAAGAACCTAGCCTCCTTGCTTTGCTCCAGACGCCTCAAATTAATAAGGGGGGCGTCGGCGGCGGTTGAAAACGACATCGGTGAGAGGGCGTCCCTTAGCGGGCCGGCCCCGAATGGGAAATCTTACTTTGCATTTTTAATTACATACTAATCTGGCGGCGCGCCGGCATTCACGGGACGGCTACATTCACTGGGGGTGCCCTTTCAGCGCCGGCCGCTAAAGAAACCTTATTCACGGACGGCCCACCTCCCGCTACCTCTTCTGTAATCTAAAGTCAATGTTTGCCCATCTTAAACTGGAGGCGCACTCATTAAAAAATTGCTCAGGAAGCAAACTTTTTCCACCTTGGTTAGTTAAGAATCGCGAGATCCGCCGGGTATATTTTTTAAATATCCTTGCGGCGCGCCTGAGTAGCTCGTATTTACTCCTTAATGCCGCGTGGCCCGCGGACGCCAGAAAGGCCGCCGCCGCCGGCTCCTAGGCGGGAGCGCCCAGAACGTAAATATTCTGCCGCGTTAACCTGCGCGCGCGCGCATTTGTACAACTTATTTCTCGTCTGGGTAACCTTTCAAGCGGAGGCGTGTTGGCTCGAGGGCGCGCCGGGTTATGTCAGCGGTTTGTGAATAATTAGTTAAATATTGCCGCAGGCGGCGGCAGCGGCGGCGGCGGCGCCGCCGAACGGCTCGGAGCGAGCAGTTTTCTTTCTGTGTGAGTTGTCCGCCCGCGGGCGCAAGGCGCTCGTTATAACAGCTTTCCGCCGAGTGGCGCCTGTCCTGTCCCCGAGGCGCAGTTCAATTACCGAGCCGCGACTATCGGGCCGGAACGCGGTTAGTCGCACTGCTCTGCTAGCTCATCTTAATTTTAATCAAACTACACCTAACACCAGTCCGTTAGCTGCACCGATGACAGCGATTCCCTCCCAGGCGCTGTAACGTGTCATTTGCTGGTGGCCGCGTCAGTGTCCTCGCCCTGTTCGCAATTTTGGACACCAGAGCCACTTTCGGTATTTTGAGAATAGGACTCATTCTTCAGCCTAGAAGTGATGGTCTGTCTTTCAAAAATGTTCAGATGTGTGTGAAATCTTATGGAACTTAACTGCAAAGGTCATCAGTCACTACTTAACCTAAATTATCCTAAGGATAAACACACACACCAATGCCCGAGGGAGGACTCGAACCTCCGCCGGGACCACCGTCACAGTCCACGACTGCAGCGCCTGAGACCGCTCGGCTAATCCCGCGCGGCGGTCTGTCTCTCCCTGTTACTTCTAAATAGTTTGTGATCCGACATACTAAACTGACTTAATGAGTTGTGGCTTTCTACTACGGTTAGAGTCATACAGCACCTAATGGCAGAGGGAGGTGGTCAATGAAGATGTCTACATTATGTTCCTAAATGTGAACGGTTAAAAGGGCTAAATGTCGAACAATTTATTGACGCGGTTTGGAATTAGGGATATCCAGGAATCGGCCAGAAGCTCTCGAGCGAAGTCGAAATCGTATTTGGTTCCAAAATGGTTCAAATGGCTCTGAGCACTATGGGACTTAACAACTGAGATCATCAGTCCCCTAGACTTAGAACTACTTAAACCTAACCAACCTAAGGACATCACACACATCCATGCCCGAGGCAGGATTCGAACCTGCGACTGTAGCAGTCGCGCGGTTCCGGACTGAAGCGCCTAGAACCGCTCGGCCATCGCGGCCGGCATATCGTATTTGCTCTGGACCAGTGATGATGGTGTTCTCGTAGTATATTTCTGAAGTCGGGAGTAAGTGGACCTTCGTTGTTTCTTGCAGTACAGAAAACTGAAGAGATGTGAAAATGCGCTCCCGGGCGTGGGCGTGAATTTGTGGTTGTTTTTCTGATTTTTATGTGAGTGTTCCCGTCCTCTGTAAGCAGAGCAAAAACAGCTCGCTGAGTTAGTATCTTGTAGCTAATTGGGGGGACGGAGAACGGGGGGGGGGGGGGGGGGGGAGAACGAGGTTGATTAAATGAGGGACCTGGCAGGTTTGACTGTAAAGAGAACGGAAAACAAACATTTGTTTCAGTATAAAATTTAAGCGCAGTGTATTAGTGTGACTTTCTCCTTTTGACTTTGGATTATATTTCTGGTTTCTTTTTAATTGCACTGATTATCGATTGAAGTAGTAGTAGTCAGCTGAACGCGATGTATGAACTATTAGCTATGTGCAATTCGCAATCCAGCTGTCGGATCTCAGAATCTTTCTAGAAGTACATGGGTTGACGCAAATATGGAAACACCAAAAATAACACACATTACCAATTCTCATACGATATAACAATACCGTTGTATTCCAGTCGTCTCGAAATGGATAAAAACAATTCACATATGGTTTTCAAGGGAATTTTGTACCACTCTTCCTTTAAATTGGTGGTAAATACGGGTAACGAGGGTGGAGGTGGACAGCCATCACGCACCCTTCTCTCCGAAGTAGACCGTCAAGCAGGGCCGGCCAAACGCTGCACAGTGTGCGGAAGTGCTGCACAAGTGCGCACGTGTGCGACAGCGATATCTGTTATTAGACATGTGTCCTAAATAAACGGCGGCGGCTCCACTTCCCTGTTTATGTGGTACAAGCAAGAGCGCAACATACCCAGTCTCGTTTACTCCTGATGACCGTAACCTTAACAGAGAAGTACTGAGAAATGACAGGTACTGTGAAAAAGCAAAGGACGGGAGATCTATGTTCTCCGTCGCTTAAAAATGACTAGGAACTGCAATTCTTTTTTGTAGCCGTTGGTGAAAACTCACAGTGTTTGCTCTGCCGCCGAATAATAGGCGGCCAACATAAACTTTCAATTGAAAGACACTACAATACATATCACATAGACGAGTGTAGTGTACTCAACAGTGAAGAACGGCAAGCAAATTTAAATGTCCTTAAGAAAATGGATGAGACACATCAACTCGATTTGCTGTACGTCAAAGTAACTGAAACTTCTTGAACTCTTAGTTTCTTGTATTGCATTTATGTCTATTTTACTGTACGCTGTACAATGTACTGTTTTCAATTTTCCCGAATGACAACCACACTAAATCTTCACTGCGTGCAAGTTTTAAAATCGCATTAAGAATTGCACAATCTGGGAAACCCTTTTCGGAAGGGGAGTTTGTGAAAGGGTGTCTGATTGATGCTGAAGAACTTGTGTGTCCCATGAACGTTAGCGCGTTTCAAAAAATCAGTCTATCCAAACAAACAGTGACAAGACGTATCAGTGCTATGGCCGGCGATGTGCACAGGCAGCTAATAAATAAGGCTAAAGACTTTGTTGCTTTCTCTGTTGCGCTCGATGAAGCAACAGATCTCACAGATACAGCCCAGGTTGTGATATACATACGAGGTGTCGATAACGCACCTTGTGTAACAGAGGACGTCTTGGACTTAGTAGCTTTGAAAGGGACTACTACAGGTGTGGACTTACTCCAAGCCGGCCGGAGGGGCCGTGCGGTTCTAGACGCTACAGTCTGGGGCCGAGCGACCGCTACGGCCGAAGGTTCGAATCCTACCTCGGGCATGGATGTGTGTGATGTCCTTAGGTTAGTTAGGTTTAATTAGTTCTAAGTTCTAGGCGACTGATGACCTCAGCAGTTAAGTCGCATAGTGCTCAGAGCCATTTTTTAACTTACTCCAAGCTGTCGAGCAAGCGATTGATGGTGTCGGTTTGGACTGGAATCGGTTAGTCTGAGTGACCACAGATGGAGCACCATCAATGCAAGGCCATCAGAGAGGACTCATAGCACGGATGCGCAAAAAGCTAGGGCGCACAGACGAGACGTTGTATGGAATTCACTGCATTTTGCATCGAGAGGCGCTTTGTGCAAAATCAGTAACGTTAGCAAACGTACTGTAAACTATCTAAAGACACATGGGCTTATGCATCGGCGGTTTCGGTGGTTCTTGGAGGAATTAGGAGCGGAGTACGGCGACATACCTTACTACACGGAAGTACGCTGGCTCAGTCGAGGTAAAATGCTGAAAATATTTTTTGATTTACGTTTGGTCATAGTAACTTTCTTACATGAGGAGGGAAAATGTGAACCTATGTTGGAAGACACTTGTTGGATATCAGACCTTCTCGTGGACATTACGTCTCACATGAACAGCCTGAACGTCAGTTTGCAAGGTGAAAATAATTTAATTTCTGACATGTTGGAAAAAGTAAATGCCTTTGAAAGAAAGTAAATGCCTTTGAAAGGAAGCTTACGCTTTGGGAGAGCCAGCTATTGACAGAAAACACTGCACATTTCCCGACTCTTGGATTGGTCCACGAAAGAGCTAGATTTCAAGAATACGCGTCAATAATTGTAAAAATTAAGGAACAATTTCGTGCACGATTTGCAGATGTTACGAGTTTGTCTCTTGCCATTCGCCTCTTTACTCGACCGTTCTCGTCGTCAGTTGCAGATGCTCCGAATGATTTACAGCCATCTGATCGACATACAGTGCAATACACGACTGAAGGACAAGTTCTTTGCGGTGCGGAGTACAAAAGAAATCTACGAAAATTTTTCACAACAAGAATTTCCACGCCTGCACCGAGAAGCCGCGAGAGTTATGACCATGTTCGGGTCGACTTGTTTGTGAAACATTTTTCTCGGTGATGAAAATGAATAAATCAAGGTTTCGATGAAGCATAAGTGATGAAAATCTTCGCAACTGCTTGCGTTTGTCAATGAGCCGTGCTTTTGTGCCCGATATTAACTACACTCCTGGAAATGGAAAAAAGAACACATTGACACCGGTGTGTCAGACCCACCATACTTGCTCCGGACACTGCGAGAGGGCTGTACAAGCAATGATCACACGCACGGCACAGCGGACACACCAGGAACCGCGGTGTTGGCCGTCGAATGGCGCTAGCTGCGCAGCATTTGTGCACCGCCGCCGTCAGTGTCAGCCAGTTTGCCGTGGCATACGGAGCTCCATCGCAGTCTTTAATACTGGTAGCATGCCACGACAGCGTGGACGTGAACCGTATGTGCAGTTGACGGACTTTGAGTGAGGGCGTATAGTGGGCATGCGGGAGGCCGGGTGGACGTACCGCCGAATTGCTCAACACGTGGGGCGTGAGATCTCCACAGTACATCGATGTTGTCGCCAGTGGTCGGCGGAAGGTGCACGTGCCCGTCGACCTGGGACTGGACCGCAGCGACGCACGGATGCACGCCAAGACCGTAGGATCCTACGCAGTGCCGTAGGGGACCGCACCGCCACTTCCCAGCAAATTAGGGACACTGTTGCTCCTGGGGTATCGGCGAGGACCATTCGCAACCGTCTCCATGAAGCTGGGCTACGGTCCCGCACACCGTTAGGCCGTCTTCCGCTCACGCCCCAACATCGTGCAGCCCGCCTCCAGTGGTGTCGCGACAGGCGTGAATGGAGGGACGAATGGAGACGTGTCGTCTTCAGCGATGAGAGTCGCTTCTGTCTTGGTGCCAATGATGGTCGTATGTGTGTTTGGCGCCGTGCAGGTGAGCGCCACAATCAGGACTGCATACGACCGAGGCACACAGGGCCAACACCCGGCATCATGGTGTGGGGAGCGATCTCCTACACTGGCCGTACACCACTGGTGATCGTCGAGGGGACACTGAATAGTGCACGGTACATCCAAACAGTCATCGAACCCATCGTTCTACCATTCCTAGACCGGCAAGGGAACTTGCTGTTCCAACAGGACAATGCACGTCCGCATGTATCCCGTGCCACCGAACGTGCTCTAGAAGGTGTAAGCCAACTACCCTGGCCAGCAAGATCTCCGGATCTGTCCCCCATTGAGCATGTTTGGGACTGGATGAAGCGTCGTCTCACGCGGTCTGCACGTCCAGCACGAACGCTGGTCCAACTGAGGCTCCAGGTGGAAATGGCATGGCAAGCCGTTCCACAGGACTACATCCAGCATCTCTACGATCGTCTCCATGGGAGAATAGCAGCCTGCATTGCTGCGAAAGGTGGATATACACTGTACTAGTGCCGACATTGTGCATGCTCTGTTGCCTGTGTCTATGTGCCTGTGGTTCTGTCAGTGTGATGATGTGATGTATCTGACCTCAGGAATGTGTCAATAAAGTTTCCCCTTCCTGGGACAATGAATTCACGGTGTTCTTATTTCAATTTCCAGGAGTGTATATCATTTCTCATGACCAGTGATAAACGTGTTTGGATGTATTCCTTTCATAATTAAAAATTATTGTTTACTAACTGTGCATTATTGCCTCATTTTGCTCCATGTTTCATTATTATCAGGAAAATTGGTCATTAAACCGATTGGTCCAATGTATACTTACATTTGGTTTTTTTTTTTTTTTTTTTTTTGAAAATGTGTGAAGGGCTACGCTCAGCTGAAGTCGATAAAACATGACATTCATCTAATTGTCGGTTATTATGCAGATTTCAGACGAAACTGATGAAAGATATTGCAATAATGGTATTGAAATAACAGGTGATCGTCGATAGGTCTGCGGTTATCATTCTGTTCAGAAGTCAGTGAGATAGAAACTATGTGGGTGTAACTGAGGGCACCGAGAATTAGTTATAGGAAACCTTGCATTAGTTTAATGTTATTTGAAATCGTGAATAAAGTTCATTGGAAGTCGCTAAGTGCTCTCTTTCTTAAATACTAGATCAAAAACATTACGCGTATTTACGTGCCGTCAGTCAAGCTGCCTTAATAAAAACCCACGGTTGTTAACGGTATTACCTAACTTACTGGGTTAAACTGTTAACAAAAAGTAGGCGTCTCAATGAGTAGACTGTGACAGTATTTTAAATATTTAATACGCGAAATACCTTCCCATGGTTGGCTTGCAAGCTGTGGAAAGAGCACTAGAATGCGCCGGTACAGAGTATCCCAGCAAGTGGATAAAGCGACATCTGTGCGTAGAAACGTACACTACATGAACGCTGACGGCTACGGCGCGCACGCTGTGACCTCGAAGTTGCACATGTGCAGGAGCACCGCACGCGTGCAGAATTTCTGGCCGGCCCTGCCGTAAAGCCTCAAAAATTGAGATGTGGTGACTGAGGTGGTCAGAGGAGATGCGATAATGCATCCTCGAGGTCACAAAACCAGTCCTCGAACACGCGAGCTGTGTGAACAGTGGCTCTCTCGTCTTGGAACTCAGGATCACCACTGGAGAACAAACGCTGTATCATGGTATTGACTTGATCAGCCAGAATTACATAAGTCCTGGCAGTAATGCGACCTTGCATAGTAACACGGGCCCATGGAATATCACAATATGGCTGCCCAAATAATCATTGAATCCCCGCCCAAATCATCATCGAATCCCCGTCATGTTTCACTCTTGGGGCGTAAATTCGGCCAGCAGTTGGAAACAATACGAAACAAGACTCATCCGATCAAAGGACTTTCTTCCATTGCCCCGTAGTCCAGGCTTTACGACTTCGGCACAATGTTTTACTGTTACGAGCATTTGCATCACCGATGAGTCGTTTTGGAAACTCAACTCGCCCTGCAGTTCCCTGCTTATGATGCTCCCTTCGTGTTGTACTGGTGCTGATAGTTCCGCAAGTGCGACATTCAGTTTGCAGTGACTTTTGCAGCTGTCGTCCTCTTACTTTTCGTCACAATCCTCCTCAATACACACTTCCGTCTGCTTTGTAACTTGGGGATGACGTTTTTCCGTTTTCTCTGTAAAAGTGCGGAGCTATACTTTGCTTGACGTCACAGAAGCTCCGAGGACGCACGAAAGGGTAGTTTACACGCTACGAAATGTGCTTGAAACTTGTCACATTTGACAGGTGGAACGTGCGGTTGTTTTACCGCCATCGTGTGTGTGGGAGGGTGGGTGGTCAGTTTGGCGCTACTCGGACTACTCTGAAGCTGGATGGTATTTCTTTCTTCAGAATAATACATCGTCGTACGTTGCAGGGTTAGCTCTTTTGTAACAAATTACTCTGAGTTCCTTAGACAGAAAAATAAGCTAGAGTAGGGATTGAAGTTTCGTCTATGACATCATTACAGACGGAGCACGATATAAGACTGGGGGCGGGGGGGGGGGGGGGGCGATGGGGAAGGAAACCGGCAGTGTCCTTTACTAAGGAGCCACTCAGGAATTCGCCCTGATTGATTTAGGGAAATCTATACCTCAATGGTGTCACAGGGATCTGAACTGCCGTCATCTTGTATTTTATCTTAACCACTGTGCCACCTCCCACGTTGTTGACAATCGAACCCACGCCTGTAGAACAACAGTAAAGGGCGGTGGGGTTTGGTGGTGATGTGGAAAAATTCTTGGCGGCGAAGGACTGAATTCTACGTACGCTGTGTACTCCAGAGAAGTTAAGCTCTATAATGTTTACATCCAGAGAACCAAATGATTTCACCAGCGAAAAATCCACCCATCACAGCAGTTCCGTTTGGGAGGGCGTTATCGTGTCGACGAAGAAGAAGACTGGACAAATTAGAAACCTGAGAAGACCCATCTGTCGATGCAGTACCTCTGGGCGATAACATTATCAGTTCGTCCACCAACGAATATGAGACGCTTGGTAGGGGCGTCCAAACCGATGCCTTCGCCACCACGATCCCCCCTTCCCCATCACCAATATACATTTGAAAATAGTTTCTACAGAAGTTACTGATGGAAGGAAAATGGAACTTTTTGGGCATTTATTTAGACACAACAAGTTTTTAATTAACATACAGAGAGAAAAATTGAGTAAAAAGCTAAGGGAAGCCAATAAAAGAAAAGATATGCTGGAGGCAACAATATGCCAAAATTATCAAGAGATGACGAGGACAGCCCAAAACACAGAACGGTTAAAGGGACAATGCGTTCCTTTTAGAAGCTGATCACTGATGATAATGTACGTACATGTGTTTTTACGTATGTATGTAAGTGCGCATCCACTAAACAGTTTCTGCCAAGGAACCTGCGTATCGACAAACAGCACAAAAATTAACTATGCGATTCACAAAATGAAATGCCCAGAGTTATGTAAAACTTAATCAGCAATACCACAAAAACCAGCAACAATGCCACTAAAACGTATTCGTCGGCTATAGAACAAGACATACTTCGCCGCTATTAATAGACCACACGTTAAGAAAGTAAATGGCGTGCACGAATTATAGCTGTGTTTAAATTACTGTACTTAATGATGTTGATTTTTGAACGTATTTGGCAAGGGACCTATTTTTTAGGACTAGAATAGCTTAAGCACCAAACCAGCATTTCCCAACCTAGGGGTAATTTAATTTTCTGGGGGTAAAAACAGAACGGTTCAATCGTGTTTCGGTCACGAAACTAAATTATTCTTAAAATATCATTACTATTATTACTATTTCGTAACACTGCAATACTGACTGTAGAAGTTACGAATAATTAAACTTTTTTCATGTGCTAGCATTATCGCTCGACAATGCAGTAGCGGGTTACAAGCTTGTGAAAGGAATGTATGAGCGTAGTTTTTCTCCTACTGTCCACTACACCCAAACTTTGTACTTAATACCCCACATTTATGACAGTAAAGTTGAGAGGCATCTCACGTAAATGCCTCCTTCCAGTTGTTGGTAGTTTCCACAACTGACCGGAAAATGTCTCATTATTCATTTCGCAACAATAAACGAACTAACTGATATCAAAACACTAAGTAATGGCTACTACACTGCTGTAGGGCCTACTCATTATTATTATTATTATTATTATTATTATCATTATTATTATTACTATCTGCGCCGAGGCCCTGTAGGGTCACGTAATGCATTCTGCTTCATTTAAACACTATTTATGATCTTCCATGATTTTCTCATTTTTGTTCTTCGCGGAGTCTCTATCTTCAGCACATTTTGTCCCCTGGTTTCTTTTGGACTTCGTTCTCTGACCTCACATTCCTCTTTTGCATCTTGTTTCTGCATACGTCTCTCTTCTCTATTGGTTCAATTTCTGCTTTTTCTAGGTCAAGTTTCAGTTATGTGATGATGGTGATGTTACTTGGCCCCTTGAATTTATGGCAAAATTATGTTGGTGCGTCTTTTTGGAGGTAGCCTCTTTATGTGCTACTAGGACCTTGACTCTTTTTTCTGACATTGCTGCTACGTTTGACATCTTCTCTATGGGTTCCTAGAGTGTAATCTGCATCATTCTTCCTTCAGCTTTGGGTCGAGAATCTTTCCCTCAATTTTGCGTTCTTCCTTCAATAGGCTTCCCATGGCGATTTTCGTATGGAGTGTTGATGTATCACGTGCATACAGCATTTCAGGCTTGATTACTGTGTTGTAGTGTCTTGAAGTTTGTGAGAATGTGCAGGCATTTCTTGTTATGTTATTCCTGTGTTTTGCCGCACGCTCTCTTCATTTTTTGTACTCGAGTCTTCTGTGTTTATAGTGCCGTATTTTGCATGTAACTTTTGTCTGTTTAATTTTGAGTAGAACAATTCAGAATTTTGGAAAGAGAGATAAAGTTATTCTGAGCATTCTTTTAGTCTTTCTATTTGTTTGGATGCTGTTGCTGAGAGTATCACCAGGTCGTCTGAAAGATCTAGGTTTGGAATTTCTACTTTGGAAAGGGATCGTCCTAGTCGTGTTGGTTTCCAGTGTCCTTGGAATTTCTGTTCTTTTTTCCATTACCTCATTTCTTTGTCCAGGACTAAGTAGAACAATAGTATGGATAATCTGCCGCCTTACTGTAATTCCGTTTTGATCATGAAGGGATCAGAGATTTCACACCTGAATTTAGCTCTCGATCTTGTGTCAGCCAGTGCCCGTTTGATCAGCTGTAGTGTTTTTGGGTCGCGTCACTGTTCTTCTAAGATGCTGAGCAAGTAGTGTCGGTCACGGAATCGCTTTGCTTCTTGAAAGCTATGAAAATGCAAAGGAGTGGAGCGTTCCTGTTGGTCTTTTATTTTAGACTTGTTTTCAGACAATGTTTGTTCTGCGCTTAACGACGTGGGCGGAAGCTTGCCTGGTATTCACCAGTTTTCTGTTCTAGCTATTCTTGTGTTCTCGGAAATGAGAGTATTTTGTAGTTAACTTGTAGCGGTTGTCAGACACAAAGCAATGGCAATCTGAAGTCTTGCAATTTCGGCAAGCTCAGAAGAAAGGAGCCCACCATCGAGTGTTCTATAGACAACAGGCCATGTATAGTGCACACATTTTAATTTAATTGATTTTAAATGGGTGTGCAAGGTGCTGGTGAACCAAGTGTTGCTACGAAGAGGAGTGCTGCAGAGGAAAGATTTTTTTTTCCCACAAGTGTTCCACCTCTCTTTCTTTTGTAAATTTGTTTTACGTAACACTAACAATGTACTGCAAATTGATTCATCATTCTATAAAAAATGATTGTTGGAAATAATCAGTAGCTATATGCTCACTGGCTCATTAGTGAGGTTTAATAAAACACCCACAAAAGCTAAATATCATTTACTTCCGTAATTTTAGAAATGAAATTGTTCAAAGAAAATTATTTTTAATTCTTAACTTTAGTTAGGTGCTACTGTCGATGACGGTGAGGGATAGGGAGGGGACTACTAGCTATTATATGATTGCACTCAGGCGTAACTGCCTTAGAAAGTTTAAGAACCACTGCGCTAAACGTATTGTTGCCAGACCTCTCCCAAAACAAACACGTAACTACATGTACACGGGTAACGCTCGAGCATGATTGCAGACCTGTGCATAAGTGACTTCAGCAACCAGTAACTTCGCGATTTTCAGGACACTTAAATAAATATTTTAATGATAAATTACATGTATTCTATATATACCGTCCCTCCAGAAAGTTCAGAGACTGATTTTATTCATGGCGTAACTATTAAGAATTGTAGAGTAACTACTAAGAATTGTGAACAACAGATGAGCATTCGGCCAGTCAGTCGTGAGTAGAAAGTGATAACGAATGAATTGCGACCGTGGTGTGGTCTATTGTCACAAATCGGAATGGAACAGCGTCTCTAAATCCAGTGTACAAGACATCCTCCAGAATGTTTTGGAGGATGTTTGTCCCGCACACCTTGACTCCCGAACAAGAACGACGATGTGAGGAAGCCTAGTCGACTTGACTGAATTTCAATACGTGGAAAATTTTTCTCTGTAAAACTAACCATGGCTGATGCGACTTGGCGTTATCAATGCGAACCTATCACAGAACAACGAAGTGCAGGAATTAAAATAAAGGGTCAACGCTTTTGACGACAAAACTGGCATTCAAGCCAATATGACGCGCGAGTTGAACATCATCCCAAAGAAAGACGTTTTTGACAGTTTCATATAGCTGTATCGACGTTCTGGGTGTTATACTCAGAGAGAGGGGGAAGGGAGACTATGTAGAACACTTGAAGCATTAAAAATCAGCACCTTAACGTTGCTCTATTTTCCATTAATCTAATCACAATGTTACTAAAACAAACACCGTGTTTTGATTTGGACTAGCGCCAAATCGGTTATTCTACATATCCTTCTTTTTTTTAAGGTTTTGAAATGTAGTTAATGGAGGACCTACTTTTACTACAGTATGTCGCGGTTGGAATGGCTGTGACGACGTTCTGTCCGCCCAAGACTGAGCTGACCAGTCAGAACACAAAACTGGTGTAATTCTACGAGGCATGGTCTACCACTAAATTGGTCTGCCAAACGGAGGCTGTTTGAACTGATAAACCAGGTTGTGGTGGGTGGAACTATAGTCATATACGATCAGATTCCTGTTATAGTGAATACAAGAGACACATTTTTAGAACGCACTTAGACAAAACGTGTCGCTGCTGACGCAAAATTCTTCAATTACAAAAGAATTCCAGCGAGTTGCTACATAAAAAGGAAATTTATGAGGACTTGAGATATTTTTTTAACCATCTACGGCTGCATAAAAAATTAGCGTATTAGATATATACATCCTGACTGACAGACTGTAGCTGAAGGATCATCGTCTTCCAAGTGAATAACAGTGAGATGCCCTTCCTAAGGTTTATAATTTTCAGTGAAATTTTTATTCCGACATTTAGTGGTTTCATCTTCAACCATTCTGTTTGTGGTCAGCGAGATCTTTTTATGTTATGACGATTCAATTTCATGCGTTATCGACACAGATAGATGTTCAACTGAATAAAAATTAATTACTAAACGAAGTCGCTTTGATCTTTGGAGAAAATTTGTGACTTCTAATCTAAATAAACTATAGGATTCTTCGCCTCGTCTCTCATTTTATTTTACTTGCACAGATAACCTGTTTTGTTCTTACAACCATTATCAGGTCTATGCGAGGAAAATAAAAGTAAATGTACTTCGGAATTCGTGATCTGAACATGAAGCTATTAATAGAAAAGGAAAAGTAATTAAGCGTATTAGCTCATAAGGCAGCGACACAGAAGACACGTACGTCCTAACCGAACTGACGAATAACTATACGTGATGCTTAAATAATGGGTAAAAGTTACAAATCTTGGAGCTGGTAGAAGCGGAGGTAACAAAAATTAAAAAGCAAATACTTAGAGCAATTAAATGTCAAAGTATATACACTCCTGGAAATTGAAATAAGAACGCCGTGAATTCATTGTCCCAGGAAGGGGAAACTTTATTGACACATTCCTGGGGTCAGATGCATCACATGATCACACTGACAGAACCACAGGCACATAGACACAGGCAACAGAGCATGCACAATGTCGGCACTAGTACAGTGTATATCCACCTTTCGCAGCAATGCAGGCTGCTATTCTCCCATGGAGACGATCGTAGAGATGCTGGATGTAGTCCTGTGGAACGGCTTGCCATGCCATTTCCACCTGGCGCCTCAGTTGGACCAGCGTTCGTGCTGGACGTGCAGACCGCGTGAGACGACGCTTCATCCAGTCCCAAACATGCTCAATGGGGGACAGATCCGGAGATCTTGCTGGCCAGGGTAGTTGACTTACACCTTCTAGAGCACGTTGGGTGGCACGGGATACATGCGGACGTGCATTGTCCTGTTGGAACAGCAAGTTCCCTTGCCGGTCTAGGAATGGTAGAACAATGGGTTCGATGACGGTTTGGATGTACCGTGCACTATTCAGTGTCCCCTCGACGATCACCAGTGATGTACGGCCAGTGTAGGAGATCGCTCCCCACACCATGATGCCGGGTGTTGGCCCTGTGTGCCTCGGTCGTATGCAGTCCTGATTGTGGCGCTCACCTGCACGGCGCCAAACACGCATACGACCATCATTGGCACCAAGGCAGAAGCGACTCTCATCGCTGAAGACGACACGTCTCCATTCGTCCCTCCATTCACGCCTGTCGCGACACCACTGGAGGCGGGCTGCACGATGTTGGGGCGTGAGCGGAAGACGGCCTAACGGTGTGCGGGACCGTAGCCCAGCTTCATGGAGACGGTTGCGAATGGTCCTCGCCGATACCCCAGGAGCAACAGTGTCCCTAATTTGCTGGGAAGTGGCGGTGCGGTCCCCTACGGCACTGCGTAGGATCCTACGGTCTTGGCGTGCATCCGTGCGTCGCTGCGGTCCGGTCCCAGGTCGACGGGCACGTCCACCTTCCGCCGACCACTGGCGACAACATCGATGTACTGTGGAGACCTCACGCCCCACGTGTTGAGCAATTCGGCGGTACACCCACCCGGCCTCCCGCATGCCCACTACACGCCCTCGCTCAAAGTCCGTCAATCACGTCCACGCTGTCGCGGCATGCTACCAGTGTTAAAGACTGCGATGGAGCTCCGTATGCCACGGCAAACTGGCTGACACTGACGGCGGCGGTGCACAAATGCTGCGCAGCTAGCGCCATTCGACGGCCAACACCGCGGTTCCTGGTGTGTCCGCTGTGCCGTGCGTGTGATCATTGCTTGTACAGTCCTCTCGCAGTGTCCGGAGCAAGTACGGTGGGTCTGACACACCGGTGTTGATGTGTTCTTTTTTCCATTTCCAGGAGTGTAGTAGTAAGTGAGGAATACATTTGCCAGTTACATATACCAATTATTTTAGTAAACTAATATAAAAATATATTGCAGTGGTTAAGTTCCGAATATTAAACTGTGTGAATTAATTGATATTAAACTGTGTGAATTAATTGCATGTAAAAATAAATTTTTAAACAGAGTATCAGTAACGTAAAATACACCTGAAAGTACTAATGATAAGAAATAAATCACACGCAAAAGAAACATGGGTATGGTGAGTAGGTGGCTGTCCAAGCTGGCGTCAGTATTCGTCTCGCTGCACGGGCAGTCCATCAGCGTGGAGTTGGTGTAGAACGAGCAGTGGTGCTGGCAGCCTATCTATCTATCTACTTAGGTATCACGTGCAGTGTTAGTCAATTCAGTTAGTGACTACGTGTTTGTGTCGTTGCTGTCATATTCATCCATTTGTACGTATTCGGTTCATCTTCATGTTACACAAATTCTAGAATGTTCCTTTTGGATACCTCGTCTCTGCGCAAAATAAAATAAAATGTTACGAAGACTGTCAATTCCACGATTAAAAAATTAAGAAAAAAATATTGACGAAATTGTCTCTTCCTCAGAGCCTCAGTGAAACCCATACTGCACAAAATTGGTAGGAGGAAGGAAGGAAGTGATGGAATAATATTACGTGGATGTCATTAGAGACGCATCAAAAGTTCTGGTCGGTGAAGCAGCAGGACTGCATGTCCTTTTCAAACGAACTATACCCGCATGCACGTTAAGTAAGCAACAAAAGCAAAGCTAAGTGTTCTGGCCCAGATGGACCGATTGACTGATTCAACGACCAACCGCCGTGTCATCCTCCGCGAACGCCGCCATTCCGTTGCGATTTGGAGGGACATGCGATCAAGCACACTGCTCTCCAGGTCGCTTGTTTACCTTGGGAGCCGTTACTTCTATCTCAGGAAGCTCCTCAGTTACCATCGCGAGGCTGAGTGCACCTGAGTCTAGTCCCACCACCAAAGAAAACAATCCCTGGCAGTATCAGGAATCGAAGTAGGGTGCTCCGCCTAGGACCCGGGCACGTTGACCACTCAGCTATATGCTTTACTGAAATCACGAGAAACCTAAATCCAGATGACCGGACAGAGGCCTGAGCTCCGGTCCTACCGAATGCGACACCGGTGCCTGACCACGGCTTGCAACGAAAAAAATGCGCTACACCCTGCTCTTCCTTTGGGTGTTATTACATCATTACTGAGAAGGAGAATTGTGTGTTAGTGGGAGAGTGAGTGCCTGGATGTAGAAAAATAACGAATGGAATCCCACTGTTTTGCCATGGAGAATACCTTTCAAGTCGTCAGTGTGTGCTGCTTGTGGCGTGCCCGTGTCGCTGCGCCACACTTTACTTGATTGCATCTTATATTCTGACAAGAAGATATCAATTATCCTTGATAAAGATTCGTCCATTTCTTTAAATAACAATGACCCATGTGTAGAAAAGTTTTTAAGGTTGTGTGGGTTTCCGATTCCCTGCCCAAATTACTGGGCAGGCTATTTTAGTGTGCGTCAGAGAGGCTGCTTAATAATTTTTCAGTCAGTGATCACATTAGTCACGGTTAGTTGATTCGTAGTTTTACAATTTTCACATTTTAACATACACAGGGCGAACCAAAATACGCGCTGCAGGATGCCATAGGTCGATTCCTTGTGTGCGAAGAGCACAAAAAGTCTGTTGACAAAGTTTAATTTCGTGCATATTTCTGGTAGAAAACTGACGTCAGAGAAGGGCAATTTGACAACAATGTGATCACATGTGTGATAAGTATCTCCATTCAATAATCTGTAGGTCTGCTGTCAATATAGAACAGTTGGTACAGTTTCGTGTTAGAATACTCTAGTTCGATTTCACGTCTAGGTGTAATTCTTTAATTTTGGACTGTGTACTATAGCATCTGTCTTGTTAATTGTTACGCAGCAGTTACCACAGGTCTTACACAAAACACTGCAATTATTTAATGCTAACACAGAATGATACTACAATCCATTTTTATTAACTTTTTAAGAAGTATTTTTCTTTTTAATGTTTACTCTATTCTCCTCCAGGCACTACATCACTGAACAAAATAGAACATAAAAGGAGAGCTATTCTCACTGAACACAGTATAATATTCCTGAGCAGTTTAAAACTGGAAATTATATATATACACACACACCCCGAATCAAACTCCGTTATTCTAGTATCCTAACGCAAAACTACATCCTCTGCACCAGTATGCAACACATCTACAGTGCATTGCCGAAGCTATTTGTGAAATGATCAATAACCATCGTTGCCTTCTTTAATAGCTTAGTCGGCGCTGGGGTTCGATTCTATTTCCTGTCAGAATGAACTGTTTGCATATATCACACACTTGTAACTGCGAAAAGAAATTCACAAACCTTCAGCACGGCTCTTTAATGTATTCCTGCAGTGCACATATGTTCTTCTGTATGAATTCTTAGACCGATGGTAAATGTACTGGTATGGTGCAGCGCGGGTCGCGTACAAAGTATAAGCACAAATTCATTTTTGTGATTTCTAACGTGTCTTGCATCTACATGACTACTCTGCAGTTAACAGTTAAGTGCCTGGCAGATGGTTCTTCGAACCACCTTTAGACTAATTCTCTGCCGTTCCACACTAACAGTGTGTGGGAAAAATGAACACTTAAATCCTTCTGTAAGAGCATTGATTTCTCTTATTTTAGTATGATGACCATTCCTCTCCATGTGGGTTGGCGACAGGAAAATACTTTCACACTCAGAGAAGAAAGTTTGCGATTGAAATTTTGTGAAAAGAGCTCACTGCAACGAAAAACAGTTTTGTTTTAATAATTACCATCCCAACTCGTTTGTCATATCCGTGACACCCTCTCCGCTATTTCGCACAATAAAAACGAGCTTTGAACTTTTTAGATGTGCTCCGACAATCCTACATGCTAAGAACCCCCCCACAGCACAGCTGTACTCTATGAGAGGACGAAAAAGCGTAGTGTAGGTAGTATCTTCAGTAGACCTGTTGCATCTTCGTAGAAGTTCTGCCAATGAAACGTAGGTTTACGCACAATATTATCAATGTGATCGTCCCAACTTAAGTTGTTCGTAATTTTAATTCCTAGATATTTAATTCGCACCATTGGGATATCGTGTTTAAGTCATTTTGCAATTAGTTTTGATCTTCTGATGACTTTACTAGACGTTAAATGACAGCGTGGTCTGCAGTCAATTTAAGAGGGCTGCTCAGATTATCTACCAAACCGTTATAAAGATCAGGAACAGCACAGGTCCTATAACACTTCATTGCGGAACGCTGAATATCACTTCTCTTTTAATCGATGACTTTCCGTCGATTGCCATGTTATGTGACCTCTCTAAGGGGTAATCACGGACCTAGTCGCACGACTGAAGTCATACTCCAAAGGCAAGGATTTTATTTAAAAGTCTCTTGTGAGGAAGGTGTCAAAAGCTTTCTGGAAATCTACAAATACGGGATCAACTTTAAATCTCCAGTCGACAGAACTCATTACTTCGTGAGAATAATCAGCTAGTTGTGTTTCACACGAACTATACTTTCTGAATAAGTGCTCACAATTTGTCGAAAGACCGTTATCTTCGAGAATATTCACACTGTTCGAACACAGTATACGTTCCAAAATTCTATTTGAAATCGACGTTAGTGATATGGGTCTGTAATTCATCGGTTTGCTCCTATTTCCTTTCTTGACTAATGGTATGACGTGCAGCTTTCCAACCTTTTGGAACGTATCTCTCGTCGAGCGAACAGTTGTATATGACTGAACCTTAAGACTTGCCTTTATTATGTGATTTAAGCTACTTCACTAAACAGAGGATGTCTATTTCTAGTTGCTGATGTTGGCAGTTGTTCTCGATTCGAATTCTGGAATATTTACTTCGTCTTCTTCGATAAAGGATTTTCGGAAAGCTGTGTTTAATAACTCTGATTTAATGGCGCTGTCGGCAGAAATAATACCCACTGCTATCGCGGCTATCGTACTTTACGTACGACGACATTCCATTTTCTGATTTCGAGACAGAGTTCCATTGCGGAACTTATTAAAAGCATCTCGCATATTAGCCCGCGAAGTTTCGAGCTTCATTAAAACACCGCCATTGTTGGAGACTTGTGTTCTTTCAAATATGGCATACTGTTTTCCCATTATTTCTGCAACAGTGTTCTGACCTGCTTTGTGTACCACGGAGGATCAGCACTATCTTTTATTTATTTATTTATTTATTTTGAATAAATATCGCAAATGTCTCAGATATTATTTATTTGAATTTAAGCCGTATCTCATCTACACTTACATAGTTAGGAAGAGGTCGAGGCTGTCTCCTAGGAAGGCCTAAAACATATTTTTATTTGCTTTTTTAGAAATATTTTGTGTTTACTTTTGGTGGAGCTGGAAGTTGCTGTGGGCAATCTGCTACAGCGATCCTGTGGTCACTAATCCCCGTATCCGTCATGACGCTCCCTACTTGTGCAAGGTTATTTGATGCTGAGAGATCAAGTGTTTTAAGTGTTTTCGCTACGATTTACACTTAGAGATGGCTCCTGAACTAATTGTTGAAATTAATTTTCGGAGAAAGCATTTAGTACAGTTTCTGATGATGCTTTATGCCTTAGCACCGTATAATTCTTATTGCAACTAACGTTTTTGAGTAGAAGAGTAAACGCGTTCATTCCGCAAGTTCACCGGTTCCGCCACGAGATGTCAGCTGCTTCGCGTGTGACTCGAGGAATCATACGTTACCATGTCTATAACGACACACGATGGCATTCCTTCATTCAATGAACATATATGAAGTAACAAAATATGTGAGTTTAACGAATTTATCTCGTCGTGTAACACTTGTCAGTTACTTTAGACAGTTTCCAGACAGATTACGATGTTTCAAGGACTTCAGATTCTTCCGAATTTGTTTAATGCACGCGAAAAACCAACATTTCATGTAATGAAGAATCCGCTTAAGAACGATGTCCATTGTAAGAGTTTCGCAGCATCCTATGCTGGAAATATCAACACTAATTTGATCCCAACTGTATATACATTCATATAATATGGAATCCTATAAAAGGTCAACACGGAGTTTTACCAAGAAGATATTTTCCTAAAGATTAAGTACACTGAAGACGCCTTTCGAAAGATACGTAACATCTTTCCTGTAGCAGAACCACTTTGTTTTGTAGATCTAAGTGGCATGACAGACAAATTCCAACGCCAAAGACACAAACATTTAGCACATTCTGTAACTATTCTTGTTTTATGATCCTCAACATTCCATACATCATGTCATCCAAATGATGTGAAATGAGCCAGTTCACAAGATGGTAAACCACACATTTCCTTGGTGAGTCGTTTTCAAGAATTTCCCGCATATATTGTAAATCGGACTGTGCTTCTATGGAGACAATGTGCACCACCGCGCGTTCTTTGTTATATTTTCCAGTTCCTTAACTCTGTCTGTTCTTTTGTCCCAAATGTCATGTCCGCATTTGGCTAACGTAGGCCTATTATGTCCACGAAAATTACAATCGGAAGTTAATGACAGTTTTGCAATAATGTACGTCTACTGTACCAAGTCCAAGCCGAGGAAGTCTATTACTAATGAACGATTTACGATGTCGAAATGATCTAATCCCGATTAAATTTTGCTGAATCCTCTTTTCCACAAATATTCACATATTCGTAAGGTACTTGCAATAGCTATTTTTACGGAGTGGTCAGTTCTTTCAGAAGCAAAGGTGTTACTTGCATCGGCAAGAATGTTTCACCATTTCAATAACGTTTTTATACAAAATGCCATCACGAAAAAAGCGATTTAACACATCTACAAAGTTGTTCATAATCTTTGTGAATAATTTCGCTGAATCACAAAAATTTTTCTTGAACTTCCGTCAAAAATTAGAACACCTAAAATTATGTTGTGATCTTATAATTGCCTCATGTGCACTACAGACATTTGCTAACGATGTTTTTGCGAGGAAAGTGGCAACAGTCCATGGTCCAAACCGTGTCTGTATCCTTTGGTCGATGTAATTTTTAAGAGGAGCAACTCGTAGTCGTACCGCATTCCCTTATTATTTTTCAACTGGCATCTGTTTAACATTGTTTTCAGTTATCATTTTGTTCCCTATTGAGCTTAGAATGGTTTAGGAGATCTAAATGCGTCATCTTAGTCATTTCATCTGCAAGATGCTTTTTAATTAGATTTATTCGGCACTGGCTATTCTCAGTTTATTTCGTAATCGTACAACATCTAGTTTCTCGCATTTCAATGGTCTTTCTAATGAAATTATTAGTGATTTTGGTGCAGATTTCTTCCGTACGTTTGCTTGAACAGATGGAAAACTGGCTGACAGCAGCTTCTTTTGGTTGTCCCTTTTCTCTGCAACAAATTGTCTTTTTGTAACGGTTTACTGACAATTTCTTTCCGTAATATTAATATTATGAATAGAAATTTCAGTAAACAAAGAAAAAAACAGGAATAGCTTTTGTTATTAGTTATCAGCTTTGTCTTGTAATATCAATTCGTTTACCATCGACGATAAACAAATCTACTTTTGTTGTAAGTTGTTCTACGGAACGTCAGTGACATAAAAGAACAGTTTTAAGTTAGAGACCTGTCTTTTGTGGGGATTCCTCCTATCCCTTTTAAAAATTCTACTTCGCTTTTTGAATGGTTAAGAAATGTTTAGCCTTACTTTCTACTTAGCAGGACGCTGTAGCGAAACACTTGAGGATTTCTTCTTCTTTTTCTTTTTTAGCTGTGCGAAACGAGAAGTTCTTCCTCACCGAAGTCTTCACCTCTTCAAATATGAAGGATAACATTCCAAGCAAAAGCACGAAATAAGCACAGAACACTGCAACCCATCATCTAGAGTCTCGAGCATTAACAGAGCTGCTAACATTACGTAAGGACGCCCCTGTCCCACGCTACGTGTATTACAAAACACGACGAGACAGTGCACCACCTATCTCGGAACTCGTTATGATTGCGGTTTAGACATTGCAATACCAACAGATTAATTCTAAAGATGGCAGGGGTAAAATACAGGGAGTGAAAGGCTATTTACAATTTGTACAGAAACCAGATGGCGGTTATAAGAGTCGAGGGACATGAAAGGGAAGCAGTGGTTGGGAAGGGAGTAAGACAGGGTTGCAGCGTCTCCCCGATGTTATTCAATCTGTATATTGAGCAAGCAGTAAAGGAAACAAAAGAAAAATTCGGAGTAGGTATTAAAATCCATGGAGAAGAAATAAAAACTTTGAGGTTCGCCGATGACATTGTAATTCTGTCAGAGACAGTAAGGACTTGCAAGAGCAGTTGAATGGAATGGACAGTGTCTTGAGAGGAGTATATAAGATGAACATCAACAAAAGCAAAACGAGGATAATGGAACGTAGTCGAATTAAATCGGGTGATGCTGAGGGGATTAGATTAGGAAATGAGACACTTAAAGTAGTAAAGGAGTTTTGCTATTTGGGGAGCAAAATAACTGATGATGGTCGAAGTAGAGAGGATACAAAATGTAGACTGGCAATGGCAAGGAAAGCGTTCCTGAAGAAGAGAAATTTGTTAACATCGAGTATAGATTTAAGTGTCAGGAAGTCTTTTCTGAAAGTATTTGTAAGGAGTGTAGCCATGTATGGAAGTGAAACATGGACGATAAATAGTTTGGACAAGAAGAGAATAGAAGCTTTCGAAATGTGGTGCTACAGAAGAATGCTGAAGATTAGATGGGTAGATCACATAACTAATGAGGAAGTATTGAATAGGATTGGGGAGAAGTTTGTGGCCAACTTGACCATAAGAAGGAATCGGTTGGTAGGACATGTTCTGAGGCATCAAGGGATCACCAATTAGTATTGGAGGGCAGCGTGGAGGGTAAAAATCGTAGAGGGAGACCAAGAGATGAATACACCAAACAGATTCAGAAGGATGTAGGTTGCGGTAGGTACTGGGAGATGAAGAGGCTTGCACAGGATAGAGTAGCATGGAGAGCTGCATGAAACCAGTCTCAGGACTGAAGACCACAACAACAACAACAACAACAACAACTAGCTGGAACACTGTTGACGAGATGCTCGTTTGTTGGCGCCTGACTGAGTGGAAAAATTCGTGTAGTCGCAAATTTCTGTCCACCGGTAGTGTGGAATGTCATGAACAACGTATAGAAAATCATGACTGGTGGGCTGTGAGCGTGGAGGGGGTCACTTTTTTAGGCTTTTCTTGAATGTCTCAAAAACTACGGCATGTAACGAAAATGTTTCTCCGTATAAAATTAATCTACATTAAATGTTCTACAAAAAAGATCCTACTTATATTTCCTCTAGCACTAATAGCTTCGCGTTGCTGGGGCTGGAAAAATAGCAGGTTATTAAAGATAGTGTTTCCATGGTATGTAACACATGTCTATTATTAAATGAAGTGTTTCAAAGAACACACATTACATATGTGTACCACATCTTAGTTCAGCAGGACCGTATTAAGGGACAAGTTGTGTTCTGGTGGTGTAACAGGGAGGAAAGGCGGGGATGGAGGTTAGGAGCGTGAGGAAGCACTGCCATAATAAACTAAAAATCACTCCCACTATACCAACACGACCTCAGTGACATTATTTTGCCTTCTTAAATAAGAGAACTCGACAGAAGATGCTGGGGAGGAATAACCTGTTTGCAAAATGAAAAGTCAGCAGCACTCAAAGTGGGGGAAGTAGCTTTTTCCGAAAGAAAGCCATACAGGATAACTAAAAACGAATTTCCCCTCTAGCAAGGTAGAACAGTAAGCATAGATTTACGTTCATTCAGTCCATATGTGTTTGGTGTGCCATTATTATTAATAGCTCCTATCTGTATGTCATGTAGTGTTAACAAACTTTGTCGAAAAGAAACAACCTAACCTAAGGACATCACACACATCCATGCCCGAGGCAGGATTCGAACGTGCGACCGTAGCGGTCGCTCGGCTCCAGACTGTAGCGCCTAGAACCGCACGGCCACTCCGGCCGGCTTCCATAGGATACGCACTACTGCAAAGTGGAAACCTTCCTCTCAGTGCCTTAAGTTTTGCAACCAGCTAGCAATTTCTTACGTTTCTGGAAGGCTGGTACCATGTGTTTGAACAAGCAGAGACTGTGCCTGGAACACAGACATGGGCTATGTTTTCCTCAAGATAAGAGTGTTGACTCAACGGCAAAATAAATATCTGTAGTCGTCTTCTTAAAGGCTCGCACGTGCTCTCTAGCAAATACTTTTGTTTATCTGGAGCTGTCAGAGGTAAAGGGCAGCAACTGCGCTCCCTCACATGTTATAGAACCTCTGTACAATAATGGAAGAACATCACCAAGTGCAGATGCGCCAGAAGAGAACTAAAACAAAACAAGCATTCCGAATTAATGCCGGCTGGAGGCACAGTTCTCGCTCCTATCAGGATGCGAAGAGATTCTGGAAGAGTCGCGCCGTAGTCCAATTATTTTAATCTAGGTAGGAGGAATCACAACAAAAAAAAAAAAAAAATGGTTCAAATGGCTCTGAGCACTATGGGACTTAACTTCTAAGGTCATCAGTCCCCTAGAACTTAGAACTCCTTAAACCTAACTAACCTAAGGACATCACACACATACATGCCCGAGGCAGGATTCGAACCTGCAACCGTAGCGGTCGCGCGGTTCCAGACTGTAGCGCCTAGAACCGCTCGGCCACCCCGGCCGGCGAATCACAACAAACTAAATGAATATGCGAATGACAAATTGTACCGGTGAAATCAACAGTAAGTTCTATCATCAGCAAGACACGGGACAAGAACAAAAACACACTAAAAGATATGCCACCACGCCTGAGAAAGGGCGACTAACATTAACAGTGAATAAAGAGAATACATGTTCCAGCACTGGCCCTACGATGAGCTGAACATATCTTATAAACACACCAGGTGGTTGTAATCAAAGAGTAGCTACTCACGGTGGACCAGCGTAGGCTGTAACTATCATAAGGCAGCGAAACTTTGTAGATATGCTAATACGTTAATGCGGGATCGACATACGCTGACAAAGAGTTAGTTCCAATTTTGGCCACCAGGTGCAAATCTGGAGATGTACACCGTTTTTATAACGATATGACATCCACACTGTCACTTGACACGCCATAACGGTTAATAATAAAATCAACATTATGTTTTTTTTTTTTTACTTACTCTGTCCACGTGCCGATCCTAATACATTACATGCCAAAACTGGAACTAAGTTTTATCCAGCGTAAATTGGTTCCCAATTAAAGAATTAGCATATCTATCAAGTGTCGCCGCCATGCGATAATTACAGCCCACACTGGACCACCATGAGTTGCTGCACTTTAATTATAACCACCCAGTACACATGGGTGCATCTGTACTACAATATATGGCCGCATATTAGCTAGCACATAGGCCTGCATAGTGTGGTTAAGTATGGTGATCGAATTTTAAAAGATAGAGATCGGTAATGACTAGTTAGGAGGGAGACTTGAGACCATCTGAAGGGAGAAGTAGCCAACATTTATATAGTTCCCTTTCTCTGGGCAGGTACCACTAAACTAAAAAAAAAACAGAAAATCCTTCCGAACAGGCCATGAAGGCCCAACGGTACTGACAGGTCGCCGTGTTATCCTTAGCCCATAGGCGTCACTGGATGCGGATACGAAGGGGCATGTGGTGAGCACACCGCTCTCCCGGCCGTAAGTCAGTTTCCGAGACCGGAGCCGCTACTTCTAAATGAAGTAGCTCCTAGTTTGCCTCACAAGGGCTGAGTGCACCCCGCTTGCCAACAGCGCTAGGCAGATCGGACGGTCATCCATCCAAGTGCCAGCCCACCAGCGGTTAACTTCGGTGATCTGACGGGATCCGGTGTTACCACTGCGGCAAGGCTGTTGGCCTTGGGCAAGTACTACAGTCGTATAAAATTTGTGCCATTTGGCATAACAGCCCAAATTGCCCAATAGTAGAAAACACATAATAATTATAGTCGAAAGTGAAAGCAATGATGTCTTTTCAGAAATATGTATCGTGAGCTGGCAACTGGAGATTACTTGCGTCAAGTGTGTCGTATATGACACCCAGCTCAGTCGCAAAGCAGATGCTGTGTACACGTGAAGTTTTATATGATAAATAAACGTCTACTCTGCAACAGAAGAGCGAGAACTCGACCGAGTTCTCCAGACAACTAATGTAGTTCAATCGCTTTCTGCTGTTGTAGTCAAGTTCTTTTGTTGCCTGATCGAAACGATATCAGGTAGAGCGGAGGTACATCTATAATCCACGATGCGGACAAGAAGTGTGGATTAACATGCTAGCGCTGATCTCCTTGAAGGAGCTGGTCCAGCGAAACTTCTATCGGGGTGGCATTCACAAATAGACCTGGTATTACGAAACAGTTGTCCTCGAGGGCAGCAAATTCTAGGGGAGGAAAGGCTACTTTTAGGTTTCCACTCCCGTGTTGGTTTGGCGCCCGAAAAGACCCGCTGCTTACGACACTTCTCACTGATCGATGTTTAACTAACAGACAACGGCAGCCTCCGGATAACTGTTGCTGCTATACTGATAACATTATTATACAAAAGCAGCGCATTATAATCATGTGGAAAATTACAGGAATATCCTCTAGTTCCTATCGACGCACGTGTTATTTTTTTACCTTCTTCCTGCAAGGGGAACTACGTTAAATCACACCTGATACAAAGACTGATTCGTACTGTAACCACGTGTTGCTGAACTTTCTTTGCGCCCAACCACAGTAAACGGTAAGATACTCACGAAAAATGCCTTACAATTCTATACTCAGATCTTCGCTTTATAATGTCATGGACGGAGGCGTACCACAGAGCAGTTGACGATTCATTTCTTTTATTTTCTTTGCAGTGCTCAGCAAGCAATATAGTTGCAACTTCAAGCAGACGTTTACTTATTTCTGTTACGCATAGCTGTCCTGAAATTTGGTATGAAGACTACTACTAAAACGCAGATTTCGCATTGTAGGGCGCGACTCAAAATGCTGTGGCTTTAACAATCATTTAACAACTTACGTTTGCTTGTTTGTCAGGCTGTTCATGGGAAATTGAGCAATTTGCTTTTTTTTTGTTGCGGCTGCATTTCTGATGTTATGAAATCAAGGCTGATGCGACCCTTCACAAAAGAGTGCCTAAGTAGCCCCAGTCCCTTATCACATGGTTCCTCGAGCATTCCTTATGAAAGTGCAGGAAAGACAGGTCGGAAACTCTGGCGTGCACAGGTTGTCGTAAATTCCCAGGACACTCCTCCCTCATACACATGGCTGTACTACACGTCGCAGACACGTGTCCCCAATTCATACAGGGACACTCCCACAACTGCCGTTTGTTTTAAGGAGACTTTTCAGCAGAGGGTAAAGCAAGCGTGTGAGACGACAATAAACTTCAAGAAAAACAATCACTGAGGAGGTGGGCGTCTCTCAGTGCAAAGTTTCACGCTGTATTCATCTGCGGCTACTCCGCCGAAGTTTGTGAATAAACAAGATGAAGTGTACATAAGGAAACTGGGTAGTACTTAGATAAAAAAAAAAAGAAACGCTAATGGTTTTAAATCAGATCGTATCACCCATTATAAAATAAGATGTGCGGAGACGAAGGAAAACAGAGTAGGGGGAAACGAGTGTAGTGTCGAACATAGTAGTAAAAGTTAGGCAAAAATGTACGAACATGTAACGTGAAAAGATGAAGAGACTGTTATGGAAGTTTTGAAAGGAATCATGGAAAGATAAATGCAAGTAGAAAAACAATACAAAGGTGACAAAGACATTATTAAGCTAATAAAAGATAAGCAGGCCAAAGGGACAGAAAAAGAAAGCAAGGGCTCGAGACGGATTTCGGTTCCAGTGGTCATTGTATTAATTATGTATGTAGTAAGTAAGTCAGCCAGTCAGTCAGTCGGTAAGTAAGTAAGTACGTAAGTAAGTACAAAGCTGATCATAAAATTTTGCAACAGCATCAAGGCGGCATGCAGCAAATTTCTAATTAACATGGGTATATTACAAGGTTGGATATTCAAATGATCATTTCACTGCAAGGTAAGCTTGAGCTATGCCATACATTCTGTACATGAGGAAACATCACAAGTGGGTTTCTGCTTCAGAAATTGCATTTGAATGTTCGTTGTATGTGGGAAGACCGTGTTATGCCTCACGTAAGAAAGGGAAGCATGTACCAGCGTATGTAGTAATTCGACAGCGACAGGATTATCTCTGTCGAAACTGTGGTTTATTTTTCCGCGATATTGCTGCTCGTGTTGGCTGCGACCCCACGACTGTGATGCGACAATCGAATCGATAGCTATAGGATGGGTATACTCAACGCTATACATGGTCTGAATGGCATCACGTGACTAGAGCCCGAGAGGTGTGACACCTTGTACGCTTAACTGTGCAGGATCCTACAACCATGTCACGAGTGTAAACCAGATATGAGGCTTATTTCAGCAGGTCAAGTTTGCACACGGACTGGGTATGCAGTCAGAAGAAACACAGACTGTCAGAATACGTCCACTGTTGTGGCCTTCCTCAACGCAACATTGGGTACAGGATTGCACCACATCGTCTTTTCAGACGAGACTCAGTTCTGCCGCCGTTGGATAAGCAGCTCACTTATTTGTTACATAGTTAATTCTTAATTTCTTTGCGTGTTTTTGGTATTTGCATTGTTTAATTAATAAATTTCGGGCGTATTATAGTATTTGAGAGTTGTAGCATCGCGTTTTAGTACCTGAATAGTGTAAAATCGCGTAGTCTCCTTCCGCCGCCGAGCAGTGTGTCAGCAGTGCGCAAGTAGCAGAATTACTGCATTTACTAGGCACTCTTGTCTTTTAATAACCGTTTAAATTTTGTGTCGAATTGTTTGTGCTCTCTGTAGATTAGTTCAGACGTTCTTTGCACAACAGTTTTAGCGTGGATAGGGACTGCAACTGCTGTGTTCGGATGCAGGCTGAGTTGGCATCCCTCCGCTCCCAGCTTCAGGCAGTGTTGGCTTCGGTCACACAGCTTGAGGCTGTTGCCAATGGGCATCACTGTGGAGGTCCGGATGGGGGTTTGTCGGGGACGGCCAGCTCGTCCCACGCATCCCCCGATCGGACTACGACTGTGACTGCCTGGGATACTGCCCACATTGAGGCTGATCCCTCACCTGTGATAGAGTGGGAGGTCGTCTCGAGGTGTGGCAGGGGGCGAAAGACGTTCCGGAGGGCTGAACGGAAGGCCTCTCCAGTTTGTCTGATGAACCGGTTTCAGGCTCTGTCTCCGGCTGATACTGATCTTCGGCCGGACATGGCTGCTTGTCCTGTTCCAGAAGTTGCCCCTCAGTCTGCAAGATCCGGGCGGTCGCAGAGGGTGGGTTCACTGGTAGTTGGGAGCTCCAACGTCAGGCGCGTAATGGGGCCCCTTAGGGATATGACAGCAAGAGAGGGGAAGAAAACCAATGTGCACTCCGTGTGCATACCGGGAGGAGTCATTCCAGATGTGGAAAGGGTCCTTTCGGATGCCATGAAGGGTACGGGGTGCACCCATCTGCAGGTGGTCGCTCATGTCGGCACCAATGATGTGTGTCGCTATGGATCGGAGGAAATCCTCTCTGGCTTCCGGCGGCTATCTGATTTGGTGAAGATTGCCAGTCTCGCTAGCGGGATGAAAGCAGAGCTCACCATCTACAGCATCGTCGACAGGACTGACTGCGGACCTTTGGTACAGGGCCGAGTGGAGGGTCTGAATCACAGGCTGAGACGGTTCTGCGACCGTGTGGGCTGCAGATTCCTCGACTTGCGCCATAGGGTGGTGGGGTTTCGGGTTCCGCTGGATAGGTCAGGAGTCCACTACAGGCAGCAAGCGGCTACACGGGTAGCAGGGGTTGTGTGGCGTGGACTGGGCGGTTTTTTAGGTTAGATGGCCTCGGCCAAGTACAGAAAGGGCAGCAGCCTCAAAGGGTGCGGGGCAAAGTCAGGACATGCGGGGGCCAAGCAGCAATCGGTATTGTAGTTGTAAACTGGCGAAGCTGCATTGGTAAAGTACCGGAACTTCAAGCGCTGATAGAAGGCACCGAAGCTGAAATCGTTATAGGTACAGAAAGCTGGCTGAAGCCAGAGATAAATTCTGCCGAAATTTTTACAAAGGCACAGACGGTGTTTAGAAAGGATAGATTGCATGCAACCGGTGGTGGCGTGTTTGTCGCTGTTAGTAGTAGTTTATCCTGTAGTGAAGCAGAAGTGGATAGTTCCTGTGAATTATTATGGGTGGAAGTTACGCTCAACAACCGAGCTAGGTTGATGGTTGGCTCCTTTTACCGACCTCCCGACTCAGCAGCATTAGTGGCAGAACAACTGAGAGAAAATTTGGAATACACTTCACATAAATTTTCTCAGCATGTTATAGTCTTAGGTGGAGATTTCAGTTTACCAGATATAGACTGGGACACTCAGATGTTTAGGACGGGTGGTAGGGACAGAGCATCGAGTGACATTATACTGAGTGCACTATCCGAAAATTACCTCGAGCAATTAAACAGAGAAATGACTCGTGGAGATAACATCTTGGACCTATTGATAACAAACAGACCCGAACTTTTCGACTCTGTAAGTGCAGAACAGGGAATCAGTGATCATAAGGCCGTTGCAGCATCCCTGAATATGGAAGTTAATAGGAATATAAAAAAAAGGGAGGAAGGTTTATCTGTTTAGCAAGAGTAATAGAAGGCAGATTTCAGACTACCTAACAGATCAAAACGAAAATTTCTGTTCCGACACTGACAATGTTGAGTGTTTATGGAAAAAGTTCAAGGCAATCGTAAAATGCGTTTTAGACAGGTACGTGCCGAGTAAAACTGTGAGGGACGGGAAAAACCCACTGTGGTTCAACAACAAAGTTAGGAAACTACTGCGAAAGCAAAGAGAGCTTCACTCCAAGTGTAAACGCAGCCAAAACCTCTCAGACAAACGGAAGCTAAACGATGTCAAAGTTAGTGTAAGGAGGGCTATGCGTGAAGCGTTCAGTGAATTCGAAAGTAAAATTCTATGTACCTACAAGAGTTTTTAGCAAACAGGACACAGCATGTTGTTATCAATGGAGAGACGTCTAGAGACGTTAAAGTAACCTCTGGCGTGCCACAGGGGAGTGTTATGGGACCATTGCTTTTCACAATATATATAAATGACCTAGTAGATAGTGTCGGAAGTTCCATGCGGCTTTTCGCGGATGATGCTGTAGTATACAGAGAAGTTGCGGCATTAGAAAATTTTAGCGAAATGCAGGAATATCTGCAGCGGATAGGCACTTGGTGCAGGGAGTGGCAACTGACCCTTAACATAGCCAAATGTGATGTATTGCGAATACATAGAAAGAAGGATCCTTTATTGTATGATTATATGATAGCGGAACAAACACTGGTAGCAGTTACTTCTGTAAAATATCTGGGAGTATGCGTGCGGAACGATTTGAAGTGGAATGATCATATAAAATTAATTGTTGGTAAGGCGGGTACCAGGTTGAGATTCATTGGGAGAGTCCTTAGAAAATGTAGTCCATCAACAAAGGAGGTGGCTTACAAAACACTCGTTCGACCTATACTTGAGTATTGCTCATCAGTGTGGGATCCGTACCAGATCGGGTTGACGGAGGAGGTAGAGAAGATCCAAAGAAGAGCGCTCCGTTTCGTCACAGGGTTATTTGGTAACCGTGATAGCGTTACGGAGATGTTTAACGAACTCAAGTGGCAGACTCTGGAAGAGAGGCGCTCTGCATCGCGGTGTAGCTTGCTCGCCAGGTTTCGAGAGGGTGCGTTTCTGGATGAGGTCTGGAATATATTGCTTCCCCCTACTTATACCTCCCGAGGAGATCACGAATGTAAAATTAGAGAGATTCGAGAGCGCACGGAGGCTTTCAGACAGTCGTTCTTCCCGCGAACCATACGCGACTGGAACAGAAAAGGGAGGTAATGACAGTGGCACGTAAAGTGCCCTCCGCCACACACCGTTGGGTGGCTTGTGGAGTATAAATGTAGATGTAGATGTAGATATCACAATGGTCGTGCTTGTGTGAAAGCTGCGAGGAGAACGAACGTTCCCAGAATACATTCGTCATTCTCATATGTGGCCACCACCTGACGTGATGATATGAGTTGGCAATGAGTAGATAACATCACCACCTCCGGTTCGCGAAGCCGGTAAGTTGGACAGTAGCCGTTACGCTTCTAATATGTTCAGAGCGATGTATTTTCGATATATAAGTGACATTATATTTCAACAAGATAACGCAAGACCCGCTTGTTGCGCCTGCTGTCCTGACCTACGTCGATAAAGAGGGTGTTTGATTTTTGCCATGGTCAGCACGTTCTCCAGAACTCTCACTACTGAAACTATCTAATCGTGTGTTGGCGAGAGATTGACATGGCACCAACTGTAAGCCAAAACGACTGATAAACTGTGGTGCTGGATGACGTACCTGTATGTACCACGTGTTGCATCTCTTTGTACTAAACCTGTAAACCTCATCATCATCATCTACAAATTTTAACGTGTATTCTCTCTATTACACTGTATACACACAATAAATATTTCGTTATCTTCTTGGAGTTGCAATTACATTGGCCAACACTGTAAGTAAGTGTGTCAGGGAGCAGCAATGATCCCTAAGGAAGCTCGGGCTGATAAGCTATACTCACGCGGAGGCGCTGGACAGGCCGGAGACGCGGCGCTCGCGCTCCGGGGGCGCGCCGTCGGCGTCGCGGTAGTAGTGCCAGTGCGTGGGCGACGTGCCGGGAGAGGAGGCGGGCGACTGCCCCCGCAGACCGACCCCACCGCCGCCTCCTCCGCGGCCCGGCGTGCGCACGTTCTCGTAGGGACTGCCCAGCGACGTGTCCGGCACAGGGATGGGCGGCAGGTCGTCGCTGCCCGATCTGCCGCCCCCGGTTTCGCGGTGTCCTGCCGCACAACAACAGCACACAAGCGGAGTCACGTCGTGTTAGTGAAAAACATGACGCTGCTCAGCATTAAGAAGTAGATTCCGAAATGACGAATGAAAGTTTCTGCCAAGGCCGGGTTTAGAACCCGGGTCTCCTGGTCACTAGGCAGATGCGCTAACCACTACGCCGCCCTGGCACAGCGGTTTTTCCCACCTGCACGGACTGCCCTAGCACACCTCCCTTCTCATCAGAAATTCCCATTCATGACTCGGCCCACATGGTATTCCCCCTAACATCTAACACCGTTGCACAGGCTCTCCAACTGTACTGGAACAGCATTTCAGCATCGAACGAAACATGGGATCCTGCCTGAAACCCAGGCATAGATACTTTAATCAAATGAAACTGCACTCATGTTCAGAAAATACAGAACACTTTGAACGACTAAAGATAGGATGTTCGTATTAACAGGACGTGTACATTAGTATGTTCTGCAGAAATGATTAGCATTTGAACCATGTCGACCCACAGGTTCGAGGTTAACATCGACATCGCGGCACTCCACCACCTATCGGTAAAATGTGCCTGTGGTTCTCGTTGTCGCTACAAGCCGAAGGTAATGAATCTGTTTGCTTGAGCAGACGTGCAGGAGGCCTCGCAGACGTATACGCGAAGCTTACCATCAAATTAGTGAATCTGGAAAAGGGTGCATTATTGCCATGAGAGAATGTGATGCATCCATCCGGGAAATTGCTGCTCGTGTGAGACGAAGGGTTTCGGCAGCGCAACGGGTGTGTGCGGAATGGTTCACGGAGGGCCGTACAATACGACTAGAAGGGCCAGGTTGCACCACCCAGTCTATACACCCCCCCCCCCCCCCCCCCGAACAGATCGGCGTCCTCCTCGGATATGGAGCAACAGTGGAAAAGTGTAACAAATCATATACTATCAGGGGGTGACAGTCGGTTGCCGTATATTATGGCATGAGGGGAGTGGGGTATGAAGTACGAAATCAACAGGTGTGTGGAGTGTGAGGGGACAGTTAAGATGTTTGAGGCACTATTACAGACATGGACCCATATTTCGGTTCTGTTATTGTCTCTCACCACCACCCAACAAACTTAATTTACGGTCACGCTCAATTTTAACGTACATTTGCGTAAGTTCTTAGTACACTGCTTTATCATTACGTCCAAGAAATTTAACATTTGAAAGCCATTCTTCCGAGAATCTGAGAAGGATATATGTCACGCAATTTACTTAAGGAACTTGATATATTGGTCGACAAAATGAAAGGATGAAATTAATTTTGGGTGAACTGTCACTGCCAAGTAATGTAACGCTATGAAATTTGGGCCATACATAGAAAGAACAGCTACAGTATAATACAGAAAGTAAATGAAACAAATACGCAATGAGACGAACAAAAATGACACTTTTACTCAAAGACAATTTTTGTTTTCTGGGGCCAGCAGTCCAAAATATGTCCTGTAGTGACATGATAACGATCATTATCGTAATCAAAGACAATAATTACATTGATATCACAGCGATTCATGATAGTCCCATAAATATTACAAAAAACGGGATATGGTTCTTAAAATGGCGTGTGATCCAACATCGACGCCGTACATCCTCTGCAATGTACTTGCATGCCAGCCACAAACTTGGTAAGCAACTCTTGCGGTAGGGCGTTCCAGTCCCCGAGGATCATGTTCGACCATGTTCCCCAGTGCATCAAGTGTTCCCACCTCTCGCCAAATGGCGGTACGTCCTGAACATGCTCGTTTTGGTAGTCCAGGTGTTATGGTGTACAGAACCAAAAGTTGCATGGCCGTACTGAACATGATTTTTGTACACGGTACACTCAGCGTAGAACGTTACTGTGAGGGTGTAGTCCTTCCACATGAGAGTCTTTTCAGGGGTGCATTCGGCCCAGCCTTCATTTTTTATGGGTGACAATTCGCGACCGCATCTAACTGACTGTGCAGGTGCAGGAGCTCTTGGAACGACCCCCCCTCGACTTCAGATCCACCGAGAACGTGTGGGATGCGTTGGAGAGATGTATTATTGCAGCAAATAAATGGGTAGCAACGAACATCAAATAGTTGTCAACCGCGCTGGTGGAGAAATGCAACGCCTACCACGAGAGCTCCTTTCCAACCCTGTGGCCAGCGTGGGAGCACGTTGCAGAGAATTCACTGTCGTCCGTGAGGATCACACGCTCTATTAAGAACAATGTCCAGCCTTTTTTAACGTCCAGGCGACGATAATGAATACCACTTTAATCATGTCTTTCAATAAAACTGTCATTTCTATTCGTCTTTTTTTTTTGTCGCACTGCACATTTCTTCAGTTGTCTTCTGTACTATACTGTGGCAGATTTTTTTCTATGTACAGTCCAAGTTTCATCGAGATATGTTAATTGGCAGTGAACATCATGCGAAAGTTACTTTCGTTCTTACGTTCTGCGTATCACTGTAGCACAAAGACTTACAGCTGTGACAAAGTCATAATATACAATATAAAATCGAAGCTAGACTTACCATTTTCAGCATATCACTAAGCACTACGATTATCATCACTGATCTGCAAACTATTCTTATGCAAAGGTTTAAGTGAACAGAATGCTGTTTCTTTCTGTCATTTCGCCTACTTTTGAGAAGTCAGTCTTTCTGTTCGTTTTTCTTCTTCTTGGTGGAGTGTCTCACTCCCATCTTCCCTTATTCAATTTCCTGTGGTATGCCGGTTCTGCATCTGGGCTACTGCATCGTGTCGGATTTATGTAAGACAGCAGGTACCGTCAGTCTGCGAAAGAGAATCCTTCCTGGCTCAATGTGTTACTGGTCAGGGCTAGCCCTCAGTCAAGCAATTGCAAAGTATGCTGCATCAAATGTAGCTTGTAATTTCTAGAATTCTCTTCCATTTTCAAATTAACTTCTTGTGAAATCTGGAAAGTTACATGTTATCCAGAATCAATCACTACATGTGACGAGAGTCGGACAGGGCAGGAAAAAAAAAAAAAGAGAGAGAGAGAGACCCGGCAACACGGGAATAGGTAGGGCTCATGAAAGCTCGTTGATTTCTAACGTTTCACCAAAGTCTATCAGGCCCTTCCACAGCTGCCCAAATCGGTTGTTGATGACCTGACTGAACAGAAAACGCACAGGAGCATCTACAGCTGAACCAAGATCAGGTGGCCTCAAGTACTGACGGACAGGGCCGTGGAGATTGCGGACGATAGTTGCAAAAAATCGCATGAACTGGCGGAAGAAATCACTCGCGAGCTGTGATTTTCTGCCAACAATCCAACTAACACAATGACTGTGCGTAAGGAATCAAGGAGGATGAGGCACAAAGATCGAGCAGCTTCTCATGAGTCTCTCATTTCTGTTCTCACTGCTAAGAGCCACTGGAGTTGGTGTAAAGAGCGACGCTAGCGGGCAGTGGATGACCGAATTGAGTGATTTGGAGGCACGAATCACGCTATACCCGATTGAAGGGTTTGCTTTTGGCATATGCTTGAAGAACGTTACCTGTCACCATGTGCAGTGGCAATAGCGAAATACGAAGGAGGTGGGGTCACGGTATAGGGGTGTTTCGGTGCGGATAGGTATGAATATATATAGCAGCATTCTGTACCGCATACATTAGAAGAACTGTGCGGCTACGATGACTGACTGAATCATCATGACAATAAAGGAACGTCTGTGAGGTAATAGTTTGCGGACAACATTTCTGAAACAGACTGACCTCTTAAAGAGTCCCGACTTGATTCCGATGGAAAACCTTTGAGATGAGTTATAATGCCGTCTTCGTTCCACACTCCAGTGTTCAACATCACTACCTACCTTCTCTGTTTTCGGCTGTCGGCTCTTCAGGAAGAATGAGCTTGCTATTCCACCACAGACATTCAGACACGTCACTGAAAGCGTTCCATGCAGGGTTCAAGCCTTCACCAAGGTGAAGGGTGGACACATTCCATATTCATGTCCACTAACAGGTGTCCGAACACTTTTTCACATATAGTGTATATAAACATATAAATGTAAAATGTAAACATATAAATGTAAAATTTAAGCTTCCATGCCCGGAATTGTCACAATTAATAAAATATTCCGGGCTATTATACCGTGGCCGAAGGGAATCACTTTAAAACACGACGTTCCGTCCCCATCTGCGGAGGACGTTTTCAAGGGGGATCGTAGCTTTGATGCATGTACGTTTCACACCATGGGTCGCTAGCGAAATGTCCTCCGCAGGTGGGAACGAAACGTCGGGTTTTAAAGTGAATCCCCTCGGCCATGACATAATAGTTCGGAATATTTTAGTAATTGAAACATACAAATGCTTCTACTAAAATGATGTTTGGTGGAAGTATCATGAACCCCTTAACCGCCCTCCCCCCCCCCCCCCCCGCCACGTCCGCTGGATCCGCACCTGGGAAATAAAAAACACACACAGACAGAGTGAGAGACACTCACGGCTGATGATGGCGGCGATGTCGTGCGTGACGTGCGCGGGGAACTGTCCCAGCAGCTCCATGACGGTGTGCCGGCGCTGGTCGCGGGCGCAGACGTCGACGCCGGCGGCGAGCAGCGCGCGCACCACCTCCAGCTTGCCGTACATGGCGGCCTCGTGCAGCGCCGTGCCCGCCGCGGTGCGCGCGTTCACCGCCATGCCCGCCGCCAGCAGCACGCCCACCACCGCCCTGCACACCACACCGGCACCCGCCGCCTCGCTACAGCACACCACACCACACCGTACCGTACCAATTCAGCAGCAGCAGCTCGCATCTACAAGCGGCTACCACCGCGCCTCCGACGAAAAGCGGCAGCAATTGCACTTTTGTAGCCTCCCTAAGACTAAAAAAATACTTACTAAAAAACAGGGGTTGTAAAAGTTCCTGGCTTTGACCCCTTCGAATTAAAACTGAAAAAAGGAATACGAGTACCTAATATCTTGCTATGTATCCAGGACAAATATATACCGGCTGTAGAAGTATGAAACAGGAATTTAGTTGCAACAATTACACGTCTGTTGTTTCAAACTGATAAACAATATTTCATTCAAAATGATCTCCACTGCCGTTTCTACATTTCTCCCGCCTCTCCGGCAGTCTATGAAATCATTTCTTCTTTTAAAGCGAACCAGTCAGCGAGCCATTTTCGTACCAATTGAACCGTTGTTCAGCGACAACGTGCAAATATATGATAATCGGACGGGGCCATGTCTGGACAATCTACATCTACATCTACATCCATACTCCGCAAGCCACCTGAGGGTGTGTGGTGGAGGGTACATTGAGTACCTCTATCGGTTCTCCCTTCTATTCCAGTCTCGTATTCTTCGTGGAAAGAAGGATTGTCGGTATGCTTCTGTGTGGGTTCTAATCTCTCTGATTTTATCCTCCTGGCCTCTTCGCGAGATATACGTAGGAGGGAGCAATATACTGCTTGACTCTTCGGTGAAAGTATGTTCTCGAAACTTCAACAAAAGCCCGTACCGAGCTACTGAGCGTCTCTCCTGCAGAGACTTCCACTGGAGTTTAACTATCATCTCCGTAACGCTTTCGCGATTACTAAATGATCCTGTAACGAAGCGCGCTGCTCTCCGTTGGATCTCCTCTATCTCTTCTATCAGCCCTATTTGGTACGGATCCCACACTGCTGAGCAGGATTCAAGCAGTGGGCGAACAAGCGTACTGTAACCTACTTCCTTTGTTTTCGGGTTGCATTTCCTTAGGATTCTTCCAATGAATCTCAGTCTGGCATCTGCTTTACCGACGATCAACTTTATATGATCATTCCATTTTAAATCACTCCTAATGCGTACTCCCAGATAATTTATGGAATTAACTGCTTCCAGTTGCTGACCTGCTATTTTGTAGCTAAATGATAAGGGATCTATCTTTCTATGTATTCGCAGCACATTACACTTGTCTACATTTAGATTCAATTGCCATTCCCTGCACCATGCGTCAATTTCTCAACTGAACGCCTCTATCATTTACCTGACCGTTTTGCTGTGTGATGGGGCGTTGCCACGGAGCAATATGATTGTGCTGCCTTTTTCCATATTCTGGTAAATTTTCAGGTAATACTCGATTTAAATCGATCATTTGATGTTGGTGGCGATCAGTGTTGAAGGTTTCACTAGGTTTTAGCAGCTCATAATAGATGACACCCTTCTGTTCCCACCAGACACAGAACACTGTCTTCTTTCTAAAGCGATTTAGTCTTGCAGTGGATGTCAATGGTTTGCCTGCATTCCATTCACCCATGAATTCGGACGCTTAGGATTCTCAAAATATATTCATTTTTCATCGCCTGTCACTATTCGATGGAGGAGCGACTTTCTTTTGTATCTGAAGACCAGCATTTCACAAGCTGTCTTTCGATTTGCTTGCCGCCTTTCATTCAGTTCACGCGGAACCCATTTTCCCTCTTTCTGCACCTTTCCCATAGATTTCAACCGAAGAGAAATGGCTTTCTGCGTCACATTCAAACGTTAAGTTCGAGTGTCATCTTCATCCAATAACGCCTGCATTTCGTTGTCTTCGAATTTTTTTAAGGTATTCCCGCGCTCATCGTTTCTCACGTAAAAATCACCTCTTTTGAATTTTTGAACCACTCGAAACACTGATTCCCAAAGAGCATGTTCGCCGAAAGCTTTGATAATCATTCGATGCGATTCTGCAGCACTTTCCTTCAAATGATAACAGTAAACCAATGCAAATTGTAGTACGTAGGCACAAAACTACAAATGTTTACGGGTTTAAAAAGTCGTTACAGGAATCAGATGGCGCTGCTGACGCGGTCTCACGAGCCCTACACTGACGGCTAGCACCATCTAGAGGTAAATTCCGGTTTCATACTTCTACACATAGATTATCTCCGATTACCTATTACAAAGGAACAAATGCTTTTAACCTTCATGTTGCTTCTTGCCCAGTTGAAAAAAAAAAAAGACACCTTGAATGTGACATTGTCTCAATCAGGTGACAAGGAAGATGTCAGTTACTACCGACCAGTATCACTGCTGATGTCATTTTCCAAAATTTTTAAGAAGCTTATGTATTCTACAACAGTATCTCACCTTAGCAACAATAATATCCTTAGCAAATCACAGTCTGGGTTTTAGAAGGTTGCTCTACTGAGAATGCCATTGACATGTTCACTCAACAGACTTCACAATCATGAAATAACAAAACAAAGCCATATTGATGAGAATTTAATCCGGGGAAAAACACATTTTGGAACTCCTAAAACAACACAGTTCGGCCACATCTGCACTTATTACCACTGCAAATCTTGAGGGGATACAAATCAGTAGGTCCACGTATTTTGCATACTATCGTTCAGTAATGTGTTATGGAATAATGCTCTGGGGTAACCATCGTTAAGAAAGAAAGTTTTCATGGCGCAAAAACGTGCTGTAAGAATAATATATGGTGCACCTTCGATCATCTTGTACACATATGTTTACGGAGTTGGCAATTGTGACTATTGCTTCATAGTATATTTACTCCCTCACAAACTTTGTTGTAAATATTTCATTATAGTTCAAAAGGAACACTGATGCACATAATCACAGTGCCAGAAGGAAAAATGATATTCATTACTCCACAGTAAGACTGTCTTCAGCACAAAAAGGATGCACTATGGCGCAACAAAAATTTTTGATTACTTACCCAGTGACATAAAATCCGGAAGACAGCAAAGTAAAGAAAAATTTGAAAACAAACTGACGAAATTTCTTCTTAACAACTTCTTTTATACACAGAAGAATTTCTGTTACTGTAATGTGGTGGATAGGACTTAGGAAATCACTATATATATATATATATATATATATATATATATATATATATATATATATATCACTTTTGAAAAAAATAAAGAAGAAACTTTAGAAATGTTCAGAATGTAACCATATCTACAAATTAATTTGCAATGTGAATCTAAAATTTTTCTTCTCACATCATTATGATCTATCGTGCAAATTGATCCATGGAACATGAATCTAACTAACTGGAGTGCTCATCACTGAGTAAGCAGCAAGCGAATGAAATGGACAAATTAGTTGTCTCTCTCGCCAGTTACAAGATACATTGTGTAAATCGCCTCCTGCAAGCAGGAGTCAATTCCGCCGACATTCAAAGTCGATTGCATCGTGTGTTTGCGGATGGAGTTATGGGTGATAGTGCTGGAGGGAATAATGCAAAAAATTCAAGGCTAGTCGCACAAATGTGCGTAATGAAAGTGGCCGAGGGAGACATTCAAACGTGACTGATGAATATGGACAACATGCTGACAAAATTGTGCGTGCGAGAGTTATGTTCACAATTTCCGAACTTCATGAAAATGCTCCTAAGATTTCAAGGACAAACCTTTTTAACACTGTCACAAAGAGATTAGGTTACCATAAATTTTATACATGGTGGATGTCAAAATGTCTAATCTACGTTCACAAAACAGAAAGATTGAGCTCGGCCTTCACATTCCTTCAGCACTACATGAAGAAAAAGAGGAATTTCTGAACATAACAGTGACTGAGAGTGCGTTGTGGGTGCAGTACGTGGACACTGCATCTAATGAACAACTCAAACAGTGGATGTACAATCATTCTCTCAATAAGGCCAAAACATTCAAGCAGATGCAAACATCAAAATGATAGGTACAATTTGTTGGGGTCGCAAAATTTAGACAACAGAAGTGATGAGAGTAACCTGAGAAATAATCATCTTGCAGGCGTTGGAAGCTCCTGCTGACGCTTGTTTCCCGTGATTGAGATTTTTTTTTTAACTCCGCCACCTGAAAAAACAGAATGTATATCTTTTTCTATGTATTCGAACACGTTTCGGCACCTAAAGCAGAAAACAACATGAACTTTGTATGACATTATACGGAAATAAACCGTTCTCCAAGGACATTAGCCGGTCAGTGTGCCCGTGCGGATCTAGGCGCTTCAGTTTGGAACCGCGTGACCGCTACGGTCGCAGGTTCGAATCCTGCCTCGGACATGGATGTGTGTGATGTCCTTAGGTTAGTTAGGTTCTAAGTTCTAGGGGACTGATGACCACAGATGTTAAGCCCATAGTGCTCAGAGCCTTTTGAACCATTTTTTTCCAAGGACATTCACACTGAGAGACCACGAACACTACCTCCAGATCTAGAGCTGTAGTCCTCGAGTCACCCAACGGTACCGCTATTATTTTCCTCCTCCTCCTCCTCTGTACCATTCTAGAACGATGCATGGAAAGAATGACTGCCGATAAAATTCTGTATGAGCTCTAATTTTTCTGATCTTGTCCTCGTCGTCATTTCGCAATAGACATACTGTAGGAAGTAATCTGTTGGCCGGAGCTTTTGGGACCTACGCTCTCGGAATTTCATCACTGAACCACGCCTCTCTTGTAAATGCCACCCGATTTTGTTGTACATTTCCGAAACGCTCTCGCGCTTACTAAACGATCGCTAGACGACACGCGCCGCTCTTCGTTTTCATTTATTTGCTTTCGGGACGTGCCTAGTCATCCATCTCAATAATAGAATGTCAATCATGACGATATGAACGTAAGGACAGCACATCGTCTAGTCGCCGACCAGAGAAAATTCCGACACGGCCGGGAATCGAACTCAGTCCCCTCCGCTTGGCAATCCGCCACGCTGGCAGCGAAGCTACCGAGGCGAACCCTAGTTAGTTTGATATTGTCATTCCGCTTCACATCGCTCTGGACTGTTACTCCTTGGCCAATAGCGTAAGCGAACAGTAATGGTACTCGTCGCCTGCATATGTAAATACTTTACATTTATTTACGTGTAGAGTTAACAGCTACAGTCACCCGGCACTGGGGCCTCCTTCTAGACAACAGCATCGTTTGGAACAACCTCATGCATCATTTACATACATTGTGAGCAATTATGATCTTGTAGCACACCAAAGGGATACACTCTAAACTGCACACACATTTTTCGATTTCGTCCCATTACGAATACCAGGGGAAAACCTGTCAAATCGTGGGTGTCTAGTTTTGAAAGAGTGTGTGCTTCACTGATGGAGATGAACCCAGAAATGGGCGGCCCACAACATAAGCAGCCCCGTCAAGTAGCGATGATGTCGGTAAGCTGACTTTTCCCTGGTGAATAACTTCCAACAAGATAGCCGAGGTAATGGACACAATCCACGGGCGTGCTGATTTCATTGTTAAACGAAATGAGTGCCGAAATACTGAACAGTGAAGAGATGAATGCAACAGATGAAACATGCAGAACTGTTTTGACTCCTTTTGATGTTACAAGAAACATCCTGCTTCTAAGGGTGAGGATGAAACCTGACTCCTCATTAATGATCTAGAGTCCACGGAACAGTACCAGGAATGGCACCACAAGGTGTCTCTGTGCCTGGAGAAATTCCGTTTTCAGAAATCAGCCCAACAATTGAAGGCAACTGTTTTTTGTGACAAAGACCTTACGCTATTGGTGGACTACGTTAGGGCTGTAGCATAATTGGTGACGATTATCCCATGCTCCTCGACCACCTCAACGAAGTAATTAACATGAAACGCCGTGGAAAGTTGATTAAAGCGATACTTTTCTTCGAAGACAATGTATTTTCACACAAATTCCAAGTCGAGTCTGGAAAATTGAAAACCCTGTCTTTGGTCAGGCAACCATCTTTCCTGTTCCCTTGACCTGGTCGCTTCCGTTTAGCAGCTGTATCTCAACCTGAAGATACACGTGGAGGGTCATCATTTTGACGATATTAAAGAAGTGCAACATAATGCGAGAGCTGTTTTGATTCTAAATAACACATGATCATTTTTTTTAATGCAAAAGAAAAGTTGCAACAACGATGTAGTAGTTGCATCAATCTGGCAGTCTCTGACTATTCTTTCTGTCCAGAACTGGGGCCGGCCGAAGTGGCCGTGCGGCTCTAGGCGCTACAGTCTGGAACCGATCGACCGCTACGGTCGCAGGTTCGAATCCTGCCTCGGGCATGGATGTGTGTGATGTCCTTAGGTTAGTTAGGTTTAATTAATTTTAAGTTCTAGGCGACTGATGACCTCAGAAGTTAAGTCGCATAGTGCTCCGAGCCATTTGAACCATTTTGAACCAGAACTGGGAGTTGGTCACCTCTCTGTAAAGTAAAGAGCCGACATTCGATCCAACTTTTACTGTTCTCTTCAGGACACTGAATCAGCTGATTCAGAGCGATGGAGCTTCTCTACCAGATGTCCCAAACCTTTAGGATTATAATTTCACAGATGATAGATGATTCTAGACCGTGAGCTTTGAGATGAGAAACTGATGGTCGTAAATAAATAGCTTTTTATTGACATGGAGACTTTAGCTCCTACAGCAGGAACAGAAGCTCACAGCAACTGTCCAAAGTGGCAATAGCCAGACGCAAAATATTCATTACAACATAATCCATTGACAGAACACAAATTTAGTTCAAAGCATCTGGCCACATCGTTTGCACACATTATGATATGCGTGTGATTGCTCATCCACCCACGTTTCCACACTGTATTCTTTAAAAGACGAATTTCACAGGCAAGTTGACAGATGATCATTGGTGAATCTTCTCCGACAGCACACACTATCATCTCCTAAAATTCTGCTTTGCATACAGTTCTGTGTTGTGTACACTGGAAACATTTTTTGTCTGGAATGACGCTGTTTCTCATAACTTACTATCCCTAAAACTCCTCTCTGTAATCAGTACAGTTTTCGCACACTGCATGATGATGCTCCATACGTTAGAGGCAAGACTGCAATGCTCTCTGACAAGTAATGCTCCGTCTTCGACAACCAGTCATGAATTGTATAAAGTGGTAAACTCAACCTTTGACACAGGAAAAACGACTATGTATGTTTCTCAAAGTAGTGCCACCTACGGCGATACAGAGGATGTTGATTGTTGTAAAACAAACAGTTTACAAACACATACCTCACACGCCGAGCTCATTCAAGTCTTTGTCCTGCCTGAAATATTTATGTACGAGTAGGACTTCTCGTTCCTTATCTCAAAACGGATCGTCTATCGTCTACATAATTTTTATCGAACAGGTTTGAGACATCCTGTATATAAACTTTTGAGTAACATAATTATGACCACCTCCGGGGTGTGATGTCTACAGTGCTTACCTCATGGCCTACGTGTATATCACGTGATGTGCACCGTTGACGTAAGGCCCTAAGTGTGACCAACACGCTAATTAAATTTCGCACGCTGCCGTCATCGGTGTAGCAAACAATTTAGTTGAACTGAAAATATAGGATAATATACCGAGAAAAGTTGGCAATAAGTTTAGCTCCCTTAACACTCTGACCTAAGAAAATCGCTTGTGGATTAATGGTACCACCGTTAAAACAGTTGTAAGTTCTGGGCCCCATGGTAGCTTTCTTTTGTGCCATCAGGACATGCAGGTCCCGCTTGTGATCGACTTGGTTGCAAGTTCATACTCGGAGGGCACGTTCACTCGAGTGTGACGATTGTCTTCCATGGGGATGATTATGTCGTGCGGCGATTTATGAAAAGACTATGACATGAAAATACGCTGTCTCCCGATTCCCATTTTAACCAAACTGAACACATGCGAGAATGGTCGTGTTCGTCGGTTAATCCTGCGCTACGCTGTCATCAACATCTAATGCCACTTGTGCAGATAGCTTAATGCTATAAATCCAGAAAGGCATATCTGCACCTGACTGACAGACTTACGGCTCCTCAAGCAACAAAGGTTGTTTACAGTGAATGCTTGAAGGTGACAGTAAAAATGTGATCAGCTGTATGTGGTGGGCCTTTTCAGTTTCACTTAACAACTTAAATCAAAGTTCTAAGACAGCATAGGCATGACTAACAGGCACAACAGGCACCCGCTACCACGAGCAATGCTTTCCTGCTAGTCTATTTTCCTTCAGTATGTATCGGTGATACACAAAACAGAATTATATTCAAGTTGAGAGGGGTAACGTAAGTCTGCGTTCTTTCAGCCACTACGGATTCAGTCAGTGGTTTTCAGCGTGCAATACAACTGAAGTCTGCTTCAAACGGAACAGCGTAGGACGTTGTCACTTGAAGAACATTACACACAGGACTCACGCGAAAATCGTTCAGGCAAGAAACTCTTACAACAAAACTTATATTTACAACATATAAGCAAAGTACTGATCGGTTTAAAACTATAAGTCGTTTACATAGAAGAAGTGAACCACTTCAGAAACATCATTTGCAGCATATGTAGTAGATTGTATAGATGGCAAAGCAATTATGCGGAATATTTGTAGCACCTGTGGGAACGCAGCCTGTGATTAAAAAAAACATGAGGACGGCAGGTTCAAATCTTGTGGTGAACAGAGACTGAAGCACGCCTTATGAACCTACGTACTCTTTCGACATGCAAGACGAGTGGGCAAGATTAGGAAAGGAAGGAAAATCAGATTTGTCAAGCAGCGATCATTACAACGCCAACTCCCCGTTTCATGTTAGTCTAAACTTTACAATGGGCCGTCCTCGCATCACGCTTCTTCGGGGTACAGCGTGAATGTTGGCAAAACACCTCCGTGATGAGCTCGAGGTACCCAATTGGTACTGAAAAATCCGTGTGCCCACAAAGCAGAGGCCTCCATTAAATGTGATTGCTGCTCTGAAAATTTGTGTTTCGCTTGCTTCTACGAAAATATCATCCGGAATTCTATCCTAGCGCAGGAAGCGGTGAAAGCGGTAGCGAGCAGACGATTCCGTAATCTATTTTGTAACAAAAGGATTACAGATTCGAAGAAATTTTGCTGTAATGATTGGTTTATTACCGAAATCAATGTGGCGAAAATTACTATTTTTGAATAATTTTTCATGACAATTTAATGATATTCTGTCAAAAAAGGAAAGAAGGAAAGAAAGAAAGAAAGAAAGAACGTACACGGACAGTCCTTCAGATGATTAAAGAGGGGCCAATTTTAATTCATTTGCTTTCTGAGACGTTTTATTTTGTAATATCGTGAAGCTGGTTTTGGAAGTACGACAGGTCCAAAGAGGGAATATACGGGGTTATGTGAATCAAAATACGAAGCTGTTGGCTACTGTGTTGTTCGGCCGCCGGCCGGAGTGGCCGTGCGGTTCTAGACGCTGCAGTCTGGAACCGAGCGACTGCTACAGTCGCAGGTTCGAATCCTGCCTCGGACATGGATGTGTGTGATGTCCTTAGGTTAGTTAGGTTTAATTAGTTCTAAGTTCTAGGCGACTGATGACCTCAGAAGTTAAGTCGCATAGTGTACAGAGCAATTTTTTGTTATTCGGCCAATCAGTGAAGAGGTATTTCGCACGCTTGGGACTGGGAGAGGAATTTCGTGAGTAAGTCGAAAGGAGACAGCGGTCAGCTTTTGTGACGAGAAGTCACGTATCCTGGAGCTTTACGTCAAGACTGAGTAATATTTGTTTTTGAATAATTTGGTTATTTGGTAGAAGTTCATGACCAATCATGGACGACGTCTACGGAAATTTTGTACGTTTTAGTGACAATTGAAATTTTCTTCCAGTGCAGACGTAGCAGAGAACATACAGAGTCCAAATGTGCATGGTGGTTGAGCGAGCATTCTAAACTTATAAGTTTGTTTATACAAATTGCTTATTGGTTGATGAAAAGTGCGGTTGTATCAGTAACAGGTCTCAATTAAACCTTAAGATGGCTACTAGAACGAGAGATTCGCTGTAACTGTGAAAGGATTAACACAAACTGTTTGTTTTCTTACTTCCTTTTCTGGGATTGTGTGCTCAACGGATTTGGTAGCAAAGCACTAAATGGCAATACACAAAATAAGTTTTAAGAAGCAGCTTCTTCATGGCGAAGTTACAGCCCGCCCCGATAACGTAAACTCACTTTACCGCTATAATACAGATACATATCACATCACGGTACGGCGTTACTTTCGAGGAACTTACTAAAGTGAGTACCTTCTGTATCAGCAGCAAAGTAGAATATATTTTGCGCTGCCAAAAGAGGTCTGTTATGTCGTTCATGTACGAAAACGACTACAAACTGCGTAGAGAGCAGTTTCAATCTATAAAACTCATTTCTCTCTCACATATTACCGAAAGACAATTAACAGACATAATATCGTATTCACAGTAAGACGGAAGTAAGGCATACAGACTGGAAGTGTAGCAACAACAGGTACCATGTCCTGTTCGCTAGGCAACTGATGCCACAGAACATCCCTGTCCGTGTGTCCTCTGCGTCGCTTCCGTTAATCTTATCAGGAGAGTCAAAGTTTTAACAATCAGCTTTAAAAAATAAAGTTCGTAACTAACATTTTGTTCATCTGAAAAATATGGCGCAGCTCATCTTCATCTTTTCTACGTGATAATCCAATAATCCCAAGTGTACCACCACCAAAACAATGCAACACTGTAATCTAAAACTCACATAGACGTAACTGTGCTCAATATATAACCGTTTTGACCTTAGTAATAGCTTTCGTACTCTTGCACTAACTTCACATATATGATGAACGTAATTTTCCCTTTTGGCTGCAGTTTTAAAACTGTGTCAAAATGACAGTTGAAAATCCCTGCCTTGTTACGTTATCAACTATATTTTGTTAATATAAATGTTTATTGGCAGCGTGGCTCAACAAACGTTTTACTGATTGCTCACGAAATTGTGCATTATACATGTCATTAATTTTAGCATATGATGAACAGCGGGCACTTCAAGCTTGCTCTATTGTGTGCAAGGAATATTTTTCATGCCAACACATGTTCTAGGAGATGAAACGACTGCTAGTGATATGGAGCACAATGAGTGATTCATTTATGGTATCAATTCAAATTTCGAGCGAAACATTAGAACCTACTCAAAACTGGTCTTTGGACATCTGCCTTGGCACTCCGTTGCTGGGTAACTCGATAATCGATTTCGTTGGAGGGAGCATCGTCTCTTGACAAACTGACATACGTAACATTTAATCAGACAAAGCTAATCTTTCCTGGCTATCTCAAGTCATAATGCTACAGAGAAAGACGTTGCGAAGGCAGAAATGAGGGCACAAGAGACAGACCCAAGGTGTACCTACTCTGTGATCACCAGCCCGCTAACCAAGACACAGCATACATCACGCAATTTCTTACGAAGAACACCACCTCTGAAATCAAGTCTCCAGGAAACAGTGTTGACAACTGGAGTACCATCATCCTCATAAAAAGAGAGTAACTGCAATGGTGACCGTCTTCTATTTCCTATGTCAACATCTTAAGAGTCCAAATGAACGACTAACTCAGAGACATGAAGAAGGGAACATTTTATTAAGAGAAACAGAGATACGTACCACCCGCCCCACAATACCTGCTGACGGGTATGAAAAGAGGAGATACTTAAAATCTGACTGGATTCTGCGCAAGCCAATAATAGGAAGCATGTTATTTTCAGCTACAACATATATTACAAAACTTCCTGGCAGATTAAAACTGTGAGTCGGACCAGAAATCGGCCTCTGAACCTTTGACTTCCGTGAGCATGTGAGCTACCTAAGGAGCTATCAGGATACGACTAACAAACCGCCCTTACGGCTTTACTTTCGCCAGTGTCTCTCTCTCTCTCGCTTTTCAAATATCAAAGAAGTTCTCTTGCATGCCTCATGGAAGAAAGGATGTCGTACAGAAATGACTTAGCCATAGACTGGGCAATGTTTCTAGAATGAATTATCATTTAAGTTTGGAAAGCAGAAGAGACGTACTGGCGGCAGTAGAACTGAGAGGTCCCGGACCTTTCAGTTGGTAGAAAATTTGCCCTCGAAGAACAAAATTTGCAAGCCTGCCAGGAAATATCAACTTGGTATACACACCGCTGCAGAGAGAAAACTCATTCTCGATAGCAATTAGCAAGGTTGTGGAGCTTCTCGAGAACGATTTGTTTCGGGTTACGTATTCACTGCAACAGATACTTGGGAGACCCCGTTGTAAGTCTGTCATACACTTTAGAAAACCGAAACGAAATGGTCAATTGTGATTCGGGCAGAGCCACTATCGTGCTTGCGACTTCAGAAATAAACAAAAAATAAAATAAAATATGTTTTGTTAGGCGTGCGCATAATTCGAGACACACAGATAGAAGCCCGACCACAGGTATGAGCTGACGTGTGTGTTCTGTTAGGAGGAAGCAGTTTCATTCCTGGGCTCTCCGCAAGCGCAAAGGTATGGCATGAGTTTTTAAAATTTTGTTTATGTGGGCGTCCACGGCCTCAACAAGTTTTGATAAAGAAAACGTGGTCCAAGTAGACTATTCTTTTTATTATTGCAATTGGCCAATTTCAACCGTGTGTCATTTTCAAGCATGTATTTTTAGCATCACGCTTCCTTCCACACTCTAATACATCGCTGGTACATGTGCGCAGATATAAATCGTATTTCTGTGCGCATTTTGCACAAAAATAAAACAACACTTAACACGATTAAGTCCATTAGCCGACGTATTGATACTATGATATTGCAGTTTGCTGTTTCTGTCGGCTAATCGACGTAATCATGTTCACTATTGTTTATTTTTGTGCCGCATACGCACAGAAATACGATATATACCTGTCCACATGTACCAACGATGTATTAGCATGTGAAATGAAACGTGAAGCTTAAAATACGTGCCTGAAAATGACTCACGGTTGAAACTGGTCATTGCACAGATAATAAAAAGTACCCAGTCCACCTGAACCATGTTCTGATTCCCAGAATACGGCGAGAGTAGCTAACGCGGGCCCGCAAGTCGAGTGACTGCCCGCGTTCGTTTACCCTCCTGCTGGTGACGATGTGTGGGAAGCCAATTTCCATCAGCCATCCCGTTAATCATTTCCTCAATGTGTACCTTGGGCTGACACGGTCAACTGCTGCCGTTAAACAGCTCACGAGATTGCTTTTTCCCCGAATGGCAGTACCTGCGGCAATTGGCTGGCTGATGCTACAAGTAAAGCTTAATACCCGTGCATAACACGTCATGCTGAACTTCAAAGGCTTCGCTGCGAAAATGTCGTTCGTGTAAGCTTCTGGACAAATGCGGACACCAAACAAATAACAAGCGTTTTTCGTATTACTATTCGTGAATGTCTACATAATTTCCTACGAACTTGCGCGAAAGCAGAACGTTATCAATGCGTGACACAAAAATAAAAATTCCGACGAGGCTCAAAAAACACAAAATCTTCATTGCCTGTTACGGTACCCCTCTCTGTCGGGGTCTTCCTCTGTCTCTTCTCCCATGGCACTTATAATTTCTTGCCTTTAAGGTAAGTCTCTCACTCTCCATCCTTTGTAGATGTTCGTTCCATTTTCTTCTGTAATCTCGAATTTTATCATTGAGGCTAAAGATTTGTAGTTCTCCTCTAATATTTTGATTTCTTAGCCTGTCTTCTCTTGTGCAACCTCTAACACCTCTAAGGAATTTCACTTATTGTGCCTGAATCCGGCTTTCTTGCTTCTGGGTAATCACCCAGGTCTCACTTTCATAGAGCAGTGTGGGAACTGCAACAGATTTGTAAAATTTAATTTGAGTGTCTTTCCTGGTTTTGTTTTTTAGGTTTCTGTTAATTGTTCCGCATACCTGGCTGAATTTACTGAGCTTAATTTCAATATCTCTGCTGTAGCCATATGTCATTTCACATCCGAGGTAATTGAAATGGTTTACTTGCTCTAAAATCTTCTGATCTATCACTATTTTGGTTCTAATTGGTTCTTTCCCCATGAAGGCCATTGCCTTAGTTCTTTTTTCTTTTGAAATTTCCATGTTAAATTTCGCATTTATTTGTTTTAGAAAGTAGATTCCTTTCTCAAGGTCATTTTCCTTGCGTGCTGGAATCACTGCATGATCAGCATATAGTAAATTATTTAAAAGAATGTTCCTGTCTAGGTAGATGCCTTTCTGAAATTCTGATTTCCATATATGTTTTATTTCATTAATGTAGATGTTGAACAAAGTTGGAGAGATGCAGCAGCCTTGTCGTACCCCTTTGTTAGTTGGTATCTCATTAGTTGTTTTACCACTGAGATCTAGAGTGATATTTGTGTCTTGATATAAACTTTTTATCGCATTTACTAAGTGATTTGGATATCTGCGATTCGTCATTATTTCCCAAAGTTCCTGTCTATTGACATTGTCAGAAGCTTTATTAAGTCAATAAAACCAATGCGAGTTTCTTTATTATACTCTCTCCGTTTTTCTATTAGTTGCTGTAGAATAAAAACTGCATCTATTGTGGAGCGTCCTTTCCTAAAACCCATTTGTTCCTCATGCAGTACTGCTTCTGCTATGTTTTTAAGTCCTGTATTTATGATCTTAGCATACACCTTGTATGCTGAGTCCAGTAAACTTATTCCTCTGTAATTACTGCATAGGCTTTTATCTCATTTTTTAAAAATTGATATCACTCTAGCTGTTTTCCAGTATTTGGGAATACTCTTCTTCTTCTTCCAAGATTCGTTGAAGAGATGTAGCAGTCGTTGGTGTCGCATCATTCCTCCATACTTCAATAATTCAGAATTAATGCCGTCTTTTCCTGTTGCTTTTCTATTCTTAAGTGATGTTAGTGCAGATGTTAATTCGTCAGACTATATTTCATCTAACCGTTTCTCGTCTAGTTGTTCAATTTCAGTTCCTTGTGCTGTATGATCATACCACTATTCTCTGTAATGATTTATCCACTGTTCTTCTTCAATACTATTTATTTGTATCTTCTCTCTTATTGTGATGTTTAAAGTTTTTAAAAACTTATACGCCATTTCTTGTCTTTCGTGGATATCACGCTCGATATTATAAATAAACCTATCCCAGTGTTGCTGATGTGCTTTCCTTACTACGCATTTAGCGTTTTTTCTTTTCTCCTTATAGTATTGTTTGTTCTCAATAGTGGGGATTTTATATATACATCCTGTTTTTCTTTGACAGCTTTCATTATAGCCTCACTCCAAAGTTTTAGGCCTTTTCTTTTCCTTTTTTTTTTGTTTTTGTTGCCGAGAGCTTCTCCTGCTACTCTGCATACAGTATTCTTCAGAGTTTGCCATTCTTCTTCTATATTGTCTTTAGTTTGTAAGTTTGCTAGTTCTTCACAGAAGCTTTCAGACCCATCTTTTTTCCCTTCTTCAGGTGAATATACACTTATAAAGGTGGCAATTACCCCTTATCAGTTTCAGCCTGACTGTAAGTGTTCCTTCACTTACGTATGTACAATCTTGAAAGTCTTTTTCCCATTTTTTTTGCAGGAGTAGTGCTACGCGTTTGCTTGCTCTTTTATATAGTTCAACACCACTATGGAACATAATGTAATCCCCAACAATTTATTTCCCCTTAATTTCTTTTTAGTTTCTGCGAATGTTACACAAACACAAAATAACGGCCGGCCGTGTGGCCGAGCGGTTCTAGACGCTACTGTCGCTACGGTCGCAGGTTGGAATCCTGCCTCGGGCATGGATGTGTGTGACGTCCTTATGTTAGTTAGGTTTAAGTAGTTCTAAGTTCTAGGGGACTGATGACCTCAGATGTTAAGTCCCTTGGTGCTCGGAGCCATTTGAACCATTTTGAGAACAAAACAATGGGAATAAAAAATTGAAGGACAGAAACTGGCTTACAGTACTACAAAGACCAAATTAAAGACTTCGGAGTTCTAAATCTGTATTTACACAACGCAAGTCATCTTAATCGGTGTAGGTGAGCGTCGTAGTGAACCACTGTCACTTAATCCTTTTTCTGTTCCAATCGCAAAAGATGTGCGGGGAAAACGACAGTGGCTGCGAACTCGAATCGCTCTTATCTTGCCTTCAAGAATATACATACGAGGAAGCAAGATACTGACTGACTCATCTACGAATGTATGTTCTCGGAACTTTAACAGTAAACCACATTTGATGCGCAGTGCCTTTTTTTTAACGTCTGTCACTGGAACTGAGTGAGAATCTCCGCGACACATTCACGCTTGATCAATATTTTGTGGTACGTGTCCCAGACTCATGAGCAATGTTCAAGTACTGGTCGAGCGAGGTTTTTGTAGCTATCTCCTTCGTGGGTGGGCTACACGTCACGCGTATTCTTCACATGAATCTGTCTGGCATCTGCCTTTTCTGCAATTGGTTTCATGCGAGAGTTCTACACGCATGCTCTCAAATATCTACTTGATGTGACTGTCTCCAATGATTGTTCGGCAACCTTACTGCCAGTCCCTGCACCAAGCGTCGATTCTCTGCTGGTTTTCCTGCATTTCGTTACAACTTTCTAGCGTTGCAACTTATCTACATGCAACGACCAACTTATGGGACTTCCGACGTTATCTACTGTGTCTAATTTGTAATTATGAAGTTGTTTTAGCAAGCAGAAACGGAAAACTCACGCAAATGCCGGAAGCTACTTTTATGTTTGAAGCTTTCTGTCGGTTAAGATTATTATTTTATTTTTATTTGTACGTCAAGTTCCAAAGGATCAAATTGAGGAGCAAATCTACAAGGTCATGGAACGTGTCAGTACATGAAATTACAACGTAAAAGTAATAACAGATAAGTATAAAATGTTTCTGAACCCGAAAAAAGTCAATCCGTAAGTTTAAGTAAACACAATCAACAATACAACAAGAATCAACTTAATTTTTCAAGGAACTCCTCGACAGAATAGGAATGAGCCATGAGGAAACTCTTCAGTTTCGTTTTGAGAGCGCGTGGTTTATTGCTAAGATTTTTGAATTCGAGTGGTGGCTTATTGAAAATGGATGCAGCAGTAAACTGCACATCTTTCTGCACGAGAGTTAAGGAAGTCCGATCCAATTGCAGGTTTAATTTCTGCTGAGCTGAGTGAAAGCTGCTTATTCTTGGGAGTAAGCTAATATTGTTAACAAGAAATGACAGCAAGGAATATGTAAGCCCGCCCGGTTACCCGTGCGGTCTGACGCACTGCTTTCCGGGCGGGAAGGCGTGATGGTCTCTGGCACGAATCCGCCTGGCGGACTTGAGTCGAGGTCCGGTGTGCCGGCCAGTCTGTGGATGCTTTTTTAGGCGGTTTTCCATCTGCCTCTGCCTGGTTCCCCTTATTCCGCCTCAGTTACACAATGTCTGCGATTGCTGTGCAAACACTGTTCCCACGTACGCGTACACCATAATTATTCTACCACGCAAACATTTGGGGTTACACTCGTCTGGTGTGAGACGTTTGGGGGTGGTCCAGTGGGGGCCGAACCGCACAATAACCCTGGGTTCGGCGTGGGGCGGCGGTGGGGTGAGTGGACTGCTGTAGCCTGTTGTGGGGTTGCTCTCCGTGGTTTCTAGGACACCCAGTTATTGAGAGGTCAATGTAAAAAGACATAGACTCGTGAACAGGGGTCGACAAGAGGTTCACGAACTTATACCACTTATTGCCCGAAGCGCCCGTTTCTGAGCTAAATATATCCTTTTAGAATAGGAAGAGTTACCCCAAATTATATTATTGTATTCTGTGTTCTGTTTGCAAGAAATTCTTTAGTCCAATAACAAAGATGATCTTATTAAATACCTAGAGCAAACATGTACAGTAAATTAACGCACAAAAAGAGATGTAGTACACCAAAGTACGGTACGGAAAGTCCAAGTGAGCGAAACAGTCAGAATTCTAATAAAAAAAAGAGTCATTCTTCTCCTAGTGGTGGTGGCGAGTACATCTGCACTTGTACCGCGCAAGCCAACTTACTCTGTGTGTGTGTGTGTGTGTGTGTGTGTGTGTGTGTGCGCGCGCGCGCGCGCGCGCGGCGGAGGATTCTTTGACACTACACATGTTAAGTTATACCGTCAGTACGTTTACTAGTTTAGCGAGATATAAACTACCTAATCAAAAGTATCCGGGCGTTATCAGTGGACAATATACTGATATATATATATATATGATAAAACTTTTTGGCAAGTTTCGTGCTAATCATGTTCGCCTTATGAGTAAGACACTTTGTATCACGACGATTCTGTTACCCAGTAGATAGCATACAAACATTTAATCAGTAAATTTCGCCGAAGAAAGAAAAAAATAGCACGTAGTTATATCTTTTACGCTTATCTTTCTACCGTACTTTCATGCTTAATTCACTTCTTGTTTTAAGTGTTGCTCTAGTATGTCGTAAGAATTGCTTTTTTTCGTAAGTTTTTGTTTATGCTCAAGAGTAGATTGCATAATTGCGAGACAGTAATTCTAACAACATGAAAATACCATGCCCGAAATAATATGGCAAAACTGCTGTCTCAGAGACACAATCAATAAATTTATCGAGAGCAAGTGATTGAGGCTAAAATCGCGCAATATTCCAGAACTAATCTTTCGTTGGACTGCAAGCTGTTTTGACACCTCCTGACATGTAACTGTTTGCCAGACAGGGACTAGAACCCGAAACGTAGCCTATTCACGTGCAATTTTCATACAGACTGAGCTTACCATGCACGACTCACGATCTGCCATCACAAATTCAGTCCTGCCACTACCTCGGATCTACTTCTCAAAACACGCAGAAAATATCACGCGCGGAAGAAACATATCATCATAATAACCATCGTCGTCGTCATCGTCGTAGGGAGAGCCAGGCGAAAGCTGCAGGTTCAAATCGATGCAGTTTGCAGTGATTATGCAGAGATGAACAGGCCTGCAAGAAATAGACTAGCGTGGACAGTTACGTCAAACGAGTCTTCGTGTTGAAGATCACCACCACCACCACCACCACCGCAGCAGCAGCAGCAGCAGCAGCCATTGCCGCCGCCAACCACGACGTCGACAAAAATAACAAAAACTGGGACACAAGCCTCTCCATCTTCTTTTTACCCACCATCTCTCTGCTGCTACTCTAGCCCAGTTTTGTTCTCACTTACAAGGAGCAGCCTCCAGCGGTGGGAAGACTTTTTGAAATAATCTATACGGTGATGTAAGATCCTTGGTACCATAACCTGCAGTCACTCACACGGATAGGCCCTCGTCTGGACAGGAAAAAAAAAAACCACGGGATTTTGCGTGATACTCAATAGCGTTAAAAAAGTAGTATTGTATAGAATGGCTGCGTGGTGTAATAAGTAGGGTAAGGTCTTCACATGTGGAAGGTTGAGAGTTCGAAACTTGTCTGATCTTTAGATTTAGTTTTAAATCCTTGTCGAAATGACTTTGATAATTATTTTATTTAATTAACTGATAATTATTTTTTATTTCTACTCCTTTGTCCCATCATTTTAATCACTGTATGAACTTTTGCGTTTGTTCTCCTTTTTTTCTTTATATTATTGTTTTCCCATTCGGAATTTTTATGAATGTGAATTTAATTATATTTATCTATTATAGTATTAAATTAGTTGATAATACCAATCGATCAGCTGAAAAACAGAAACATGAAATAATCTATTTATATTAAATGTACAATGGTGTCAAAAATGTATTTTTCGTTACAAGATGTGCATTTTTTATGGCAATCGTCATACAAACATTTAATTCATAGTCTAAAACGTGTAATGCACTAAGGACAAAATAACGCAGAATGAAATAGGGGATTACAAGTAAAACGAAATTCAAGCAAAATGAGGAATAAAAATAAAGAATGCAGTAACATGGATGAAAAAATAACATGATTAAAGGAAAGAAATTAAATGGAAATTAATGCATGAAATTAGTTAAAATCACGCGAACAAAAAATTTAAACTGAAAAAGTCTGAAGGGAAAAATGGGAGGAAATGAAGTTGGTATGATTATTAAAGTGATGTAACGAGGGAAGAAAAATAAAAAATTACATTTAACCCTATTAATTGACTGCAGTGAATGATAAAAGTCATTTCGATAAAGATTAAAAAATTTAAAAATGTAACGCAACTGACAAGACTGGAACCCACAACCTTCCACATGCAACGTCTTTATTTTATACATTATGCCACACGACCTGTACGAACAATACTACCTTTGTAACGCTACTCAGCGGCACGCATCCATTACCGGCGAACCACGGCCCACCAGGGAAAATCGCTCGGGTCTTAACCTACATGGTTTCAAAAAGTCGATCACACCGATACGGACCACTCCTTCTTAAAATGGTTTGTCACTCCTTTTAGCTACTTTTCTATTGGTCTACCCTTGGTTTCTTGGTGTCTTATCTTCATCTCGTACATCTTCCTACTCTTCATCTCGTACCTCTTCCAACACATTCACTCCTCACCCATTCTCTTTATAAATAAAATATGGCGTTTCAGTCCTCGATCGCTATTCTTTATTTTCGATTACCGGTTTCGGGCTAGCTGCCCATCTTCAGATCATATATTGTAGTTACAGAGTAACTTGTCCGTACAGAACACTCGGTTCGCTGTCATAAGTATGCCAGTACCTCGTCTCCTGTCTTCCAAACTTCGCAGAAGCTCTCCTGCGAACCTTGCAGAACTAGCACTCCCGGAAGAAAGGATATAGCGGAAACATGGGTTAGCCACAGCCTGGGGGTTTAATCTGCCAGGAAGTTTCAACTGTTCGCGCCTTATTTGTTTTCCTTTACTTCATGAACGACGTTTCGGCGGCGAACAACACAACATACAGTATGTATGGTATATAACGTTCTCAGTTTTCTGGCGGTGTTCTTTGTTCCATATCATCACTCTCACTTATCTCCCAGTCATTTCTTCAACTTTCCTGTCTTACACAGCTCAGATAGTTGAAACTTTCCGCAGTTTCACGTTGCTTCTCAGCCAGTGTCATGTTTACCACATCTTGGTGTAACAATCAACTCAATTAGAACAACTTGATAGCTGGTAGAATAGAATCTGTGAGGCAGTAACGAAAATCATGGCTGGACAGCTCATTCGGTAACCGTTTCACCCGCGAAAGCCGAGGTTCCATGTTCAGTCTTGGTCCAGCACGCAGTTCTAAGTTGTCAGAAGTTTTGTGAACATGGCGTTTGTGCCGATTGGCGGAGGATTATTTTCCTACTGCAGGCTCATTTCGCCTTGGTCTCCCACCTGATCATGTCAACATTGACCACGCACTAAAATTAAAGAGGGAATAGCACAATATAAATAATATTAGAGTTTCAGTTAAACATTTACATTCTTTAATACATACATAAAGACATTCATACGAAGGGTAACCCATTTAATTATTTAGAAACCACTGAAATTAGTCGCAAAAGTGCTGTTACTGTGGAGAATCAATGGTTCAGGGGCCAGCAGACAGCGCTCTGTCAGAAGAGAAAAATCGCAAACGAGAACTCATGGAACACTTAAGAACATATTAATTAAACATGAAAATGAGGGAGGACGAACGAGTGAGCGTGCGCGAGAGAGAGAGAGAGAGAGAGAGAGAGAGACGGTCTAGTGATGGTACACGGCAGTAGACGTTGAAGACCACCTTCACGGTGGCACAGAGACGTCTGTGCTCCGGATGCGATCGTAATTGCGGGTTACCATCATAATTCCGATGTACCTAATCGTCGTGGCTAGCGGGTAACAAGACAGTCAACTGCTTTGTTCGACAAAACCGGCGGCCTTTCCTGAAATTCTGAGACCTTCCTTAGGCACTCACGTACAGTACAGAAGACTAGCGTCCAAGCTGTGAGTTTATGTGACCTCAAGGCTGTCTGTACTAGCCGTGGAGAAATTAAGCCTACATTGCCTGCAAGTGAAACCGGCAGATGTCTCCGCACTCAATGAAAACTGTCCAGAAAATGCTACTTTTACAGCCATCCCAACTGTGTCGATTTTCACAGCTTTGGAAAGGCTGCTCGGATCCGTTACGTTGCCACACTGACATCTATGGAAATACAGGTAGCTTGAAATAGTCTCAGGTGTATCCCTGTGCGAGGCATCGTCCAAGTCTCCACAAGGGTTTGTTTTTAACGGAAATAGCCATCTTGCTGAAAATTACTAACTTCTTAACAGAAAGGAATAATCGATCCGCAAAAATTATGGAAAAATAGCTCTTTATTTCCGTATCATCACCAGCTATTTAGTATTTATCATCTGCCCTTTGAAATGCACCCAGCTCCCATAACGATTGAATTGAGAACAGGTAGTTAATGAGGACGTTTTAGAGCTTTTATTTTGCGTTTTGAATTAATTTGGAGAGGAGTAAATTCAAATAATAATTGCAGATAACCTCAGCGGTGTTGTCTTGAGGATGATTTCTTCTGTTAACCATGCTCCGGATTTTTATCAGCTGCTTGAATAATGCGTAATCTTCCGTTTTAGCTACAAAAAAATATCACTTCGTATACTTGGAAACAGACGATACATTCCGTTTTCATCATAAGAACAATGGAATCAAACTTTTTTCTGTATAATCCAAATGACCAACAAATATCCACAGCCGATAATCAGCTACAAGCACTCTAACACAGCCGGCCGAAGTGGCAGAGCGGTTCTAGGCGCTTCAGTCTGGAACCGCTACGGTCGCAGGTTCGAATCCTGCTAAGGCATGGATGTGTGTAGTGTCCTTGGGTTGATTAGGTTTAAGCAGTTCTAAGTTCTAGGGGATGTGTGTAATGTCCTTAGGTTAGTTAGGTTTAAGTAGTTCTAAGTACTAGGGGACTGATGACCTCAGATGTTGAGTCCCATAGAGCTCAGAGCCGTTCGAACCACTCTAACACAGCTCCTGCTCACACTCCATTATATACATACCGGATTGGCCATGCTTCCCAAAACCAAAGACGCACATTTGCCACAGGTAAGTTTCCCTAACGTAATATTGTTACGAAAATATACCGACTGCGACAAATTTTTGTATATCAAAAAGGAGAAATTTATGCGTTATTTATAAATATGATGTGTGTTAATATATTAATGATCTTATTCAAATCCGCTTTAAATCAAATGTAACGTTCCTGGATGTCTATTCTTCTCGCAGCGACAGCATGTACGTCTTCAGGATGCATATAAGAAAATACGTAAGTTTTAAATAAGAAACCAATCTCCAAGTAACAAAGTCGAGCAGAAATAATGGGCTCCCATGCCAAAGTTAAACGACGCGTAAGTTCACAAAAAGCGGTATCAGAGTCTTCGCTTTAGAAATCAGGCATCGATAGGTTCAATAATGGCCACAGGACGTCTGCCTAGGATCCTTATACCTCGCATCACACACAAAATCAGTGACAAGAATAAACCTCCCATTAACAAACAGAAAATTCTATGCTATTTATGGTCCCAAAAGCTTTTCATGCTTTAGTTACACTAAAGAAGGGAAAGCAGAAAGGTGGAATGAGTGTATAGAGGTTCTATACAAGGGCGATGTACATGAGGACAATTTAATGGAAATGGAAGAGGTTGTAGATGAAGATGAAATGGGATATATGATACTGTGTGAAGAGTTTGACAGAGCACTGAACGATCTGAGTCGAAACAAGGCTCCGGGAGTAGACAACATTCCATTAGAACTACTGACAGCCCCGGGAGAGCCAGTCCTGACAAAACTCTGCCCTCTGGTGAGCAAGATGTATGAGACAGGCGAAATACCCTCAGACTTCAAGAAGAATATAATAATTCCAATCCCAAAGAAATCAGGTGCTGACAGATGTGAAAACTACAACTTGCAGTTTAATAAGTCACAGCTGCAAAATACTAACACGAATTCCTTACAGACGAATGGAAAAACTGGTAGAAGCCGACCTCGGGGAAGATCAGTTTGGATTCCGTAGAAAATTTGGAACACGTGAGGCAGTACTGACCCTACGACTTATCTTAGAAGAAAGATTAAGGTAAGGCAAACCGAAGTTCCTAGCATTTGTAGACTTGGAGAAAGCTTTTGACAATGTTGACTGGAATACTCTCTTTTAAATTCTAAAGTTGGCAGGGGTAAAATACAGGGAGCGAAAGACTGTTTACAAGTTGTACAGAAACCAGATGTCAGTTATAAGAGTCGAGGGGCACGAAATAGAAGCAGTGGTTGGGAAGGGAGTGAGACAGGGTTGTAGCCTATCCCCGATGTTATTCAATCTGTATATTGAGCAAGCAGTAAAGGAAACAAAAGAAAAATTCGGAGTAGGTATTAAAATCCATGGAGAAGAAATAAAACTTTGAGGTTCGCCGATGACATTGTAGTTCTGTCAGAGACAGCAAAGGACCTGGAAGAGCAGCTGAACGGAATGGACAGTGTCTTGAAAGGAGGATATAAGATGAACATCAACAAAAGCAAAACGAGGATAATGAAATGTAGTCGAATTAAATCAAGTGATGCTGCCGGAATTAGATTAGGAAATGAGACACTTACAGTAGTAAAGGAGTTTTGCTATTTGGGGAGAAAAATAACTGATGATGGTCGAAGTAGAGAGGATATAAAATGTAGACTGGCAATGGCAAGGAAAGCGTTCCTGAAGAAGAGAAATTTGTTAACATCGAGTATAGATTTAAGTGTCAGGAAGTCGTTTCTGAAAGTATTTGTATGGAGTGTAGCCATGTATCGAAGTGAAACATGGACGATAAATAGTTTGGACAAGAAGAGAATAGAAGCTTTCGACATGTGGTGCTACACAAGAATGCTGAAGATTAGATGGGTAGATCACATAATTAATGAGGAGGTACTGAATAGAATTGGGGAGAAGAGGAGTTTGTGGCACAACTTGACAAGCAGAAGGGATCGGTTGGTAGGACATGTTCTGAGGTACCAAGGGACCACTAATTTAGTATTGGAGGGTAGCGTGGAGGGTAAAAATCGTAGAGGGAGACCAAGAGATGAATACACTAAGCACATTCAGTAGTTACTCAGAGAGGAAGAGGCTTGCACGGGATAGAGTAGCATGGAGATCTGCAACAGACCAGTCTCAGGACTGAAGACCACAACAACAACAACAACAACGATTATTTAACTGATTAAATGCTGTCACAGTTCCCGTTACGTTAAGGTAACAAAAATGCATTGAGGACTTTTTAGTACGGCTTAAACGTGCGATTGACAAGGAGAGATCCCCAGCCGTGGGGTCGACTTTCTGAAATGATCTGTACAATAATACAGGTTAATGTCCCAGGTATCAAACTCTGGGACAGTGGGCCCTCATTTGCGAGTAACCGACGAAAAAAAATTCCAGATTTTCACAAGATGCTGTTCAGTTTTAAAACAGAGGTGTTCAACAAAAGGTTGTTGAGTGTAATGGTTAAGGCACAGGCTTCATGTTCGAGAACTTGTGGGTTCAAATCTCGGGAGTTGCTTTATTTTTAAATCTTTTTCGATATGACTTTGATCCTTATTCTCATTCGAGTAAATGGATTAAATGCATTTTTTATGTATACTAGGTGTTTCAAAAAGGGTTTTACAACTTTAAAAATTCATATAAATTTATTGAAAGAAGATATAGAGCTGGGTTTATGGTTATTCTGTAGGGAGCCACATCAAGTTTTTTTATATTAAACTAAAGATGTTGTATGTGTCTTCCATTGGTTATCCTGCACACATCCCATCAGAACATTTTCGTCCCAAACTCGCTGTAACACTAGATGTAACTTACTCAGTGGCGGCGTAAATTCTTGCTTTAAGTTCAGGTAGAGAAGCCGGCACAGGAAGTACAAAATGAACTCGAGTGGTGTCATGTCTGGGGAACGTGGAGGCCACGCAGTTGGCTCATCATGGCCAATCCATTCACCAGGAAAGCGGTCACTGAGAAAATTCCGCACGTCAGCCGGGTAGTGGGGTGGTGCACTATCTTGCATGAAGTAAACAATTCGTCCTTGATCATCCTCATCGATCTGTGGTATCAAAAATTATTGTAACATATTCAGGTATTCCGTCGATGGTTCTCCCACAGAAAAAAAGGGGCGGTACACTTTGTTCTTCCTCAATGCACAAAAAATGGTCAGTTTAGAGCTATCACGAACATGTTGCAATGTTTGATGTGGATTTTCACTGCCCCAAATCCTACAGTTATGTGTGCTAACCTTGCCACTTAAGGGAAATGTCAACTAGTCAGAAAAGATGATTTTCATCCTCATTTAATCGATTTAACATATTCGCACATAAATTCTTGCGAGCAATTTTATCAGTCTCTTTTATCACTTGTAGGATCGTCAATCTGTGCGGTTCCAAACGCAAACGGCTTCTCAACACACACCCAGCAGTCGTATGTGGGATTTGCAGTTCACGAGATGCACACCGGGTCGGTTTCGTAAGGCTGTTGACAAAACGTTGTCTCACTCGCTCAACGACGTCGTCAGATGTACTTGGACGACCTGATGATTATTTCCCATGTTTTACCGAGCACCCTGTGAACATTTATGCTACTCATAAACTAGGCATACTAGGAGGCTCTTTAGCGTACTTGGCACGGACATCACGCTGAACTGTCGTCGTCGACTTCGATTCTTGAATCCAAAACACACAGCTAGCACGCTCGGCATTCAGGAGCGCTAGCGGCACGGCAGTTGCGTTAAAGATGGCTGCCTTCACTGTGAATGCCGGACATTTGCCACACCGGACATTTGCCACACTTGCCCCTTCGCCAGGTAGCTTGAGTAGCGATCCCTCAGGTAAGGGACGCTCTTCCCCGCACTACCTCTGTCCGCTTTCAAACCGCCGTCTCCACATCTTACTCGATACAACCAGTACGTAAGGGACCTTCTTCTTCGACATCTTGGCCAAATACAGAGCTTCTTTTCCGAAATCGAAATATTTATAACTTTTGGGAAACGAAAGCAATACCGACGATTATGTCAGTATGTAATTAGTTCTGCCAAGTATAAATATAGATTCCTCTGTCTGTACGGTAGCTTCCTTTCACGCTTACTGATTGCGATAGAAACAGTCCATCGGCATGGGAGCAACAAGAAAGGAACGATGAAACGAGAATGCGAATGTACGCTAATCATTTCTTTTTGACCACTGCATTTGTGCCTACTTTAATTACTACAACTGCATACCCAAAAGACAATAGGGAAAGAATAAATGGGTTTATGAATGTTTGAAAAGAAGAACGACGTACTCCATATTAATTTACTCTCTAAAAACATTAGTTAATAACGTGTAGCGGGACAATGTTCAAAACGTAACTGAAAACACGTTCACTAAATAGAGATAAGAAGATCTATGATTGATATGTCATCTAAAGTCGACTTACAATTTTAAAATGTTAGAAATAAGGAAATGAAGTAATACAGAATGCTACGCTTGTAACGTATATTGTTGTTCGACATTGTTTAGCTCTGGTATTCACAGGGTCACAGAGAAAGCATATTAGGTTCTGGAGGGAAACGCCGTAATTGTAATTATCTGCACTACAATAGAAACAAGAAGGACAACTTAAGGGAAAATAATGTAAGCACACAATCGACTTTGAAGCAGACAGTTCTGTGACTTAGTATGGGCAGAGGTTATATTCGACAACCGGAATAAATTAATAACTGGCTCCTTTTACCGACCCCGTGTCTCAGATGAAACACTTGCTGAACAGTTCAAAGAAAGGGAAACTTGAGTCTCATCACAAATAGGTACTCTACTCATACAATTATAGTTGGCAGTTACTTCAATCTACCTTCTGCATGTTGACAAAAATACAAAATGGCTCTGAGCACTATGGGACTTAACATCTCTGGTCATCAGTCTCCTAGAACTTAGAACTACTTAAACCTAACTAACCTAAGGACATCACACAACACCCAGTCATCACGAGGCAGAGAAAATCCCTGACCCCGCCGGTATTCGAACCCGGGAACGCGGGCGCGAGAACGCTACCGCACGACCACGAGCTGCGGACCGACAAAAACACATTTTAATACCCTATTGTAAATAGAAAACAACTTCCGTAATTGTTCTAAATGCTTTTTTTAAAATTATTTTTAACAATTAGTTGACGAGGCCATTCAAATTGTAAATGGTTACGCCGGCCGCGGTGGTCTCGCGGTTCTAAGCGCTCAGTCCGGAACCGCGCGACTGCTACGGTCGCAGGTTCGAATCCTGCCTCGGGCATGGATGTGTGTGATGTCCTCAGGTTAGTTAGGTTTAAGTAGTTCTAAGTTCTAGGGGACTGATGATCACAGATGTTAAGTCTCATAGTGCTCAGAGCCATTTGAACCATTTGTAAATGGTTACGAAAACACACTTGAACCCTTAGCCACAAATAATCCTGAGCATCACGACGGATACAGGGATTAGTGAACACGCAGTCGTAGCGAGGCTCACTTCCGTAACAAAAAAATTCACCAAAACTAAATGCGAAATATATCTATTTATAAAAGCAGCTAAAAATTCGGGTGACGTCTTTCCAAGAGGTAGTCTCCAATCCTTCCAAACTATGTAAATTAAGACCGTATGTGGCTTAAGTTCAAAGAAATAGTATCAACAGCACTCGAGATATTCATACTAAATAAATTAATAAGAGACGGAACTGATCCCCCATGGTACACAAAACACGACAGAAAGCTGTCGCAGGAGCACCGCAAAAGGCACGTATAATTTACAAGGGGAGGCCGCCAATTGTGAAATTCAGATTCGATTCATACTGCGCATAATAAAAGGTCATGGCCAGAGGTGTAATGTGGCAAAGCACCAAGATGCACTTCTCAGCCGTTGTCGAGAAAATCGACAGTTAAAAGAAGCCGTTGCGGTGAAATACTCTCTACGATTTATAATTTCCTACAGCGTCGTGGCGCATATAACAAATACTAAAGAAAAGTTGCATGGCGCGAGATTCGATCCGGCGACCTTCGGATTACGAACCCGAGCGCTTACCGTTGCGCCACGACGCTGTAGGAAATTGTAAATCGTAGAGTATTTCACCGCAACGGTTTCTTTTAACTGTCGAGTTTCTCGACAACGGCTGAGAAGTGCGTCTTGGTGCTTTGCCACATTACACCTCTGGCCATGAGCTTTTATTATGCGCAGTATGAATCGAATCTGAATTTCACAATTGGCGGCCTCCCCTTGTTAGATGAACGCAAAATCTCAAAGATTGGTGAAGTTTTACTGAGGCTCGAAATTTGGTGCGGATTTCAATGCGGGATGCATTTAATAGCTTCCACAACGAAATTCGCTCTAGAAATGTGGCGGAAAATCCAAAGAGATACTGGACCCATGTTAAGTAAACCAGCGGAAAGGCTCAGTAAGTTTTAGTGTGCGACAGCGACGGTAATGTTACTGTAGTCAGTGCCACTAAGGTGGAGTTAGTAAATGCATTTTCCGAAATTCCTTCACCAAAGAAGACGAAGTAAATATTCCAGAATTCGATATGAGAACAGCTGCAAACATAAATTAGAAGTAGATATCCCTGGTGTTGCAAAGCAACTGAAATTACACTGACAGTGACAGAGGAAATGATCAAATATCTTTTCAAAAAGTCTCTAATCTATAAGAAAAGTAGGTCTAATACATTTCTTTCTGATGTTCTTTAGTAACAAATAATTTTCAGTAGTAAGCTCCTTGCTTTTACTGACCTGTTTAAAGATAATCAACAATTTAGTAAGAAATTTTAATTTTTAAAGGACTATATCTAAATGTACTTAAGTAGATTTACATCTACTATAAATGTAGGATCAGATCAGTTTTGGGATGTCAGTTTTAGGTGCAATTCAAAGGTTCAGTTCCATTTTCTTTTACAGAAGCGTATACTATCAGTTTAACAAACCATGATATTTTAGGTGATAGTTGCGATTCTGAAGCTTCAGAAAATTATTTCAGAACTCACAATTATTTAATACTATGGCCATAATATTGGAAGGTAGAAAAAAGTTGTCTTAACGTGACAACAATAAGGATAGTTTTGTGAGGCTTGAAACACTTTTTAATTTTTACATTAAAGGTTGATTCGCATCACACTTTGCACAGGCTTTGGATCGTGAAAATGATAAATGACCATTTACCATTCTGGTGTGTGTAAAATCAGCCTAAACACGCTGAACTAATGTACATTTTATTTACAATTACAACTTAATATTAGCTCCGATAATGCTGCTTCAATGTTTTAAAAATGTATCCATCTGCGAGGACTCAGTGGTCTTCATAGCTTTTAATACATTTTTAACCGATTTTAGTCCAATCTATGAATATGGGCAATGGCTTTCAAGCAAGGCCTAATGTTGCCAGTCTCTTCATAATTCCTCACGATTCTCTCTATCCTGTCGTCCAGCTCCAAGTACTTCTTCTTCCTCTTCTTACCTTCAAGATTCATTTCCAATTTCATGTACATGCAGTTTGTGAGCTCTGCTTCCTTTTCCAAGCACTCCACCAAATAGTTGATTCTAGGGTGAGGGTTTCCAATAATACTATTTATTTTGTTGTGCCACCCTTCAACAGCATTCGTCGTTCGGTGCCTTTTTCCGTAATAGTCCCACATTTCTACTGCGATATCCTCATTCTCTAGCCAGTTATCCAAAAAGTAGTCAAAAAATTGAGAGAACCTTCCGTTATCAGGAGCTTCTGCATGAATCTCAATCCATCCATTGCTTACGTTCTCCGGTTTTACAACTGCCAGCGCTGCACACACGCTGACGTAAAGTCTTAAATCCTCGTTCTAGCGGTACTCCTCAGCTAGACCGAGAACTTTAGTTCTTCTCCATAAACTCTTCTTCATATGGAAATAGAATCCATATATTTCAGTTGTGGGAAAAACTTGACGAATGGTCGATATCGCAGCTGCCTCAAAGTCCACCTTTACTTGTTTAGGACACCACTCAGAGACTGCCTGTTTTATCAGACGAAACAGACGAACATATGTGTCTTATTAGGGTGTAGTGCAAATAGGAAGAATGTTTGTTTCTTTAATCGGGCCTCCTAAGTCTACGTGTATGGTGAAGGTCTGTACAAACTGCTTGCTGCATCTCTTAGATGTTCCATCCATAAAAAAATGGGCACATGATTTTAAAATTTCTGTTCCTTTGCTTCCACTAAAAATCATTATTCTCGCCTCTAATCGATCGTCTTCCAGAAGAAAACTACTGCCATCTCCCATTTTTAATAGATCTTCATGAAGATCAATTTCATAAGAGTTCTTAGGCTGTTGTTGGTTCTCTTCATAGATTCTGAATTAGGCATCACTGTAACAAAGTCACAAACTGTAAAATGTAGATTTCCCATTTCATCCGCGTATATCTCCGATAACTGTGTAGTTTCTTCTCGAGACCTTCTCTCCGCCCTTTCCACTTGCTTTCTCACTTTCAGAGCTGCATCGTCAGGTGGTCCACAGAGATGTTCTAATACGCTCAACACTTCTCCGTTCCTCGAAAGCAACTTTCCCTTGCAATGATCCGCTTTTCGGGGTAAGCACATCCATGTAACAACACCTTCTTTAGATTCCCTCTGTTTAAGATACGCGTAACCTTTGTAATGAGCAGGAGGCCTGCCCTTGTTTGTTGTAATATCTTCCATACTGATGTCACGTTCGGAACTTCGAAAGCGAACTGGGCGGCCGGGTGAGGAGGAGAAGGAGGTGGTGGAGGAGGATGAGGGGGAAATGAGGGGGGGGGGATGAGGGGGGGGGACAAGGGACTCGACCCTTCGGAGCAGGCAAAACCGTGGCAAATGTCCGGTGTGGCAAATGTCCGACACCAGCGCTCCTTACGATGCGATTGGACACTAGGGCACTACGCAAGACAAAATTTGATATACGTTCCTACAAATTGACACTACAATCACCTCTGTACTAAGAATTAATTTATATGAATTTTCAAATTTGTAAAATACTTTTTGAAACACCCTGTATTGCTTTGTCACGTCATTGTAATGAACGTTTTAACTTACATAATTGCTCTCATTTTTTTCCGATCATTCATTTTCCACTTGGAGTCTTTGTACTCATGAATCTATTTTTATTTATCTATCATAATATTTAAACATTTGAAACTGCTGTTGTATCAGCTGAAAACCAAAACAGGCAACTCTATTTACATTGACTGAGCAGTTGTGTCAAAAATGTATTTCTCGTTACAAGATGTACATTTTTTCGATGGTTAATGTCAATAAAACATTTAAAACATTAATTCTTATTCTAGTATGGACAAAGTAACGCACGTGAGATTTAAATGAAAGAAAGGGTTCTAAATAAAACGAAATTTAAAAAAATGACGAACGAAAATAATGAATGAAATAACACGGAAAAAAAACACGAAATGGTAAATCGGAAGGAATTAAATTGAAGCTAGAACATAAAAGTAATTTAAATCACATGCACCAGTAAGGATAGGAAGAAACAATGACAGCAATATGAAAATGGTAACACGTTGCTTAAAACAATGTGACAAAGCAAAAAAAACTTTTTACCCAAATAAGAGAATAAAACTAATGACGAAAGTCATTTCGATAAAGATTTAAAAACAAAAAAATTGAAAGAACCTAACGAAATCAGAACCCACAACCTCTCGCACGTAAGCAGCGTACCTTAATCGTTATAATGTGCAACCAATCTATTTAACATTACTTTTTTTTTAAGCAGAAGAGCATCACACGAGATTCAAAAATATTTTTCGTAGGTTACTCGTAAACGAGGGCCCACCAGGAAGGATGGCCGCAGAGTATGTGAAACTTGGGACCTTAAGCCGCATCACCGTACAGACGATTTCAAAAAGTCGATCCCACTGCTGGGGACCTCTACTTGTGAAATACTAAACGTGGCTTGAATGTGTTTAAATCACAGTCAGACTTTTGGAACTGTGCCGCTGTTCTAGCTGATGATCGAGTTTGAACCGCTCATGCTAGCTGGGGAGCTCAGGCGACTGTACTGCGGCTCGCGTGAGAGGTCCGCACAATGCGACTGCACATCGCCAGTTCAGAAAGACATTGAGCCAACAATGAGGTTTCCCTTTCCCAGTGGCCAAACCAGCGTGCTTTGAAGAGAGCGCCGTGGCGTGCCGCAGCGGCAGAGTACACGCGCGGCTAAATACGAAAACAGGCGCGGCCGCCCTACCTCGGGGGGTCGCCAACGGTCCCGGGCGGGCACATGCCGTGTTGACAAGCTATAGCCCTCCAGTTCCAAACACAGAAAGCGCTACTGTTACGTGCGATTTAATTGTACGCTCCAGTGTCTTGCCAACTAACAGCCAGAAATCGCATGGCTAGACTGCCGAATGCCGCTGCTTACTGACGACTAAATGATGCAAAACTGTACTCGCGGACGAGATGGACAGATGCCATGCTAGGGCGTCAGCAATGACAGCCCCAGGTGCTGCATATACCATAATGTAACACAACGAAAACTAAATGAAACAAGAGCTAAACCGAGGAAAAATAAAACGTGTTAGCTTTAGATTGGGGATATTCTTTCCCTCAGTTGGCTTAAAAGCACCTGTCCAAAATCTCTATTTGACATGTAATACCCTTCACCCTTCATGAAATTTGACAATGAAAACCCAAATGATCGTTTGCTTGTCCACACACAGAGTCAGGGCCGGACCCAAGGGGCGGCGGAGGAGGACAACCGTATGAACGCCGACTGCTGCAGGTTTTTAAATTTTAGCACTGTCCCAAAAGGATGAATTACGAAAGACAGTAAAAGTTTTGCGTAAATGAAAACGTGTTGAGAGTAGCTTGGAAATACAAATCATACATTAAGTCTAAAGTCTTACTGAAAATTGTCTGCGATACTATGAAACAGCTGACACAGTGCTGGAGTTGCCAGTGCGCCTTCCAAAATAGCAACGCTTGCTAATTGCAATGTTGGAGCCTCAATTTCTGCCACGTGCCTACACAATACTTCAAATGTATCTACGTCAGCTTCAAAGCCCTTACAGCAGTCAAAATCTCTGTAATTAAAAAATAAAGCTATAGAATGAAATTTTCACTCTACAGCGGAGTGTGCGCTGATATGAAACTTCGTAGCAGATTAAAACTGTGTGCTGGACCGAGACTCGAACTGGGGACCTTTTCCTTTCGCGGGCAAGTAAAAATTTCATTCTAGAAACATCACTCAGGCTGTGGCTAAACCATGTCTCCGCAATATCCTTTCTTCCAGGAGTGCTAGTTCTTGGAGGTTCGCAAGATAGCTTCTGTGAAGTTTGGAAGGTAGGAGACGAGGTACTGGCGGAATTAAAGCTGTGAGAACGGGACGTGAGTCGTGCTTGGGTAGCTCAGTTGGTAGAGCACTTGCCCGCGAAAGGCAAAGGTCCCGCGTTCGAGTTTCGGTCCGGCACACAGTTTTAATCTGCCAGGAAGTTTCATATCAGCGCACACTCCGCTGCAGAGTGAAAATCTCATTCTAAAATACCTTTTGTTAGGCGTGCGCATAATTCGAGACAAATAGACTGAAGCCCGAAAGGCAAAGGTCCCGAGTTCGAGTCTCGGTCCGGCACACAGTTTTAATCTGCTAGGAAGTTTCAATAAAGCTATATGTTAACGTATGATGGCCTAACAGTTCTACTACGGCAACCTTCAATGCCTATAGCAGCAATGCTGAGCAAAGGTTCAAATAGCTCTGAGCAATATCGGACTTAACGTCTGTGGTCATCAGTCCCCTAGAACTTAGAACTACTTAAACCTAACTAACCTAAGGATATCACACACATCCATACCCGAGGCAGGTTTCGAACCTGCGACCGTAGCAGTCGCGCGGTTCCGGATTGAGCGCCTAGAGCCGCTCGGCCACCGTGGCCGGCCTGAGCAAAGGAACTTTGCCGTAAATAAATACAGAACAAGTAAAACATGCACTGCCCGTCAGATGACGTAGTCTTCTGAATCGAGTCATTCCTACTATGCGGCGTTTACACATGGCAAGACGTAAAACCTGCCTAACCTTATTTTGGAGCTGAAGCAAACGAAACTGCACAGCACGAACTGTTTATCCAGTTTCCACATATTACACTGTTTGCGTTCCAACAACTTTATTTACGAATTAAGTATTACCTTTCACTGCAATATATGATAGTGCTTTCAAAAGTCCTTGCTTTGAACCGTAAACCATGGTCGTCGCTTGTTGGAAAGAACGCCTTCTCCATACCAGGCCGTAGCCATTTTTCCATTTATGTACTACTGACACACTAAACAGTCACTGGCAATTTACGCAGTTTTTTTTTCTTCAACAGTAACTCGCTGCCTTGAGACCTTCCGCTTAGAACAGTAGATGCGGCGAAATATCGCCGACAATGCGGTAAGCAGCTGTGCTGGCAGCTACTGTAGTTCTGTTACTTCCAAACTCGAACAGGAGCATGGCTTTGTGCCCAACTGATTAAAAAGTACCAGAAGTCAACAACAGATCTGGCACGACTATGTGGGCTGGCAACGGTGTCGACTGAACATGAGCTAGCCGAATGTCTGGATTTAAACAAAGTCATAAAGGACTTCGCTGATGCCACAGCAAGAAAAATATCTGTATGCAAGGTACGTGAAAAAACATATGTTCATAATTAATTTCAGTTTTAATTTATTAATGTATGTATTGCTTCTTCATACATTTACTTACTGAAGATTATTTTGTAGGGTAGGCCTATGTTCGTTTTTCCTCACAACGAAACACACACATCAAAAAAAGTTTTGCATCACCTCGGTTCCGAGAGTTACGGAACCAGTACAGAAAATTGGAATAGAGATCAACTTAAACATCATTTCCGCCCTTTTTATTGCTCATGAAAACCACACACTGCATGTTGTACCACCATATAGCGAGACCTTCAGAGGTGGTTGTCCAGACTGCTGCACACACCGGTACCCCTAATAGCCAGTAGCACGTCCTCATGCATTGATGCATGTCTGTATTGGTCGTGGCATACTATCCACAAGTTCATCAAAGCACTGTTGGTCCACATTGTCCCACTCCTCAACAATGATTCGCCATAGATCCCTCAGAATGGTTGGTGCGTCACGTCGTCCATAAACAGTCCTTTTCAATCTATCCAAGATATGTTCGATAGGGTTTATGTCTGGAGAACATGCTGGCCACTGTAGTCATGCGACGTAGTTATCCTCAAGGAAGTCGTTCAGTTATTCACACGATGTGCACGATGGGGGGGGGAGTCTGTCGTCCAAGAAGGCGAATGCCCCACCTATATGCTGCCGATATGGTTGCACTGTCGGTCGGAAGATGGCATTCACGTATCGTACAGCCGTTACGGCGCCTTCCATGACCGCCAGCGAAGTATGTCGGCCCCGCATAACGCCACCCCAAAACAGCAGGGACCTCCATCTTGGTGCACTCGCTGGACAGAGTGTCTAAGGCGTTCAGCCTGACCAGGTTGCCCCCGAACACGTCTCCGATGATTGTCTGGTTGAAGGCATATGCGACATTCATCGGTGAAGAGAACGTGATGCCAATCCTGAGCGCTCCAGTGGCATGTTGTTTGGCCCATTTGTGCCGCGCTGCATGGTATCTATTGCAAAGACAGACCTCGCCATGGACGTCGGGAGTGAAGTCGCGCATCATGCAGCCTATTGTATACAGTTTGAGTCGTAACATGACGTCCTGTGGCTGCACGAAAAGCATCATTCAACACGGTGACGTTGCTGTCATGCTTCCTCCGAGCCATAATCCGTTAGTAGCGGTCATCCACTGCAGTAGTAGGCCTTGGGCGGCCTGAGCGAGGCATGTCATCGACAGTTCCTGTCTCTCTGTATCTCCTCCATGTCCGAACAACATGGTTTTGCAGAATGAGATTTTCACTCTGCAGCGGAGTATGCGCTGATATGAAACTTCTTGGCAGATTAAAACTGTGTGCCCGACCAAGACTCGAACTCGGGACCTTTGCCTTTCGCGGGGAAGTGTTCTACCATCTGAGCTATCGAAGCACGACTCACGCGCGGTCCTCACAGCTTTACTTCTGCCAGTATCTCGTCTCCTACCTTCCAAACTTTACAGAAGCTAGGAGACGAGATACTGGCAGAAGTAAAGCTGTGAGGACCGGGCGTGAGTCGTGCTTCGGTAGCTCAGATGGTAGAGCACTTGCCCGCGAAAGGCAAAGGTCCCGAGTTCGAGTCTCGGTCGGGCGCACAGTTTTAATCTGCCAGGAAGTTTAACATGGTTATGGTTCACTCCGAGACGCCTGGACACTTCCCTTGCTGAGAATCCTTCCTGGCACAAAGTAACAATGCGGACGCGATCGAACCTCGGTATGGTTGAACTACAGACAACACTAGCCGTGTACCTCTTTCCTGGTGGAATGACTGGAACTGATCGGCTGTCGGTCCCCCTCCGTCTAATAGGCGCTGCTGATACATGGTTGTTTACATCTTTGGGCGGGTTTAGTGACATCTCTGAGCAGTCAAAGGGACTGTGTCTGTGATACAATATCCATAATCAACGTCTATCTTCAGGAGTTCTGGGAACCGGGGTGATGCAAAACTTTTATTGATGTGTGTAGGCTGCCAAATGTCACCCGCCTGTGCAAACCCCTAGCAAGAGGGGTTGTTGCACATAACATACTCTATTCACCTTTTTTGTTCCCTGAGACCCTGTTCTGCTCGGAACACTCTGACAGAATTCGGAACGTTCCGTGCCTTTTGCAGTTTCTGCTAAACCGTGCGATCTACCGATGTTCAGCGCTGCAGTAAACAGTCGTTCAGTGCGCGGTGAACAGCTGTATGTTTGTTTGTTTGTTTGTGTTTGTTGTCTGCTACCAGTGTATGTGTCGCATGTAAAGATAAAGGTCCATGGATGTAAATAGGAAGTTTCACGAAACGTGTCGTTACCGCGCCTCATTTACAGCACGGCAAGCAATCAGCTAGAAGAGCAAACCATGAGCTTTGAAAGTACTGCGAGACGTCTCCTCGCCCCTCTACTTACCGCTTGTTACTCTCCCCGTGACGGTCACGATATTCCTCCCTCCGCACCCCACGCTTCCCTCTGGGCAGGTAACAAGAAAGACTAAACAGGGTTTAGTTATACGAGAGGGGGTGGGGCTGGGAAAGTTTCTAGCCTAACAAATAAAGAATACAGAAATTTCATAACACCAATTCATTTTTCAATATAATACCCAGGTACACTAATACATTTGCAGGCAAGCTCATAACTTCTGCAAACCACTGAAACAGAAGGTTTCGATTTCGAGTCCAACCAAGCGTTCACTGCGTCGCCATTGTCAAATGGTCGTCCTTTGAGTTCTTTTGTTAGGTTTGGGAGAAGTGAAGTCTGATGGAGCAAAATCTGGAGATTATGGCGGATGACATTTCGAAACCGCAGTCACGCAGTTTTTCCAGTGTTGCGAGGGCTTTGTGGGCCGGTGTGTTATCCTGATGCGGAAGAACTCCGCGCGCCAATTTTCTGTGCCTTTTTTTTCTTTATCTCTTCTCTCAAATGGTTCAAATCGCTCTGACCACTATGGGACTTTACATCTTAGGTCATCAGTCCCCTAGAACTTAGAACTACTTAAACCTAACTAACCTAAGGACAGCACACACGTCCATGCCCGAAGCAGGATTCAAACCTGCGACCGTAGCGGTCGCGCGGTTCCAGACTGAAGCGCCTAGAACCGCTCGGTCACAAACGCTCGGCCACTCCGGACGGCTCTCTCTTCTCTCAAACGGCGCAGGAGAGTGCAATAGTATGATGCATTGATAGTTACGCCCTTTTGCAAGTAATCCACCATTATTACTTCTACATCCCAGGAGACCTTACCGGCTGATTTTTGTACGCGGAATTCTTTTTGGGGTAGGGGATGAAGGATGTTTCCATTATTGTGACAGTTGTTTTGTCTCAGGATGAAAGTGGTGAACCCACGTTTCGTCCACTGTCACATACCTTGCAAGAAAGCCGTCTTCATCCGCTTCAAACTGGCGGACGATTTCTGCACAACACTGCACGCACTCCCGTCTCTGATCTGCATTCAAGTCTTCCAGGACCCATCGAGACGAAAATTTCCGCATTTCCAAAACATACATAACAATATCATGAGCACGCCCATGGGGGATTGCAAACGTGGTTTCAATGTGCTGCAACGTTCTTCGACGATCCTGCAAAATCGTATCGTGAATTGGAGTCAGTGTTTCATCAGTGGCATCGGTGACAGGCCTTACGCTCCTTGGCGCATCTTCCACACTCGTTCTTCCACGTTTGAAGTCGGACTCCCTAGTATTGCACGAGACGGAGCACTGCCCATAAGTGTATTCCGCATCTCCTCCGCAATTTCCTTGGGCGTCATTCCCTTCAAATGAAGATATTCAATCACAGCACGATCCTTGATTCTCTCGATATTCGCCATTTTGCTTACACTACGGTATACAACGTATCCTAGCGGCAAAACTAAAGAAACTCAAGCCGCGAAATCTGAACTGCATACCCACAAAGGGTCACCATAAAAGTAGGTGGTGGTGGTTGTACGAGACATTACGGTAACTGTCTCGGGCTAGATACTTTTCGACCGTCCCTAGTATATTCTGCGTGTGACATAACATAATTCTGACTGACATTATTAATGTTAGAGTTATAACTCAAATTGTATTACGGTCACAGTTTCGTTGACTGCTACTGCATACCTGTCTCTTGTCTTAAAGACGTATTCACGTCAAAAAGGCGTGTGAGTAAATCTGATATGTGAAAATAGAGCGCCATGGATGAAAGACATTGTGGAAAAGGCCGACTATGCCTGACAATGCGAGGAGAGGGGAGGGGAGCGGTGTTTGAAACTTCGCACGGGGCGGCAAATTCCTTTCATAAAACTATAATAATTGTGAAATAAAATGCTTCTCATTTAAAATAGAAACAGCTGAACAGAAAAAGCCAATAATCCACCACCAGCCAAATATCTCCTACGAATTACACGATGCATCACTGTCTTCAGCAACACGCACTCATACTGCTTACTGCACCACATTTTTCTGATACATCTATTCACTGTACATTAGGCCAACATCTCAGCCTTTTCTTATCTCTTGGAACCCAATAAATAATTTCCTTTGTCAATCTCTCATTAATTCGCTTGGCTAAATTTCCCATCTAACAACAAAAGGACTTCAGAAAGTAAGTTACACATGTCGTCCATGGTAAGACCATTGCGCAACAGCAGTGGAGCATTATCAGAAGAGAGTACTCGTTCTGCGTTTCCTTCAGAGACAGTTGTGTGGCGGTAAGGGTAACTGGCGCATCACAGTGTGGGAGTGAAACGGGGCGGCACCTCGGAACGTAGTTGCATGTTGAAGTACGTGGGATAGTACGCTTGTTGTGGGCCTCTGCATATTACAAAGATTCACAGTGAAATTCTTGCCGCGAGGACGTGCGTGATGCTGATTGTGAAGTCCACATGTTGCACTATGCGATATCCATTTTTCGGCAAGCTTCGAGGATACCTGGAGGGAAAGAGATTGTTCGATGATGAGGACGTCTATACAACGGTTCTGGAAATGTTCTATGACCAAGGGGCGGATTTCTATTGTCGATGAACTAAACGATTGGTAGAACGTTTCGAATGTTCGGCTGTTTGAGACTTTCCCAACGTGACTGCTTCACTGGTTCACGAACGTCGCGTTCGATAATTTGATGGAAGCTGTGTTGTGGCGTAGCAAGACAGCCACGCCACGGAAGTTGCCGAAAGGCACGCGTTTAGCAGGCAAGAGATAGGTCTGTAACAGGATACGTAATGAATGCTATAAAGAAAAGTACGTAGCTTCTGTAATACTTAACTTTAATCCATCCTTGGTACATCGCTATTGACAATATAACTGAGACTCCATAGATACATGCAATGTTACTAATGGCGCCTTGCTAGGTCGTAGCCATTGACTTAGCTGAAGGCTATTCTAACCATTGGCTCTGCAAATGAGCGAGGCTTCGTCAGTGTAGTCGCTAGCAAAGTCGTCCGTACAACTGGGGCGAGTGCTAGTCCGTATCTCGAGACCTGCCTTGTGGTGGCGCTCGGTCTGCGATCACACAGTGGCGACACGCGGGTCCGACATGTACTAATGGACCGCGGCCGATTTAAAGCTACCACCTACCAAGTGTGGTGTCTGGCGGTGACACCACAAGCTGCACAATATTTCAAAGAGACAGCTCCTCGTCATCTTCAAGCGTTTACTGATCTATTCTTGCAATGGCTCGGCAATATACAGGCTGCCTCGCTAAAAGAGCGCAAGCGCGAAGGGGTGGAGCTGTATCATCATCGTAGACGAATCATAGAGCACGGCGACATACAATGTCCCCTGCCGGAGAGTAGGGCCACTGTCTTCGCAAGCTCGATGCGGGAAAAGAGCGCGCGCGCTGAGGGCTGGCGTCCAAGTGTGCGGTTTCAGATTCCCCGTCTGTGTCGACTCGCATTTGTTCGTCTGCGGTCGACGATGCCTTAGTACCGCCAATGCTGATTCCCATGCCTTGCTGCGTTGAAACCCCGTGTCTCTTAATTAGATCGTTACTTATACGTATTTCGACTGTTTCTTTGATGATGGAGTCCCAGTATGTGGAAGCGGAATAAAGGATCTTTGTCTGTCCGTAGTTCATGCTATGTCGGTGTTGAGACAGTGTTCAGCCACAGCAGACTTTCTGGCTGGCCCAGTCTGGTGTGGCGTCTATGTTTAACGCATCTACCCTTAACAGTGCGACATGTCTGGCCAATGAATGGTTTCCCACGCTGGCACGGGATTTTATATGTAACTCGTCTCCTTAGACCTAGGTTGCTTTTAACAGAAACCAGCATCGTTTGCACTCACGCTTTTGAACAGCCTGCCGATCTTAAACAACACGCCACCAACACTGGTAGAAAAACCATCCTCGAGGAGTTCTCCGTTTCTTCTGGGTCTTCTAGAGCTTTAGTGTGTGCAGTTTGAAATGCACTACGAATCTTTTTAACAGAGTTTCCGTTTTGTATAGACAGTGAGCGAAGATAGTTCAGCTATGTTGATAAGCTCCCTGCATCTGAGATAACTTTAGCCCTATGAACTAGAGTCCGTAATGCGCCACTGAGTTGAGATGTGTGCTGTCAGCTCTTAGCTCGCACATACAGATCAGCGTGAGTTGGTTTACCAAACACACTGTGACTCAAGGAACTGTGATCTAAGAACAGGAGGCCTCCATTTTTCTCCACTTCCAGGGTGAAGCAAATTCTCGAATGGAGTTAAGATGATCCAAAATGCAGGAAGCGCTGCTGCCTCACGTGGCTAAGTACAAAGGTGTCCTCTACATATCCCCAGAAACATTTAGTGTCAATATCGCTGACTGAAATGCTTTTTTCTCAAAGTCCTCCAAAAAGGTTAGCTACTACGAGAGACAACACCGTAGTCTGCTCAAAATATTATTCATTAAATAAAAAGTGGAAGTAAGCATATGTCTGAATAGCTGAAAAATGTCCTCCTCGAACTTAGCTCCTATAAGGTGTAACGAATCAACCAGAGATACTCGTGTGAAGAAACAGGCCACATCGAAAATCACTAAAACGTCAGCTGGTTCGAGATGCAAAGTCTTCATTCCGTATAAAGTCTTTCGAGTTTCGAATGTGATGTTAACATTTTCCTACCAAAGGGCTCAGAAGTCAAGCCGTATGTTTCGCTAGGTATTATAGAAAAAATGTCGTGTGACTACAGCCTCCCGTCGGGTGCAAGTCTTTCGATTTGACGCCACTTCGGCGACTTGCGCGTCGATGGGGATGAAATAATAATGATTAGGGCAACACAACACCCAGTCCCTGAGCGGAGAAAATCTCCGACCCAGCCGGGAATCGGACCCGGGCCCTTAGGATTGATATTCTGACGCGCTGACCACTCACTCACCGGGGGAGGACGCAAGGTAATATGTTGGGGCTCCTATTTTGCTCACAATGGGGTGCAGCCCATAAAGTCATCGTGGAACTGGCGCTTGTACTCTTAACCTCTTTTTAAGATGTTCAGGAGCTGCAATAACACGTCAGAAAGCACCTGAAGATGATGAGCAGCTGTCTCGTTGAAATACTGGGCAGCTTCCGCAACATTATTCTACGCGACGCCCTTGAACCAGTGGGGCAGTTTCTAATGTTTTTTACAGAGACTTGGTCACTATGTTGAAAGATAGTACCTTTGTCACTTTTATACTGCAGTGCAGTATTCAATTAAAGTTACCTGGTCTGCCATAATAATGTGTAACTTACTTTCTGAAGTCCTCTCGTATTTATAACTGAAAGGTTCCAAATATATTTTTTCTCTGGACTCAGAAATTGTATTGTGAACCATTTCTTCCACACCCAGATCTAGTTTCACAATACTCAACACAATACTCTGCTTAAGTCTCTTCAATCCTTCCGTAAAATGTTTTAGCCGAGATTACATTTTATCTTTCAGTATTTTCATTTTCTTCCACCCTATTTCCAATTCTTTTTCTAAGACTTTGTTCTAGATTCTTTATTACCCCTAGCAACTTGTGGGGTGGTGAAGCAACCACATTCGCTCCCTTAAAGTAGTTAGTACGAATATATTTTTCAGCCACAACGTGTTGTAATGTGGACAAGAGGACTGCAAATTGCGAGTAGCACGTTTAGGGTGATTTTTAGATTGCTCATTTAAGTTATTTACAGGATCTTCTGGTGTGTATGAACACCATTTTTAAGAAAAAAAAAGAGACATCTAAAAACCCATTGCCCCACCAACTGATTCACTCGATCTGCCGAAACACTAATATCACATTAGGTTTCATTGACAATCCATATTCTACAACCTCTATCACAGGTTTCACTTCCAATTTTTCGATATCAAATATCTAATAACGAATTTTTTTTATGAATTTCTACTTTTTACTCCATCTCTGACCTCTTTGCAGCGGTAATCCTATTATATTTTACAAAACTTTTTGAATGACACTCCAGATTTGTAGGCTCAGGACTTTCAAGAATTCTTTAAACAATATTATGTAGCGGCGATCGCATTACGCTAGAAGACACTTTCTTGACCCAGCAAAATCGCTCACCACATATTGCGGTTTGGGCCCCTGAATATATTACTCACTCACAATACCGATCTTGTGGATAAGAAAACGTGCTTACTAAATATACATAATGTAAATAGTAAGCACGATAGTGCTGTGAATGGCTCGATATAATATAAAGAACTCGGTATTATGAATGGTGGAAAAAATCCCACGATTCGATCCGTTACACATCATTTCATTTTCGCTGTAGTCCTAATTATGTCTTACATTTCACTGGGTACTTTCACCCATTTGTCCATTTTCCAGTTGCTCAAATAACAAATCTCGGTATCCGAATCGATAATTGTGGATCTCCGTGGTTCAAATACGCTACACTACGACAGAGTTCTATGAACAGGTTAACAAAACGAACAACAACAAAGATTTCGGTAACCTGTTACAAATCCATGTTTCGCAGGGGAAGTACAAGATGACGTGTTTCATGAATCACTGAAGTACATGAACTTGCAGTTCAGAAGCATGAACAATGTTTATCAACATACTCCTCAATTTAATGTATTAGGTTGGTGCATAACTTCATAGCGTTTTTGTTCTGCATATTGGTATTCTGATTGCTATGCGTTTATTTATCGATTGTCATTTTTTTACTTTTATTTTACTGTTGCTATTTGAGTTTACATACTGTCGTTTTGTCATTTCCAGATAGTGAGAGGAGCTGTGGACGCTAGAAAACGGCGTATCAAGTGGAGAAATCGAACATATCCGACATATTCTTCTGTTTGAGTTGAAAATAAAATGAAATGATCGTATGGCATAACTGGCCGGGATGTCCCATTCGGGTTCGGCCGCCAAATGTAAGTCTTATTTCATTCGGAGCCACACCGGGCGACTTGCGGTCGATGATGAAGATGCAAAATGATGAGGACAACGCAACACCCAGTCCATCGAGCGGAGTAAATATCCGACCCGGCCGGGAATCGAACCGGGGCCCAGTGCATGGAAGGAAAGCACGTTACCACCCAGCTAAGCAGGCGTACCTGGCTGAGTTCATCAGAAGGCCGACAGCAACGGAGGCAGCCAGAAACATTTGCGCCATTGCACAGAGCACGTCAAGAAAATGGTTTTCTCGTTTTGAGGAGGATTGTTTTGACTTTACTGACCCTCCACGATCAGGAAGACCTTTGGGGTTTGGTGAAGATCATTTAAACACATTAATCCACCACGATCCACGTAAGTGTTCTCGAGAACTGGCAAATGTAACCAAATGTGATCATTCCACCATCGTGCGGAACTTGCATGCAATGGGGAAAGTTCAAAAATCGAGTGTATGAGTACCGCATGCTCTAAGCCAAAATCACAAACATCAGTCGGTGGCCATATGAGCACCTCCGCTAGCAAATCAACTGATTCGTGAATAACACCGACCGTTCCTATTCTGTATCGTTAACTGGTTACAAGAAATTGTGTCTTCATACTGACATAAGGAAAAGATAAGAATGGTTCAGCCCAAACAAAGCAACAACTCCGGTACAAAGAACTGCGCGCATCCATGAAAGATAATGTTATTTATGCATCTGGTGCAACAGCGGTGGTATGGTGTACTACGAATTGCTTCCTCGAGGTATAACCATCACTGGTCACATAGTCACCAGTTGTGACGTCCTGCAGACGCAATCCAAGAACAAGTCCAGAAGACTGCGTGAATTGCTGCTGCTCCACGATAACGCACGCCCGACTGACAAAAAAACACTGTACAGGAGTTGGTTTGGGAAGTCATTCCACGTCCACCTTTTCACCTGATCTTTCGCCCTCAGATTTTCACCTTTTCCACCGTCTATCGTCTGTCGATCAACCTTCAAGGAACTTCCTTGCCCGACGAGTTCTTCACCTCAAAACCACGTGAGTCACAGTCGCAGAATCGAAAGTTACCCCATCGTTGACAGCCTGTTGTAAATAGTGAAGGAGAAAATATTATTGATGACTAGTCTCTATTATGTGTATCTCTTTTTATTATACTTGTGGAAAAACGCTACGAACTTTGCATCCACGCCATATTATCGGTATCTTCTAAAAACCGAAGAGTCGAGTGAAATGCAAACAGAATCAGTAAAAGAAACTATCAGTTCCGAACAAACCCCTGATAAGGACCCAAAAGAAGAAATCGAAAAAAAAGACCGGTAAAAGTGTGAAATGCCCTGCCAAAAAGCCTCCTAAGCAAGGTTCTAATAGCAAGTCAGGTACAGTTTTCAGTTCGGTGGGATTACAAAATAATTAATTATTTGAGGACTTTTACGGATACGCCTTATTTAAGTGCATTTTAATAAAGACTGCAGAGAAATGTTAAATTTGGAAAGTATTAATCACAACAACATGTATATAGTTTTTACGTTGATTTCTGGTGCTGTTGTCTCATGGCTGTAAATCGTCTTCATTTTTACTTCGCTTGTTCCTTGGTAGTGAATGTGTGTTCAACCATTCCATATTTCAAGTGATGTATATAATGTCGATAATCTTGCCGAAGATTTCCCAGAAGTTTTTATTGTAACTGGGGCAGTTTCTTTGAAATATGACAAATTTAGGAAAATTCTAGTAAGAAAATGGGAAAGCCTATCCAAAGTTCTTGGGACCGATCGCCAATCAATGGTTCAAATGTCTCTGAGCACTGTGGGACATAACATCCGAGATCAGTCCCCCAGAACGTAGAACTACTTAAACCTAACTAACCTAAGGACATCACACACATCCATGACCGAGGCAGGATTCGGACCTGCGAGCGTAGCCGTCGCGCGGTTCCAGACTGAAGCGCCTAGAACCGCTCGGCCACACCGACCGTCCGCCAATCAATCCTAGGATTTTTATCTGTCATTTACACCTTCTTTCACCTATGGCTCTGTTTCTTAAAGGGAAAAATGCTGAGATACAACAAAGTTCGGACTGCCGATTAAATGTAGGTCCCCCTATAATAGGCCAAGTAATGTTAGTTGAACGGTTAGAGGAAGGCAACGGTATACCACCTCCAATAGGACAGTTCCTAGCAACGCACTGTGGTGTTCAAAACAACATTGCAGTTGTTGACAATTTTATCTCTTTTTGTCAGCATTCAGACCTGTGCAGTAGGGGCTCTAGTAATAAGAAATGACAGCTAAGTTTTTCATTACTAGTATAGTGTATTTGTGTGTCTTAGTTTCTTTGCTATCAACGGCGCATCAGGGGTAAGTAGCATTTTCACATCACTCACCAACAGACAGGTAAAGTTTTTTAAAAGAACACATCTTGCTATATTTCTCTCTTCAGCTGCGTTAAACATTCTTTAAGATGCAAAAGGTATTCATTCACTTAGATCTTCTGGTTCTTTCTTCGACTTGGCGTTTTATGCAAAGTAAAATGTTACGAAACCAGACATACTGATGACAAACTAAGTGCATGCGATTCCATCTCGGTGTGAATGAAACGCTGCATGCAAATACATCGACAAACAGTTGCGTGATTGTGTGTTGGCACCTCTACTCTGATACAGCCATTCCAATCCTGGTGCTGGTAGAAATTTTCACTACCTCTGCTTGGCCAGCAAGAGGGTAAGACGTGGTGGCGTAAAGTTCCTCAGTATCAGAATTAAATTCCAAATGTGTTAACGGTGTCTCTTGGAATATATTATATATCTGGATGTGAGCTTCTCCCTTCCTGAAGAGGCGAGATGGAAAAATGCACGGCGTCTGCCTGCACCTGTCTCCAGAAAAATACCGCAAATGCTTAGATAATTGTGTGAACACACAATTTTCAATAAACAAAATACAACGCACACTGAAAAGTCTTTGTGCGTCTTTTGCGCAAGCAGAGAATCACGCTATACTCTGTTCGCCATACGAAAAACGTGATGCAAACAATCACAAACGCGATGATTTGTCAGAAGCCGTAACACACCTACAGTAGTGTTGTTACGCTCTTGGAAGTAGGTCCTATTTCTGTGTTAGATATCTTATTACTAAGTTACGTTAAATGAAACTTCAAGATATTATAACGTATTAACTGCCATCAACGTTTTTCTTAATCACGCTTTAGTTACGTAGTTTTTATTTCAAAGATCGTGTACGGTCACAGTCTCCGTACTGTTGCGCTGTTAATACGCAGTATGAAAATGTCTGAAGCTGCTTCTTGCTGCGTAGTTAAGCACGCACGTACAACACGGTTAAAAAGTGCCGAGAAATAGGTTGTTCTTAATGTTTTCCATAAATGTACAGGAAAAATCGGCGTGAAGTTTTCCGATGGCCTGTATTTGGTGCAGTTGAGATTCAAGTAAACAGTGCATGTATAGCGGAATCGGTGGCGTAGTAGACTGATAAACTGGTGCATTCACGGCTCGCTGGCTTACTCCAAATACTCTTTATTTGGATACCACAGATGTAGCCTCACACGAACCAGAGTGGTAAGCGTCGTAGAAACATAAAAAACAATCATTTTCATAGCGTCGAGCACGCCATACAAATTCTGAATTTTGACATTTGCCACTGTACCATTAAAATATGAACCCAACAGAACTGATCTGTCGCGACAAATAACAAGACTGTTAAGCTTCCAGTCGTAATGGAACTAACGCAAGCAGCTTTTTCACGTCACTGCTCAACGCTGGCGGGGTATATAACGGCACGTCATAAAAGAAGAGAAAATGCGGCGCCTGAGTGTCTTCGTGGATTCTGTTGTTAATCGACTCCACTTCAACGTATCAGATGACAGCTCCAGAACTGAAATGTATCACTCTTGTTTGCAATTATATTACTATGTTAGGTGAGAACGAGCGGTTTTTATGCTTTCCGTCTGGTCATCTAAGAAACGTGCGACAGTGCAGGAGTTTTGCCGTATATTATTTCATTCTCCTTCAAAAATTAAATGACTTTCGAAGCTATATAATTTCCCTGATCGTCTCTTTTTAAGTCTGAAGTGCAACTGCTCACTTCATTGCAGGTTAGTTGGGTCAGCTGACTGGCCAGTGCTGTCCAAGATAAATGCTCCGGCAAAGCTGTTGTCCCGCATTACCGCTCGGCCTATGTGTGTGTAACATAGCATAAAACGTATCCTTATAATCGTACTACACTGTACTGGATACAGCTTGGCTTCGCTCCACGTGAAACGGAACCTAATGGGATTCAAGCAAACGCGGAAGAATAGATGGTGTAATGTTTAACCAGGTTTATTCTTATGATGAACACAGTACAGGAGGCGGGCAGCAAGCGCATGTTACTGCTGTGGCCGTGGGCGACAACATCGTTTGGTGGCCAGCGCTCTCGCTGCGTTAGAAGCGGCGGACATACATGCACCTCATCTCCGGGGGAGGGTGAGGGGGAACTGCCGCAGCGGCCAATGTGTTCGCAACGACGAGCGGGGCTGAAGGCTTGGAGCGACGGTTAGTTGCTGCACGGTGTTAATCTGTTTACGTATGTGACTCTTACTTTGCAGAGTTTTTAACGTTGAATTTTCATCAAGAGTATGAGGGACTGACGATGCATTCTTCGGCAATATATATTATTTAAGAAAGGCATGTCTCCATGCTCGGTATTTGAGAAGATGGCAAGGGTCGGCGATTGAATGGATGGTAGTCAGAACATGCAACCAAACTGTATTCGGTTGAAGAAGTACATACATTTTCTACGAAAGTTACCTCCTTACAACACCTATGATCCGCTTCTCAAAGGACTATGTACAAATATCTTACTCTTTCTTGATATCATCCTACATAATGAAAGCTGTGAGTCCGATTCACGACTGAAAATCATGGCTGCAATTATATATAACAGCTATCAGGGCCACGGAGAGGTTCACAGAAGATTTAAGTAAGTTATCTGCATGAAGGTTGCATTCTATTCTATTCACATCCATCAAGTTAACACACTATATAATTACAACTAAAATCATAGACTGAATAGCTATTTAAACATCAATAAGCAGCGAGCAGCAGGATTTTTCCCGAAGTAAATTGTTCTTATAATAATTGCAGAAAGCATTTTGATCATTTTAGTTTCTAGAGGGAGACCACTTGCCACACGCATACACCCATACGAAATTAGGATGGCTATCTAAATATCAGGATTCAACTTTCTTAGAAGGCGCAAAATACATACCCTTTCACATTTGTGTGTCACGCTAAATTAAAACGGCGAAGACTGGCGTACCAGCTTGAAGAAGGCTTCTCAATGAGTCATCTATGGGGCGTGATCACTTTGTTGATACAAACAACGCAATGAAGCGGTTGGTGTCTCTTCCCGTGCCAGAGGACGGCGATCACAGCGGACGTAGAGAAAAAGGGCTTCCGCATTTCAAACGGACCGCTTCTTACGTGCTTTAGTGGATGACGACAGCATCTTGGCGGTTGAGTAATCCAACGCAGAGTACAGTGCAGACTACAACCGGGGCACTGAGTGTACTGATTAACAAATAGTATTACGCACGAAGTCCGTTGTTACAGTGCGATGTGTTATGGGAAGCAGGGCGTGCAAATATGTTCTCCAAAGGTGAGAGACATTTGGATCTTGTTAATTACAAGCAGCGAGCATGGCTGATCTGCTTGTTTTGTTGAAAGGAGGTGATAGCGTTTTTATTAATTTGTGAGCGTAGCTGATTTGGTTTATGCCATTTGTACAAAGAAAGTTAGCGTTGTGTGTGTCAATTCCTAAGGGACAAAACTGCTTAGATCATCGGTCCCTAGACTGACATACTACTTAAACTAACTTATGCTAAGAACAACACACACACCCATGCCCGAGGGCGGAGTCGAAGTTCCGACGGGAGGGACTGCACAGTCCGTGACATAACGCCTCAAACCGCGTGGCCACTCCGCGTGGAGAAAGTCAGCGTATTATTCATCCTGTGAAAGTTGTTCAAATGTGTGTGAAATCTTATGGCACTTAACTGCTAAGGTCATCAGTCCCTAAGCTTACACACTACTTAAGCTAAATTATCCTAAGGGCAAAAACACACACACACACACACACACACACACACACACACACACACACACACACACACACGCCCGAGGGAGGATTCGAACCTCCGCCGGAACAGCCGCACAGTCTATGACTGCAGCACCCAGACCGCTCGGCTAATCCCGCGCGGCTCCTGTGAAAGTGATTCACGTTGCACAGAAGCTTCTACTGAGATATACGCGTAGGTAGCCCGGTACATTGTTGACAGTAGCTTTTCGTAGATGGGCGTAGCCGTAGACTAATGTTTAGATGTGCGTGCTATGTGGGTGATCTTAATTAAGTCTCAGAATTGTCTTAGTAGTCTGTAGTTAGTTGCAGAAGCTATAAAGCTCTATTTATTGTCTTTTCCCGTGTGGTGCCAAGTGCCAAATATTGTAATTATTATTGTGGTTGCCCGATTCTGTGTGCTGAATGATTTTAACTCTCACTGAATTCTGTTTCATTATACTGGAGACATTTTAGTTGTTATTCTCTTGCTTCAGCCCTGCTTTGTAGAATTACTTTGGGCTGGAAGTTTATTTCTCTTTAACTGTTACTTTTCTGCTGTCAAGAAAATGTTATGTTTAATAATTTCGTTCTTAAATCGAGACAACGCCTGCACAACTCCAGGACAGACTCAACCCACACCCTATGCACCAGCACTAACTTGTCAATCATACGATATTTTCACATATTATGAAATTATGGCTACTGTTTATACTATATGTAGTGTGTCATAATTAAAAGCGAAAACCAACACAAATAAAAGTACACGACGACATAATATTAACGTACCAGTAAACATGCTCCATAAACGGAACGTTTGCGAGTTAATTACTGATGTGTGGTTACCAGGCAGCACTGACTCCAGTATGAAACGTCATCCCAGACAGTACAAATGAACTTCAAAAATAAACTGATGGAATAAGTCATCATGTAACTGACTAGATTTTCACTCACAGTCCACAGTCGGGGAACGAAGTATTTGTATGATGGGACCCAACGGCACACTCGGCTGAAGATGAAAGACGACATCTAAAAGTCTAAGATTAGGTTGAGCAGGAATTGAACCTTGGCCTCCCTACTGCTTGTCTTCGTGCTTGCCAAACACTACCTTGGCCAGCAACGTCCCCGGTCACTACCCGATTTGAACTTTTGGAGCATTATGGGCAGGGGCCCCAACCAGCTACAGATTTAGACGATCTAACATGGGAAAAGGTCAGAATTTGGCACCATATCTCTCACAGGACATGTAACAACTCTATCAATCAACGTCAAACCGAATGACTGCTTGCATAAAGACCAGAGGAGAACCATCGTGTTATTGACTTGCCCACTTTGTGAAGCTTTTTCACTTGAATAAGTCATCTAATTTTTCTGAAATTGTAATCATTTGTTTGTCTGCACATGCACGTCACATTTGCCGATTTCCGTACCATTCAGTTAATTCGTCCGTGGTGAGCGTTTTCTTTGTCTTACCTTGTATATCAAAGCTTTTATGTGTCAAGTGTTAATCTCCACAAACTCTGCAGCGAAGAAATTCGCAGTTTTAAGAACCTGACGTTACTGTTACACAGAAGCGTTGTGAGGCTATGAGGCCCCAAAAGGGCCGAAAACTAGTTGATGGTCTCAGAGGGTAAGTGGATGCCGTTCCAAATTTCTTATTCACGACTGTCTAATTAGAACAAAATACGGCACCGCCGTGCTACTGACTTCACGGACTGCAGCGTTTTAACAGCCACTTTCAGTCACTGAGTCTGCCACCGAATTATGACATACGTGAAAAGCATACTATAGCAAACCCAGGGAACTATATTAATACAAATTATAAGACTCGTTGGCTGCGGTATCTGCCAATTCATTTCCTTATTCAAAAGTAGCCTGCAACGAAGCAAAATCGTGCAAAGCTTATCCTTCCGTAGTGACCAGAGGAGCACATGTAGAAAATAAAATTTTATTTAACAGTCAATACACGGTGGTAAAAGGAAACACATTTAATTTCCTTCAAACTGCTGGTGTTTCACTGTTAACTCGTACATACGTCTTTTTCTTTTTATCGCCGCGTCTTGCATTCCGCGCGCAAGTAGAAGGAAGGCGATGTGTTTTATTATTCATATGCGAGTGATACGGAGTAACAATGTTTGCATTTTCCTTTTTCATTGTGCGTCACGCGGCTGGCAGAGAGAAAGCTGGCGGAAATATTTGCTCTTCCGTCGTTCCGGCCTTGCGCCGCTCTCCGAAAGTGGAGAATGAGAACACGTGTTTGCGTTAGCACACGATGAATCACATTAATATAAATGCTGCTGGTGAAACGTAAGGGGGAGGCCAGAGAGAGCCAGAGATATAGGGGGTAACGAGCCTGCGGCAAGTCGGAGATTGGCTGCAATAACAGCGTGCGCCACGACTAGCGGTGAAGTGTGGTACCACCAGCAGATGATCCGAGCGCGTATGTGAACTTCTCTCCTTCGTGCTTACGGGCACTGTGTTTCACTTATTTACATGTAAAACCAACTGCCATTCGGTACACAATTATTTTGCATGTCTTCATCGATTTCTTTAGAGCTCTACTGCAACGATACTGTCCTCTAAGTGTCAACATGGCTGCACATAATCAGCGTGATGCACAATACGAGGGGTGATCAAAGAGTGACTACAATTTTTGTTATTCTACTAGAATCTTGATTTGTTCATCAACATCAACTTTGTCCACTTCAAAGTAATCCCCCCTCCCCCCTTCAGATATAATACATTAGTGTCAACGCTTTTGCCAATCATGGAAGCAATTCTGGAACTCACTTTTCGTTATGGTGTTCAGCCCCTTCAGCGATACTGTCTTTATCCCATCAATGCTGGCAAAAGGACGTCCTTTTATGGTTCTCTTCAGCCTCGGGCATAGAAAGAAGTCGCAGGGACCATGTCTGGCGGATACGGTGATTGTTTTGTTTTGTTTTGTGTCGCATAAACAACTAAGATCATACGCGCCCATGTCAGGACCTTAGAACACTAACACGAAAAAGGTGTTAAAACGACTAGACGGCTGCGGTAGCTCAGACAACATACCAGTCTTGTTTTTTTTCCCTGATAAATCAAGAATAAACATTATCGTGATGCAATTTCCAGGAGTGGTTTTGCCACAATTCTGGCAGTTTTCTTTGAACTACTTCACACGAAGGCGCATAACTTCCAGCTAATATTCCTTGCTGATCGTCGGTCTGTAAGGCAGGAGCTCATGAAGCACTATCTCGTTTCACACGAAGAAAACAATGAGAAGAACCTTGACATGTGATTGAACTTGTCGAATTTTTATCTGTCTTCGCTTTTCAGGCAGTTTCCATTGGGACGATTTGGCTTTGGTTTTGATGTCACACCCATATAACCATGTTTCGTCTCCAGTTTTAACCTTCTTCAGGAGTTCTGGAACGTTGGCAGCTTCATTCAGCAGTTCCTGCGCGATGTCTACGCGACGTCCTTTATCGCCGAAATCAGTAATTTCGGAACAAATTTGGCTGCTACATGTTCCACGCCAAAAACGTCCGAAAAAAAAAAAAAAATTGCTTGACATGAGCCAAAGCATATCCCGACATCATTAGCAACCTCTCAGATGATGATTCGGCGATTTTCTAGAACCACTTTCTTTACTTCTTCCACATTGTCGTCAGTAATTGACGTGCTAGGGCGTCCAGGGCAGCCGTCGTCTTCTCGACCTTTTTGAAGCGTGTATACTACTTTTCAACTCTTCTCTTATACACAGTAGATTCGCCAAAACGCACAGTCAACATTTCGAATGCGTTGCTGCACATTATTCCATTTTTCCAAGCACAATTTAATTCACATTCTTTGATCCATGTTTTTCGAAAGTAAAAATTCGTCGAGCACTCGAAAACACTTATAACCTTTTCGAGTGTCAACAATAAATATTCCAAACTATTGAAAATGCAAACATACATCAGGAACTCATAGTCCTCAGTGGGCATATACAGGGTAATTGCATTTTCCGAGACACGGAAGAGGCGTCTACTGAAAGTTCCTCGCACACCTTCCCGGAAGTCGGGTATCCGATGATTCGTATGTGCAAGTCGATCCCACACGAAGTGGCTATCTACATCCTAACCATGTGATGTGACGAGACACCTGCAGTACTGCTAGGTTGGTCACTACAGAATACGAAGCCGACAGATCTTGTTTGAATCCACATACGGAATCCAGTACGAATCTCCAGATGGCACACGCGTGGAGGTGGCTGAAAACTTGTCACCGAGCGTGCTCGCCGTGAATAGTTCCTCTAGTAACAAAAAAATTGTGTTCAACAACTAATGTTGTGTGGGTCGACGCAAACTTGGCGCCACGCGCTCCGATTGGCCATGGGATTGCCCTGTTGCCATTCGTCGGTTGACGGGCAGCGCCGTTGTTGTCAGTTCACACATAGAAACGTCCCCCATCCCCTCTCTGCCAACGTGATACGCACACATGTCGTATAGGCCTTGCTGTTTGTCTCCACCTCACGTCAGAGGCATTCACACGTAAGCTTCGCTTCGGTGCACACACACGTCACCCGCGATTTAGTCTTACAGTGTGCATGGCAGCACAGTATTCGTTTGAAGAACAACGAGATATGGTTTTTGTTTATGGACCAGCCAACGGTAATGCGCATGAAGCTCGAGGATTGTATGAGGAACGGTATTCAGCAAGATGCCATCCATACCAGCAAACGTTTACAGCAATTCACTGGCGACTTAGCGAACATCCTAGTTAGCGGGATATTACGGTGATGCTGGAAGATCTCGAACACGGCGGGGTGCTGCATTTGAAGAGACTGTTCTCGAGCGCTTCGAGAAAGCACCTACTACAAGTACTTGAGCAGTTGGACACGACATGGGCGTCACTCATCGGTTAGTCTGGGAGGTTTGGAGGGATGACGGCCAGCATCCAATTAGTTTCCACCCTGTCCAAGACCTAAATCCTGTGGTGGACTATGAGCACAGGCTAGGGTTTTGCCGGTGGTTTCTGCGACGTGTTGCACGAGATCCCGACTTCCCCGGCATCGTGTTGTTTACCGACGTGTGCGCCATCAGGATGGCCTCTACAACACTCGAATGGGCCTGAGGAAATCCTCACGTTACGTAAGTACACGGACACCAGGAGCAATTTTCGCTCAACATTTGGGCAGGCATAGTGGGGGCCATCTGACGGGGCCGGTCCATCTACCTCCTCGACTTACCGGGGCAAATTACCTTTACTTTTTGCAAGAGACTGTTCCCGGCCTGATGGAAGATGTTCCCCTGTGCGCTAACAGCTATTGACGGGTTTGCTCCTGGCACGTCTTATCATGAAACTACAATGGATGTGTCGGGAGCTCGGCGGATTCGACCCAGAGTGAAAGGCTGGCGCGCCACCACCGAGCGGCGGGCTGCCCTGGATGCATCGCGATCTCCGGCATGCAAAGCATTCGCAGTCATGCGCTGTCCAGAGCATTCGGAACATGGCAATCCAGCGACCAATCGGAGCGTGTGTCGCCAAGTTTCCGTAGTTTAAAAATGGTGCGTTGTCGACCTACACAACATTATTAATTTTGGTTCCTACTGGCATCAGCTATCCACATTTGATGCTGTTACATAGGTTAGTATTACTAGTTTTTTTTTTTTTAAGACCACTTACTTTAGTAAACCTCAACGTGTGCTCCATTGGTGGGAGGCGGTATTCCAGTTCTCGCCAGGAGTTTCGTAACATGTGTTCTGTCACAGTACCCACAGCAGCTTGTATCGTAGCCTTCAGTTCGTCGACGTCAGCAACTGGTGTGACGAAGACTCTGTCCTTGATAAAGCCCCAGAAAAAAAATTCAAGGGGCGTAATGTCTGGAGAGCAGGGTGGCCAGGGTGTTGGACCGTTCCTTCCAATCCACGGATCCGGACATAACTCCCCTCTCCAGACATTACGCCCCTTTACTTTTCAGGCATTACTCCTCACCGGACAATGCACTGGCTGACGGCCTTCACTTAATGACCGAGAGCAGCGGCGTCTGTGTATCAATGTCAGTGTATACCCCATCAACAATGCGTGATATAATCGCAGAAATCAATGTGTGATATACGTCGAACGTATGCGTTAGAGCAGTGCGGCGAAACTTGGCGTTAATTTGCTACGGCAGCAGACGACCGACGCGAGTGCATTTGCTAACAGCATGACATCGCTTCCAGTGCCTGTCCTGGACTCGTGAACATATCGGTTGGACCCTGAAGGACTGGAAACACGTGGCCTGCTGACATGGGTCCAGATTTCAGTTGGTAAGAGCTGATGGTAGGATTCGAGTTTGGCGTGGACCCCACGAAGCCATGGATCGAAGCTATCAACAACGCACTGTGCAAGCCGGCGGTGGCTTCATAATGATGTGGGTCGTCTGGTCCAAGTGAACCGATCATTGACTGGAAACAGTTATGTTAGGCTACTTGGAGACCATTTGCAGCCATTCATGGCCTTCATGCTCCCAAACAAGGATGTCATGTCAGCAAACCACAACTGTTCGCGATAGATCTGAGGAACATACTGGACAATCCGAACGAATGATTTGACCACCCCGATGGCACGACAAGAATCACATCGAACATTTATGGAATATAATCGAGGCGTCAGTTTGTACACAACATCCTGCACCTACAACACTTTCGCCATTGTGGACGGCTATAGCGGCAGCATGGACCGGTATTTCTGCAGCAGACTTCGCACGACTTTTTGAGTCCCTACAACGTCCAATTGCTGCGCTACGCCAGCCAAAAGGAGGTCTGGTAAGATATTACCAGGTACCCCATGACTTATGTCACCTGAGTATACACTGCAACAGTCACTGAATTCAGTATTGTGAACGACGTTAAATGTGTTGCGTTCCCCGACAGAAACGTTTTGACAGTAGGTATGTTGATAGACCGCTGATTATGGACTATCTGAGAGAGGTAGCCGCTGACAGGAAACCTTCCGTAGGAAGAGCCCAGTTACAATCCTCGTGCACACTATGAAATGCGCCGCTGTCCGGTGTACGACGACAGACAAAGCGAGATCCGAAGGAAGCGAGCAACAGTGCTGTTTCGCGAGTCAGCGGACACGCCTTGAGGACGGGATGCGGGAGCGCCCAGCTCGTTACGCGCGGCAGGTGAGTCGAGCAGTCCCGCAGGGTGGCACTTTGTAGGCGTCGGGATGCGAGTCGCGACCCGTGCGCTGCGGGATTAAAGCGCGAGCAAGTCGGCACGGCGGCGGCGGCAGCGGCGTATGTGCCCGCCGATTTAGTGCCGGTCGAATGAATCGTGATGAGCTCATGCGAATTACAGGGCCTCTATGTATATAAGCAGCAGCCGGGCTGGGCCGGGAGGGACGCCGGGCCGCCGTCACCGCCCCGAGTATATGGATATTGCTGCAAGGTTTCTGTGTTATGTCTGGTATACAAGCACATCCATCCGTGATTGCATGCATGCACGGTCACATGTATTAACAGACACGCACACACGCGCTCGGACACAGAGAGAGAGAGAGAGAGAGAGAGAGGGATAGGCGGTCGCGACGCGCGCAGGAGCCGGCGCCCTCGGGGCTGCGTGCGTGCGTGCGTGTGCGCGCGCTCGTGTGCGTGCGTGGGAGGGCCTGGGGATGGCCCGAATCGCGGCCCCTATTGGACAGAGGGTGGCCGGTGATAGGAGGCAGGGGTGGTGGCGAGGGTAGGGGGAGAGCGCAGGGGGTGGGGGGTGGGGGCACGCAGCGCAGCGCCGCGCCAGCCGCCGATATATCGACTCGTGATCGGTCGCGGAGGAGCCCGGCTGCCTGTCAGCGGTGGCGGCGGTAGTGTGTCTGCTTGTGGTGGCGCTGCTGAAATCTCCACTCTGTGGGATGCCTCCCCTAAAGATATTTCACACACTCGCGCCAATTTCTAACTCCGCATCAAATAAATTTTGTGGGTGAAAATTTGTCAAACAAGATACGCAAAATCCCGAATTATGGAATTTCCTTAATAAGGTCGTACTACGTTTCCGTATCCCCACTGCGCACATCCACGTACATGCTATGTTGTTGTCTTCAATCCGAAGTCTGGTGTAAAGCAACACTCCAAGCTGGTCTATCCTGAGCAAGTACTTGAAGAAATACAGTAACCAACAACTTTTTATATAATTTTATTTATGCAAAGACGCATTTTGTGCTTTCAGCCGAAAATGCTTGGCGTAAATATGTTTACACTTTCATCACTGCTACCCTTTCCTGTCAACTGCATTTTAAACGTTGCTCTGTGCAAAATAGCAATTCTACCATCTTTCCCGAATTCTAAAATGGTTCAAATGGCTCTGAGCACTATGGACTTAACATCTGAGGTCATCAGTCCCCTAGAACTTAGAACTACTTAAACCTAACTAACCTAAAGACATCACACACATCCATGCCCGAGACAGGATTCGAACCTGCGACCGTAGCTGTCGCGCGGTTCCAGACTGTAGCGCGTAGAACCGCTCGGCCACTCCGGTCGGCTTTCCGAATTCTGTGTTTACCTTTAACTATTAGGTTGCTGCATCAGTTCGTAACGCTTTTGTTCATCATGTTGGAATTTCGGTTGCTATGGGTTAATTTATCGATTTTCATTTTTTTTAAAATTTGTAATTCACTGTTGCTGCTTGAGTTTATGCATAGTCCTTTGGTCATGTGGAGATACTGAGTGGAATTATCGACGCTACAAAATGGAGTGCCAAGCATAAAAATGGGAACATTTCCGAAATATTCTTAGGTTTGAGTTCAATAGGGAGGTGTCAGCAGCGGAGACAGCCAGAAACATTAGCACTGTGTTTGGGAATAACGCCGTTGGACCGAGCACGGTAAGAAAATAGTTTTCTTGTTTTAAGGAGTATCGTTTTGAAATCAGCGACTCTCCACGTTCAGGCAGACCTCCGGGGTTTTATGAAGATCGTTTAAGCGCATTAATCTACAGTGATCCAAGTCACTGCACTCGACAACAGATAAACGCGAAGAACTGTGATCGGGAGTATGGGTACCGCATGCACTACGCCAAAATCACAAAAACCAGCAGGTAGCTGTATGTACATGTCTGCTTGCTCGTCATTAGTTGGTTCCTGAACAACAACGACCATTCCTATCCTGAGTCGTTACTGGTGACGAGAAATGGTGTCTTTGTGCTAACATAAAGAAAAGAAAGAAAAGGAAAGGAACTGTTCAGCCCAAACGAAGCAGTAATACCCTGTACAAAGACTTGCATTTATCCAAAGTAGATTATGTTATGCATCTGGTCGAACAGCGACCGCGGTGTATTACGAACTGATTTCTCGGGGTTTAACCATCACAGCTGACATTTAATGCCGACAACTGAATCAGCTTGCAGACGCAATCCACGAGCGACGACTAGGAAGACTGCGTGAAGTGATGCCCGGCTGCATTCTGCTAGACTGACAAAAAGCACTTTACAGGAGTTGCGTTGGGATGTCATTCCGCATCCACATTATTGACCTGATCTTGCCCCTCAGATTTTCACGTTCTCTCTTTCGAACAACCTCCTTTCCGGACGAAAATCCACTCCGAACATGGCTCGACGAGTCCTTCCCCTCAGCAACACGAGATTTCTACAGTCGTGGAATCGAAAAGTTGCCCCAGCGTTGGCAGGCTCTTGTACACAGTGAAGAATATATTATCGATGACTACAGACTGTTTCGTGTATCTGTTACGGGAAAACGCGGCGAACATATGCACCAATCCAATAATCGGTTCACTTACTTTTATTCTGCAGCTTCTAGAATCTTTTCGCACTTATGTGGATAGCACATACGCTTTTATCTTCACTGACGTACTGACGTAGCGCAGCACTCGGCACGTGGCCAACTGATGCACTTTTATCGGCAATTACATTTACAGTGAAGAAACAAACGCTGAAGTCTTGCACATGGCGAATGTGGTGCTTCATTAGGACCTCAGCGAAACTAAAGGATCTACGAGTTACAGAATAAAAGTAACCACACCTAACCATTATTTAGACGTAAACACATAATTCTGGAAAATTATATTGTTGTTTATTCATTTATTCTTCATAAATTACAGCCAGTTCTCTGAGAAACGATACAGGGCATATAACATACACTCCTGGAAATTGAAATAAGAACACCGTGAATTCATTGTCCCAGGAAGGGGAAACTTTATTGACACATTCCTGGGGTCAGATACATCACATGATCACACTGACAGTACCACAGGCACATAGACACAGGCAACAGAGCATGCACAATGTCGGCACTAGTACAGTGTATATCCACCTTTCGCAGCAATGCATGCTGCTATTCTCCCATGGAGACGATCGTAGAGATGCTGGATGTAGTCCTGTGGAACGGCTTGCCATGCCATTTCCACCTGGCGCCTCAGTTGGACCAGCGTTCGTGCTGGACGTGCAGACCGCGTGAGACGACGCTTCATCCAGTCCCAAACATGCTCAATGGGGGACAGATCCGGAGATCTTGCTGGCCAGGGTAGATGACTTACACCTTCTAGAGCACGTTGGGTGGCACGGGATACATGCGGACGTGCATTGTCCTGTTGGAACAGCAAGTTCCCTTGCCGGTCTAGGAATGGTAGAATGATGGGTTCGATGACGGTTTGGATGTACCGTGCACTATTCAGTGTCCCCTCGACGATCACCAGTGGTGTACGGCCAGTGTAGGAGATCGCTCCCCACACCATGATGCCGGGTGTTGGCCCTGTGTGCCTCGGTCGTATGCAGTCCTGATTGTGGCGCTCACCTGCACGGCGCCAAACACGCATACGACCATCATTGGCACCAAGGCAGAAGCGACTCTCATCGCTGAAGACGACACGTCTCCATCCGTCCCTCCATTCACGCCTGTCGCGACACCACTGGAGGCGGGCTGCACGATGTTGGGGCGTGAGCGGAAGACGGCCTAACGGTGTGCGGGACCGTAGCCCAGCTTCATGGAGACGGTTGCGAATGGTCCTCGCCGATACCCCAGGAGTAACAGTGTCCCTAATTTGCTGGGAAGTGGCGGTGCGGTCCCCTACGGCACTGCGTAGGATCCTACGGTCTTGGCGTGCATCCGTGCGTCGCTGCGGTCCGGTCCCAGGTCGACGGGCACGTGCACCTTCCGCCGACCACTGGCGACAACATCGATGTACTGTGGAGACCTCACGCCCCACGTGTTGAGCAATTCGGCGGTACCTCCACCCGGCCTCCCGCAAGCCCACTATACGCCCTCGCTCAAAGTCCGTCAACTGCACATACGGTTCACGTCCACGCTGTCGCGGCATGCTACCAGTGTTAAAGACTGCGATGGAGCTCCGTATGCCACGGCAAACTGGCTGACACTGACGGCGGCGGTGCACAAATGCTGCGCAGCTAGCGCCATTCGACGGCCAACACCGCGGTTCCTGGTGTGTCCGCTGTGCCGTGCGTGTGATCATTGCTTGTACAGCCCTCTCGCAGTGTCCGGAGCAAGTATGGTGGGTCTGACACACCGGTGTCAATGTGTTCTTTTTTCCATTTCCAGGAGTGTATTTTTGTGGATAATAATAAACGTATATATTAATTATTTATTCCTGATAATTACTAGCATTTCCAAATTTTTTTTATAAAACTACAAAAATGCTAATACTACATATACTTTCTACCAGTACAGAATTAGCATAAAATCCCTTAAACGATTACCCAACTACTAATACTACTCTTAGTACTACATGTTTTGTTCTGTTTTTGTTCACTTCTTAGGGAGCATCTAAACTGTAAAAGGTTGTTTCCGGTACTGGATTCGCCCTCATAATGCGCCGTCAACGGTCATCATCAGTTAGATTCCTTGGGGTAAGGGCAACATGCTCAGAACCGTTTTTACCGTAACAAGCCATTCCACAATTCACTGTAACGTCATCACATCCGCACATCCTTTAGAACTCTCATCAACGCAATGTAAATTCTTGAGAAACCATTTAATTCACTGGTAGCCGACCTTAGTTGTCTTCTTTCGAGATACTGTCTACTGTCTAACCGGAATGGCAGCACGCTGAGGCGTGGTTGAAAGACTACTGATGTCTCACTAAGCGTTCCAGGATACTGTGGCTGCAGTATCGTCAGAGACGCAGCAGGATGACTTGTTCCTCACTGCTTCTTTGGAATCCAGCATCCCTAATGCCTGATGGCGATTAGGCGCTGCGTCTTCGTAGAGTGAGCAGTCCCACAATGAGTGCTCTGGTGTGTGCATCTGTCTTTTGATTTTGTACATAGAGGTAGCATACGATCCATCGATCCATAACATGTCAGGTAACGTATCAGTCCATTCGACGGATTCAGAAATCTCGTTTTTAGTCTCTCCCTTGTGCTAAGGAGAAACATGTACGCTCTCCTATAAGTACCTGAAGTGTCCTACTCTCTGCCATACTTTTAATAAACGATTTATTTACTCTTTCCATGCTGAGCTCCAAGCAAAATTCATACTTATATTTGATTGTTTTTCGTCAACCAATGAAGGGCTCACCTTCTCGTGGTTTCCAGATCCAATGGGCATATTCATACAACTACTAACAATTCATAAATCAGGTAGTGAGTAAGCGATCGTTAATATTAGTAGTACTCCTCACAGACCTCTTCTAACTAATGAAGCTGTCTTCACAAGCTGTCGTCTATGAACTCAGACTCTCGCACCTTATTACAGTTTATGCTAATATAGGTTGGAGGCACTATGATTGTTTTCAAGGGAATTCGAAATTGCATATTTGTGACGGTTATAATTTTGTTCATCACGTTTTTATCTTTTTGCATGCCTGTTCAATATGATATACAAAATTACGATGTTCGTTCAGGAATATCCCTACGTATTGTAACACTGCGCTAGTGCACACGATACTCATTAAAGCCTGTACTATGGTAAGTTGACGGGCTTCACCTTAAGAGTAAGGATTTTAGTATAGATATTGACCGCGTGTACCTAAATGGAGGCAAAATCAGACTTACACCTACTCAGTAATAACAATGATACGGCAAGCAAGTCCGAAGTGCAACTACACGTTAGGACGGACAAGAAACAACACAGAAGATGCTACCTATTTGTTAATAATACGGTCGCCAGCCTAATTAGGCATTAACTGAGTTTCTTCCCTGTACAAGTTGTACGTTCATACAAAACAACACATAATAACACTGCATAATATGGTAAATTTTAGAACCAGAAAATCTACTGAACTAATAATTTCAGTTTCTGTACTAACATGGACAAGCCATAAATACACAACAAAACACTATAATGTTTACTACAAACTTCGTACTGTCTATTGATCTGATTAAAATCGGGCATAGGTTACCCTAGAAATAGCACTTTCGAAACACACATACAATGTCAATTTTGAAAAAGGTAAAACACTGCTAAAATTTGGTTTTATATTAACTTTATCTTTGCTGGTCAAATCAGTTCAGTACACTTCAGAATTCAAATGAATAGAAAAGAAAAAGGGGGGGGGGGGCTGAAACTGTTATGATCACTGTATTGAAAATTTTGATTATTGAAATCATTAAGCACTCAAGATTTTCAATATATGAGTTACCACTCTTTTTAGCTTATTTCCTGCTCATTTAATTACCATTATATCTGCCTCAAAATAATTAAACTTCATTACTAAACCAATTTCAACATTATCTTCCAACTTTGTCAGACCTGTATTATTCCTCTATTATTTCATTAACAACAAAGTTCTTTAAACATCATTCTAACATAGCTAGATCTGCAGGTAATTATTATTAACATAAATTTTAATTCTTCATCTCGGGACACTCGGATTGCACAACATGTGGAAAATACCCTGTCTGGGTTAGTTGTGAGGATAATTAACTGATAGGACAGTTCTGGTAAAATTTAAGTTGTTATTGAACAGTATGGAACAAAAGTAACACTGGTCCACACGAATACAGTACTAAAAGTCTCAACCTGTTCGCCGCTGCGGCGGTCGGCAGGCGGCGAGATGGCGAGGCACAGAGCACACATACAGTCACAGCAATGGCTCTTGATGTATCGGCACTTTGCTTCTTCTTAGCGTCGCCATACTTTTCCGTTTAGTGCCTATGGTATATTGCCATGCTGTATAGGCGTCGGAAACGGCACATCCGAGGCTTAACGAAATCACGTTTTCCAGGAGAGCCTCCTCGATTCAGAACGTGTTTCTCAGACCGATGCCCAACTCCGACTACTACTGCTGAGCCCGTTATGCCGTGCAGCGCCCGTGTGCATTTTCCCGTGCTCGCCTGCCATCCACCTTTTACCGCTCCCCTACAGACAGGGTATTCACCCGAGGTTTTGCATTCTACATATCCTAATACATTGCCTACGTATGGACCAGACACACAATTACAACTTTAACATCTTACAACAGTCTCGACATTTGTTACACTTCAATTCTATCACAATATTGCTTGAAATTTGACATAAACATTAATATTCACATCGAAAATTGTTTACAGTTTCTTTAGCGTAATGGCATGAAACAAAAAAGAAATGAAATCAGAACATCGATTACACTAATTTATCGAAAATCAGAAGAAAAAATTATTATATGTACAATAGTATAGCGTTGGTGTTGTTACAGTATCTCCTTACTACGCTACTTCTGATCGTTACATCATCTAATTTTACTCTAGTGTCCCTTGCTAGGATCATTTTTAACAGGAGCTACGTAGTTGTGTGCTAGAGACAATGTGACACTTTGATACCATCCTTCAAGTTCATGGAGCCCTGCATTACAGTTGTCTTCGATAATTATTCTGGTGAATAACACGTCATCTGCAAATGCTACCAGTCCTCTTTCGTTATCGCTGTCAAGTAATTTCTGTAGTATAGGTTCCACTGCCACATCCCAAAACAATGGACCACACATTGATCCTGTAGACAGCCTTCTGATATGGTCTTCGTCATTCCCTTTCCTGCGTGTATTAAACATGCATTTCTCCCGCGCCGAAACTGTCTCAGGCAGTTTAATAGCACCTTTGGACACAACTCCCTGCGGCAACAAAAGAGAAACGGCCACCATGGGTTATCGAAAGCGACAGTGATATCGATATCCTCGCTGGAGTGTACGTAGAATGCGTGTCTGGCGCTAATGAGAAACCCTTATTAATTATGTCCTGTGCTGACCTGCCTCTGCTAAACCCGTACTGGTGAGGCCTCGACCCTTGTAGCAGTCTATGACCTTGTAATCTGCTGCACAACAGTTCACTTATCTTACCAAGAACGTTCGGCCGGTAGGATTTGGGTACCATTGGACCCTTGTCTTCACCTTTATTAATAATCACCACCTCTGCTCTCTTCGCGCTGCAGAGGCCCTTCCTTACAAAACACGCTCCTACAGTCCGCACAAGTAGATATCTAACTAGTCACATGCGGCCTGTATTATTTCCGCAGGAGATCCCATACGGTGCTGTAGTTTTTTTTTTCTTTTTTTTTCAGTCTTAAAATTATTTGGCTCATCTCTTCTTGTGCGAAGATTATTTCTATAGTCTTTCCAAACCACTGTTTTTAATCTATGGCGACCTTTTGTCTCATCTTCTTTGCCATCAGGGAGAAGTGGTCCCATTTATACGACAGCTGACTTTGTTTCCAACTTTCTGATACCGTCCAATCACTTCTTTTCAACGTGGGCAAGGTGGTTGGTGATTGTATTTTCTCGCACTCTATGCATGGGGTTCCCGAAGGATCCATTTCTAAGCTAGTCTCCAAGAATTACTTCCATCGTTCCACTTTTACTGTCCATAACTAACTCTACCTTAAAAAGCTTTTTAGCATACCTGTACCTACGCAGCCTTCGGTTTCTTTCTTCTTAGATCATGCTGCTGTGATACTGCTTCCCGGTTCGTCTTAATTTCTGCAGCGTCTCGGTCCGGCTGCAAGGTACTCCTCTAGAAGGATCTCTACTGACAGATATCGAAGTCTCCAGTGCTCTATGTACAGCAATTTCGTACGGCCACCCAGCGACGGACTTCCCGTACAACGAAATACCTTCTCAGTTCGTCCCTGTTGGCCTCCCTGGTGTTGTATTTAGGTCTTATGCGTACGTTTTCTGTGATGTCTTTGTTTTCCCTTCCAGTGTTGCTACAGTGCATGATATTGCGGTCACCTAATCTCATTCCAGTCTCAAATTTCCAGCCTTTCACACGGCGAACCGCTGCCATATTTGCCAAAAGCACCTCTATGCTTGACGTTGCTCCGACCCTCCCTTCGTAGGCTGGCGGATTGCAAGCTGGATTCAATAACTGTAGGCTGAGTTCCATGGAGGCTTCTAGCTGCCTTCCACGGTCATCAGTCCGGCGGCTGTGCCATAATACCGACTTCGTGTTTGCATCAATGACGCACACAAGATGCTTAATTCGTCCTATGTGACCAATATTCTGTAGTGTTAGCAAATACTGGTCGATGGTATCACTAAATTGAAAACACATGGAACCGAGAGTCCAACAGTCCTTTTTGGTTGACATTTCTATACAGATCACGTGTTCTGAATAAAACTGTAATATTTTTCTCACTGTTACGGTCTTATCAAATAATGTAAGTGTTTCCATAGGATGTTGCCCTTTGATGACTATCTGGGCAGATAATGGCATGCTGAGAACCTTTCTGCTTTAGAATATGGTTCTTTGACCGCAATACATGTAACTTCAACTGTTCTGCCACAGTTCTAGCCCCAGCATTTCTCATGGCTTTAAGCTGCCCATTTCATCAATTAGGGATTATGGGTACATATGAGACAGTGTGGTCATTCTCGTCTGTAGTCCCATTGAAGACTCTGCGCCATCACAAGTGCTTGTACAACGTGTCTAAGAAAAATAAGTCATTTCTTCTGGCAGGAACGTGCTTCTATAAATTCTCTAGTTTTTCTACTTCTGTTGTCAAATTGCTCATTTTGAACTGGTATCTACCTACGAAATCAGGAACAGGAAACGTAATATGCTCACCTTTTGGGTGCATATTCCTTACCAGATTTCTTAATGCTGTCGCAAGCGTAGTCAGCTCCTATAGCTTTATGATTTTATAAACCTGTCGCGGATCTATTGCAGTCTGCGCTCTATTGTTTACTTCTCTGTAATACGTCTTTGTTTGCTATACGAACTGTCTCAGAGTCTCATACCGTTTTTGTTGTAGATTCATAGCCTGCACTGGCAAATCATCTTTTACTGCTGAAGGCTCTGCAGTAAAATCTTCGATAAGCATAAAGCATAAAGCATTTTCTGTCACCAAATCCTGCTCGCCTGCTTAACTACTAAGTAATGTTTCACTAAAACCGAACGAAATTCGAGATATACGTTTTGTTGCTTCACCAGAGCTATTGTAACCAAACAGCTCACTTCAACAACTTGATGGGCCAATTTCATTCCCATTGGTATTCTCCTAGATCGCGCTATAAAGTTGCTTTCGTAGTAGTCCTCGGTCACTTCATCGGTTAGTCTCCATGAAACTTCCCATGAGGTGACGGCAGCGCGATCATTCCAAAATGGTAGTTTCTCTAATTTAATGTACACTACTGGCCCTTAAAATTGCTACACAAAGAAGAAATGCAGATGATAAACGGGTATTCATTGGACAAATGTATTATACTAGAACTGACATGTGATTACAGTTTCAAGCAATGTGGGTGCATAGATCCTCAGAAATCAATACCCAGAAGAACCGCCTCTGGCAGTAGTAACGGCCTTGATACGCCTGGACATTGAGTCAAACAGAGCTTGGATGGCGTGTACAGATACAGCTGCCCATGCAGCTTCAACACGATACCACAGTTCATCAAGAGTAGTGACTGGCGTATTGTGACGAGCCAGTTGCTCGGCCACCATTGACCAGACGTTTTCAATTGGTGAGAGATTTGGAAAATGTGCTGGCCAGGGCAGCAGTCGAACATTTTCTGTATCCAGAAAGGCCCCTACAGGACCTGCAGCATGCGGTCGTGCATTATCCTGCTGAAATGTAGGGTTTCGCAAGGATCGAATGAAGGGTAGAGCCACGGGTCGTAACACATCTGAAATGTAACGTCCACTGTTCAAAGTGCCGTCAATGCGAACAAGCGGTGACCGAGACGTGTGACCAATGGCACCCCATACCATCACGCCGGGTGATACGCCAGTATGCCGATGACGAATACACGCTTCCAATGTGCGTTCACCGTGATATCGCCAAACACTGATGCGACCATCATGATGCTGTAAACAGAACCTGGTTTCATCCGAAAAAAATGACGTTTTGCCATTCGCGCACCCAGGATCGTTTTAGGTCAACCATCGCAGGCGCTACTGCCTGTGAAGCAGCGTCAAGGGTAACGGCAGCCATGGTCTCCGAGCTGATACTCCATGCTGCTGCAAACGTCGTCGAACTGTTCGTGCAGATGGTTGTTGTCTTGCAAACGTCCACATCTGTTGACTCAGGGATCGAGACGTGGCTGCACGATCCGTTACAGCCATGCGGATAAGATGCCTGTCATCTCGACTGCTAGTGATACGAGGCCGTTGGGATCCAGTACGGCGTTCCGTATTACCCTCCAGAACCCACCGATTCCATATTCTGCTAACAGTCATTGGACCTCGACGAACGCGAGTAGCAATGTCGCGATATGATAAACCGCAATCGCGATAGGCTGCAATGCGACCTTTATCAAAATCGGAAACGTGATGGTACGCATTTCTCCTCCTTACACGAGGCATCACAACAACGTTTCACCAGGCAACGCCGGTCAACTGCTGTCTGTGTATGAGAAATCGGTTGGAAACTTTCCTCATGTCAGCACGTTGTAGGTGTCGCCACCAGCGCCAACCTTGTGTGAATGCTCTGAAAAGCTAATCATTTGCATATCACAGCATCTTCTTCCTGTCGGTTAAATTTCGCTTCTGTAGCACGTCATCTTCGCGGTGTAGCCATTTTTAATGGCCAGTAGTGTATAAGACATAAAACATCACGGCTCAAGAAGGTAAGTGATGTTACTACCGTGACCACAAAATCGGGTCAAATTTGCAAAGAACTTGGCAGTATGGGCGCACTTGGCAGTACGACATTGCCTGCCTTTGGTCAGGATGCATGCACTGATTCGGATGGGGACAGTGTCATAAACTTGTTGTATCCTCTCCCAATGCAAGATGGTCTGTAACTGTTGTGACTGGTCCTTGACAACCTGGACACTGGCACTGGGATGGAGTTGACGTCAGAGCTGTTCCCATACATGTTCTATCGGGGATAAATCTTGGCTACCTTGCTGGCCGGGAGTACCTCAACATTATGCAGACCGTTAGTATACACACATGCCATGAGTGGATGAGCAGTGTCCTATTAAAAGATGGATGAGGATGGTTCCATTGAAAGATAGCGCCACGACACTGTCGCATGACAGATAACACACAAGGAAGCAGGACACAGTCCGTGACGTACCGTTGTGCCGCCTGGATTCTCTCAACCACCACCAGCCATAACCTGAAGTCACATGCGATGGGCTCCCCACACCATGAGGCCAGTAGTAACGCTGCTGTGACTCTCCAAAACATTGGAAGAACGAGATCTTTCCCCAGGTCGCCACCATGCTCGCTGATGATGGTCATCCATGGTTGTGCAGAAGCGCGATTCATTGCTGAACGCAATGCGACATCCTGTATCAGCAGTCCATGCTTCCCGGTCACGGCACCATTGCGAACGCAGCCATGTGTGTTGTGAAGTTAAAGGCAACATATGCGTAGGACGATAATTCTCTAGTCTGGTTGCTGCTAGTCTCGATTGAATGGTGCAAGATGACGCAAATGTCTCGGATGGCAGCTGCGGATGTGAACGGGTTATGATGCAATTGGTGCACTATATGGCGATCCTCTTATTGAATGTTGGTATTCAGATCGATTGGCTCGGTTTTGGTCTGGGAAACAACATGCATCGCTTATGATAAACAATTTGGTTTTGCGTGCAACCGTTTAATCGATATTTGAAACAGACAATATGGACTTTTTAAGTATGTCATATCACGAATAATGTTGTGTAATATAGATAGGAGTAATAGTGGGTAAGGTCGTGAAAACTTTGTATTTGCTGTTCACTTCAACAGGAAACTCGGATACCTTGAACAGGTATCAATTAATGGCAGCCCATTATTATTAACAGCCAACGCCATTGCCGCAAAGGTAATACCGGTTCCCGTCGAATCACCGAAGTTAAGCACTGTCGGGCTTGGGTAGCACTGGGATGTGTGGCCGTCCGGGTCTGGCGAGTGCCGTTGATAAACGGAGTGCACTCAGCCCTTGTGAGGCCAATTGAGGAACTACTTGACTGAGAAGTAGCGGCGCCGGTCACGAAAATTAACAAAGGCAGGGAGAGCGGTGTGCTGACCACATGTCCCTCCATATCCGCATCTACTGACGTCTACCGGCTGTGGACGACATAGGAGTCGTTTGGTACCATTGGGCCTTCCGAGGCCTGTTCGGACCGAGTTTTATTCTTCAAGACGACTGCGCCACAATCCACTATACTCTGAGCACTATGGGACTTAACATCTGAGGTCATCAGTCCCCTAGAACTTAGAAATACTTAAACCTAACTAACCTAAGGACATCACACACATCCATGCCCGAGGCAGGATTCGAACCTGCGACCGTAGCGGTCGCGCGGTTCCAGACTGTAACGCCTAGAACCGCTCGGCCACTCCGGCCGGCAAGAGACCTGACAGGTGGCAGCGATGTTGCCAGATTTCAACTGTGATGTGCAAACAATTGCCGATGAAAACATAGTCTTTTGTAAAGCCGAGACACCACTGAGACGTCTTCGAGACGTAAACAAGATCACGTGGCAGACGCGCGAAACAGCCATGCCAAGTCCACTTTGACTATCAGGGCTTTTCTTTCACTGTTCGGTCTGTAGTCAATATTGTCCAAAACATCCACGTAAAGTTGTTTTCAGCCAATAAGCGTAACATCTGCAAGGAAAAAGAAGTTAAATACGAAAGGGTACGTATTTCGACGATACCAATCGGCACTGGCTCATTGAACAGTACACGGAAGATGCACGTTGCAACACCAACTTCCTCTGTGACATATCTGAAAGAGAAGTTGTGGAGTGGGGCCGATACAGGCTATGGATTACGTGGTACAGGGCAGTTTGGAAATGCCGTGAAGTAAAAAATAAGTAACCGCGCAATGCCGGGTGAAAAGTAAGCAAGCTACTTCATCATCAGTATCTCTCGCGAAAGTTGTTACAGCTGTACCTTTGTCCAGGATTTGCCAGCAAATAACGATGGAAAATATCGCGCGTGCACGACATTAAATATTCCGAATCAAGACCTCGCGCGGCGGCTGCAAACAAATGCGGTATAGAGATTACGGTAGAGCACGAGGGCACCAGCTGGAACATTTTTTCGGCCACTCAGACAGGTCGTAAACATGGCCGAGCAGCGAATGTCTGGCGGCCGAGCGAGCGTTAAACTGCGTTTCACGGGGCGCCGGCTGCTCGCCGCGCGTCCGTATTAGCATTAACTGTTTTCCGCATGTTTCCCGGTCGCTCGCTCCCTCGTCCTCCACCCGATTGCCGCATAAAAGCCCGCGCCCGCTAAGCTGCGCGCGTTTTTAAATATGGCCAGCGCGCTCTGCTTAAAAATTAACCAGATTAGCGGCCGTGGCTGCACACCGAGCATCTGATTAGCGGCGCAAATTTCCCGGGGATTCTCTGCTGCTGGAAGCGCGCCATTCCAGTTGGATTCTCTTCGTTCTCTGTTATCAAGATTATCTCTCAGGAGCAATCCTGGAATCTACCTTTTCTTAAACCCAAGCTAGTTAAGTGTACTAAATATCGTAAAATGTAAGTAATAATAAAACACGTAAATCAAGCTGGAATCTCGGAATAAGCTAAAATAAACTAGTGGACAGAACTTAAATGCTGACTGAGGTAAGACTGATCCCTACTTAAAAAAGGAAGAATAAGAGCAAGAGTCAGAAGCTCTAATAATGGCTGCACGTGATCAGGTCTTGAGAAAAAAGAACTGAAAAAATTATAACGAAAATAACTGAAGACAACAGACATCCCCTTTGTGTAGTCAACTTAAAGCACGAGAGACATACTCGTAATGTCACGCTGTCCTATCTTGGTGGATAATAAATAGCTCAAGAGCCACAATAACGTGTGATGACATTTACTAGCAAAGATGAAGAGCTCTAGGAGTACCACGTCTCGCCAAGAAATAGTACGACCAAACCCCTAAAGCGCTCTCAACAGCAGGATTTAACACTCAAAAAAAGTTCAAATGTGTGTGAAATCCTATGGGACTAAACTGCTAAGGTCATCAGTCCCCAAGCATACACACTATTTAACCTAAATTATCTTAAGGAGATACACACACACACCCATGCCAAGGGAGAACTCGAACCTCCGCCGGGACCAGCCGCACAGTCCATGACAGCAGCGCCTTAACACGTTTTTTTTCCCTCCTCATTTTGTTAGTTGTTGATTGTTGTGTTTAGTCGTTGCGGACGTCACATGACATCCCTTCAAGTTCGTTTGTTGATCCTTCCACTCAGTTTTTTTTTTTTTTCACAGAGGCCAACCGGCTAATCCCGCGCGGCTTTTAACACTATCCTATACGATCAACAATACATAGCAGCCAAACGGTTACAGCTATGAAGTCTGACATTGCTGTTGTTGCCAGATAAAACATTGCGCGTCTTGATTTTCTTTCCTTTTCTTTTTGTTTATTTGGCATCTGAACAGGACTCACTGAGCCCCATAATACATGTAAGGCGTAACACACTGTACTTAATACGCATTTAATTGATGCATCAGTCCTGTGTGATGCAAACTTCAATGGTAAGGCAGCTCAAAAGAAATTTTAACATTTGCGTCCGAGCATCCATGTAAGTCGAATGTGGAATGTAAATCTCACTCATCAATGGTACACTGCGACCAATATCACATAAACTGGCGATCCCGCTGTATAGAATCATAGCACGTAGTAAATCAGTGAAATAAAAGATACAACACTGTTCGGGAACTCCCAAATCTTTCGTGAAGTAACAGCACTTCAGTAAGTCCTGATGAAGCTAGAAGTACGATATCCAGTAACGTAATTTCTACTGCTGCTGCTGCTGCTACTACTACTACTACTACTAATAATAATAATAATAATAATAATAATAATAATAATAATACTATATGACGCTACAGAACACGCTAAAATGTCTACACAATGTATTTATAAATTAATGTTTACATCTGACTAGCACGCGGTAGCACACACTTTCACTACAGGCACGTCTTTCAGATAGCAAAAATGCATGGAATGAGTTGGTCTCCACTACACGTCTTATTATCTATCCCTCCGCAACAGAGCACGTAAGCGTCTTTAAAATTAATCATACTTCTTCGAATTGTTGCCGTATCTCCTTTATCCCCTTCGAATGAAGTTAAGCCTCGACAATTCACCACGAGGAAAATCAATTCTTGTGACCTTCTACGTTGTGTTTTTAAGAAGGTAAGCGATCGGAGGTAGAAGCTTATTCCTGCTTTCTTCCCACACCTTGATCACATCGAAAACGTCTGTTACACTTGAGAACGACCCAAGGTTTTTGTGAGAATGCCAGTGCAGCTGGTGGATTCTAGAAAGTACTATTTAGAACTGAGGAAACATATAACAGCATCTAAAGATGCGTTAAACCGCATACACTAAAATGAAACTATCACTACCTTTTGTAAAAAACCTGGTGCCAAAAGACGTCAATTCTTTATGGCGTGGAGGGCAAGAAAGAGAATCCTCAGAGGTTAATGTATCGTCGTCGTTGAGGGCATACAGCGGGGGTACCAGCCATAAAGGCCACGGAGAAATAAGAAAACCGACCGTGGATTCAATTACGGAACCAAACCAGTATGACTATGACTCAGGCGAATCAAAAGAATCCTAAATCAGGATCGTTGAACAAGGATTTGAGCACAGCTCCACCGGGATGCTGGTTCGCTATTTTAATCAGTGCCCCGCTTTCTGTCTCTGCATCTATATTCTCTGACACTTTAAAGTTTATGGCATAGGGCAATTTTCAGTATTTCTTGACGCTCCACTCACGGTCAGAGCATGGCAAGAACGACTGCTTGTAAACCGCTATGCGAGCTGCTAATAGTATAATTTCGTCTTAAATAGCACTACGGGATAGATAGGTAGCGGTCTGGAAAATATTCTTAGTTTCCACACTGATAAACTTGTTTTCCGTGAAGTATACACACCTTTATTGGAGTGATTCTCAATTAACATTTTTTTGGGGATATTTACTATATTAAATTTTTGTTGTGTTCTACAGTTGCACTTTTTCTTCATTTATGCCTACTGGATACCTGTTTCGGTACATCCTGCTTACTTCCCAAGAAAGTAAGACTACTACGTGCCAGTGGATGGCATGAGGACCGGTATCCAGTGAGCAAAAATAAAAACTGAGACTACAGACAACAACAAACATTTTTTCTGATACATTTATAGCTGTTCCAGCCGGCAGTATATAGACAATATGTAATTTACTGCACTCTCCAGTCAGTCCAATAAACCTGTGATAATTCATGCCATATTTATTTGGGTATGTGCGACATCCCTTGTTAGTACAATACGCTTCGGCCATATACAATTCTATGCCAAACAGTTTTTTCCTAAGTGATTTCTTTCACGACAAATAGTATTTTTGCAGCTGCTGGGAATAAACCGATGCTTTTGGTGTTATATGCTGTTTGGCAAGTGGTCCACACAAGAGCGAAATTTGTCGCAGCGGCAGTGGAACTTGAAGACTCGGGCATGCCACAGCGACATACCCTCTGCAGCCGGTCGTTACCATACGTCGTCTCACAATTTTCTACAGCATTGCTGTCACAAAGAATGTGAATAACATTTGTTAGTGGAGTTGTGGCTGCCATATTTGAAAATGAAACCAGTCTCTGCTTATTCGACTCTGTTTTCTTGTTGTGTTCCTCGAATACGGGTGCCCTCTGGTTATTTGGCTGTAGTTAATTATTTGTAGATGTAAATTAATCGCATTATGTACAAGGAATTCTTGTGCACGTCCGTCAGTTCGGAAATCCACCTCTAGAAATTTATAGAGTTTGAGATACACTGACGATTAGACATGTTCAAAGGTCTTGTAGCTACGTACATAGAACTATTATTTTTTTTACATCTGTAGAGAGCCGAATTTCCAAGGAAAAAACTCATCCTCCCCCCCCCCCAAAAAAAAAATACTCTGTTGGCCATGTTATACTATGACCGGCTGTTTAAAAGTATCACATCACACATTCTTCGCTGATTCCATGATATGGAGAAAACCATTGGATCTCACAATAAATTATCATCTCCGCCCCACAAAAATATTTGCGTCCACCTCAAAAACAAACAAACAAAAAAATCATTGCGATATCCGTATATCCCATTCGCTGTCAGGTCAGTCTCAGTGAAGCACATGTGGCACCCGTGACTCCTGAAACGTGACAGCATGTGAAGCTGAACTCAGTGAGGAAAACACGGACGGCAGATACTGATGTATGCGTGCTCACCTTATATTTCAAGGTCCCAGCTATCAGCAGGGACAAAAGAGACCACGACTGTGGAGGAAAACTGCTGCGTGGACATAAGAATTAAGATTATTAACTGAAAAAGAAGACGGAAAAAGCAAGAGAGTAATTGGTATAAATGGAAATGTCGTGTGGCTAGGGCCTCTCGTCGGGTAGACCGTTCGCCTAGTGCAGGTCTTTCGATTTGCCGCCACTTCGGCGACCTGCGCGTCGATGGGGATGAAATGATGATGATGATTAGACAACACAACACCCAGTCCCTGAGCGGAGAAAATCTCCGACCCAGCCGGGAATCGAACCCGGGCCCTTAGGATTGACAGTCTGTCACGCTGACCACTCAGCTACCGGGGCGGACAGTAATTGGTATGAAAGATGCTTAGGCTTCAGATCAGAAACAGTAGCAACAAACTTAAGCGTTATCAGTTAATGTTGAATACTTTTTCAGGGATAAAAACTGCTGGTTGAACGACACAAATAATTAAAGATACCGCTATCAAAAATACGTTCATGCCACATGTTTATCTAGATTAGAGACAGTTTTACGTTTACTTCAGAATGGCTTGGAATTATTTTACTTCGATTGAGAATCTCGTTAATCACATTGTAAACGGGATACGAACTACCTTGAACGGTCAGCGCCTGCCCCGCTCAGAGGTGTACGCATTCAACTTTCAACCTGTCCATGCCTGCCTGCACGTTGCCAACGGAACAGCCCGGCAACTGCTCTCCTATCCCAGCCAAACTATGCCCAACCTAAGCAGGTTAAGGAGTCTTGTTTGCCTGCCCGTCTTCCCGCTGAGCTACGCTGCGTAGCAGTTTGTTCTGTATGATTTCATTGAAGTGTTAGGAGTAAGGCTCAGAAGTCGATAAAAAACACTTGCCCCCTTTCCCGCCCCCGAGTACCTCAACAAGAATATTAATGAAATATATATTCATTCTGGGACGCATTAGGCCAGAAAACTGAATTTCATTTGCTCTTTTCCTGTTCGGTATATTTTGGGCCTATATATTTACTTCGGTATGAACGGGTTTCTCTGGAACTTCGTCCACTTTCGACTAGCACTGGCTATTCTCAATTTGAATCATCAGCACGTCGCTTCTAATATGTGTTGTCTGTGGTAAGCAGAAGCGTCTCTGAAAGTTGAGATCCTTTGCACCTAAGTATCTGAAGATCTCTATTACACCGGAATGCCAACTAGAGCGAAGCTTTGGAACTCCAGTTTCAGTAATCTTAATGTATTCCAGTCCAATATGACTTCATTATACCAACTTTAATAATTTTAATCACTTTTCCAGGATGTGTCTAGCGGGTTCGCTGAGTTCATTCTAAGCAGCCAAAACAGTTCATTCTAAATTCCCCAAATGCATTTTAGCAAACCAAGTTCGTTATTCACATTATGTTAATAAAAAAAGATCATATCTGAATGAAGAAGCTTTTCTTTCATGCTGAAATTTCTTCGCATTACATTGCGAGCTATCAGAGTCTGGTTTCTAGCCATAGTTCTTTTCCTACGTCAACCAACGTTGGCTCTAAAGTGAGAAACCCTATATAATTCTCAATAGCCTCATGTCCTTAGAATACATTTCCACACTTGTCACCCACTAAGTCTGTCATCTTTCTAAATATTTACGTGAGGAAACTGCTGGTCAAATTTAGGAACATGTCTTAACATAGTCAACATTCCTGAATGAGGTTTCATTAACTTTTTTCAAAATTTCCATTGCGAGACATCTACCGGCTTATCTGAACGTAAACAAACGATAACTTTTCCTCTACTGGACTTGGGCTCTGTTTCGTGAATGGTATGTATCCCACAATTCTTAAATTCTCCTGAATCTTGTTTATGTCAGGGTTTTTCAATTCGCTGCTCCCATAGTTATGATGAATGAGCTGCAGGAAACCTACACTATGTAATCAGAAGTATCCGGACACCTGGCTGAAAATGTCTTACAAGTTCGTGGCGCCCTTCATCGGTAATGCTGGAATTCAGTATGGTGTTGGCCCACCCTTAGACTTGGTGACAGCTTCCACTCTCGCAGGCATACGTTCAGTCAAGCGCTGGAAGGTTTCTTGGGGAATGGCAGCCCATTCTTCAAGGAGTGCTGCACTGAGGAGAGGTATCGCTGTCGGTCGGCGAGGCCTGGCACGAAGTCGGCGTTCCAAAACATCCCAAAGGTGTTTATCGGATTCAGGTCAGGACCCTGCGCAGGCCAGTCCATTACAGGGATGTTATTGTCGTTTAACTACTCCGCCACAGGCCGTGCATTATGAACAGGTGCTCGATCGTCTTCAAAAATGCAATCGCCATCCACTAATTGCCCTTCAACAGTGGGAAGCAAGAAGTTGCTTGAAACATCAATGTAGACCTGTGCTGTGATAGTGCAACAAGGGGCGCAAGCCCCCTCCATGAAAAACACGACCACACCATAACACCACCGCCTCCGAATTTTACTGTTGGCACTACACACGCTGGCAGATGACGTTCACTTGGCATTCGCCATACCCACACCCTGTTATCGGATCGCCACATTGTGTACCGTGATTCGTCACTCCACAAAACAGGTTTCCAGTGTTCAATCTTCCAATGTTTACACTCCGTACACCAAGCGAGGAGTCAGTGAATCAACAGACGAGGGCGACCTGTACGCGTTTGTGCTGTACGCGTCTCTTCACGTTTCCACTTCACTATCACATTGGAAACAGTGGACCTAGTGATGTTTAGGAGTGTGTAAATCTCGCTTACAGACGTATGACACAAGTGACACACAGTCACTTGACCGTGTTCGAAGTCCAAGAGTTCCGCGGAGCGCCCCATTCCTCTCTCTCACGACGTCTAATGACTACTGAGATCGCTGATATGGAGCATCTGGGAGTAGGTGACAGCACAATGCACCTAATATGAGAAACTTATGTTTCGTGTGGTGTCCGGATACTTTTTATCACATAGTGTACCTTCGCAAACATATACTCAGCTAGTCACGCTGGATTGACAGCACAACCTGTTGCGACGCGCAGCAGACTGAAAGTTTCCCGTGAATCTTGTCAGACTTGCAGAAACTCAAAGTGGCCTGTTTTAACCACTGAGCTTCAGTACACATGTACTTTTTTTGCGCAGCGGCAGGTTGACCTGCTTACATAGTGGCGGCGGAGATTGGTTGTTGTTGTTGTTGTTGTGGTGGTCTTCAGTCCTGAGACTGGTTTGATGCATCTCTCCATGCTACTCTATCCTGTGCAAGCTTCTTCATCTCCCAATACCTACTGCAACCTACATCCTTCCGAATCTGCTTAGTGTATTCATCTCTTGGTCTCCCTCTACGATTTTTACCCTCCACGCTGCCCTCCAATACTAAATTGGTGATCCCTTGATGCCTCAAAACATGTCCTACCAACCGATCCCTTCCTCTGGTCAAGTTGTGCCACAAACTTCTCTTCTCCCCAATCCTATTCAATACTTCCTCATTAGTTATGTGATCTACCCATCTAATCTTCAGCATTCTTCTGTAGCACCACATTTCGAAAGATTCTATTCTCTTCTTGTCCAAACTATTTATCGTCCATCTTTCACTTCCATACATGGCTACACTCCATACAAACACTTTCAGAAAAGACTTCCTCACACTTAAATCTACACTCGACGTTAACAAATTTCTCTTCTTCAGAAACGCTTTCCTTGCCATTGCCAGTCTACATTTTATATCCTCTCTACTTCGACCATCATCAGTTATTTTGCTCCCCAAATAGCAAAACTCCTTTACTACTTTAAGTGTCTCATTTCCTAATCTAATTCCCTCAGCATCACCCGACTTAATTCGACTACATTCCATTATCCTCGTTTTGCTTTTGTTGATGTTCATCTTATATCCTCCTTTCAAGACACTGTCCATTCCCTTCAACTGCTCTTCCAAGTCCTTTGCTGTCTCTGACAGAATTACAATGTCATCGGCGAACCTCAAAGGTTTTATTTCTCCTCCATGGATTTTAACACCTACTCCGAATTTTTCTTTTGTTTCCTTTACTGCTTGGTTAATAAACAGATTGAATAACATCGGGGAGAGGCTACAACCCTGTCTTACTCCCTTCCCAACCACTGCTTCCCTTTCATGCCCCTCGATTCTTATAACTGCCATCTGGTTTCTGTACAAATTGTAAATAGCCTTTCGCTCCCTGTATTTTACCCCTGCCTTCTTCAGAATTTGAAAGAGAGTATTCCAATCAACATTGTCAAAAGCTTTCTCTAAGTCTACAAATGCCAGAAACGTAGGTTTGCCTTTCCTTAATCTTTCTTCTAAGATAAGTCGTAAGGTCAGTATTGCCTCACGTGTTCCAGTATTTCTACGGAATCCAAACCGATCTTCCCCAAGGTCGGCTTCTACTAGTTTTTCCATTCGTCTGTAAAGAATTCGTGTTAGTATTTTGCAGCTGTGGCTTATTAAACTGATTGTTCGGTAATTTTCACATCTGTCAACACCTGCTTTCTTTGGGATTGGAATTATTATATTCTTCTTGAAGTCTGAGGGTATTTCGCCTATTTCGCGGAGATTGGGGGCAGGCAAATTGGAAACAGAATTTGTACATCTCTGCCGCCACTCCCACCCCTCTCTACCCTAAACAATCCCACAGAAACAGCTCCTTTATCGTAACACTTAATTTCTATTCAATCACTTAGTCACAAACTGACAGGTGCTACATAAACGACGTAAATAAAGGAAACTGTGTTACATATTACTCACTTTTAAAATTACTTTTACCTCTCAGATTACAGATTTCATGTGTCGAACATTTTTAAACTCGTCACTGCAGACAACAAGATGAAATAAGTATGTCATAGACAAATGTAGAACTGGATATACACGGTGATCACCACCTAAGTTCGACGTCAATGTGCAATCACCACTCACAGATGGCGGCTGGCAGCACTAGCAGTGGAGAACATATAAAGAGTGTCGGCGGGAAGCGGAAAACAGTGGAGTAGTTGTATTGCGGAAGCTGAGTGATTTATCTGACGTTAACGGGCATGATCATTGGCTTTTAGGCCAAGGGAGGAAACACTTCCGAAACGGCTAAGTTTGTACACTGTTCGCATAGCGCCGTAGTTAAGTATACTGTGCAGGGCGCACTGGCGCTGTCCACTACTGGCGCCGAGGCAACCGTGGAGCACCACGGGCTACACGTGACAGGTGAACGACGGCTGCAGAGAGCTGTACAGGCGAATAATTGTGCAACTGACGTTTGCATTCACCGGGCACAATATTTCAGCAAGAGACCACGTTGCCATTCACCAGGTGCGCTGATGAAGTGACGGTGTGGCGGGGCGGGCGGGAGGGAGGGAGGGAGGGAGGGAGGGAGGAAGCGATGGATGGATGGAGAGAGAGAGAGAGAGAGAGAGAGAGAGATGGGGGGGGGGGGGGAGAGGGAGAGGGGGGGGGGAATCGGCCACGAACTTATTAAAGCGACAATCCTGCCTTTCGTGTGAAGTGATTTCGACGAGACAGCAGCGTCTGCTGAGATGCTCCCAATCAGACTTACCACCAACTAAAATCTGGGTGAACAAAGGTTACACAAGCATTCCAAGTCCCGGGACATACTGCTGGGTGATGGAACATCTTAATTACTTTTTGCAGCAGTCGTCATTTCTACATTTGTAGTGCACTAACTGACTTGGTATCAACGCTCAACTATAACAGTTGTTATATAGGGTGGGAAAATTTAAACTGGATCGGAAAATAATTACAATTAGACCGACGTAGGACTGACGCTATTTTCGGATAGTTTCGGCTTTTATTCGTTGCAGAGCCAGTTTCGCGCCATTCTGGCAGGAACTTTGTTGGAGGTTGTGTCAGAACACTTGCAGGGTTAAACTCTTGCGCAAACACGTCCGCGCCGACCGGGGTGGCCGCACGGTTCTAGGCGCTACAGTCTGGACCCGCACGACCACTATGGTCGCAGGTTAGAATCCTGCTTCGGGCATGGATGTGTGTGACGTCCTTAGGTTAGTTAGGTTTAAGTAGTTCTGAGTTCTAGGGGACTGATGACCTCAGAGGTTAAGTCCCATAGTGCTCAGAGTCATTTGAAAAACGTCCGCAAGTTTTCCACAAATTCTGCTTCACGTAACTCTCGACAACGAACACACGATGTTTTATAGTGAGCAGAACTTCGAGTTCCCTTCAACTAGTCACTAAACAAGTCAGCTCCTCTCACTCAATCAAACGTAATGACGCAGTGAAGTACTCGGGACAGAGCATGCTGGAGATTCACAGATATGTGACGACAACCGATTAGTGTTAGAAATCACGATTTCCAGCATATTCTGTGATGGACACTTATCCTGTTCTTTACGAAGAGTCTGTTGACTGCAAGGCATTTCAGGGAAGGCCGATCGGTTGCGCGGAGCCGTTCAAGGTAAACGGAGTGACGAAAAAGAGCAACGGGATAGCAGCAGGCCGCCTCGCCAGCCATTCCGGTTGTCAGTGTGTTCCAACAAGAAGCAAGTTGCTCTAGCAACTGGCTGTCAGAACTCTTGAAAATGATGATTACGAGTTGCAGGAAACACGACTCATGTGAAATCAAGCGAACCACTTCATATCACTAACGGTGTACTTACAACTACTCCACTCACACTCTTTCGTTCTCTTTCGGTAGGAAAAGCACATTACAGGTTAGCAACATTAATAACGCGCTCAAGCATATTCATAGATGGGAGAGTTCCTGTTTCTTTTACGTTCATTATTACTGAGCAACCGCTTAATTTCATTCTGATTCCTCGACCATGTAGCAACGTAAAGGAAGATTAGAGTTTAACGACCCGTGGGTGACGAGGTCTATATCCTCGTATTGAGGGAGGTTAGAGAAACCCGGATCCGAATCCAGCATTTTATAGCTGCCCCCCCCCCCCTCCTCCCTCTTATTTGTCGTCACGTCACCTTACCTGAATACGGAAGCCACGCCACGGACCATATCTTTTGACCATCAAAGTGACGAAATTCTACTCGTGCCAGACGTCAGCTGCTTAAGGCGGGATGTACAGAAGAATGAATGGAGGAGGAACTTCCAGTTTTCCCGGAACGGAAATGTGCGATGCCGTACTCATCGACATTGCAACTCTGGTGATAATGCCTCGTTCTTACAGCAGACTTCTACATTTATTTAAGGTAGGGTTGGAAAGAATTTCGATCTTTTATGTGAAATTCTGCTATGTAGTTTCCATTTAGCATGAAGTGTCACTATGTATCTTTTTCCAGAAAGTCAATTATTTGGCACTACAAGGGATAAACATGTCTCATACACAATATGAATCACAAAAAGAAAAAAATGAAAATAATTAGAAAGCCCTACATCACTGATTTTCTTTAGTCAAGCGATACATAAAACTGTGGAAGTCCCTTACACCACTAGACGGTTAATGTAGGTATATTGCATTTGAATAGTTGCTGCTTAGATCGGACGCCACCACGATGATATACTAGGTCCATATGTAATCTAGTCTGGCACTCACTCAGTGACACACTCAGGTTGGTTCTAGAGAGCACAGACTTCTGTGTCACTCGTTTAATCACAAATCTAGATGTGTTCCAGAATTTCAGTGCTTAATTCTGGTACATTAGACTCAAATATCGGGTATGCAAAGATCGCTTGTGGATTTACAAACGATCTTCACATACCTGGTATTTCAGAACAATATAACAATTCATACTGCCCCCACCAGTTGACACAATGTCAAACATATATCTTACTTTTGGTTCAATAGTGGTTATGCTGTTTCAAATAGAGGAGGCCTGCATTTTTCGCTTATTTCCTACAAGGTCCTGACGAGTGGGAACTCCGGATCATTCTTTATCTTATTGCACTCTTTGTCTGCACTGTTACGAGCAGTTTGGTCATAACCAACAAACACCATGTAAAAGACAGGAAGTTCAAGCTTGGAGTACTACAGACTTAACAGATGATTGTGGACAGAGTTCTAGCTCGAATGGACAACGATGGAGAGGAATTCGGCCCAGGTGTTGCTCTTCCCGGAATTCGCCTGAGGTAATTGAGGGAAGTAATGCCCTACTTACATCAAGACGATCTGGCACTGCTTCTATCCCCATTCCTCCCAAATACGAGTTTATTCTTATTTACAGTGGTAGCTCACTGGACCACAGCAGAAAGTGTTACCAGGAATACATGAGCAAAACAGTGAAACATGGAGAGATGTGTAACTTCACTGTGAATCTCTCCCCAAAAAACAAAGGGGCATCCAAATTCAGACTAACTGCAATATAATGAAAATAGATATCCTGTTTAGAGTTGCATCGATTTACAAGTACATGCCTCATCATATTGTTAGACTGAGTAACTTCTGATCATCACCACCACCATCGTCATCATCACATGCAACTCATTTGACGAGTGAGTGGCACGGTATATTGGCATGAGTTCGACCCAACTGTCGATTTATGTCCTACATGTACCTATCACGAGTACTGCGGTATCGTACTGAGATTGTATTGCAAACCCAAAGTTGGCAACGTGACTCGATACCACAGACATTAGCGAGGGCTCGCTGCAATCCGCAATTACATATGGGAGTCGCTCCTAAAGACCCGCCTCCCCTCTCTGCATCAGCAGCGCCCTCACACTGAGGTCAATGTAGTGTCGAGCAAGCATGCGTTCTGGCCAGTTTGAGACCTCAGCTACAGCAGTCAGTACCATGTAGGACAGTGACAGTTAAAAGTTTCTGATGACTTGTACTTTCTAAATGTATTTTGTACTGCAAGAGAAAGGTTTGTTAAACTGTGCATCAAGTGACTCTTTGCTAATCCATGACAGTGTGGCAAGAAGTGTGATGAAGTCAAGGAAATCTTTTATTCATTTACGTGATAAAGTAAACTAATATTTCATGTGTTCTAGTTTGTTGAGCCTTCTCCCAGAGCAATGCAAGAACCTACGGTTGTGGCCAGATGAAAGTAGCTTCGCCTGGTCGCCGTAAGTACCAAGTACACTACTGGCCATTAAAATTGCTACACCATAAAGAATTGCAGATGATAAACGCGTATTCATTGGACAAATATAATAGAACTGACATGTGATTACATTTTCACGCAATTTGGGTGCATAGATCCTCAGAAATCAGTACCCAGAACAACTACCTCTGGCCGTAATAACGGCCTTGATACGCCTGGCCATTGAGTCAAAACAGAGCTTGGATAGCGTGTACAGGTACAGCTGTGCCCATGCAGCTTCAACACGATACCACAGTTCATCAAGAGTAGTGACTGGCGTATTGTGACGAGTCAGTTGCTCGGCCACCATTGACCAGACGTTTTCAATTTGTGAGAGATTTGGAAAATGTGCTGCCCAGGGCAGCAGTCGAACATTTTCTGTATCCAGAAAGGCCCGTACAGGATCTGCAACATGCGGTCGTACATTATCCTGCTGAAATGTAGGGTTTCGCAGGGATCGAATGAAGGGTAGAGCCACGGTCGTAACACATCTGAAATGTAACGTCCACTGTTCAAAGTGCCGTCAATGCGAACAAGAGGTGACCGAGACATGTAACCAATGGCACCCCATACCATCACACGGTTGACACGCCAGTATAGCGATGACGAATACACGCTTCCAATGTGCGTTCACCGTGATGTCGCCAAACACAAATGCGACCGGCATGATGCTGTAAACAGAACCTGGATTCATCCGAAAAAATGACGTTTTGCTTTTCGTGCACCCAGGTTCGTCGTCGAATACACCATCGCAGGCGCTCCTGTCTGTGATGTAGCATCAAGGGTAACCGCAGCCATGGTCTCCGAGCCGATAGTCCACGCTGCTGCAAACGTCGTCGAACTGTTCGTGCAGATTGTTGTTGTCTTGCAAACGTCCACATCTGTTGACTCAGGGATCTAGACGTGGCTCCACGATCCGTTACAGCCATGTGAATAAGATGCCTGTCATCTCGACTGCTAGTGATAGTGATACGAGGCCGTAGGGATCCAGCACGGCGTTCCGTATTACCCTCCTGAACCCACCGATTCCATATTTTGCTAACAGTCATTGGATCTCGACGAACGCGAGCAGCAATGTCGCAACACGATAAACCGCAATGGCGATAGGCTACAATCCGACCTTTATCAAAGTCGGAAACTTGATGGTACGCATTTCTCCTCCTTACACGAGGCATCACAACAACGTTTCACCAGGCAACGACGGTCAACTGCTGCTTGTGTCTGAGAAATCGGTTGGAAACTTTCTTCATGTCAACACGTTGTAGGTGTCGCCACCGGCGCCAACCTTTTCTGAATATTCCGAAAAGCTAATCATTTGCATATCACAGCATCTTCTTCCTGCCGGTTAAATTTCGTGTCTTTAGCACGTCATCTTCGTGGTGTAGCAATTTTAATGGCCAGTAGTGTAGTTTAGCGAAGTGGTAAGCAACACTTTAGGGGAAAAAAGGCATAAGCATGGGCATGAAAACTACGAATAAGCGTAACCAAGCCTTGACAAGTAAACGCCTGCTCACCTGTGACCGTTCCTGCTGGCTAGGTGGAGCGGCGTGTGTGGGAACACCGCGCCTGGACACGTGTACGGCTGGATCAGCTCCGGGTGCGTCCTCACCAGCAGCTCCACAGTCTCCAGTCTGCAAATACGTATGCCATGTGAGAACACCGGATAAACGTATGACTGGGTAAGCTCCTGGTGCGACCGCCGCAACATCTCCAACACCTTCAGCCTGTAACCACACATATTAACTGTTTTGGACAAGTGTAAAGCTGTATTCTTATGTCACACCATCGTCTCCAACCTGCGAACACGTCATGCAATGTCTGAACATTTACACCACTGAATCAGACCTGGATAGGTGGGCAGCAGTAGCTCCTTTATCCAGCTTGCAAACACTTATGTCATGTGAGGGTCAGGAACCCAGTCCAGTACACAGTTGTAATATCCAAGGACGTTTCACAACAGCGCACGCCTCGTAGCAAAGTGAGATTCATTCTGGAAGCATACTCCAGAATGAGATTTTCACTCTGCAGCGGAGGTGCGCTGATACGAAACTTCCTGGCAGATTAAAACTATGCGCTGGACCAAGACTCGAACTCGGGACCTTTGCCTTTCGCGGGCAAGTGCTCTACCAGATCAGCGCATCCTCCGCTGCAGTGTGTAAATTCTCATTCTGTAAACATCCCCTAGGCTGTGGCTAAGCCATGTCTCCGCAATATCCTTCCTTTCAGGAGTGCTGCTTATGCAAGGTTCGCAGGAAAGCTTCTGTAAAGTTTAGAAAGTAGGAGACGAGGTACTGGCGGAAGTAAAGCTGCGAGGACGGGGCGGGAGTCGTTCTTGGGTATCTCAGATGGAAGAGCACTTGCCCGCCAAAGGTAAAGGTCCCGAGTTCGAGTCTCGGTGCGGCACGCAGTTTTAATCTGCCAGGAAGTTTCATACGCCGTCACTGTTTTGTCCACCTACATGGCTACATCTACTCTGGGTGGGTCCTTCGCGCCGGTCGGTGTGGCCGTGCGGTTCTAAGCGCGTCAGTTTGGAACCGCGTGACCGCTACGGTCGCAGGTTCGAATCCTGCCTCGGGCATGGATGTGTGTGATGTCCTTAGGTTAGTTAGGTTTAAGTAGTTCTACGTTCTAGGGGACTGATGACCTCAGTAGTTAAGTCCCATAGTGCTCAGAGCCATTTGAAGCATTTTTCTGGGTCCTTCGCAGTAACCCCACTTTCTTCTACAACCTGCAAAGACATACGCCATGTACTCTACTGAACGTGTATATGGTTAGATCAATTGCCGGTAAGTCGTCACCAGCCTCTAAACAAGTACGCTTTGTTCTGTACTGGACCAGTGTAAATAATCTGTATCAGCTGAGTATAGAGGTATGCTGAATTCCATTGACCGCCGTACTGAGAGTCCAGGTAGAATAACTGCTTGTCGCGCTGAGTGTCCAGATATTTTGAATTCAACTGCCTTCCATACTTAAAAGGGAAATTCCCTATCGCACCGCACCCCCCCCCCCCCCTCCTAAGATTTAGTAGTAAGATGGCCCAGTGGACAGCCCGTCGAAAACTCAACACAGATCAAGCGTGAAAACAGGAAGAAGGTGTACTGAACTGTGAAAAAAATAAAAAAAGCAAAATAGAAACAGTGAAATGATCCAAGGACAGGATGTTCAATAAAAAGCAGCCTGAAAGACAAAGGGCGTGGTGGTTAAGAGGTCATAGTGTTGGACGTGAAGCGTGCGAGCCGTGTTCAAAACCACCTCGTGTCACTTTTTTTTTTCGCAACATTATGAGCCGTCCGTCCGGTAATTGAGATGTTTGTTCTCTTTTTGTAGTCTTGGCAGTTGTCATACTATAGATTAGTTATTGAATGAGAGTCAAGTGGTAAGAATACGGTACCGCGGCGAGCAAACGTGATGAATAGTGAGAATAAGCTAGGTACCACACAGACTTTTCACAGAAATGAAAACAATAAATAAACGGGTGTGAACTATGTTACAACAAAGGAATTCAAAAGTCAAAACTTCCGAAACGGAACACAACTTCAAAAATGTTGAAAACAGATGTTTCAACACAGCACAGAGAAACTGTGTGATTGTGAAACTGTTGTGTTCGTTTGTTGCAAATTATGTGACAAACTAACATGTTTTCATCATTTCCTTGGGAGTGTTCAAAAAATGGTTCATTTGGTTCTGAGCCCTATGGGACTTAACATCTGAGGTCATCAGTCCCATAGAACTTAGAACTACTTAAACCTAACTAACCTAAGGACATCACAGACATCCATGCCCGAAGCAGGATTCGAACCTGCGACCGTAGCAGCCGCGGGGTTCCGGACTGAAGCGCCTAGAACCGCTCGGCCACCACAGCCGGCTTGGCAGTGTTCACATTCACATGAACACCTATATCGGGCAAGGCAGCATATCTCATTAACTTACCAGCCGTACAAATTAGGTGAGTCAGTAAGAGATTAGTATCATATGACACACGTACTGTCGCTATGTCGTCACACCAGACGTGTTTCCCGGTGTTGACTTGTGATCAAAATTTTGCGGTTCCCATTCGAAGGCAACTTCCTTTCAGCTGCTAATAGTGTGTCATAGGTCTCTTCCTTACACCCTGTTGTTGCAAACGGACATTACACAACGCCACAGAAACAAATTTAAATACAGTGAACAACGGAGGAGAAAAAAAATTTGGCACTAAGGAAGTTTGAACACGACTCGCCCGCTTGGCAGTCCAAAACCGTGACCACTGGACCACGACGCCATTGGTCTTTTCGGCTGCTATGTGTTACACAACCTGTTCTTGAACCGTAACCTGCTTCTATTTTTCTTTCTTTTCTACAATTCAGTACACATTCTTCCTGTTTTAATGCTTGATTTGTGTCCAGTTTTTGAGCCGCTGTCCACTGGGACCTCTTACCAATAAATCTGATGGGGATGCTATGGGGAGTTTCCCTTGTCAGTGTACAAATAAACCTGCAGTCTTGACTATCCAGGTAACGTTGATGTATTGCCTGCCGTGCTGAGAGCACAGGTACGTTGAAACGTTTCGCCAGCAGCGCTGAGGGTACAGGGTAGTTGAAGGGCACTGCCTGCGGCGGTGAGCGCACAGGTAGGTGGCGAATTGCTACATTACCTGCCGTACTGCGCGGCCAAGTCGAGTGCGGTCTCCTCGCGGCTGTTCCGGATGGCGGGGTCACAGCCGTGCTCCAGTAGCTGCCCAACAACCGCCGTGTGCCCGTACTGCGCCGCGCAGTGCAACGCCGTCTCGTTGTCCTTCGTCTGCAACAAAAGGGCAGTTATCACTCATCTCTCCCATAAACAAAACAGTGTGCTGAAGAACAGCAAACCATACATCATCTGATCAAAAGAATCAAGTCTCATTAATACAGAGCTGTCCACCCTCCGCCTTTTATAATCGCATTAAATCTGCAGAAGACACTTTCTATGAGAGTCGGAATGTGGAGGACTGGCAGCTCAAGAGCCGAAACCAGAGAAGTGATGTTGGATGCTGGGGTCTGGAAAGAAATAGGGCATTCTAACTTATTCCAAGGTGTTCCACTGGGTTCAGGTCGGGACCTTGGGCAGATCAGTCCAGTTCAGGAATGTTGTTGGCACAAACCGCTGCCTCCCGGATGCTGCTTTATGACAAGATGCAGTGTCATGCTGATACAAACAATATTCGTGTTAGAACCGACCCTCTACTGCATCCAACACAGAATGCTGTAAAATGAGTTCATATTTTTCTGCATTTAACGTTTCCTTAAGTGCACTAAGGGTACCACACAGTAACCACAAAAACACCTCGGCAGCGTAACACTACCCACTCCGTATTTCACTGTTGGCACAACACATGACAGGCGACGTCCTGCAGGCATTCGCCAAACCCAATCACTTCCATCGGATTGCCACAACGTAAAGCGTGATTCATCATTCAAAATCACTTGTTTCCAATCATTCATTGTCCAGTGGTGTTGCTCTTTATACCACTTCAACCACTACTTAACACTCACTACAAAATGTGTGGGTTATGAGGAACTGCTCCATCACTGTGCCCCGTACGTTCTAACTCTCTACAACTCCCTATGCACAGTCCTCATGCTAGCTGGACGTTGGTGGCACTTCGGAAATCACGACTGACAGCTTCCGCTGATTTAACGGGATTTTTTTCGACCACTCTCCACAGTGCTCGGCGATCCCTGTCCGTTAGTACACGATGTCTGTTTCGTCTGGTACAACTGTGATTGCCACTTCGCGTTTCCACTTCACGATCACCAACACTCTGCCGGTCGGTGTGGCCGTGCGGTTCTAGGCGCTTCAGTCTGGAACCGCGTGACCGCTACGGTTGCAGGTTCGAATTCTGCCTCGGGCATGGATGTGTGTGATGTCCTTAGGTTAGTTAGGTTTAAGTAGTTCTAAGTTCTAGGGGACTGATGACCACATATGTTAAGTCCCATAGTGCTCAGAGCCATTTGAACCAACCAACATTCTACTTAGGCAGCTTTAGAAGATTTGAAATGTCCCTGATCCATTTATTACTCAGGAAACATCGAAGGACCAGTCACGCTAAAGGTCAATAAGCTCTTCTCAACGACCCATCCTGTTGTGAATGGCTCCCTACTGACAATACAGTATTTTATTGGTTCAAATGGCTCTGAGCACTATGGGACTTAACTTCTGAGGTCATCAGTCCCCTAGAACTTAGAACTACTTAAACCTAACTAACCTAAGGACATCACAGACATCCATGCCCGAGGCAGAACTCGAACCTGCGACCGTAGCGGTCGCGCAGTTCCACACTGAAGCGCTTAGAACCGCTCGGCCACACCGGCCGGCACAGTATTTTATTCTAGCAGGCCAGCCTCTCATGGCATCTAGTGGTCGCCTGCGCATTTTACAAGGTGTCCGAATACGTTTGATCAGATAGCGTACAGTATTCAGTGTGTGCCTGTTTTACATAGCCAAAGATTAAGCCTCCAATTAGGAAAGTACTGCAAGGAGGAACACGTATTTTTAGCAAGGTATTTCTTGTTAATAGCGATAAAGTTTAATTGTTATATTAGTTTTCCCCCAACAGTCAGCAATAAACATGCTGATGTTACGTAGGTCACATCAAATGGCAAGTATTCCCCTCGATCCACACGCCATTTTACCAGCCATTCTTCATTATTTTCCTTTGGAACCATCGGGCCTATCATCTGGAGTACTGACGGAAACGCTACAGCTTTACTTGTCATTGAAATATGTATCTACTCTGGTATTAATTTATACTGGTAATAAATAGGCTACCTTCGGAAGTATTTATTTTTCTTTGTGTGTGTGTAATTCTTGTGTCCAGAGAGATTCACTGGTTCGAGACGAGTGCATCCAATACATACTGATCCACAAAACCCGAATAAACATCATGATGTTAACCATGGATTTACTAACATCAACACTGGTTGATTTTTAGGTCAAAAATGTTGCAGTACTCATTCTCAATAACTATTACTGCACTACATGCAATGGTGTATCACTGTGGAAAAGCTATTTTTGAAAGGATAGTACATAAAGACATTATGAGTATATGAACTTCGCTTTGTTGATAACTGTTAATGTTGATAATTATTCGACGCCTCGCAGTGACCTCTCTACAGTATGATGCACCCAAGAGTTAATTATACTAAATTTAAAGAACCCTTTATCTTAGACCTTATAATTACTATCATATACATGTATAAAAACGATGCTTGTGTGTGTGTGTGTGTGTGTGTGTGTGTGTGTCACATCTCCTGAACCACTGGATCGATTTCAACCCAATATTACACACTTACCACTAATTTCCTGGGAAACAGTACTGTGGGATTTAGAACAGCCTGTCTCCCTTAGGAGATGGTAACCCCTCGCATCACAGAGCGAGGGGAGGATGGTATACGAGCAATACGGTTGCCGTACGCGTAAGCGGCGAAGGCTCGGGCAGAAGACCATTTAGAATTATTACGTGTGTATTCTGACAGGTATCCCTTCCACACGGCAGTTGTGTGGAGCGTTTTCTGAGGAATATCGAGAATGACACGGAATTCGACAAGAAAAACATACGATAAAGATATATTCCGAACACTAGATTTATCTAAATTTACATTAAACACTTATGAAAGTAGTTCGCTATTTAATTCATCTTACTGTGAATCGCTACTATCGCAGCAATTCGACAGACGGAGTTGCGAACAATATATCCATAATTAACAACGCCATAAAAATATAGTGACTTGAGGTTGGTCGGGGCATTGTTTTATTTCATCCAGGTGATTGCGAAGCGATATCTTCACCGCTCGACCAATTTTGATGTGAACAATTCAGGTTAAATAGATCATCAAGTCGCTGTCACAGTGTTTGGTACAATTTTAATTTTTTTTAATGATAGTAGGACATGTCTCACCAATGAATGTAATTAAGATCTCTTTCAAATCGCCGGTGTTCACATTTTCCTCCAGATGTAGAACCTGAAACCGCGAGATGGACATTGCACGGTTACTAATCATTTTCTTCGGCGGAAGTAATAAGGGCTGCAGACTGCCGAAAGTAGCCTAGTAACTGGTATCTGGTGCTTACAGACCATTCTCGGAAAAGGTGAAGTGTATCTTCACTGCAGCCAAACCGCAATAGCTTTATGATCTGTTTGCTATCTACATAAAAATATGTGTATTTGAAAAAACGATGACTTTATTGCCTCCATTTAACTGGAAAACCAGCTCAATGACTTAACTAAGTTGAAGGAAGCGCTGTAGTCAAATAAAAGATGAAAATTTTGGAGTTTAACAACAGTAACTGTTGGAATAACTTCGTCGTCTTAAAAAATGGGGAGAGAGGTACGTGCGGACGCCATTGCCAACGTCCGGAACCTATGATCACCATTGTGCTGAAGGATGAATCGTTCCTCGATAAATACAGATAATTTCTTTACTAAAATGTGTTAATCGAAGTCGTCGAAACATGTTTATAAATTTTGAAACCAAATAACAATTAGTTCAACCCACTCAGAAAAAGTGTCTTAATGCACGAAGATATGTATTTCGAAACATAAAACAGAAATCACTTCCTTTAATTTTTCTGTTTTGTCGAAAGATACCTGTATCCTACGGTTCACAAGAAAAAATGAGATTTAAGGCATTGTCGACGACGAGGTCATTAGATAAAGCATCCAGGCATTCGCAGTAGTAAATCCAGGGAATCTACGAAGAAGCTAAACATGATTAACTTGGCGGAATTTCAATCCTGTTTTTTTTTTTTTTTTGTTTTAGAGCCAAAACTGCTATGGTCGTTAGCGCCCGGTCCGTGACTTAGGAAACAGTAAAAAACCGAAAATGGAAACCAGCGGCAATGGGAACGAAAGTCATAAAATTGGAGAAACGAAAAGCAGAAGGAAGGCTTAAAAATCCATTACAGAAAGGGGTGTTTGTCCCCAAAAAAAGCTTCAAATGACTGACGTCATTTCACTGGCACTAATAAACTCGAGAACGCGATCGGCTGAGCGCGTGTTATCTGCTAAAATCGACGATATATCAGGCGATAGCTGTAGACGGGAGCGTAACGGATTAAAATAGGGGCACTCAATTAAAACGTGTCTCACCGTCCACAACTGACAGCAGTGGGGACAGAGTGGGGGAGGATCGCCGCTTAAAAGATGTCGATGGCTAAAAAGACAGTGCCCTATCCGGAGTCTAGTTAAAATTACCTCCTCCCGACGACGCGTTCGGGAGGAAGAGGTCCAAGCACAAGGAAGAGCTTTCACGTCCCGCAATTTATTATGGGGAAGTGTCGACCAATGTGCGTGCCATAAATGAAGAACACGACGACATAAAACGCTCCGTAGATCGGCGAAGGGAATCGATTGAATAGCTGGCCGAAGAAGAGAGACTGCAGCCTTGGCTGCAATATCGGCCGCCTCATTTCCACAGATACCAACGTGTCCTGGGAGCCAGAGGAACGCCACCGAGACGCCCCCCAGGTGGAGCAAGCGCAGACAGTCCTGAATCCGGTGGACCAGAGGGTGCACAGGGTAAAGAGCTTGGAGACTGAGGATAGAGCTGAGAGAATCTGAGCAGATAACGTACTGTATCCGCTGATGGCGGCGGATGTAGTGGACAGCCTTGAGAACAGCGTAAAGCTCCGCAGTATAAACCGAACACTGGTCGGGAAGCCGAAAGTGATTTGGGGTGTCGCCAACAATATAGGCACTCCCTACACCTAACGATGTTTTCGAGCCGTCGGTGTAAATAAATGTGGCTTCTGTCATTTGTGCACATAGAGCAGCAAATGCCCGACGATAAACAAGTGAAGGGGTACCTTCCTCGGGAAATCGACAAAGGTCACGGAGCAGGCAGATCCGGGGACGGAGCCAAGGCGGTGCTGTACCCCAAGTTGTCAAGAAGGTTTTAGGAAAGCGGAAGGAAAGAGAATGGAGCAGTTGACGGAAGCGGACTCCCGGTGGTAGTAGGGAGGAGGGGCGGCCTGCGTATCCTACATCAAAGGAGGCGTCGAAAAAAATGTCATGGGCTGGATTAGCAGGCATGGAAGACAGATGGCTAGCATAACGACTCAGAAGGACTGCTCGCCGATTGGACAGCGGAGGTTCAGCAGTCTCGGCATAAAGGCTTTCCACAGGGCTGGTGTAAAAAGCTCCAGACACTAAACGTAATCCACGGTGGAGGATAGAGTCGAGACGCCGAAGAATAGACGGCCGAGCAGAGGAGTAGACTATGCTTCCATAGTCCAATTTCGAGCGCACTAAGGCGCGATAGAGGCGGAGAAGGACCACTCGGTCCGCTCCCAAGGAGGTACCATTCAGGACACGGAGGGTGTTGAGGGATCGCAGACAGCGAGCCGAAAGATAGGAAACATGGGAGGACCAGCACAGTTTTCTGTCTAACATAAGACCCAAGAATTTAGCGACGTCTGAAAACGGAAGGACCTAGATGTAAGGAGGGCGGAAGAAACGCCTTACGTCGCCAAAAATTAACACAAACGGTCTTACTGGGAGAAAAACGGAAGCCGGTTCCGATGCTCCAAGAGTGGAGGCGATCGAGACATCCTTGAAGACGTCGTTCAAGAAGGCTGGTCCGTTGAGAGCTGTAGTAGATCGCAAAATCGTCCACAAAGAGGGAGCCCGAGACATCAGGAAGGAGACAATCCATAATTGGATTTATGGCAATGGCAAACAGTACAACACTCAGCACGGAGCCCTGGCGTACCCCGTTTTCTTGGGAGAAAGTACGGGAGAGAGTAGTGTTCACCCGCACCCTAAATGTGCGCTCTGCCATAAATTCGCGAAGAAAAAGGGGCAGCCGACCTCGAAAGCCCCAAGAGAACAGTGTGCGGAGGATGCCTCTCCTCCAACAGGTATCGTATGCTCTCTCCAGATCAAAAAATATTGCTACTGTTTGGCGTTTCCGGAGAAAATTGTTCATGATATAAGTGGAGAGAGCAACAAGATGGTCAACTGCAGAACGATGCTTTCGGAATCCGCATTGGGCAGGTGTTAAAAGACTGCGGGATTCCAGCCACCAAGCTAAACGGTAATTCACCATACGCTCCAAAACCTTACAGACACTACTCGTGAGAGAAATGGGGCGATAGCTAGAGGGGAGATGTTTGTCCTTTCCAGGTTTCGGAACAGGAACGACGACAGCTTCCCGCCATCGTCTGGGAAAAGTACTGTCGGTCCAAATTCGATTATAAAGGCGAAGGAGGTAACGCAGACTATGGGTTGATAAATGCAGCAACATTTGGACGTGGATACCATCCGGTCCTGGGGCGGAGGAGCGAGAAGAAGAGAGTGCATGTTGTAGTTCCCGCATGGAGAAAACAGTATTGTAGCTTTCGCGATTTTGAGAGGAGAAAGCAAGATGTCGCACTTCCGCTGCACGTTTCTTCGAGAGAAACGCTGGCGGGTAATTTGAAGAGCTCGAAATCTCAGCAAAGTGCTGACCCAATGCGTTAGAAATTGCGACGGGGTCCACTAATGTATCATGCGCGACAGTGAGCCCAGAGACCGGGGAGAAACTAGGCGCGCCTGAGAACCGTCGAAGCCGACTCCAAACTTCCGAGGAGGGAGTGAAGGTGTTAAATGAGCTAATAAAGAATTTCCAGCTTGCCTTCTTGCTATCGCGGATGACACGACGGCATCGCGCACGGAACTGCTTATAGCGGATACAGTTGGCCAAAGTAGGATGGTGGCGGAAAACTCGGAGAGCACGTCGCCGCTCACGTATTGCGTCACGGCATGCCTCGTTCCACCAAGGAACTGGGGGGCGCCGGGGCAACTCGGAGGTGCGTGGTATTGAACGTTCCGCAGTTGTAAGAATAACGTCGGTAATGTGTTTGACCTCATCGTCGACGCTGGGAAAGTGACGGTCATCGAATGTCGCTAGAGACGAAAAAAGTGTCCAATCGGCTTGGGCAAACTTCCAGCGTCGCGGGCGCATATACGGCAGTTGAGGCTGCAGTTTAAGGACACATGGAAAGTGGTCACTCGAGTGTGTATCATCAAGGGCGAACCATTCGAAGCGCCGAGCTAGCGGAACAGTACCGACTGCAAGGTCCAAATGAGATAAATTTGTCGTGGAGGCAGACAAAAATGTAGGGACCCTAGTGTTGAGGCAAACTAGATCCGCTTGGTGGAAGACGTCTAGCAATAGTGAGCCACGTGGACAAGGATGTGGAGATCCCCAAAGCGGGTGGTGGGCATTGAAGTCCCCAACCAGGAAATAGGGGGGTGGAAGCTGACCAAGAAGATGAAGGAGATCAGCTCGTGCCATTGGTGTAGACGATGGGATGTATACAGTACAAAGAGAAAAGGGATATCCAGAAAGGGAAAGACGGACGGCGACAGCTTGGAAGGAAGTGTTTAAGTGGATTGGGTGATAATGGAGGGTATCATGGAGAAGAATCATGAGTCCTCCATGGGCTGGAGTGCCTTCAACAGAGGGGAGATCATATCGGACAGACTGAAAATGAGGGAGAACAAAGCGGTCATGGGGACGCAGCTTTGTTCCCTGAAGACAGAAGATGACCGGCGAGTAGGATCGTATGAGGACCGACAATTCATCCCGATTGGCTCGAATGCCGCGGATATTCCAGTGGATCATGGACATAGGGTGAACAGAAAATGGAGGAATGTGACCAAGGTCGCTGTCAACTCAACGACTGCTCAGAGCTTGCGACCGACAGCATGGAATGACATTCAGCTGAAGGCAGAATATCCTGATCCATAGGTTGTTCAGGAGCAGCTCCTGCCACCAGCGATCGGCCGGTTGATCGGCCGCCAGCAGTGCGCCTCGGCGACACAGAAGACGGCCGAGGGCGATTTCCGCCAGGTGGTGCTGTGGATGGGACACGCCTTGGCGGAGAAGGAGATGAACTGGGTTTCTTTGTAGCCTTCTTGGAAGTATGATGTTTAGATGAAGGAGGAACCGATGGGTGTGAAGTTGGGGTACGTAAAAAATCCTCACGAGTACGCTCTTTTTTCGAAGTCTCGGTGTCTGACCTTTGGGCTCGAGATTTAGCAGAACCCGATGAAGGGTGAGCCATAGAGTGGGCAGGCGAAAGTAGTGAGGTTGAACGGGCGATGTTTGCGCTGGCCGATCTGACGACCGTGGCACTAAAGGTGAGGTCGCAAGTCTGCGTGGCCGCCTCCTTTGTTGGCTGAGGAGAAGCAAGGACAGTGCTGTATTTTCCTGTCTGAGGCATGGTGGGCTGTCGACTGGCGAATAATTTTCGAGCAGCAAAGGTCGACACCTTTTCCTTCACTCTGATTTCCTGGATGAGCTTTTCGTCCTTAAAAACGGGGCAATCTCGAGAGAAGCAGCGTGGTCACCCATACAGTTGATGCAGCGAGGGGATGGAGGTGGACAAGCACCCTCATGGGCATCCTTGCCACACGTAACACATTTGGCCGGATTGGAACAGGACTGGCTGGTGTGATTGAACCGCTGACACCGATAGCAACGCGTAGGGTTTGGGACGTAAGGGCGAACGGAAATTATCTCATAGCCTGCTTTGATTTTCGATGGGAGTTGAACTTTGTCAAATGTCAAGAAGACAGTGCGGGTTGGAATTATGTTCGTGTCAACCCTTTTCATAACCCTATGAACAGCCGTTACGCCCTGGTCAGACAGGTAGTGCTGAATTTCTTCGTCAGACAATCCATCGAGGGAGCGTGTATAAACGACTCCGCGCGAGGAATTTGAAGTACGATGCGGTTCCACCCGGACAGGGAAGGTGTGTAGTAGTGAGGTACGCAGCAATTTTTGTGCCTGGAGGGCACTGACTGTTTCTAACAAGAGGGTGCCATTCCGTAATCTGGAACAAGACTTTACAGGACCTGCAATTGCGTCGACACCTTTCTGAATAATGAAAGGGTTGACCGTGGAGAAGTCGTGACCTTCGTCAGACCGAGAAATAACAAGGAACTGTGGCAACGATGGAAGAACTGTCTGTGGCTGAGACTCAGTGAACTTACGCTTGTGAGCAGACATAGTGGAAGGTGAAGAAACCATTGCGGAAGAATCCCCCATCATTACCGGCGTCTCCGATGGCGCGCTCCTCCCTTGTGAGGGCCCTCTCTGAGGGCACTCCCGCCTTAGGTGATTGTTCACACCTCAGGTCACATCTCCCGACAAACGGACGGAGGGACCAATCGGCACTTTCGGAAGGTATCAGCTCGGGTAATCACCCCACCCTGGGCCTGGCCGTTACCAGGGGGTACGTACGTGTCCTACCTGTCTACCCGGGGCGGGGAATTACGCGTTATCCCGTCACCGGCTACGCATGGAAGTGCGTGGGTCGGCCTTCAGACATGCACAGGGAGGAAAAAAGAGAAAGGGAAAGGAAAGAAGAGGGGTCTCAAACGCCGCAGCGGAGAAAAGGGCAAAGAGAAGAGGGAAGGAAAAGAGAAGGGCAGAGGAAGGACGAAGACTTGCAAGTGTAGAAAGCAAGGAATTTGTAACAGTTTCGAGCGTCCGTTTCCGGACGTAGGCACAAACCATACTCCCAGAGGGGGAGAAAGGGAAGGAAAGAGCCAGAGGTGAGGGGAGGGGGGGGGGCGAAGATGGGGGACGGGGAAGGATGCGGAAAGGGAGGGTATGCAGCCCGGAAAGGAAGGAGGGCCACATTAGCTCGGGGTCCCGTGCTCGCTACGCACGTATGCACAAAAGAGTTGTGGACCCCCTGGGGGGTTCAATCCTGTTGTGTCCCTAATACGAATCCAGCTAGTGACAACACAGCCGAGATGTTTCTGTACATTCTGATTAATGGCGCTGTATGATTGGTCTTGGGCAATAGAAGTAGCACATGTTTGCAAAGAGAACAAAAAAAATATTGTCCGTTTCCAATACTGAACTGTTTTCGATTAATCTGGGGTGTTTCCTTGTATTTGTATATGCTGACGTGGACAGATGACGAAACACCAAGATACATGTGCTTCTTCAATTTCTCCAGGCGTATTTTATGACGAAATAAATCTTGGGTGAACAGCCTGGTATGAGTGTGCATAGGACACAATATTTCGGCAATCGACCACGTTGCCATCATCAGCGCACCTGATGACGGCAACGTGGTCGATTGCCGAAATATTGTGTCCTATGCACACTCATACCAGGCTGTTCACCCGAGATTTATTTCGTCACCAAGATACATGTTATGGAACAACGCAACGACTGAGACCCATGAACTACACAAGGGACGTTGAAGTTATCTTGATCATCCAAGTTCATATAAATTCAGACTTTGTTGAAACTGCTTTCACCGACTTGTTTTTTTATAGTGTTTCATAATTGTATTGTCTTAAATTTATTTAAATTGTAATTAATTTGAGTCTTGAGTAAGTAACTATCATTTCAAAGGAGGGCGTGCTGAAAAGTAATGGTTCCGAATTTTTATGTGAAAAGCCGGAAAGCTGAATAGATAAAACAAATGTTATTAACATTCTACATCTTTGTTCTTCATATTTATTTGCTAGAATAACCACCCTGGAGACGAACACATTCCTCCCAACGAGGGATCAGTTTGTTGATTCCGTCACTGTAGAACTTTGCTCACGGAGGCACAATCACTCCGCTGCTTGCACCGCTTCATCACTATCTAAGTGGAGCTCTCGAAGGTATTACTGAAGTTTTAGATACAATGAAAATTGGGACACGTCGGGTCCGCATGGAGAATGATCGAAGACAGTGAACCAAAGTCGTCGGATTCTTGCATATGTTGGCACTGTCATGGTGAAGGAGAGGGTGCTTCGAATTGCGTTCCGTTTTCTGTGGGACTGCAGCACGCTGTTTCTCACGCACAAACATAGGTTATACACACGGCCATGTTACACGCTGCAATCCGGAGTCCTCTAGCGATAGAGGGTTGCAACTTTCGTCACCGAAGCAGGAAATTCGACTTAGTAATATGCGTGACATGTAATACGTCAATCGATTTTGAGAACAGAATAAAGAATTAGGAGCCATTATTTTTCAGCACGCCCTCGTAGTACGTTTTGAATATTTCATTTTTAAACTCAGTGTGAATTGGAAGTAGATTGTTTCAAGCTGTTTGTGGCTTTATAATAGTAACAAATTAATTAAAATTTTATTGGATTTGAGTTTTATTTACAATTCATTGCTATGTTGAATTTCGAATTCCGTTATTTGGGCAGTTTGTTTGTTCAAATAAATATGTACTTCCTGCAAAGGTGGACAATAAATGCAGTACTTTTAACCCGAACTCCATGAATCGTTTCCATCCTTCAATCCTAACGGCCCTACTGCGCGTAACAAAGTATTTCATATCTGCCAGTAACTGAGAAGACACAAACACGTCTAAAATAAAAGATTAGTAGAACAAGAAACAAAAACAAGAGTTCTGTTAACATAAAGTATAAAGCAATGAGCCATTAAAGGGGACGTGGAATAACAAGCATATCTGAAAGGAGAGGAGGACAAGTCAGATTTTGCCTCACACATGCACCATCCTGTAAAGTGTCATTTCATAATGAAAATCTGTGATGTTCATATTGTATCTTAAGCAAGCAAGAATGACGAATTTAATACGATTACGTCTCGAAGATCGTCCGCGAGTGCTCGCTGTTGAAAACGTACGTTGCATGTGATCGTGCTGTAGTTTCCGCCCCCTTTTCGACATCTGCAGGTTCACCGTAATCTGCATACCGCAGAGTGCTTCGTATCAATATTAACTGTTTACTGTTCTATTCCACTGGCGTACTAAGTGGGACAGAGGACGGTGGAGGGCTAAGTCTCTGAACGCGTCACGATCTGTCTCGATCTTATTTTCATGGCCATTTTGCAAGAAAAAATGGTTAAAATGGCTCTGAGCACTATGGGACTCAACATCTGTGGTCATCAGTGCCCTAGAACTTAGAACTACTTAAACCTAACTAACCTAAGGACATCACACAAATCCATGCCCGAGGCAGGATTCGAACCTGCGACCGTAGCGGTCACGCGGTTCCAGACTGACGCGCCTAGAACCGCACGGCCACACCGGCCGGCCATTTTGCAAGACATGCGGTGTTACGACTGAGATAGCAGTGTTGTTAGGTCTTCCTTGCATATTCTCTTAATTTGTCTAACAGGATTTTGAGATAACAACGTTGTCATTCTTCCGACGATTGCCGTTTAACTTCCCCAGTCGTCTGCGTTACTCTTTCGTATGGGCTACACGGACCTCTTACCACCCAGACAGTGCTCCTCTGAATTACTTCGGTGTCTGCTGTTGTGTCTACTTGATGAGGACTCCAAACGCTAGCGTAGGTCCCACTGGCATCTTGTATGCAGCTTCATTTTTATAGAAGCACTGAACTTTCCCAAAATCCTTCTAGAAATCGATGTCTTCCATTTGCCTTCCCCATACAGATATTGCAAGGTCTTCCTATTTCATGTGGTTCGTTAGTATTACCCGGAAGTGTTTAAAAGATGTGACTGTCTGTCGAAGTATCCCATTAGCATGTATTCATCCGATACAAAATTAGTCATGGGAAGTCATCTTACTTTTATCAGCAGTTAGAGAGAGCTTCCATTCATTAAACCACTTGGAAATTCTCTCCTGTCAGTCTTCCTGCACTTCTTTACGATCGTTCAACGGTGCCACTTCCCTGTAGGCAACAGGGTCGTCAGCGAACCCATCATTGTGCTGTTGAGTCACATCTGATAAATCGTTTATGTATATCAAGAGCCTTAATGATTATACTGCGCTTTCTTGGGCCACACCCAGTGTTACCGTCACAGATGTGGAAAGTTGGCGGCCCATTATAACGTATTGGTGTCTCTTTTGCCAAAATTTTTTCGAGCCAATCGTACATCTACAATAATTCTACGTAAGATAATGTTTTCTAAACGACAATGTGGAACAAACAGTAGAACGAATAACTAGTCCAAAGTTGCAAATTATACTTTTTTTATATTCACTGGATGACTAGTTTCGGGCCGAGACCCATTTCCAAATCATCCGACAGAGCAGAAACCGAATTTACACTCATATATAATACAGGTATTACCAATTTTTAGAGCATATGCCAAAAATACAGAACATATCATTTCAAGACTTACGTAACATAGTCAAAAGTGATATTTCAGAACATGTGAAAACCATGTCAAAATGTGCAACGAACAGTTACAGCGCATATAGATAAGTGTCAGTGTACTCATTCTGCTGCCGTAAGGAAATTTCGGAAGGGGGCGCCATCTCAGGATACAGCAAACTCTTTTTTATTTATTAACCCTGTCCGGCCAAGTGGTTTCGGTTTGAAACCACATTTTTACTTTGCCTGCTTTTGCGATCCAGAGGTTCATTTTTGAAACCACCACCCCACGTTGATTGCTGGTGACATCTAGCGTCAGCGCCAGCTAATTGTCGCAGTAGCGAAGTGATTGTTGTCAGGTAAAAGCATTATTTGTGTAGTGCTGCGCCGAGTACACGTGCTTTCGACACAGCCTTCACATAAAATTGTTTTGTGACGTATATACAGTAGATAATAAGAATTTCAGGTAATGGATTATTCTTATGCTTCATTTAATGATATTTGGAAGGTATTTTTATTGATAATTATAATGTAAACCTTAGTTTTTTTTACGAATATGTAGGTGGTTTCAGAATGAAACCACTGGGACATAACGACCTTCAAACGGTAAATACTTTTATTCTTTACAGCGTGTCATTGTGGATAATAGACCACCATCAAGAATAAATCAGCAATTCAGAGCTTGTGACCTTACCACAAATATGCTACTGGACATACTTGCTGAAATTCCAAGTGATACTGAGTCGGTTGCTTCGGATACTGGAAGTGAATCAGGCGAAATTGATGAAGAATTTGACTTCTTTTACCTGATGAGAGCGTAGTTGAATTTGAAGAGGATGTGAATGAAGGTGTTTGTGCTGAAAGTGACTCTGTTCGCGTTAGTAGTGGCAACAATGACGGCGATGTGTGTGATGACAATACAGAAATAAATGAGCATATTGAATGGGTGCAACAGATACTGTCAAATGCAACAACTGAGTTTTCACAGGAATATGGTTCAAATATCCCATCTAACAAATCAAGTCCCGCTGAAATATTTGGTTGCCTATTTGGTGATGATTTATTACACCAACTAGTGTATCAAACAAATTTATATGCAACTCAAAAGCTTGGAGGTTCCACAGTTTTCAGACCAACCGATACTGACGAAATGAAGAAATTTCTTGCCATAAATTTACTAATGGGTATAAAAAATTATCCTTCATACAGGGGTTATTGGTCCTCTGATCCAGTTCTCCGTGATTCACACATTTCAGATGTCATGCCTCGGAATAGATTTTCGTGGTTGCTAGGGCATATTCATGCAAAGGATAACAGCCAGCACTCAGAAAAGGGAGGAAAAGGCTTCGGTAAATTGTTAAAGATACACCCACTATTGGACTACGTTAGAAAGAAGTACACAGAAAGTTATAAGCCAACAGAACACCTTGCTGTGGACGAATCAACGATTCGTTTCAAAGGCAGATCCAGCCTCAAGCAGTGTATGTCACAAGAAACCAATAAAACGTGGGTACAAAGTTTGGGTACTGGCAAATGAAACTGGTTACGTTTCCAAATTTCAGCTTTATACTGGGAAAGTTGGTCAGGAGGTAGAAAAGTGTCTAGGTGCCAGAGTTGTAAAACACCTTAGTTCAGAATTAGCAGGAAAGCATCACAAGCTGTACTTCGATAATTATTTTACTTCTGTACCCCTTATGCTCGATCTGAAGAAACAAGGAATATATGCCTGTGGAACAGTGAGAAAAGGCAGAGTTGGGTTCCCAAAAGACTTCGAAAATGAAAAGAACATGTCCCGAGGAGAGTTCCAGTTTCGTTGCAGTGGTCAAGGTATCACGGCATTGGTTTGGAAAGATCGTAAACCAATACAGTTTCTTTCAAACTTTCACAACATTGAAAACGTGAACACAGCATCTCGGAAATCCAAAGATGGTTCTCGCACAGAACTTTCATGCCCAGATATTGTAAAGGATTACAATACCTATATGGGGCTTGCAGATAAATCCGACATGTTGAAATCAATCTATGAGATTGATAGAAAAAGCAAGAAATGGTGGCACAGAATTTTCTGGCACTTTCTTGATGTTACTGTTGTAAATGCCTGCATAATTTATAATGAACATTGTGATGATGATCAGAAAACTCCGAAGCAATTCAGACTATCTGTAATTGCTGGTCTAGTTTGAGGAACTTCGTCATCAACTCCTAATCGCAAGAGATCTCAGATCCAGCGGAACAAATTCAAGCCATTTGTTGCACCACAAAAGCGATTTGACAGTGCATCCCACATGCCAGAAAAACGACCGTCTCGAAGATGTGCACACTGTAGTACTGCTAAAGAGCCACATCAAACAAGATCATTCTGCAAAACGTGTAATGTGGGTTTGTGCTTAACAGAAACAAAAAACTATTTCACTGAATTTCATGAGAAAATGTAGCCATGAAAACTGTCGTAACAGCCCAGTGGTTTCACTATGAAACCACCTAGAATATTTTATTATGGAATATAAATTTTATTGTTATTACACTATATTATTTCTTTTTGAGACAATAAAAGTAGATTTTGAAAGAAATTGTTATAATTTTCTACTTATATTTATTCATGGGCCTCAAAGGGTTAAAATGTACTTCAGCCATCAAGAATACTACAATACAACCGTACAAGTCAACAACAGGATTAATAATTTTTAATACCTTTGCCAAAAACAGTCAAATATTTAAAATCACTGAACAGTAAAACACAGGAGCGTCACATACAGCGTGTATTACCAAGTTGCATGCCATGCTGGCACGTAAAAAAAAAAAAAAAAAATCATTAAATGTCAGCAACAACATTGCTATTAGAAGAAAACCAGGAGAATAGTAGATCAAATATCCTTATCACTTCCGACCCTGTACAAGCGAAAAAACTTTACTGTAAAAAACTTTACTGTAACAAACTTTACTGTAACAAACTTTACTGTAACAAACTTTACTGTAACAAACTTTACTGTAACAAACTTTACTGTAACAAACTTTACTGTAACAAACTTTACTGTAACAAACTTTACTGTAACAAACTTTACAAATTACGTGAACCTAAAACAACTTTTTCTAACACGTCCCAGGTAAAAAGAGACATTAATCCACAACACTGTCTTTTACAAAACATCAAAAATGTACTTTCCATCCTGAGGATGACGAAGCATAAGCACACTAATGGGCGTGTAGGGTGGGATTGTGGTTGTTGAGAGACGAGTGGAGGGAAGGGGGGTGGAGGATGGAGGACTGGGAAACGGAGGGAGGACGAGGAGCATGAAGACGAAGGAGCAAAAATTTGGGGGTCAAGTGGGTAACACGACAAGCATACATTATCAGTAGTAATAAACGAAAAGAAAATTACTGAAATTGGACCGAAAAAACTATTCGTCATTTTTTATATAATCAAATAAACAAGAACTACTATATTCAACAGAGAAACCATATGTTACTCAAGAGTAATCGTATGGATATTAATGCTAACAAAAAGAAACCGAAACAAATTTTAGTATGTGATCGTGTGCAAATTTCTTTTATCCTTTTTGAAAACGCGAGTTACCTCTGCAATTTCCTGGTGACACATTACCTGTATTTCGGCAAACCTAGAACACGTCACTAGTGGAAAAATGCAGGTGGCATCAGGAAAATAGCACCTTTAGCTCATCATGTACGACCACCACATTTGTAACTGTTACTGACTGAGGGCCGAGTCAATGCAATGATTCATACCACAGTGCTGTCGTCGAAATAGAAACGGCGTACTACGCCAAGAAAATACAAAACTCAAAGAATTATATGTGGCTTGATGGAAGTCTTGGTCAGTTAGTTCGTGCACTGCAGTGCGTAGTTTGTAGACAAGTGCTGGATGGATTGTAGACATTCAAAACCAACGTTGAGAAGCAGCTACCGGAGTTTTAGCGAAGTCATATTGTGTCTCTACGGGAGGATGACTGTTTCACCGAAGAATTTCCCTACATGCAGGGCATTATGTATCAGAAGTATACCAATGCTGGTCCCGGTGGTTAGCGAATGCTGCACATACTCCATAACGTGTTGAAAGATAAGGGCTTAACGGCCCATTTACGACGAAGTTTTTGGAGACAGACTACAAGCTGGGGAGATAGGCACGGAGATCGGCCGTATCCGTTTCAAAGGAACTATTCCAGCATCTGCATTTGGCGAGAAACCTAAATTCGCACAGCCGGAAGGAGAGGTCAATTTCCGTCCTCCCGAAAGCGAGGACACTGTTTCGTGACCTCTGACACAAATAACTTCTGCGCCGCTATCCGCCTCATCTGCTTGACAGACATGGAGCAGTCTTCTTTATTTTACCCGCTTCAGACGGGGAGGCATGAAAATGAAGGCAAACTGGGGATTATTACGCTCCCCACCACTTATTGTCTAAGTTTAGTTACAGCTACGACATAATGTGCAACCAAAACTATCATAAAAGCTGCATTCAGACTGCACACGGGGTCTGGATCTAATGGACTACCCCGCGCTTTTTAGCCAGCTCATGCCGCCACGCCGGTTCGAGGCGCTAGCTGCTTGAAGAACGGGTGTAAGGAGTACTGTTATCTTTGATATCATAACGTATCGGTACTGTACTCCTTATCAAATCGCTGGCCTCTGGAAGTTTGGGATCCGAGCGCGCCTTTCCTCTGTGAAAGCAAAGTATTGCCATGTAATGACAATAATGCCCTTTGCTGGGGGAGAAGGGCATAGCTGCCAAGCATAGGGACTTCTGGCTCTGTTTTACAAAATGTAGGAACGTAGGGAAGGATTTCAGATCCCTCTGAAAAACATAGGGATTTTTCACCCAACAAAGAAAAATTACAAAATAAGAAATTTAAAAAAAGTTGCCAAACTTTACAAATTTTAGACACTTTGTTGCGGTACGCCACGTAAGGAGAAAAACTAACGTTGAAGAACTTCGCAAATATAACAAAACTGACGACGTATCGAAATAAATATTATCGCAGAAAATTCGAAAAGACTATGTAATCAACTAATATGATCTGTGATTGTTATTGTAATATCTGTTCCTTTTGGAAAAGGATGGACACACTTTCCTTTTGTTTCTTGGTTGTGTAAGAACCCATTTTGTGACGTGGCACGAAAACCTGTAAACTTCATGTAATATTTAGTCTAAATATAATCAAATATTACATAAAAGTGTCGCTAATGTTTTACTGTAACAACTCCTATATTCACGACGTGAATTACTTGATTAATTTTTGCACATTTTAAAGGAGAACATTGGCGCAAAGGTCAACGCCATTGTGCTAAATGATAACGGCCCACAGTCGTAAAAAATATTAATATTTGCTAATTTTGACAAATAATAAAATAAATGTGAATGTAGGAGATTACTCTTGATTATCGGTTCTTCTTTTGAAGCAGTAATAGTAGTCCGTTTTTCAAATATTGAACCATATTCATAAATAGCGATTTCAGTAATTTTTGTTTTATATCCCCGCTTAACGGATATTGCGAAAATCTCGTCAGCAGTACAATTTAACGAAAGTAACAATGCAACTGTTTATCTGGAATATTGTGCGTTGGTGGTGTCTTTTGATATAAACACAGCTTGTCGGGCAAACTAACTGCGAGAAGTACCATAACACAGGCAATAATGTAATTAATTTTTCAGTTGTGAAGCAGGCAGAATAATACTAACTCCAACTTTACATAACAAACAAATACCAACAATACATACGTAAAAAGAACCACCACAACTTTATACGTCTGTCATCATTCCGTGCAAGCTTGCCTATCAAGGCGTACATCAGGGACGAAACAAGGTGCGGAAGGAAAGTATTTTAGTCACTGTCTGGATAGGGTACGTGACGGGAGAAATACTGAAGTGTTTGTTTGCTTAGCATTTCTTTTGCCGATGAGCTACTGCCTGAAATGTACAAATATCGCACGGATGTAGCACAAGTTGGGGAATGCGCATTACGAGGCAATCATTTTCAAATACAGTACTTACTTATAGCAAATAGCGTAAATTAAACTAAAGTTGCTGTAATACTGCGCAAAGATCAGAAGAAAAATGGTCACAGTTGAGGAACCCCTGACGCTACCAACAATCACGAAGTGCTCCGAATGAGACCGCCATGCGACGACCGAAACAAGGAGCCCATCGGGCAACTTTTAGCTCGTCTACTGTAATCTCTGCACCATCGTTACTTCTACAGTTACATTCCTAACTTCCGCGGCGACTTTGTCGTGTGTTCACATGCTGTAAATAAAGGAAAAATTGCTCGCGTAGATCAGTTTCTTTAGCCTTAACATAAGCTTCCGATGTTTGTTTTCTTGGTATTAGTATTTTTGTATTACTGCTTCAGAACCGAAAAAGAAAAGAGTTACAAAGGAGTGATAGTCAAAGACGAAAACAGAAATTTAGGGAAGTGTGGCAAGAGGAGGAACAGTTTGGAGGGTTTGTTAACTGCAGACAACAATTATCGTGCTCATGCAGGGCGTGTGCTAGAAGAAGCTAACTTTTGAAACACGCAGCTCTCGATTCCCACAGAAGTCTAGTGTCACAATTAAAAAAACAAGTAGATGCTTTCATCGTGGGTGTTTCAACCTACCGCAAGTCTTGAGCTCGAAGAGGACCACAAAACCGATGAAATAAGATCAGCGACAGCATTTGCTGAGCAGTCGCTGTGCTTGTGAACAGTTGATCACATAGTTGAGCTCATAAAAGCAATTTTCGTCGATTCAAAAATTCCCCAAAACAATAACAGCAGCAACAAAAATTTCGAAATTTGTGGTAAGGACTATGGGAACAAACTGCTGAGGTCATCGGTCCCTAAGCGACTACTTAATCTAACTTACGCTATGGACAAGACACACACACACACACACACACACACACACACACACACACACACACACGCCCGAGGGAGGACTCGAACCTCCGATGGGGAGAGCCGCGCAAACCGTGCCCCACAGACCGCACGGCTACTCCGCGCGGCACAGCTGCAAGATTCCCAAATAACATCGTGAATATTTCGTTTCAAAACAGTGACCGTTCATTGTACAAAATTGTTAATAAAGGGGAAATGTTACTACCCAACACGTGATCTCTTTTTTTTGTCGTCGGTCTAGAATTCTTTTTGCGTCCGTGGAGACTTCGCAGTTGAGGATAGAGACTTTTCACACCGTCGTGGACAGACATGGTCGAAAATGAATTGGCAACACTGGACAAGATTCGGTGTTGAGCTTCCGTACAGAGCGGTTGCACACTGCTTAGCAGAAAGTGGAATTAAGAATCAGAAGTATTACGTCGGTTTATAGAAGAAAAATATTACAGTTATTTCGCGGGAAGGCGCGTGGGATTAATGAAGAGATTTATGGTAGATGCAGTGTCGTGTTTGAGGATAATTACTTATCGCGGAGCAGCACTGACAGTAGACTGTAAATACATAGGCTTCCGTGATCAGAGGATACCTGTTTAATTAATTTGGAAACGAAATGTAGCAATGGTTACTATAGTGTGAATCTAAAACAATCCTAAATGTTAAACGAGACTGGATGAGCGCAGACATTGGCACAGCAATGTGTTACTTCCAAAAGGAACAATATGCCCAAGTAATTTGACTTGTTCTGTTACTATTTAAAACTGACATTTTTCATTCTTTAATTAAAGAACTTCAGTATTTGCAATATGTAAGAGACACGTATTCGTATTAGGCACATGGTCTGGTCGTTTTCATAACAAAGCGTGATCTTTATGTTAAGCTACCATACTTTAGTCCGACAGGCGCAAAGAAACTTGAAAAGACATTAATAAAGAGACTTGAGGAGCCTTACACGGGAAAATCTGCTTTTCCGATTTTCACGCTTAAAAAACACTTGAAGATGTGTAAGACTAGGGCAAATTGTTTAATGTACTCAATTTTTCTTCAAAATATTTACTTCCCTTGTCAAAAAGAAAACGTCTGATTTCATTTCGCGTGAGTTTTTAGTCTCGTAATGTTTCTCAATAAATATTGAAGAAATTACCCTTTGTCGGGCACTTAAGTGCGAATTGTAAAGTAGTCATGTAGATGTAGAAGTATCCACCTAAAAAATCTGATTTTTTTCACAAGTGGTAGTGTGGACTCTTAGCTTCTTAATAAACGATTTATCTCTTCGTAATTTGTAACATTCATTATGAAATGACGCCGTTCGTGATCATCATACACTATTTACAAATCTTGTCTTGAAAAAGCGTAACAGCGTGTACCTTACCGTTCGCCAAGTTTTGGATCATACATTACTGCGAGTCAAATACAGCTAAAAGTACGAAAGTTTCGGAATTTGTGGTGACACTAATATGTCTCCTTTCACAAGCAAATTCGAGTTACTGAATGGCGCGAAGACCACTATCACAAGCCGACGGGGTTCGCGCGGGCTTAGCGTGTCAAACACTGCAGGATAGAAAATCGAATTACTGGCGGGCAGTCGAAGTCTAGTACGGATCCTCGTGTGCTTTTAATCATCCATCTTCACATGACAGATACATAAGAATTTTTTCCTCGGGGACGGCCGATTACACTGGACAGTCATCTGCTATTGTATTATAGTAGTCCACACGTTACATCATAAATGGCAAGCATATAATTCTTGTCTGTATCTTACTATTATGTAGTACCTACATTTCGTATCTGAATCTGGAAAACGAGATATAAGTAATGTAAGATGACATTTTGCTGTGCATCGAGTATAATAAAATCTTGCGATATTCTGTTTAATTGCTTTCTAGTTAGAGATGAAAAACGGCGGACGCTAGAAAATATAGGTACGTCCATAGATTTTTCTACGTCTGATATGGTTGGAACACAAAATGCTCCTGTTTGAAATTTTATCTGTAGTGTTTCTGGGAATGTTTAGTACCAGAAGCTGTAAAGAATTACCTTACCACCAGTTTCAAAGAATTGTGCACAGCTCTTAGGAATAAGATTTATTTTAGAAAATATCAGTAATGAAACCAAAGTCAAGTGGAACTTCTTTCCAATGGAGATTTACTTGAGTCACCTGACCTAAGCTTGCCAATTTTTAAATTCTTCTCTCTGGCTCTAATATGTTTCCATTTCTTTTTTCTCAAGAATAACGGCTAGTTTCAGCATAGACTCAAGGACAGCAGGGTAGGTAAACTAATTTCTATCAGCCGAAACAGGCGTTATGTTGTATCCTTGTACAGTTCAAACCAGTTTCAACCACGAGAAGTGGCTGCTCGGCACCGGCAAAAGAATTCCAACCCTTCGACAGTTGACATACAAGGTCTTAGATTACACAGGTGCAAGAACCAGTTGCTCACCTCCTGCTAGACTGAGACATCTTGTAAAACAATAGCTTCATTGTTTTATTGGTATTGTTTTCACAGTACAATGACACGTGAGAGTTTGAAGCACAGAGGAAATAGGTTATGAACTCGCCCCATGAACACAGACCGACAATTAAGAATTCTTTTTCTTAACTGAAGAACTAAGAAACCTTTCTGAGAAAGGATATTCATATTAAAGAATGAAACGTAATAGACTTTGTATCGGCTGCAGAACATTCAAAAACAATTTCTAAACAGGTGAAAAATTAAATTAGTGCACAATCATAGAATGAAAACTTTGCACAGAACTTACTGTGTCCAATTCATTATATAAACGCATCTGTATTTTAAATTTTCTACACATTTACCAGTGAAGAAGAAATTTATTGCAATCCTGAGACTCCTCAGAAAGTAGTGTAGTCATCTTGGATGGCATCTACGTGTGTCTTCATCAAAGCCAATTTGTCTTTTTCGGCCTGCAAAACTGATGCGATACTTAGCAGTGACGATGGCTCATCGTCTGGAGCTAATGGTGACCTCTCACAACGATCTTCATGTTGTGATACACATATATTGAAAAGTGATAATTCTTGAGCTAATTCTATTTGGCTCACCGATTCTGTTTCTACTGACAAGGAACTGTGAGTAGGTCTTGGAATCAGAATATCTTCTCATGAATTCATGTACTGAAATCAAGGCCAAATGGAACTGCGTTTCGATGGACTTTACCCTTGATCACCTGACCTCACTTTGCCATTTTTTTTTTTTTTTTAAGATCTTCTCTGTAACTGTCTCTTAAGGTTTTTCCATTTCGATTTCACCGTTTCAACGGAGAGAATAATAAAAGGATGTAAAAAAACATGGTGCACTACTGCTGCCAAAGTATGAAAATAGATGGACTAAATGAATGACTATTGTACTAACAAAACTTAAAAAAGAACTTGCACGTCTTCGTGTTGAAGTATTAGCTCCAACAATTCTTTATTCGGGTATCATTCTACTGTCATAGCCTATTATTATGCAGTAGCACCATCATTCAAAATAGGAGGTCGACTATATCATTGGTGATAAATGAATGTTTGGCCATTTGGAATTCAGCTGCTCCAATCCATTTACCAACGTCGACTGCTTCTCAAATTAAAGAAATTACCAATAAAATGCATGCAAGAGGCGGTTTCCCCAGCTGTAAATGATTTATGGACAGATGGAAAGCATCCACACATCCAGTGTCCTGAAACCCCGGGAGCACGTTCTAAAATTACCCACTGTAGTATCCTGTTGTACTCCAAGCAGTTGCCAACAACAAATTTGCTCTCAGTGATGTCGGTGTCTATAGTTAAAAATCTGATGGGCTGTTCAAAGGAAGTGCGTTTTACAAGAAACTTAGTGATGGGGAACTGTAACTACCAATACAATTTGAAGGAATGTATCAGTTTGTGGAATGAAGTTCATCCCTTGTTAGAGAATCTGATGAGACCTTTTTTACAGGTTGTTGGACAACGGAAGAGTCTCTACAATGATAAGCATTCCAGAGCAAGAACATTTGTTGAATGGGCATTTGGTGTAATGACGAATAAATGAAAACTACTGAGGAAGGAAAGGGAAACAGTCACTGACATGCCTGGTTAAACAGTTAAGTCCATTTGCCTTCTTGTTAATACTCTCACCGATAAGTGTGTCGCTTCTCGACACACAGTCATTGACGCGAGCGGTTGGGATCTTTGACTCCGTGTGGAAGCGCTCCCTGGAGAGAGGCCGAAGCGGGTCTAAGGCAGTCAGGTGTGAGCCTGCTAACAGGAAGGTAGCGTGGAGTGGTAATAAACTGACTGCTGGAGTTAGCACAGTGAGCTCCGTGTGCTATTGCACTGTATGAGCACGGCGGCGTAGTGCCGTCACTGTTTGCAGTGGCATCTGCAGCATATCGTCGATTTTCATCTGTCCTGGGATTCGGTTAGCGCCTGGCGCTGTGGATGTACGGAACCAAGCTTCTCAAAGAAGCCTTGGCGCACCTGTTTGAGAATAGTTGAATTTCCAGAGGGAATATGTTTTGGATATGTGCACTCCATTCAACGAAATATAAAACGCAAGTGGTACGTTCTGACTTATCTACAAAGGGGTGTTTAATTGTAGATTGTGTTACAGGTGTGTTCTCTCTCTTTATTGCTTACGGACTTGGAACTGCCAGTGCGATTCAGAGGCTTATTTTCCAGACTCGTGGTGTTTTACAATGTACACGTAGCAGAGCTCGCATGAGGCGCCACTCTGGAATGGTTACAGTCAATACGGATGCAGCTAGTTAGGCACTGGGGCAGCGATGAAGGAGCTTGTTGCCACGGTTGGTGTTGTGCATGAATGCTATATGGCTCATTTTAAAGAAGTGTTATACAGACCAAAGATTCATGCTGTGCTTGCTGTATTAAACTTACTTAAAATTCTGAACCACGGGGTAGGCCATAAAGTATTAACGCCGGCCGCGGTGGTCGTGCGGTTCTAGGCGCTCCAGTCCGGAGCCGCGCTGCTGCTACGGTCGCAGGTTCGAATCCTGCCTCGGGCATGGATGTGTGTGATGTCCTTAGGTTTGTTGGGTTTAATTAGTTCTAAGTTCTAGGGGACTGATGACCACAGCAGTTGAGTCCCATAGTACTCAGAGCCATTTGAACCAAGTATTAACGTAACTCATAAGTATTTAATTCAAACAAACACTATGAAGCTGAACAGTTTTGTAACAATGCTGATACGCAAAAACAGCTTGTACGGCATTCAACAGCAATTCCAAATTACGGTGGAAAACTGACAGAAACTCTATTCTTGAATGTTTAATTACACACTCAAATTATAAAATATTCAATAACCTTTAAAACAGTTTTAAAATTCAAGATATGTAACCATTTATTACACTATACTGTAAACAATATTAATAATATTCATGCTGACAATCTGCACTATACTACTTTGCCACTTTATTTCACACTATGGAAACTGCATCAAGGTTATTAAGCCAACCTCTGATCCCAAATAGATGGACACAGCTGAATTTGATTTATGAACCGTTGCATGTCCTCGCGCACAAAAACAGTGTGAAGATATCTCACAAACAACAGCTGACGTTTACTTGTCTGGCTCTCTAACGCATTGACATCTGGAAGGGGATGCTTACCCCTAAACCACTCCCTGCCACACGCATGGGCGAAGGCCTAAACAACATAACAACAAACACAAACACAAACACAAACACAAACACAAACACAAACACAAACACACACACACTAACGACTTAGGAAGGCGCAAGTATGACAACAGTTTGTTATCGCATTTCATAAAAAGTAAGGACTCCGGCAGAATTACGAGTCTACAACAGGCAGCACTCGAATAATAAAAGTTGACACTTCCACAATTCCACCTAGCTGTAAGTCTTCATAGTGAACGGTTGTTGTGTCGCTGCGACCAAGAATGGAAACGAGTAAGCAAAGTTCATCACCGCCAGTTAAATAACGTGCATGCAGTGAATATTTTACATCAAAACACTTTGCTCCACTTGATAATCGAAAATGTAAGCTATTCTAGTAACCAGTATATTGACTTTATGAGGTCAAATTGCGAGACAAAAACATCCACACCTGACCACATTAGTCACTCCAGCGTATCAAGCTAATGCCGCCTCTGGTTGTGATAAAGGACTCAACTCGTCGACGAAAATTATCCATGAGTTTCTTTAGGTATGACACATCTTGATGAAGCCACTCATCTTTATTATATCTCGTATAGCTACCGAATTGAGGGGGATTCTGACTATTACGATTCACCTGCTGTCCAAAACAGTTCCAGACATTTTCTATGGGGCTGAGATCAGGTGATTTACCGGGACAGTCGAGGTGCGATAGCGTGGCTGAATGTTCCTCAAACCAGGAACCCATAGATACAGCCTTTGAACACTGGCTGTTGTCATTGTGGAAGCGGGGAGGGTGTGCACACAGCATACTTATCATGAAGATGTAGACGAGGTGGCACCATCTGGCCACCAACAATATTCAAATTAATGTCCAGATTCGTGTCCACGACAACCTGAAAGAATGAGTGGGCCCAGGTCCAGGAGTGCATAACACCTTCAAAACATCACGGAATAAACTCCAGCCGGAAACACACTTCGGTTTGAAGAGCGCGTGGGGTTTTCGATTGTATCGTTTTAGAAGAGTCAAAATCACGTCTCGTCTGACCACACTACGCGCCTCCAGTCAGCTAATGTCCAGTTCCTGTCTTGTTTGGCCCCATTGAAGATGTGCGGGCTGGTGGTCTTTTGCAAAATACTCGCCTGCAAATGACTGTGTGTAATTTCATTCCCAGTGTTTGGTCGGAAGCTGCTTGTGATAGAAGGGAATATAATGAGAACAGCTATTCCTCTCCAGTTTCAACCAACTGTCAATGACAAGATGTGACACTCATCTCTACTCCCTTTTGGTTGGGATCTTATCTAATGGTTAGTGGTACACGTTGGACCGTCCGTGTTGATACACCACCAAATCGGACAAGTTCGTTCATCGTGTGGTCCCCCAGCACGGTGGGTCCTTCGCCATTCTGTCATGTGTCCACGTGGATAAATCTTACAACTAGGGATGGGAAAAACCTGCCGGATAAAATCAATATTGGTATTTTAGTTCTCAATAACCGATATTTTTCGGTACGTCTTTGGTTTCGGTTATAACAGTCTTTTTTCACCTTTAGTGTTCTGTGCCTCAGTCGGTAAAAATGGAATTGATATAGGACCGTTTTGTTGTTCGTGTGTCTGTTCCACTGTTGGCCGACCGTTGTGGCAGAGCGGTTCTAGGCGCTTCAGTCTGGAACCGAGCGACCGCTACGGTCGCAGGTTCGAATCCTGCCCCGGGCATGGGTGTGTGTGATGTTCTTAGGTTAGTTAGGTTTAAGTAGTTCTAAGTGACTGATGACCTCAGATGTTAAGTCTCATAGTGCTCAGAGCCATTTGAACCATTTCTTTTGTCCCATTGTTAAAAATCTTTTTTCTCAGGAACAGGTACACGAATCAGCTTGATATTTATGGCAGATATTGAGGTCTATGGCGCCTTGGCGGTGTAAAAAATTGAAGCGTCTCAGCCAATGCAATCATAAGATACCGCCATTTCTGTTACATATTATAATAATCGCAAACTCACTCACCAAAGCTCTAGCGTACTTCCTGTTAGCTTAGAAACATGAAATTTGCAAAGACGGAAGATTACACAGTACAACAAAGGAAAAATCAGAAAACTGTGAATTTGTAATTATATCAAATGAGAAAAAGTTTGTCACTTCTTATCTATCTATCTACTCGTCCGTCTGTTAAGATCACTTTTTCTCAGGAGTGGGTTGACATATCAAGTTGCAGTGTAATAAAAGGAAGCTTCTCAGTCAATGCAACGAAAAGCTACGGGCATTTAGGTCACGTAGGCACTATATGATCAAAAATATTCGGACACGCCCAAAAACATACGTTTTTCATATTACGTGCATCGTGCTGCCACCTACTGCCAGGTATTCCATATTAGCGACCTCAGTAGTCATTAGACATCGTGAGAGAGCAGAATGGGGCGCTCCGTGGAACGCACGGACTTCAAACGTGGTCAGATGATTGGGTGACACTTGTGTTATACGTGTGTACACGAGGTTTCCACACTCCGAAACATCTCTAGGTCCACTGTTTTCGATGTGATAGGAAAGTGGAACGTGAAGGGACACGTACAGCACAAAAGCGTACAGGCCGACCTCGTCTGTTGACTGACATAGACCGCCGACAGTTGAATGTGTAATAGGCAGACATCTATCCAGACCATCACACAGGAATTCGAAACTGCATCACGACCCACTGCAAGTACTACGATAGTTAGGCGGGAGGTAAGAAAACTTGGATTTCATGGTCGAGTGGCTGGTCATAAGCCACACATCACGCCGGTAAATGCCAAACGATGCCTCGCTTGGTGTAAGGAGCGTAAACATTGGACGTTTGAACTGTGGAAAAAAGTTGTGTGGAGTGACGCTTCACGGTACACAATGTGGCAATCCAATGGCAGGTTGTGGGTATGGCGAATGCCAAGTTAACGTCATCTGCCAGAGTATGTAGTGCCAGCAGTAAAATTCGGAGGCGGTGGTGTTATGGTGTGGTCGTGTTTTTCATGGAGGGGGCTTGCGCCCCCTGTTGCACTATCACAGCACAGGTCTACATTGATGTTTCAAGCACCTTCTTGCTTCCCACTGTTGAAGGGCAATTAGTGGATGGCGATTGCATTTTTGAAGACGATCGAGCACCTGTTCATGATGCACGGCCTGTGGCGGAGTAGTTAAACGACAATAACATCCCTGTAATGGACTGGCCTGCGCAGAGTCCTGACCTGAATCATATAGAACATCTTTGGGATGTTTTGGAACGCCGACTTCGTGCCAGGCCTCACCGACCGACATCGATACCTCTCCTCAGTGCAGCACTCCGTGAATAATGGGCTGCCATTCCCCAAGAGATCTTCCAGCGCCTGATTGAACGTATGCCTGCGAGAGTGGAAGCTCTCATCAAGTCTAAGTCATTTTCAGCCAACTGTCCGGATACTTTTGATCACACTCATCAAAACCTGTGGTATATTTCCCATTGGCCCAGAATCGTAAAATTTGGCAAGAAGCGAAGTTTCACAGTACAAGTAAAGGAGAAAGGTCCGATAAGTTTTAATTTAAAATTGTATCACACGAAGAATAATTCATTGGTCACTTGCTATCCCACATCGAACTTGAAATTAAAACAAACAGTAGTTCCCAATTCAGGCTGACTAGATCGCAATGGTTAAAGTCTACCATCAGGAAAGGAATGACTTTACTGCTCACACGACGCGTTACGGAATGTATCGATCATCATTCTAAGTTGTGAATGTTTATTTCACATGCAACTTGAAATGCCATATCTACGTGCAGTAATCACTCCTGGATATCTGATGATGGCTAAATTCCGAAACACGTCTTATGAGCTATCACGTCACTCCTTGCCTAATGTTTGATTTTTATCATAGCGACTCAATCAGCCTAAATGCAAAATGGCTCTGAGCACTGTGGGACTTGACAGCTGAGGTCATAAGTCCCCTAGAACTTAGAACTACTTAAACCTAACTAACCTAAGGACATCACACACATCCATGCCCGAGGCAGGATTCGAACCTGCGACCGTAGCGGTCGCGCGGTTCCAGACTGTGGCGCCCAGAACCGCTCGGCCACACCGACCGGCGCCTAAATGCAGAGCTGCTGATTGTAGTTATAATGGTCGCCTGCCTCCGGCATTATTTTATGTCACATTTATATTATTGAAATTAAAACTACCTCGAAAATCATGGGACTGATATCTTGCCAGTATCAATGTCGATAATAGGCAACAATGGTCGACATTTTCGATTCCCTGAATGGATGAAGTATCTTACATTCATAATTAAATTTGTACAGGAAAGCTTTTGACAATGTCGACTGGAATACTCTCTTTGAAATTCTTAAGGTAGTAGGGGTAAAATACAGGGAGCGAAAGGCTATTTACAACTTTCACAGAAACCAGACGGCAGTTACAAGAGTCGAGGGGCATGAAAGAGAAACTGTGGTTGAGAAGGGAGTGAAGAGGGTTGTAGCCTATCCCCGGTGTTATTCAATCTGTACACTGAACAAGCAGTGAAAGGTACAGAAGAAAAATTTGAAGTAGCAGTTAAAGTTTAGGGAGAAGAAATAAAATCTTTGAGGTTTGCTGACACACTGTAGTTGGGTCTGAGACAGCAAAGGACTTTGAACAGCAGTTGAACGGAATGGAGAGTGTCTTGACAGGAAGATATAAGATGAACATCAACAAAAACAAAACAAGAATAATGAGATGAAATTGAATTAAATCAGGAGACGCTAAGGGTATTAGATTAGGAAACAAAACATTTAACGTAGCAGATGAATTTTGCTATTTGGGCAGCAAAATAACTGATGGTGCCCAATGCAGAGAAGATAAAAATGAAGACTGGAAAATGGCGAGAAAAGTATTTCTGAATAAGAGAAATTTGTTAATATCGAAAACAGATTTAAGTGTTAGGATGTCTTTTCTGAAGGTATTTGTCTGGACATGGACGGTAAGCAGTTTACACAAGAAGAGAATAGAAGCTTTCGGAATGTGGTCTAGAACAGAACATTGAATATTAGACTGGTACATCAAGTAACTTGACAGAAAGAAGGGATGGGCTGATAGGTCACATTCTGAAACATCAAGGGATCACCCATTTAGTTTTGGAGAAAAATGTGGAGGGTAAAAATCGTAGAGGGAGACCAAGAGATGAATAGAGTACGCAGATTCGGAAGCATGTAGGTTCCAATAGCAGTTCGGAGATGAAGGGGCTTACACAGGGCAGAGTAGCACGTAGAGCTGCATCAAGTAAGTCTTCTGACTGAAGACCCTAAGAACACGGAACCCGTACTGCGAGAGTCTTACATGCACGTGACCAAATTTTTTACTTACTAGTAACCGGGTACAAATCCACCATATCAATTTTCCGTACCAGCAGTTCTAAAATTTTTGTTTTCAAATCAAACTTTCTAAAAATGAGTAATATTCATTCGTAAAGTTTCCCTTGCTTTGAAACATTGGGTTGCCACATAAAATGGGGAAAGCAATCAATGCTGTTTTAATAACAAAGACAAAAGGAGAAACAAACATCAACATACGAATACGTACAGCAGTATTGAGGCAATAATGTGTGGCGTGGCCTTTAGACTGTGCACCTGCAAATGTATTGTGCAACAGTTGCCCACTTCTGGTCTGTGAAGTAGTTTTTTACTTTAGTCCTCGGACATCGCTTGTATTCCAGAATGGCGTCATCCCTAGTTTGGAAGTACTTTACTAAGTGTGGTAGGAATGAAGTACAATGCTCCATTTGCTTTAAAAGATAAAAAACGGTAGGAGGCACAACAAACTTGCGACATCATACAAGGAGCAAACATCCACAATGTTCCTTGGAAGAGAGGGTACATTTCACTGGTATAACTATTATAATTTTACCGACGTACTATAAACCTGCGATAATAACTGAGCCCTATCTTTGTCGTTGCTTCTAGCCGAAAAACGTATTCCAGCCAACAGTGTCAATGCAGAAAAGTCATCAGCTTGTGACCTTTCACTCTCGCTGTCGTGGCGCCCGTATCCCTCACCTTCGTCATCTTTTCTGGAGACGCTGCGACCTATTTCTGCCCCAGCCCCATATCGATCGAGATCTCCTACTCTTCAACTTTCATTAGAATTTTTCAATCCTTTTTTCAAATCTACGTTCACTGCTGTAAATAAAGCAATCAGAAAACAACAACCGGTTACGTCAGAAATCGGTTATTTTCAGCGGTTTTATATGTCAGGTTAAACTGGAGACGAAAAAAACCGGTTGTTTCAGCGACAATTTCCATCCCTACAAACAACACTGACTCCATAGAAACGGCTTGCATATACAAATCACTTCACTGTGTATAAGGTCACATGTCCGCTTAGTACCGGTTCTACAACACATTCATAACAGTGGTCCAAAGAGACCAGAGTGCTCTTCGAAGAGGGGTGACCAATATTTTGTCCGGTGAGCTTATATTCAACAATATTTGTTATTTACGACTTCCGCAACAGTCGTGATGATGATGTGATCCGTGCGAACCACTTCAACATTCTATAGCGAATTCTTCCCAACTTCACAAGACCAGATGGGTCACAGTAGTATTTTTCATGACTATTAAAAGATTTCATCTCGTTGGATTTCCCGTGTGCTCCCGCCTCTTTTGTTACGAAACGTTTTCACCGCAAATCAAAAATGAGTACACCTTTAGGGCTCTAACAAAAAAATCACTGTGGAATATCGAAACAGATACAATAACAAACAGTTAAATACGATGCCACTGGCTAGAATCTTATTATATGTTAGGTGCGCAGGCTGGAGATGATAACAGTTTACAACACACCACACTGGTGTCGAGGAAGTCGGGACGAACATTTCGATATAGTGCACTTGTGGGCAAACTACATCAAATAGGCCTACAAAAAATCACTTACGCTACAGTGCATACGCGTCACGTGAGATTTTCAATATTCTCTCGCTCTCTTTGCGCAAACTGTTAGTTCTATATAAAAAAGAATTGGACTTTTTCGTAAGAAATTTAATGTAGTTTAATTCTGCACTGGGATAAGTTATCCGCTAAAGAACGACGTTTTCGAGTTATTCACGGAAAATGTACGAAAGTAGCTTTCAAACACTCCTCCAACCCCCTCCCCTCCCCCACCCCCACCTCCCGCGGGTCAGGATTCTTCTTATGTTGTTCATGGCACTACCCCATGGATTTGTACAACTAACTTTATGTCGTCCATGTTCGACTTCGGGTAAGGAACTGTGACTATGACAAAAAAAAATAAATTGAAGCATCCATCATTTTCTCCCACTACGCGTTTCGAGGACTTAAAACCCCATCCTCAGGTGGATCATGGCGTAAGCATGTCAGAAGGAACTTTGCATCGTTAATTCGAAATTGTTGTTGTTGTGGTCTTCAGTCCTGAGACTGGTTTGATGCAGCTCTCCATGCTACTCTATCCTGTGCAAGCTTTTTCATCTCCCAGTACCTACTGCAACCTACATCCTTCTGAATCTGGTTAGTGTATTCATCTCTTGGTCTCTCCCTATGATTTTTACCCTCCACGCTGCCCTCCAATACTAAATTGGTGATCCCTTGATGCCTCAGAACATGTCCTACCAACCGATCCCTTCTTCTGGTCAAGTTGTGCCACAAACTTCTCTCCTCCCCAATCCTATTCAATACCTCCTCATTAGTTATGTGATCTACCCATCTAATCTTCAGCATTCTTCTGTAGCACCACATTTCAAAAGATTCTATTCTCTTTTTGTCCAAACTATTTACCGTCCATGTTTCACTTCCATACATGGCTACACTCCATACAAATACTTTCAGAAACGACTTCCTGACACTTAAATCTATACTCGATGTTAACAAATTTCTCTTCTTCAGAAACGCTTTCCTTGCCATTGCCAGTCTACATTTTATATCCTCTCTACTTCGTCCATCATCAGTTATTTTGCTCCCCAAATAGCAAAACTCCTTTACTACTTTAAGTGTCTCATTTCCTAATCTAATTCCCTCAGCATCACCCGATTTAATTTGACTACATTCCATTATCCTCGTTTTGCTTTTGTTGATGTTCATCTTATATCCTCCCTTCAAGACACTGTCCATTCCATTCAACTGCTCTTCCAAGTCCTTTGCTGTCTCTGCCAGAATTACAATGTCATCGGCGAACCTCAAAGTTTTTATTTCTTCTCCATGGATTTTAATACCTACTCCAAATTTTTCTTTTGTTTCCTTTACTGCTTGCTCAATATAGAGATTGAATAACATCGGGGAGACGCTACAACCCTGTCTTACTCCCTTCCCAACCACTTCTTCCCTTTCATGTCCCTCAACTCTTATAACTGCCATCTGGTTTCTGTACAAGTTGTAAATAGCCTTTCGCTCCCTGTATTTTACCCCTGCCACCTTTAGAATTTGAAAGAGAGTATTCCAGTCAACATTGTCAAAAGCTTTCTCTAAGTCTACAAATGCTAGAAACGTAGGTTTGCCTTTCCTTAATCTTTCTTCTAAGATAAGTCGTAAGGTCAGTATTGCCTCACGTGTTCCAGTATTTCTACGGAATCCAAACTGATCTTCCCCGAGGTCGGCTTCTACTAGTTTTTCCATTCGTCTGTAAAGAATTCGGGTTAGTACTTTGCAGCTGTGGCTTATTAAACTGATAGTTCGGTAATTTTCACATCTGTCAACACCTGCTTTCTTTGGGATTGGAATTATTATATTCTTCTTGAAGTCTGAGGGTATTTCGCCTGTTTCATACATCTTGCTCACCAGATGGTAGAGTTTTGTCAGGACTGGCTCTCCCAAGGCCGTCAGTAGTTCCAATGGAATGTTGTCTACTCCGGGGGCCTTGTTTCGACTCAGGTCCTTCAGTGCTCTGTCAAACTCTTCACGCAGTATCGTATCTCCCATTTCATCTTCATCTACATCCTCTTCCATTTCCATAATATTGTCCTCAAGTGCATCGCCCTTGTATAGACCCTCTATATACTCCTTCCACCTTTCTGCTTATAATAAAATTAATAAAATTAATAATTCAATAAATTAAAAAATGATTCACTCAGGTAACTGTTTTAATTTACTTTTTGCTGTACAAGTATTTGCGACTACACGGATTATTTCCCACATTCGACCTCTTGTGGTCTTCACTAAGCGGGTTAAGGTTACCAATAATTCGATTTGTTTGTCTCTCCTTAATACGAAACTACTGTGCTTCTAGGGGTTAAGTTTACACCGAGTCGTAAACGTAATTAGTTTTTGCATAGCATTTACAAAAGTGTTTTGGCTTTCATTGCCCTCACGGGAAACTTTAAAAAAATGTTCAAATGTGTGTGAAATCTTATGGAACTTAACTGCTAAGGTCATCAGTCCCTAAGCTTACACACTACGTAACCTAAATCATCCTAAGGACAAATACACACACCCATGCCCGAGGGAGGACTCTAACCTCCGCCGGGACCAGCCGCTCAGTCCATGACTGCAGCGCCCTAGACTGCTCGGCTAATCCCGCGCGGCGGAAACTTTAAATTAATAATGTTAAAGAAATAGTCCACTAAACTGGTGGTGAAATAGCCCAGTCGAAGAAGACCAAAACAGGTCGAAAACGGAAAATAACACGTACAGTCGCTTATTTTTGTACAGTTGCAGGAAGGTGTGCCATAAACAACATACTAGAAGTCCTGTGACCGGTGGGGGCTTGAGTGTGGGGATGGGGGTGCGTCTGAAAGACACTTTTCAACGTTTAAGTCGAATAACTCGAAAACTGTGGCCTCCAGCGAAAACGTATTCCACTACAAAATATAACTACGAAGACGTGCTGACAGTAATGCCTTCAAATCTTTATGTGAAAACTCAAAACGTTTTAAATATAACAATCGTTATCGACGTTCTACGTCTTAATGCTTCAGGGCCACATACTTACAGCCCTCTGCTGCTAGAGGGCTCCGAAATGTAGGGTGTAACATACCACTGTGTAACGTAACTATGGCAACTGACGGAAATATCCTAGACTTTGTAGCTACAAATACGCCAGACATTATAGAAAAAGTCGGTATAGAAACAGGGATTAGCGATCACATCATTATAGCAACTATCGTTACGAAAATCAATAAATCAGTCAAGAAAGCTAGGAGAGTGATTCTGCTAAGCAGTTGTTACCATCTCACTTCGACAGTGAATTGACATCACTTAGATGGACGTATAGGAATTATGGGCCAAGTTTAAGCAGACTGTAAATCGTGTTCTGGAGAGTTATGTACTTAGTAAGTGGATTAAGGATGGAAAGGACCCACCATGGTTTAATAACGAAATTCGGAAAATGCTGAGGAAGCGGAAACTGTTACTCTCTAGCTTCGGTTTGCTGCAGAATCCTTGAATATATTCTCAGTCCGAAAATAATAAATATTATTGAGACCCAGAAACTTATGTACATGAACCAGCACGATTTTAGGATCACTGCTTATGTGAAACTCAGCTTTCCCTTTCGCCACATGATACACAACGCACTATGGATGGAGGGTAACAGGCCGATTCCACTTTTCTTCACTTCCGGGAAGCATTTGAAACAGTGCGGCAATGCAGGCTGTTAACAAAAGTACGAGCATATGGAATAGGTTCACAGCTATGATAGTGGCTCGAAGACTGTTGAAGTAATAGAACACAGAATGTTGTCTTGAACGGCGAGTGTTCGTCAGAGACAAGGGTACCGTCAAGAGTGCTCCAGGGATGTATAAGACAGCTGCTGCTCTCTATACACATAAATGATCTGGCGGACAGTGTGGGCAGCAATCCGCGGTTGTTTGCTGGCGATGCAGTGGTATACGGTAAGGTGTCGAAGTTGAGTGACTGTAGGAAGATACAAGACAACTTAGACAAAAATTTAGAGTTGGTATGATGAATGGCAGCTAGCGCTAAATGTAGAAAAATGTAAGTTAATGCGAATGAGTAGGAAAAACAAACCCGTAATGTTCAGATACAGCACTAGTAGTGTCCTGCTGGGCATAGTCACGTCGTTTAAATGCCGGGATGTAACGTTGCAGAGCGAAATGAAATGGAATGAGGATGTGAGGCATATGGTAGAGAGGTGAATGGTCGACTTCGGTTTTATTGGGAGAATTTAAGAAAGTGTGGTTCATCTGTACAGGAGAGAGCATAAAGGACGCTGGGGCAACCTATTCTTGAGTTCTACTGGAGTGTTTGGGATACCTACCAGGTCGGATTAAAGGAAGACATTGGAGGAATTCAGAGGCGGGCTGCTAGATTTGTTAGCGGTAGATTCGAACAACACGTAAGTGTTACGCAGATGCTTGGGAACTCAAATGGGAATCCCTGGAGAGAAGGCGACGTTCTTTTCGAGGAGCACGATTGAGAAAATTTAGAGAACCGGCATTCGAAGCTGACTGTCGAAGGATTCTACTACCGCCAATATACACTGTGAGTAAGGAAAACGAAGATAAGATACGAGAAATTACGGCTCATACGAAAGCATATAGACAGTCGTTTTTCCCTCGCTCTCTTTGCGAGTGAAACAGGAAAGGATACGACTCGTAGTGGTACGGGGTACCCTCCACCACGCACTATATCGATGGAGATGTAGATATGTCAGTGCGTTGAGAAACAGCGTGCTATAATCGAATTCCGAATTCGAAGAGTTCGTCCACATATAAAGCACCCTCTCCATCACCATGGCAATACGAGACCACACACGAGCTCTTCAACGTCTGTAAGAATCCGACGACTTGGGCTCGATGTCATCGATCATCCTCGATGCGGTCCCGACAAGGTCCCATCCGATTTTCATCTGTTTCCAAAACTTAAGGAATACCTTCGAGGGCTTTGCTTACGAGGTCAATTCAAAAAATTCCGGAAAATTTGTAATTTCGCGCCAATGGTGTGCTGGAGCAAAATACGGTTCGCATCCCTGCACATGCCTGTGTTTAATGTGTAAGTGCCCGGAACTTCATTGTTATATGCCTCTTAGTTATTGTTTAGTGCTGTATTAAGTAGAACGTCGTGTCGCACAGTTTTCGAATTTCCAAATGACAGAGTTAGAGGAGAGACGCGTCTACATTAAATATTGCGTAAACCTCAAGAAAGCCTTTAGAGACACACCAAATGATGCAGGAAGCTACGGTGATGAGTTCTTAAGCCGTACTCTGCGTAACGAATGGTTCACACGGTTTAAAAATGCTCGGACGGAAGTTAAAGATGACCCTCGGTCAGGACACCCTTCGACGACTATCGACGGCACTCATCTCAAGAAGTCAACGAAATTGTGCGTGCCAATCGAGGACTTACTGCCCTAGAGATTGCAGAAGAAAACATTTCAGCTGAATCATATAATGAAATCCTGACACAGCATCTTGGAATGCATCGTGTTGCCGCCAAGTTTGTCCCACGGCTCATGAGGCATGACCACAAATACATTCGCCTCGCTATCTATGAAGAGCTTTTGGATCGCGCAAATGAGAACGAAGTGTCCCTTAAGAGAATCATAATTGGTGGTGAGACGTGCATCTGCGGTTATGATGTTGAGATCAAGGTTCATTCCTCATAATGGATCCGGAAAAAGCTCGTCAGGTCAGGTCAAATGTCAAAGTTATGCTGACAGTTTTCTTTGTCTTTGAAGGATTAGTTCATCATGAATACGTGGCACAGGGACAACTGTAAAGTTGTGGTGCTATCGGGACGTGTTGCGACGCCTGCGAGAAAAAATGAGAAGGAAACGGCCTGAACTATGGCGAGACAATTCGTGGTTCTTGTATCACTATAACGCACCCGCACATTCATCCCTGTTGGTGCGTGACTATTGCACAAAAAACGAAATCACTGAGCTGTCTCATCCCCCGTACTCTCCAGATCTGTCACTGCGGACTTTTTTTCTTATTTCCACAGTGGAGAACACCGTTGCAAGGGCAAAGATTTGCAATGATAGACGAGATAAAAGAAAACTCGCGGACGGGTCTCCGAGCGATCCAGCAACAGGCGTACCAAGACAGCTTCCGGAATTGGAAATGGCGTTGGGAGCTGTGTATCAATTGTGGAGGAGAGATTTCAAAGGAGACCATGCACAATAAGTAAAAGGTAAAAGCAGAAAAATTTTGTGGACACAGTTCCGGAATTTTTTGAACAGACCTCGTAGGTAGTGATGAAGTAGAGGTGTGATTGTGGCGATTGTGGCTCCGTAAACAAAGTGAAATATTCTACAGTTGCGGGATCAACAAACTCGTCTCTAAATGTGTGCGTCGCCAGGGTGACTATACTGAGAAATAAATGTATAAACATGAAGCATAAATATGTAGAATATTAATCATGTTTGTTTTATTTAAAAAGCTTTAAGAACTTTCACACAGAAAATTCGGAGGTATTACTTTTCAGCACGCCTTCGTACATTTCATTTCCTAAAAAGAAGGTCCTCTTCATGTTTTCTCTTGGACTAATAGTTAGCGCGAAGAGAGCGAGAGAATATTTAAAATTCACGCGACGTGTACGCGCTGTAGTTTGTACGCCAGTGTGAGGTAGTTTGCCCCTAAGTGCCCTATATCAAAGTGTTGACCGCGAATTCCTCCACACCACTGTAGCACGTGATAATTATCGTTTTTATTCTCAAAAAGTCTTCTCTCTTCCAGAATATGAATACGGATAACAAAAATAAACTCAGCTTGCTGCACAGACTTACTCTGACGTATTGAGTGCGCAGCTAAGCAGAATGCTAAGCTCAGACAGAGCCTGTTGCCACTCGACGCACTGCCACTGGCGGCCTTACAGAGAAACTGAAACAGTACAGAAACGTATCTAGCTTGAAGTCCTAACTCGGCGGCCGACTATTTCTGGTTTTTCCTTGAACTGGAGCATCACTGCCGCGAGCTCTTCTACGATACCAACTACGAAAATTAAACAGTCGGCAGAATGTGGTTGCGAAACTGGCCTGGAGATACCCCCTTGTCAGTTAGCTCTGAAGCGAATTTACTTACCTGGTCACTGCTGAAAACCTAAGGTATTTTATTAGAGGGGAAATTTACTGCGAAATTTGTGTGTTTCGGTGACGAAATTATGTATATCCAGTCAGACGTTACGTACAGAAACAATACTTAATTAACCCCTATAAAATGAGTAAATTTTACTTTTTTAGACTTCTCTTCTTTCGGCACTACGTTCCTCTATGCGTACTATCTGACAATCTGAGTAACCAGTCCATTCTCCTCAAGCAGTGGTGTCTTTCTACCATTTTTTTCGTGACTGTGGTACCTTTAGGAATATCCTCTACGACCACATGCCGAAAATCTCTAACAACTTCTTTTTGAATCGTCCTAATTAAGCTAGATAAAGAAATGTCACCATATTCGTGCGGTAATATCTCACATTCACGCTAACATGCTGTCTTTAAACTGCTTTCTATGTTCACGTTATTTTACTTTGTATATGTTGTACATTTGACATTCGATTTCACAGAAGTAGATAAAACCATTTATCTGCAATCTTCTTCCTCCGTCAAAAGATACTGCAGAAATATGTACCGCATAGCGAATGAGTTATATATACATTTTTTCCGATGATATATTCTTCACTTAGCTTTGCATTCAGTGTACCAACTGCCATATATTCGACGTCGTTTGCAACGGCATCTTCATAGCTGCTTTCTTTAACAGCATATGCGATTAACGCCTATCCATTTTGTAATGGTGTTACAAAAAGGTACGGCCGAACTTTGAGGAAACATTCCTCACACACAAAGAAAGAAAATATGTTATGTGGACATGTGTCCGGAAACGCTTACTTTACATGTTAGAGCTCATTTTATTACTTCTCTTCAAATCATATTAATCATGGAGTGGAAACACACAGCAACAGAACGTAGCAGGGTGACTTCAAACACTTTGTTACGGGAAATGTTCAAACTGTCCTCGGTTAGCGAGGATACATGCATCCACCCTCCGTCGCATGGAATCCCTGATGCGCTGATGCAGCACGGGAGAATGGCGTATTGTATCACAGCCGTCCACAATACGAGCACGAAGAGTCTCTATATTTGGTACCGGGGTTGCGTAGACAAGAGCTTTCAAATGCCCCCATAAATGAAAGTCAAGAGGGTTGAGGTCAGGAGAACGTGGAGGCCATGGAATTGGTCCGCCTCTACTAATCCATCGGTCATAGAATCTGTTGCTGAGAAGCGTACGAACACTTCGACTGAAATGTGCAGGAGCTCCAGCGTGCACGAACCACATGTTGTGTCGTACTTGTAAAGGCACATGTTCTGGCAGCACAGGTAGAGTATCCCGTATGAAATCATGATAACGTGCTCCATTGAGCGTAGGTGGAAGAACATACTGACGAAACTAAAATGAGCTCTAACATGCAAATTAAGCGTTTCCGGACACATGTCCACATAACATCTTTTCTTTATTTGTGTGTGAGGAATGTTTCCTGAAAGTTTGGCCGTACCTTTTTGTAACACCCTATATGTGTGTGTGTGTGTGTGTGTGTGTGCGCGTTTGTGTGTGTGTCTATTCTACATCTACTCCTGAACCATTGGACCGATTTCAACCAAACTTGGCACACATATTGCTTGCAGTCAGGCAACAATCGGTGGGGAGGGGGGTGAACCACACAACTATCATACTTCAGGAGATATGATGGCATAAACAATGGAATGCGTGAAAAACTGCTGCAGCGCGTATGACGTTTAAACGTACACCGAAGAGCCAATGAAACGGTACACCTGCCTAATATCGTGTAGGGCCACTCGAGCACGCAGAAGTGCCGCAAAACGACATGGCATGAACTCGACTAATGTCTGAAGTTGTGGAGGAGGTAACTGACACCACGAATCCTGCAGAGCTGTCAATAAAACTGTATTAGTACGAGGGGATGCAGATCTCTTCTGAATAGCACGTTGGAAGGCAATCTAGATATGCTCAATAATGTTCATGTCTGGGGAGTTTGGTGGTTAGCGGAAGTGTTTAAACTCAGAAGAGTGTTCCTGGAGCCACTCTGTACCAGTTCTGGACGTGTGGGATGTTGCACTGTCCTGTTGGAATTGCTCAAGACCGTCGGAATGCACAATGGGCACGGATGGATTCAGGTGATCTAACAGGATGCTTACGTACGTGTCGTGTCTATCTAGACGTGTCGTATCTAGACGTACCATGGGTCCCATACCACTCCAACTACACACGCTCCAAACCATTACAGAGCCCCCACTAGCTTGAACAGTCTCCTGCTGACATGCAGGGTCCATGGACTCATGTTGTTGTCTCCATATCCGTACACGTCCATCCGCTCGTTACAATTTGAAACGAGACTCGTCCGACCAGGCAACATGTTTCCAGTCATCAACTGCCCAATGTCGGTGTTCACAGGCCCAGGCGTGAAGCAAAGCTTTGTGTCGTGCAGTCATCAAGGACTCCGAAAGCCCATATCGATGATGTTTCGTTGAATGGTTCGCACGCTGACACTTGTTGATCGCCCAGCACTGATATCTGCAGCAATCAGCGGGAGGGTTGCACTTCTGTCATGTTGAACGATTCTCTTCATTTGTCATTGGTCCCGCTGTTGCAGGGCCGCAGCGATGCCGGAGATTTCATGTTTTAACGGATTCCTGATATTCACGGTACACTCGTGAAATGGTCGTATAGGGAAAATCCCCACTTCATCGCTACCTCGGAGATTGTGTGTTCCATCGCTCGTGTGGTGACTATAACACCGTGTTCAGATTCACTCAAATCTTGATAACCTGCCATTGTAGCAGCAGTAACCGATCAAACTGCGCCAGACAGTTGTTTTATATAGGCGTTGCCGTCCGCAGCGCCGCATTCTGCCTATTTACATATCTCTATATTTGGACACGTGGGCCTATACCAGTTTCTTTAGCGCTTCAGTGTATTACTTCTGTGCTAATAACTGTATTCACAATAAATTTCGCAGGCAGTATCCACAAATGCCGCAAAAAGTCACTACAGAAGTATATCATGGTACCACACACATTTTAGGAGACGTGACATCTTTAACACTGAGATGGGGGAACAAATGGCGCGTTATGCATGACGTTTAAATTTATTCCTTCTTTGCTACTAACTCTGTTTACAACATTTTTCGCTGACAGTATCAACATATTTACCTACAGAAATGTATCATTGTACGATGCAAAGGTCAAGAGATACAACGTCATAAACACTGACATACGATGCATGAACTTTTAATACATTTATTGTTTACTACTAGCGTAAGACGCTCCTGGTGTCGTACCTGCTTAAGGAAATCTCTCCTACCCGCATCGCTGAAGCGCAGGCGGCTGTAGTCGATAACGATAGTTGTCTACAGAGGTACGTTTACGCCGTAGACATGCGAAGCAGCTGCGCCCAGAAACTGTGTAGGAAGACGTTTCTTAATATGGGTTCTGTACTTATTATACATTTGTGCAATATGCATATTTCTTTGTACAACTGTTTCATAACTTCAAATGTGTTCTCATGAATACATGGAAATGAAATTTTTTTTCGATACTTCACTATAAAAACAGTTTATTTTCTGTTTTCCTTTCTTATAGAAAAGTGGCGAAATGAATATCCGGTAAACACCTGGATTGTCAGGTGGTACTGAACATTAGAGGGGCTAAGTTATAGATATCTTACATCTTTCGAAATCTTAACGTGTACCCTTCCCTGACAAAATCCTTTCCGATGCTTTTTATGTTTTCAGAAATCGTTCATCATACGTCAACGATCGCTATAGGATTGCTGATGGAAACCGTACAGCATCTCACTCTTCTCGATTTGAGAATGACTGAGAACTGTTTCATTAGTTTCAATCCGTTGGTAAGTTTCAATGCAGCTTACACTCCAATGCAGAACGAGTCTTTCACCCTGGAATAACACATATTCTAAGACTTTCCGGCAAGTCAGTTCCACTGCAAATGCTGGTCTACCGAGGTATGTAAACGAGATTGGAGTGGAACACTGTCAGATAGTGAACTAAGTCGCGTTGCGAGAAGTATGCGAATTAATCAGCTGGTTAGAGCGCCGCTCGCAAAAGACGAAAGCCTTTATTCTTCTAGCGTTTCTTTGGAGCATACGCCTATAGTTCATCACGATGTTTTATCTGGAAGGCGTACAAACTAAATACAAGCGCGCCAAGTAATGTCTCCACTACATTTACATGTCCTTGTTTTATTTAGTCAGTGCCCCCGCATCGCAGAAAAAATGCAAGGAGGTGCAAAGTACAGCACACGTTTCGTAAGACAGCTACTGACGCCGCCTTCAGAATGGAGTAATAACAGCAAGAGCTTTTAATGCTGTTGAAATAAAACACGCAAGGGAAGGTGATATAACACGCCACGCACACGAACCAGCTGCGCCCAGTACGTCAGTAGACACGTCGCATCCAGGAAAACAATTTGCCGCCACGCCGATGGTGTGCTTTCGAACAACTGTCATTCGATAATGGAAGTGATAGAACAGGCTCGGAGTGTACAGAAATTAACACTGAAAAAATATTGACTTTACGTTCCAGCACTTTAACGGTTTTTTATCACAGTACGCGAAAGTGAAACAACTGATCACATTTACTGAGGAAAAAAAGTCTGTGCATGTTAAATGTTATTGTTTGTCGGTCAGTACACAGGTGCCACGCGGGAAAACATGCCGAAAGTTATACACGAGTTAGTAGCGTGGCGCAGGTTAAAAGCCCCGTTTGCCGCGGACAAACAAGTCTGCGTCGGTTAGCACATTTCTCGCTCCGGATCATAAAACAAGCGGTGTATGCACGCAAATCGCGGGCTCTAATATTTATTCAGGAGAGGCGGCAACCGATCGTCTGGAACAGTCGAAGCGGGCTGCCGCTAACCTCAGAGCAGTCGAGGTACAGAGGGGTGGCACCGCTTAACGTGGAGAGCCACCGAGCCCATGAGTCTGAAAAGTTCTCTGCTTGGGTAGTGAAAACAACAATTATGCTTTCAAAGATGTTTCATTTTTTTAACGCAATCTCCTTTAATATCAATACTTTTCATCCAGCGGTGTTCCAATGCCATTATCCTCTCCCCAATGTCTCTCTCCGGAAGTGCTGCAAAGGCGCACTTGGCTTCTTGACTGGAAGAACAGTGCTGACCAGCGACTAATTTATTCACTTCTGAGAATAAATTGAACTCCAAGGGAGCCAAATTTGGGAACAGGGTGAATGTTCCAGCACTTCATATTGCAAATCCCTCAATTTCCACATTGCCACAATATTTTTGTGGGCAGGTTCATTGCCCTGATTAAAGATGATTTTTTTCTTCTTCAAGCTGGGTCTGTTTTCATGAAAGCTTGCGTCCAATTACATGTTGAGAGAAGTATTCTTCAATACGGTTTCACCTTTTTCACGACAGTCAATACGCAAAATTCCTTTCGCATCCCAAAACAACGACCCATCGTTCCCGCCAATGGCAGCGTCCCTGCCTGCTTTGGATTCGGGTATGTAGTGATAACGTAAGTTTCATCCACTGACACGTAACGACGCAAATTTCACATTTTTTTTAATGCACCAAACGGTTTTCGGAAAGTATTGTGCGAATGTGTTTGTGATCCGCAGTGAGCTCACTGACACCCATCTTGCGCAAGGCTTTTCTCATGTTTAGTTCCTCGTGCAAGATGTGACCAACACGTTCCTTTCATATTCCTAGAGCATTAGAAATTTCACTTACCTTTACACGACGATCTTCCAAAATCATATCGCGCGGTCAGTCGATGATTTCCGGTGTGGTTGCATTCTTTGGAAGTCCTTCGTGTGGATCACTTTTGAACTCGGCTACCCTTTCTTCACGGTGGAAAATGAAGATTACGAGCCGCCGTACAGATTTACAAGCCGAAAATTAATTTCGGTCGGTGTTAAAGATTCTTTTACGAAGAATTTAATCACCGCTCGATTTTTTTCCGATTTACACAACACGCCCATCATAACTGCTTCAATCGACTACCTACAGTCAACTGCTGCCTGCTACGGTCGTAGGTTCGAATCCTGCCTCGGGCATGGGTGGTGTGATTTCCTTAGGTTAGTCAGGTTTAAGTAGTTGTAAGTTCTAGGGGACTGATGACCTCAGATGTTAGGTCCCATAGTGCTCAGAGCCATCTGAACCATTAGCACCTTCTAACTCTTGAACTGCTAGCGAAAGTAAATCATGGGTAAGACTGAGCAAACGATTTTTTTATCACATGTGAGGAAAGCGGGCACCTACCCGATGAAAAGTGGCGCATAAGAACGCTTTACAAGATACGAAAATGATGTCAGCAGAGATATGTAGGTAATATCCTGTCTGCATACGGGAACGAATATGTTAACCAGATGGGGGCAGAAGTTCATTTCCACAGGTTACAATGGTGCACTACCATCTGATGATATAAAAACGATATACGTTTATCTATCATACGAATGTACTGCTACTACTTTGTCAGAAGTAAGAAGTAATATTCGAAACGACAGTAAAAAAAAAAAGTCATTCTGAACCATATGAGCCAGGTAAACAATATCCCCTAAGAATTTTATAAAACTTTCTGATCAGGCATCACGAAAGGATTCATTGCTGTAAAGAGGAAGAAACAACACTGAGACTGCAGATACTCTGGAAGAGGAATCTGGAATAATCGTACTCGTTTCCCCAAGTAAAAAAATAACGGATTTCTCATCTAGAAAACCGTGGCGGCCATATTAAATCAAACCCTTCCAGACATCCACTAACTAAAACAGACGTGTACTGTACCCAACAAAAGCATTATACATGCGTGATTTATTCAGGGGTTTCTTCCCATGACAGTGTCAGGCACAAACGATAGGACTACTGAACATCGATTTAGAGCCCTCAGTACTTAACAAGTCTGTTGCTCGAATCATAAATAATAGTCTGTATCATTCTTACAAAACTAAAGAATTTACTCGAGTTATTGCTTACGAATGTAATGCTTGTCCGAAACACTCTGCCACTTTATGCTTATACGTTTGCCACGTGATCATGACGTCACTTCCGTTTATGACACCAGAATTTTAGAACAACTACGGAAATTCTGGAAATTTGTGGTAAGTTCCAGCGGGCCAAACTGCTGAGGTCATCGGTCCCTTGGCTTACACACTACTTAATCTAACTTAAACTAACTTATGCTAAGGTGAACACACACACCCATGCCCGAGAGAGGACTCGAACGAGCAACTACGTCTTCAGCTACATACATACTACGCAACCTGTCGTATTGTGCATGGCGGGGGATACCACGGACCACTCCCATACTCGAGTGGAGCAACGGAAAACCGACTGTCTGTCTACAGGAGTCCGTGCTAACCATATTTTCTGTTTAGTTTTCGCAGTCCTTATACGAAATGTGCGTTGGCGTCATTGCCCCTCGCTCACAGGTTGTCAAAACTTGAATGTAAAGGAAAGTTTCACAATGGATCGCCCTATCGTGCATAGGAAGAGAAAGATGGAATAAGAGACATAGGGAATCACGGTATTATTTATTTCGGCTTGTGTTCTTTTCCGATACATGCAGAATTCACAGGACTCTTCTGATTAACGTAATTATGTAATGAGTTTCCGGAATAATATAGAACTGGACTATTGCTTACTTTTGGTTGAATTTAAGAACCACCCATTTCTGGAAATGTTCTCATGTAGTAAAAAATTTATTGTAGATCGTTTTAAGACAGGTTGCTTACTTCATGTCCTCAAGCTGCAGTTCTTGTCGCATCTGGCGGTGGCAGTTTACCTCTCTCTGCCGGCTATAGCCTGTCGACCACTATATCTTTTGCACGGTACATGAGCTCAGGATGCGTCGCCTACATTTTCTCGCTAGCGGTGTTATCTGAATTTTGTGAGACGGCAGAGGGGCGACGTAGAGGGAGGATTCTGCATTTATCAGGTATGCGTACGAAGCTTCTGGCAGTTAATGGCAGCCACTGCGAATGAATAAAGGTCTACCAGACACTCCGGCAATGCTTCCCCGGGATTCCAAGTACGACAAAGCTGTGCCTCCTGTATGGACGGACCAGACCGCCGGCTCTCCGAACGGAGTCGGCAGCAGTGGCCAAGCACCTGTCGCCTCGATGATGATTGTTTTGTAGGGCGATCAACTGCGCGGTCATCAGCGCCCGCTGTCGCCTCGAGATACGCCAGCAGTGTTACCCCTGGCTTCAAACTGTGGCGAGGCAGCGCCTCCCATGTGGAGCGACGGGACCAACATGTTGGCATCACAAGGGGAGCGACACGCTGAGCTGGCATCGCAAGCCCTCCGAACTGATACGACGGCGGCGGCCAAGCACTGGTCACCGCAAGACAATACGCCAGCAGTGCTACCCCTGGCTTCCACCTGTGGGGAGGCTGTGCCTCCTGTATGGAGGGACAGGCCCATCACGGTAGCAGCAAAGGGAGCAGCACGCTGAGCTGGTATCGCAAGCTCACTCCACTGAGTGGTCAAGCACTGGTCCCCTCCAGATACACTGGCAATGATTTCTCTGGTTTTCAATCACAGCGAAGTTGTGCCTCCCATATGCAGGGATGGGACTATTACAGTCGTAGCAGGTGAGCGGTACACTAAGCTGACATCACAAGCTCTCCAAATTGAATTGACGGTGGTGGCCAAGTACTGGTCACCTCCTGATACATAGACAGTGGTTCTCCTGGCTTCCAACTGTGGGGAAGGGGACGGAACAATCACGGTGGCATCAGGGGAGCGGCGCACTGAGCTAGCATCGTAGGCTCTCCGAAATGAGTCGGTCGACAGTGGCGGCCGAACACTGTTGCAGACCCTCTATCGACACGCGGTAGCCGGTAGCATCTTCTAGACTGGGGCAGGTAGCTGCCTCCCCAGAGCCTAACTCTTAACCTATGGTTGGAGAGCAGTGCCCGGCAGTTGGCGAACACCACGGATGACGAGCAGCGCCTTATAGCTGGCTGCAGAATTTTGGGAGCAAAGTTCGGGCAGTCACGCAGCTGTCCTTGGATCGCGGCTTGGAGGTGACACTGGAGGCGGAATGGCCGAGCGGCTCTAGGCGCTACAGTCTGGAACCGCGCGACCGCTACGGTCGCAGGTACGAATACTGCCTCGGGCATGGATGTGTGTGATGGCCTCAGGTTAGTTAGGTTTAAGTAGTTCTAAGTTCTAGAGGACTGATGACCTCAGAAGTTGAGTCCCATAGTGCTCAGAGCCACTTGAACCATTTTTTGGAGGCAGTGGCCGTGGCCGTGGCAGCCTTTGACAGTACTGCACACTGTGCCGATTATCTGCAGAGGGGGGGCGTGAGCACTGGGATGGTTACACTTAGTTCTCCTGCGCGAATTTTTTGTTTGACTTTAGATAAAATGCATTTCCTCTACTATTCCTATCCTATGGCGAGGAAAATTGTTTAACTTGGCACATTAGTGTACTCGTTAAAATACAATGATGTGTTAATTGTTTATTTTGGTTCATTGGTGTATTTTGTTCAAATAGAACACTGTACTGCTTGTTAAACATATAAAATCACGAATTTAGATATACACCTTAGAACAGAAGAATGGTTATTTGGAGAAAATTGGCAAAACTGTCGAACAAAAGCAATGGGAGGTGGGAGTGCTTGCAGTAAATGTCGTGACGTCATTAACTTACTGGAATTCACTCACATATTGGGCTGTCAAAGCAAATTATGCAGTAAATTACATTACTGAAATTTTCTAAATAGGATAACTGTTGTTGTTGATGATGATCCTTCCTCTCACTGCAGAGTACACAGTACAAATGACACACTCTACTCTCTCTCTCTCTCTCTCTCTCTCTCTCTCTCTCTCTCTGTGTGTGTGTGTGTGTGTGTGTGTGTGTGTGTGTGTGTGTGAGAGAGAGAGAGAGAGAGAGAGAGAGAGAGAGAGAGAGAGAGAGAGAAAGGGGGAAGATTTTTCGCCATTTTATTGTGGCCCAGGGAGATAAGGTAGGAGTGAAGAGGTTCCCCACCATCCCATGACCTCGACACGCGTCAGTTTTATTTTGTCACCAATTTTAGTCGTGGACGTTAAGGAGACTGGGGACGGCTTGTGTCCACCTCATCTTTCCACCAGCTTTAGGAGTCATCTCAGCACATGCCGGGGAGGGGTGCGAGGGTGCCGGAACTATTATCAGTGACGTTACGATAAGATCGGTGTGTCCTCGTATGCCCACTGATACCCTACTTGTAAGGTGTTCCCTTCCATCGTATCTTAAGTTCTGTAGTACATTTATTTGAGTTGCAGCGACATATGTCTTAGGTCTCCCTTGTGCAGTTCGGTCATCCAGCCCTTTATTCAAATTGTGACTGCAATCTGTCTTCTATTGCCTATCATTATAATGGGTCTTTTCCATGAAACAGGTTGTAAAGACCAAGCGTATTCACAACAATCATGTCAATAGCTCTCGTACACAAGCACTAGTACCATTTCTTTCCCCTTATCATACCATTATTTTTTCTGGGAGCCTGTCCTCAAGGTCAACCCTTGATACGTACTTATTGCATTTATGAAAACTTGCTGGTTACTCGATTTAAAAAACTTCTTTTTCTTGCGAAATCCATTAACTTATACTGTAGGTTGAATATCGTCAGAATTTGTGTCCAGTGGAAGACACCTGTCGTCATTAACTTGACAATGGCAATTTCATTCTTCTTGTTAAATTTATTTTCCTGACAGCCCCTTTATCGCGATACTTACACTTTGTTTGGCTTCACAGGACACTTTCCGGTCTATATCTCCGTTACTGTTCCTTCATTTCTGAAACCACTCTTTTTCAACACCTTCAGCAAGAACCAGCTTGTAAAAAAGTTGTCGAAGAATACGGTACGATTTGATGGAGAGTTAATTGCTGTAACTGAACTATCAAGCACAACTTGTTCAACTACAGGAATATCTTCTAAAACATGAGACATATGTTGTTGCCCGCATTAAAGGGAGACGTTACACTACTAATAACAGTTCCACAGTAAGGCCAAAGCTTAAATTCAAAACGTATAAGCTATCCTTTTACGAATTGCTTTAGGCTGTGAGACCTATAATACCTTACTACCGTTTCGTCTATAGTTAAGGTACCATGAAATTTATCCCACAGTTTTAATTTTCGTTTAACTTATCAAATAACGGACTGATTTTGAAAGACTTGTCATGAGTGTTGTCTTTTACTTTCTTGTCGTTTTAAAAACAGATTACCGGCTTCAGTTCAAAACAACAGTTTCTGCTTACAACTGTTTTAAGCAATTATATTTCCAAGTCATCTTCTTCCATTGATCTTACCGGCGGGGTGAGGTGTGGTACCCATTTGAAATTAGAAAACCGATGGGAACTTTTATTTCATTAGGATTTAAAGTAAACGCGTATTTTGTTTCAGATTCTGTTGCATAAGGCACTTTTTCCTCATTTTACGATTATTAACGTTATCTGCGAACAAATGTTCCAACAATCCTTAGAATAAAATGTTCTGATTTCGTTTCTCTTTCTTTGGTTCCTAGATAAAGGACGGTCTATCGGTGGGCCAGCCTGGAACATCTAAACACACATGTTTTTAACATTTTCATCCACGTGTCTTTGTATTTCAAAAGCACCTACAATATCCCGAAAGAGAGGTGGTTGTTGTTGTCTTCAGTCCTGAGACTGGTTTGATGCAGCTCTCCATGCTACTCTATCCTGTGCAAGCTGCTTCATCTCCCAGTACTTACTGCAACCTAGATCCTTCTGAATCTGCTTAGTGTATTCATCTCTTTGTCTCCCTCTACGATTTTTACCCTTCACGCTGCCCTCCAATGCTAAATTTGTGACCCTTTGATGCCTCAGAACATGTAGTACCAACCGGTCCCTTCTTCTTGTCAAGTTGTGCCACAAACTCCTCTTCTCCCCAATTCTATTCAATACTTCCTCATTAGTTATGTGATCTACCCATCTAATCTTCAGCATTCTTCTGTAGCACCACATTTCGAAAGCTTCTATTCTCTTCTTATCTAAACTATTTATCGTCCATGTTTCAGTTCCATACATGGCTACACTCCATACAAATACTTTCAGAAACGAATTCCTGACACTTAAATCTATACTCCATGTTAGCAAATTTCTCTTCTTCAGAAACGCTTTCCTTGCCATTGCCAGTCTACATTTTATATCCTCTCTACTTCGACCATCATCAGTTATTTTGCTCCCCAAATAGCAAAACTCCTTTACTACTTTAAGTGCCTCATTTCCTAATCTAATTCCCTCAGCATCACCCGACTTAATTAGACTACATTCCATTATCCTTGTTTTGCTTTTGTTGATGTTCATCTTACATCCTCCTTTCAAGACACTGTGCATTCCGTTCAACTGCTCTTCCAAGTCCTTTGCTGTCTCTGACAGAATTACAATGTCATCGGCGAACCTCAAAGTTTTTATTTCTTCTCCATTGATTCTAATATCTACTCCGAATTTTTTTGTTTGTTTACGTTACTGCTTGCTCAATATACACATTGAATAACATCGGGGAGAGGCTACAACCCTGTCTCACTCCCTTCCCAACTACTGCTTCCCTTTCGTGCCCTTCGACTCTTACAACTGCCATCTGGTTTCTGTAAAAACTGTAAATAGCCTTTCGCTCCCTGTATTTTACCCCTGCCACCTTTAGAATTTGAAAGAGAGTATTCCAGTCAACATTGTCAACAGCTTTCTCTAAGTCCACAAATGCTAGAAATGTAGGTTTGCCTTTCCTTACTCTATTTTCTAAGATAAGTCGTAGGGTCAATATTGCCTCACGTGTTCCAACATTTCTGCGGAACCCAAACTGGTCTTCGCCGAGGTCGGCTTCTACCAGTTTTTCCATTCGTCTGTAAAGAATGAGAGGTATTTCAGTCTATTTACCACCATACTCTTCTCCATCGGCTGGGTGGTCTACATCGGGTTGTAGTGCTAGTACGTAACCATCAGTTTACCCCCTGACACGAGATATTCTGATGCTTCTTCTAAACTGATTATTTCTCTGCTTCCTTTCCCTATCCACCGATACAACTGAACTATTCGAGCACCTTGAAATTTTAAAAACTATATCCTAGCATAGTTATTCTCAGGAGCGTAAACTGTTAAACCATGTTCCAGGAACCTTATTCGAGGATACTGTTAAGAAATTGCTGTTGAGTAGAAGAAAAATCCAACTTAAAAACTCAAGCAATGGAGAATCCAGGATCGAATGTAAGTTGCTACTCACCACGTAGCGGCGATGCTGAGTCGCAGATAGGCACAACAAAGAGACTGTGACAAATAAATGAAGCTTTCTGCCCTTAAGGCATTCGTCAACTATAGACGTTAACATACGCACACGCACACACACACACACACACACACACACACACACACACACACACACACGGGTTGCGTTTGCGTGTGTGTGTTGTTCACTAAGGTCTTACGGGACTAAAGCTTTATTTATTTGTGACAGTCTTTTTGTTGAGCCTATCTGCGACTCGGCAACTAAAAAAATACATCTGTTTAAGTACAAATTTATATTACAATTTTACATACAATTACAACATGTATGAATACGTATTAAAGAGCAATAAAATTAAATGATTACTATACACTGGGCACTAACCAATTAACTTCAGTACACACTTCTCATGAACCGAAGCAATTTTTCAGACTATATTAGGTTTGTACGTTATTGACGTAATTTTTCATTGCTGTTGACTCACTCATGGAGGAATGTCAGAGTCCAAAACTGATTGTTGTAACACTAAAAATGCTGCTGTCCTCAAATGAGGAAGGTGGGACTTAATCATCGTAATCAGCAACTTTTGACGTTGATCTTCTTGTGTATGAGGGTCAACTGTAGATTATTAATGTTCACAAACTGCACACTATTAAGCCACGTAACTCCTGCCTAAATGTTCACATAAGGAACGCACAGCTCCTCGCGAGCAGTTTTCTTCTCAAAGTACGTACAAGCAGCAGAGCCTCGGTACTTACTGTTATGCCCACTGCACTCTATCTTGGCGCCTCTGAGTGAGGCAGCTGAGAGGGGCCTACATCGTGAAACCGCTGGGGAACAATTGGGCGGCGCAGCGCAGCTTCCCGCACGCCCACGCTCCGGTGCGACATCCTGCGCAGAGCCCTCCAGTAAGCGCTCAGATGCCGCCGCCGTCGCTGCTGCCGGGCTTTTCTCATTGCTAGCACGACCAAGCGTCAGCGGAAAAAAAGCTGAAGGCATCCGTCGCTACACGCCGGCCGCGTCCGAGTGGGCGGGTTTTTAAAATGCATAACAGTATTTTTCCTGCGGCATTTTTCAGTCGCCTGTATTAGATTAGCCGCAAATAAGAGATCAGTGCTAAACGAACCGCGCTTTTCGGTTAGCTAACGACAGGGAATCCTGTTAGCGGCGCCACAGTCCTCTAAAACTTAACAGGCGGCGCGCTCCTTTTGAGCGCGCTCCGCGGGGACGGTCACGGCTTTTTGTTCTCCTTCCCCCACCCCACCCCCTCCCCTCCTTTCAGCAACCAACCCTCGACGCCATCGCTTTCCACGGCTGCCGCGCACCTCCGCTGGCGATATTTCCGACGAGCGAAAAAGAGCCGGAGATCCTCTTGCGACGACGACAATGTACACGTATAGGCATTTAAAACCCCATCCTCGTGCGGCGTGGGCTTCCTTTTAAATATACTTTTGTTTCTTTTTCCGGCGGCAAATCTCGTTAGCAGCTCGCGGGAGGGCGCCCACCTTGACGCTGCAGCTCGCTCGCTCCATCCCTCCCGCCCCCGCAGGCTTTTTCCTGCCGTCTACGCCCCCACCCACCCCGCCCCCTTTTTCCTGACAGCCTCTCTGCCGCCCCCCGTGTGTGTCGCCGCATAATGGGTAATCCGTTAATGCCGTTGCCGCGCCGCGCTGCGCTGCGAGGAAGAGCTGAGCATCAGCATGTGGAATGGTTGTCTAAAGTTAATCACATAAGCGCGCGCGCTGGCTGGTCATGCGTTACGCGTCGCCATGGGGACCGCCAATGCCATCATAACGCACCGCTAGTTCGCAATCCGCGGCGCGGCCGAGCGCCCGCGAACGCGGCCGAACGTTGCCGAACGCCGCGCGCCGCCTTGACCTGCAGCGGTTGGCCGTTGCAGCGGAAAGTCCTCCATCCATGCATATAGTTATCCTTCTCTGTAGCATTCGGCGCATCAAACAGCGGCGGTATCTATGTATGTATACACTTCGTATTTACTTTGGATAAAACTCTTCACAATCTTAACCAGAACACGTTCTTCAAAATCCTGAATTAACAAAAATGCAGGGAGTCAAAGGTTACTTACAACTAGTACAGAAACCATACTACAGTTGTAACAAGGCTCAAAGGACATGAAACGAAAGCAGTGGCTCGAACGGCGACAGTGTTGTAGCCTATTCCCAATGTTATTCAGTCGGTATATTCAACATACTGTGAAGAAAAAAAACACCTATACTCTGTTCATCATAAGAATAAACCTAATGTAAACCAACACATACGCGATGATTGGTCAGCAGCCGTAGCACACGTTCAGCAATTGTGTTGCTACGCTCTTGGAGGTAGATTCTGCTTATGTATTAGATATCTTATTAATATGCAACGCTAAATGTAGCTTTAAAATATTCTAATGTATTAACAGCCATCAACGTTTTTCTTAATCACACCTTAGCTATGTAGTTTTTATTTCAAAAATAGTTAACAGTCTCTGTCTTTGTACTGCTGCGCTCTGATTGTCGCGCTTTTAATATGTGAAGACGACTGACACCGCTTCCTGCTCAGTAGTGAAACGCGCGCGTGGAACACCGTTAAAAAGTGGCGACGGTCAGGTTGTTCTTAATGTTTTTCACAAGTTTACAAAGAAAAATCAGCTTTGATGTTTTCCGACTAACTGTATTTGCTAAAGTTATGGCTCCGTGGCAACGGGATGCATAGCTGAATCGGAAAATGGTAAAGCGGTACAAGCCATGGATCGATGGTTCAACTCTACAGCTGAATCCGTAGGTAGTAGAATAATACAAATCATTTCTCTATGGTTCAAATCTCTCTTGGTATTTCTTTTTTTTTTCGTTCATTTTGGAATTCCAACATCTTTTAAATGTAAAACGGATTAAATATATGTTAATGAACTCGTATCAATACTTTTTATATGGGCTGTCTCCATTTTTTTTACACCACAGATGTTGTCACACACAACATACGTGCTGTTAACATGAAAACAATTTTCACAGCATTAAGCACGCCATACAAACGGTGTATTTTTACAGTTGCCACCGTACCAATGCAACATGAACGCGAAACTGATCTGGAGCCAAATTAAGGTATTTGCCGAGAGAAATAACAAGCCATTTAAGCTGGCGGAATACAGAAACATACGCCAGAAAAGTAGAAAATGTGGCGAGTGGATGGCTTTGACGATTCTGTTGTTTATCCTCTCGTTATCAATGTAGCTGACAACAGTTCCAGTACTGAAATTTTTTACTCGAATTCTGAAACGAAGAAAAATTACCCTGTGTTTAAGTTAGGAAGTTTCGCGCTCTTGTTTTTAATTACAATTCTATGTTAATTAAGAATGAGAGCATGTCATGCTTTCCGTCTGGTCCCCTAAGAAGCGTGCGTTATTGCTGGAGTTTCGCCGAATATTATATCATACTGTTTAGAAATTATATCATTGCAGATTTGCTGGACCAGCTGTCTGGCCATGCATCGGTGGAGCTATTGACCCGTATTATTGCTCCGTCGATGTGCGCGAAACGCACAGCATAGACCGTATCCTCAGTATCGTACTTGTCTTTACTCCAGACAGCATGGCTTCTGCTCCACGTGAAACGAAATCCAATGAGATACCAGCCAACGTGGAAGAACACATGGTGTAATGTTTACATCAGATTTATTCTTTTGAGGAACACAGCATAGGAGCAGGTTTGACAAGTTTTTCTAAACCGAAGTCGGGATTTTTTTTTTTTTTTTGCCGAATATGACACACTTAAACAAAACATAATCGGGATAGGAGAGGCATACAATACAGTGAGCGCTGTAGCTAATCATCCATATATTTGTGAAGCCATAAGTAAACCTTACACCATTCGACACTAAAATTGATTTTCAGTTTCACTTTTTACTTCTTTTGCAATGCTGGTTCTTCATCAGTTTCGCTGACGGCCAGTAAAAATGTTTCGCCAGGAGTTAACAGTAACCAGCCGTTTCGATCGATTTCTGACTCGGTGCTAAGTTCTATGTAACTTAGCCTACTGCAAGCTCTGCCCCGCCCCCCCTCTCCCCCCCCCCCCCCAACATTCACAGACACCGTGCAGGGTGAACAAGACACATCTGCTTCTGCAAGCAGAAGTCAGAGGGAAAAAAATCGATTAAATGATGTTCGCAGCCGAAACTGATTTCGTCATATTTACTGAAATTTTGAATAACATTTACGTACACTTATCACAAGGAAAGGAAGCACTAGAAGTAGACTGAAGCACAACACGCAGTAACAAAACAGACAATGACTACCTCACACAGGACTGTTATAAAGGTAACATTGGCTCCTGCCAAAAACAAATGACTGTCGACCGAAGCTTATCGACTTCTACCGATTGGGGGGCCTTTTTTCCCGAAATTGGCTTGTGATAATCGTCAGAAGCGATTCAGTGCTAGGGAGCTGATTGTCCAACTTAAAGTTGAGACTCTGCACGGCTGCAGAGCGCAAGTCCTTTAGGACTAAGAGCTGCAATTTGATGTTCAGTTACTTTCACAACATTATTAACTCGTATAATGAACAGCCTAAATTGTGTGAAACATTATCCATTCTGGTGCTACCGCGATTTTTGTATGTCCCGACAAAGTTTAACCGGTAGTCGGGTTTTCAGCAGAAACATCGGGACAATCCAGCCTATATCGGGGTATTCTGGCAAGCCTGCATAGAAGAAATTTGAAAAGTTCAGAGAGAAGTAAAAGTCTAAAGTTTGCCAAAGACAAAGTAATTCTATCAGTTGGAAAATAGCTTGGAAGATCTACTGAACAGCATGGACAGTGTCTTCAAAAGAGGTTGTAAGATGAAGATCAACGAAATTAAAACAAGGGTAATTTAATGTGTTCGAATTCAATCAGGTGATGCTGAATTAGATTAGGATACGAGATAGGGGAAATTGGGCTATAATCGAGTTTGGTTTGAAACTGTGAACCCTCATATTTCTCTTTACGAATTGATAACTTACTTTTTTTTTTTTTGCCGGCAACTTCTGTACCGCCATCAGGCTTAGTAGCGTCTGGCGCGTTGTTGTTGAGCAAAATAATTTATTAGTCTTTTGTGGTTGTGTGCCTTATTTTATGATATTTCATGTTCAATAAGGAACTTACACCGTCGTATTACAAGCGGAAACTACTGATACAATGAATAATACTTTTAAAAGGCTTTATGAACACGTGCCATATTAAACGTTTTTACAGATTCGGTACACTATGGGTGAAGCCGGAACTACCTGATATTACCTCATGAGTTCGTTACATATAACTTACACGCTCTTAACGGTACACTACTTGTGTAGACTCCTAATAACTACAATTTAATAATTACATATGAGATTTACAATTATTTAACGCCAATTTTCTATTTTCGTCACTAATAATTTTATTACTTATCCCCTATTGAAGGGGTATATTTTCATTTGAAATGGAAGCGTTAAGCACTTTATACAGTCAGTAAATTAAGACATGGCTTAACGGTCATCAGGAAAGAGTGACAACCCAGTACCAAATAGCTCAGTTGTTCGGACTTGCATACACTAGTACAGCAACAAAGCACGGGTACGTTTCCGCTTAATGCAAATGCATTTGGCGAAGAATAATTTTCACCATCAGATAGAAAGAATAATGCCAGATTCCCAGAATACAACACAGTCAGTTGCTGCTTCTTCACATCTTGGTCCGTCGATTGCTGTGTAAACACTATCTTCATTCAGTGTATCACCGGAAAAAGTAAACCCAGTTTCTCATTACGAGAGTCAGTCGTCGAGCAGGAGAAGAGGAAAATGCGCCGTGATCACGGAGTCTCCCTGCAAAAATGAACTCAATGCAAGGAAAGCATTTTCCCAGCAGATTAAATAAATTATTTTAGGACTCCAGGTCTACACCATACATAGTCGAAAGAGTCTGAAGACGTGTGAGTCAAGCAGCTCTTTTGAAAGATGAGAACGTAACGCCTTGTCTTCTTTCTAAAAAGGGACCTACTCGTCAACAAGAAAATTAGGTGATTGGGTAACGTACTTAAAGTGTGAGAAGTGACACCACGAGGACTGTACAGGGTGGACTGAGGATGACTTGTATGAGCGTCGGTGTGTCCCACGCCTCAGATGGAAAATACAACATTGCCCTTTGTGACTCACAGGTATGGGGTATAATGAATATTTCACAGTGCTGAGTCATATAAAATATAATTTAAACTATCAAAAATAAGTCTTCATAGTTCATATCTGCTGTTCATGCCTCATTTATCTTCCACTGAAATAAATTTGAAGTCCCAAAAATGAAAATTGTCAGTGTTACCTAGCTTTCTCCTTAGCTGCCCAGATTATACCACTACTTCCCCTACTAAAAGTAGTACGCGTGTTTTGCTATGTAGGCAGCAAAATTACTGACGATGGTCAAAATAGGGACTATATAATACGCAGACTGGCAGTGGCAAAACAAATATTTCTGCAAAAAAAGATATACTTGTTTAGATCGCACATAAATTTAAATGTAAGAGCTCTTTTTTGGAAGCATTTGCCTGAAGATTGGTCTTGTACGGAATGAAACGTGGGCGATTTACAATGGAGATAAGAAGACATTAGGTTTTGAAATGTAGTAACACAGAAGGATAATGAAGGTTTGATGATAAAACGTTAAATAAGTTGAGAGAAGAGCCTTGTGCCACAAATTGACTAAAAGAACGGACAGAATGATATCACACAGTCCGAGCCAACACAGAATACAGAGAAATACATACATCAAAAAAAGTTTTGTATCACCCGGGTTCCCAGAAATCCTAAAGATAAGACGTTGACTGTGGATATTGGATCACAGACACAGCCCCTTTTACTGTTCAGAGATGTCACTAAACCCGCCCAAAGATGTAAACAACCATGCATGAACAGTGCCTATTAGACGGAGGGGTCCGACAGCCGATCAGTTCCAGTCATTCCACCATGAAGGAGGTACACGGCTCGTGTTGTCGGTAGTTCAACCATGCCTAGATGGTCAATAAAGCCGTTCGATCGCGTCCGCATTGTTACTTTGTGCCAGGAAGGGCTATCAACGAGGGAAGTGTCCAAGCGTCTCGGAGTGAAGCAAAGCGATGTTTTTTCCCGACATGGATGAGATACAGAGAGACAGGAACTGTCGATGACATGCCTCGCTCAGGCCGCCCAAGGGCTACTACTGCAGTGGATGACCGCTACCTATCTATTATGGCTCGCAGGAACCCTGACAGCAACGGCACACGTTGAATAATGCTTTTCGTGCAGCCACAGGACGTCGTGTTACGACTCAAATTGTGCGCAATAGGCTGCATGATGCACAGCTTCACTCCCGATGTCCATGGCGAGGTCCATCTTTGCAACCACGACAACATGCAGCGCAGGATAGATGTTCCCAACAACATGCCGAATTGACCGCTCAGGATTGGCATCACGTTCTCTTTACCGATGAGTGTCGCATATGCCTTCAACCAAACAATCGTCGGAGACGTCTTTGGAGGCAACCCGATCAGGCTGAATGCCTTAGACACGCTGTCCAACGAGTGTAGAAAGGTGGTTCCCGGCTGTTTTGGGGTGGCATTATGTGTGGCCGGCGTACGCCGCTGGTGGTCGTGGAAGGCGCCGTAACGGCTGTACGATACGTGAATGCCATCTTCCGACCGATAATGCAACCGTATCGAAAGCATATTAGCGAGGCATTCGTCTTCATGAACGATAATTCGCGCCCCCATCGTGCACATCTTGTGAATGACTTCCTTCAGGATAACGACATCGATCGACTAGAGTGGCCAGCATGTTCTCCAGACACGAATCCTATCAAACATGCCTGGTATAGATTGGTAAGGGCTGTTTATGGACGACGTGACCCACCAACCACTCTGAGGAATCTACACCGAATCGATGTTGAGGACTGGGACAATCTGGACCAACAGTGCCTTGATGAACTTGTGGATAGCATGCCACGACGAATACGAGCGTGCATCAGTGCAAGAGGACGTGCTACTGGGTATTACAGGTACCGGTGTGTACAGAAATCTGGACCACCACCTCTGAAAGTCTCGCTGTCCGGTGGTACAACATGCAATGTGTGGTTTTCGTGAGCAATAAAAAGGGCGGAAATGATGTTTATGTTGACTTCTATTCCAGTTTTCTGTACAGGTTCCGGAACTCTCGGTACAGAGGTGATGCAAAACTGTTTATGATGTATGTATGAAGGATAAAAATGGCAAAGCTAGACTACACTCAACAAGTCAAATGGATGTAGGTTGTAGCAATTACTTCAAAGGAAGCGTCTTGCACAGGATAGTCTGGTGTGGAGAGCTGTAGCAAACCTGTATTTCGACCGAAGAAGGCGAACAAGAAGAAGAAAATTCCCACCACAACCATCATCACCGCCTTAGACCACCACAACCATCATCTTCACGAAGGATTAATTTTCACTGTGCAATTCAACAGGTTATATGAAAAAGATACAGAACTCGAGCATATGGCCGCATGTATTGGTGTGAATCAACAGTCTACAACCAGTCATAACGTGATTCTACTTTGATAGAAATTCAGTCCTCATACAGACAATAGTACAAGTAATTTACCGGCTCAGCACACAGGAAAGTAAGTGTCGTGGCTAGGTAAATATCATGACAGTAATATAATGTGCATACGTACCCATAAGAGACGTGGCATAAACTTTGAAAAAATTACAATGATAGAGATAAGACGCAAGGACGTTCGGAAAAACGTCTAATGGGTATCGTAATTAGGGTAACCGCCACCGAGGGCAAACTTCGACTTTGTCGCCGTTGAAAGGTCATTGGAAGAAGGCAAAGACATACAACATCCGATAGGTCCACGAGGATTAAAATAGTGAGATGCCAAACATGACCCAGTGGCAGAATGAACAATGGCAAACACTTTTGCAGTACTATATTCTTCATCGCTGCCGCCGGATAAGTTGTCGACAAGGCAAGCTTGATTAAAAAATAAATAAATAAATATGTGAAGAGGCCTTGTTCACCGTAGGTATCCCATTCATTAACAGAAGAACACGCTACGTATCTTGTCCTTGTGTGCAATTGAACTCCTATAAGACTGTTTCGCTATTCCAATAGGTAGCGAAATAGTTATGGATTCGTGGAATTCATCGTTCCTTCTGGAGAGTTAGGTCCGCTGCCTTTAAACAACCTGGTACACACTGAAGAAATAGGATCGGAACACCAAAAAATAATTAATACAGAGTAATCAAATATCAGGAATACAACTGTCTAGGTAACATATTTTGGCGATTAACACCGCAAGATCACAGGTTAATGTAAGCGCGAGATAAGCCATCGCAAATGTGAGATGTTGGTACAGCAATAACCGGTGTAAAGGCCAGAATGTTGAATACAAGTATGCAGATGTGCATGCATTGTGTTATATAGGTGCCGGAAGTCGGCTTGTGGGATGAAATTCCATGCCTGTTGCACTTCGTCGGTCAATATAGGAACGGCTAATGACGATTGTGGATGACGCTGGAGTTGTCGTCCGATGATATCCCATACGTGAACGACTGGAGAAAGATCTGGTGATCGAGCAGGCAATGGCAACATGCCGACACTCCGCAGTGGAAAACACTCCGTGGAACACTGTCCATCAATGGCAGCACAACAGGCCGAATCACCAGACTGAAGCACAGATTTGCTGTGGAGGTGCGTGAGATAACCAGTAGAATTCTCTTGCTGCCACAGGAAATCTCACCCCAGATCATAACTCCAGGTGTAGGTCCAGTGTCTTTAGCACGCGGACAGGTTGGTTGCAGGCCCTCACTGGCCTCCTTTTAATAAACACACGGCCATCAGTGGCACCGTGGCGGTAACAGCTTTCATCAGAAACACATTACACCTCCACCCTGCCCTCCAATGAGCTCTCGCTTGACATCACTGAAGTCGCAAGTAGCGGTGGTTTGGGCTCATTGGAATGCACGCTGCAGGGCGTCTGCGTCGGAGCTGTCCTTCAAGTAACAGATTTCACTGTGGTGCCAACCGCTGCTCAAACTGCTGCTGCAAGTGCAAACGATGCGCCAGAGCCGTACGCCGAACACTATCGTTTCCCCTCTGCCACGTGGTCGTCCGGAGCCCGGTCTTCCTGCGACCGCACAATCGCGTAATAGGCACTGCCAGCAATCATGTACAGTGGCTAAAATCCTACCAAGTCTTTCTGCAGTGTCGCAGAAGAAACATCCAGCTTCTCGTAGGCCTATTACACGACCTCGCGCAAGCTCAGGGGGGTGTTGAAAGCGGCTTCTTTGTCGCCTTAAAGGCATTCTCGCCGAACATCAACTCCCCACGTCGAACCTAGAAGGTAACTGATTAACGCTCATGACCATTGCAGCGTGTATTTGAAACAAACCTGACTTGCATCCTCACTGTTGCGCTACTACCTCCACTCTTACGCGACTGGCGCGAAACTTGAGTACATATCATCTTTCAGATGTAGAAACAAGCCTATCAACTTTCGGCTGTATCACACAACTCCTCCTTGCCGTGGCAACTTCCTTTTCCGTCAGTGTATTTCAACTTTACCGTAAAGGCATTAAAATCGTGCCCTTGTGTTTGTGAAGGCATTGCTAATTACGCATATAAAATTTTTTTTCGTTATTTTCTTTGGATTTCTATTCTTTTTCTTTTGTTCATATGGGCATTTCTAATTGTGATTATGTAACATTCTACTGTGGTTTTTAAATGTAAAGATGTAATTGTGATTATTTCGTTTGCCAATGGATAAATATGTTTCTTGCTTTGTACATGTGGCAAAGTTTCTAAAGTTCTCTTTTGGAATATTATTAATTGTGAAAAATGCAGTCAATAACATTTATAAAGGTTTATGTAATTTATGATAACGATATAACATCTATAGACAGGGGATAGCGATAGTGATATCGAGAGTTGAAAGATTGTTGCGTAGTAGAGGGGATGGTGGATGGCGTGTCTGTGAAGCGTGCGCATGAAAAAATAGTACTGAGTTAAATGAAAAGCATACGTAATTGTATGGACAGTGATACCGAACTATCAGATTGTTAATTCTCTTTACCATTGCGGTATGTAATGCCATCGCCAGCGAACTTTAAGAGCAGATAAACCGGACTGTGAAAGTGCCGCTAACATTACTTTGTTGTGGCCGACACGAACTGTGCCTTTATTCGAATGAACTTTGCTGGTATTGGTTGTGGGTGGTGGAACTGTTGTATATCACATTCTATCAAGCCATGAAAGTGAAGACTAATTAACTGTGCAATATAAATGGCTTCAGTGACGTTGTCAAAGTTTGAAATGCGAGAACAGAGTGGACATTGTTTACGGTGTGCTTCACATACATGAACAATTCTATGAACTGTGTATTTGTGGCAAAGACTATATGAATGTGACGAACCGTGTAATTATGGACGATAGCGTCACGGACAGTGCATAAAGTGTAAAAACGAGCGATGTCTACGTCGTGTACTTTGAAAGAGAGGACATGTCAACAACGTTCGTATACTGGCGTCTTGTGGTTTGTTAATCACCACGGGGTTAATGATACAGCTGTGCGGGAACTTTATTTGCGTTTCGCCGGAGAAGATTAACCAGCGGAACTGTCTGTATCCTGCTCTCATCATCGTAACTCGCCGACATCGTGCTGCCTAACGCAACGCTTCGTATGCAACAAAAAAGTTACGGGATTTCGCTGAACGCTATCCCCTGACCTAGAAACTTACTTTCTCTATTAAAAGTATAAGAATAATAGACTCTGTTTAATTAAATTCTTTGTTTAGTTTGTTTGCTTTCTAGTAACGAAAATAAAATTACAATCAGTGAATTAAAAGTTGCCTGGTAGTCATTGTTGAAACACCAGTAAATATAAACTTCTTCCTCTCAGTAGGACTAATTCTCCTTACATGTCAAAATTATTGTAGTTATTTTATGTAGTTTTATGTATTGTTATGAGACTAGATATATGACAGTAATTAATAAGAGTATTTTGTCGCGAAATATGGCTTCGCGCGAAAATTACGGCGACTGTCATAATTGCTTGCGTTCTGACCAATAATGTAAAAGCTGCTATTCTCGTATTGGTGCTTGTCCTGACGTGAGCGGGAATTATAAATGTCAGCTGTCAAATCACGTAGTGACTCTTTACCCAGTAATAAAAGTTTTTTGATATTGTATTGCTACGAGTCGTAGTATTAAGAGACACTGGTTATACTCAAAAGTGGGTAGATGTATGGTGAAACCCCCCAGTGTTCATGCGATTGTTAACAGTATTGTGTGTGATTCACGAAATTTTGTCACTTTTTCTAATTCCTTTGAAGTTTCAGAGAATATATACACAATTTTGTCGGCTCAGGTTAATTTCGGAGCAGTTTCTCGTGAATATTAGAGTTTTCAGTTCATAAACAAAGTGGGATCGTGACCAATTGAGAAGTATAATAAAGAGTGTGGTTTTCCAACTAGAATTTTGGATGACTTCACAGTTCAGATTTTGATAATTATTTTTCCTGTGGGTTGAGGTCATCACATGTTTCACGGAAAACATTCTTTCCCAATGCACTATCGAGGTAAGCCTTACGTTGTGGCTCAAAGATTCTATCTGCCATTATCTCTCTTTTGCATTGGCCGCAAAAGGCAAGGGTTGGGGGTTCAAGAGAACGTTCCGGCACACTGGCAGGAAGATGCAATAGGTAATCTTTCGATGATAAGAGTGCCCCTACGGTACCCAAGGAAATCAAAAGTAGTGGCTGATATTTTACAGTAAGGCGAATACTGTAAATTGAAGTATTCCACTGTAAAGGAAATACTGCCCGCAAGAGGTACACTCATGAAGCGCAAAAAAAAAAAAAAAAAAATCGGGTTCCGACGGTTAGTTTTCTTATCAAAATAGCCTTCCAGCACACAGCGAAAACTTCACGCTGACTAATTAATTGCAGAGTGCGTTAAAAGCCTTTATCACCTTCTCCATTAACTTGGCATTATTTATCATCCCTTTACCCAGCATCTGCAAGTCAAGACTCGACTAACATACGTCAGTTTGCCTCGGATAAAAAAGAAAAAAAACTTGTAGATGTGAACCTATTACAGTGACCATGGTAAGATACTGGTTATGTATAATGAAAATGCGTGAAGTGTGACGGAAATATGTGAAACAAAACTAAAATATTACAAACGTATTGTATACACTTCGTAGTGCGTTGTGTGCAATAGAAAACTAAGGATCGAATGGCTGAGTACAGGTGTACTGACAAAGAATGAAGCTGCGTGTAATATCGGACGTCGCTGTAGCCCTTTTACAAATTCAAAGATGACGTGCTGACAACACCTTCTCTTTCTTCGGATCGTTAAATCTCACTTGTTTTGTTTCGTCCACTTCGAAAACCGACCAAGATTCTCCACATCATACCTTACAAAAATGTTCAATCCTCGCTGTTGAATACTGTACCATACACACAAATTACTACCTAGAGTGTTCTACACAGTAACATTAGAAGTTTTCAAGTTATTGGATGAAATTTAAACCTGTCTGAAAAACTCGCACAAAAGAAAAATGGGAAAAGCACTCTTCTGGTGCTGCAGGTCATGTTCCGTATTTTTTCGGACGATGTACATTCATCAGACTCTGTTGTGGCTCATAACGACCGTTGAAAGTTTACGTTGATAGCAGAATGCGAAAAACTCTTTAAGAATACAACGATCGTAAGTCACCGGAACAGCCACTTCGTAGTTGGACGCACTACCAAACAACTACCGAAAAAAAGCCAGATTCAATGAAGAATTATTCGGATTAAACAGAAAAAAAACCGTGTACTTAAAAATACGGAGCAGAGAAGAGACGTTCGGGTACGAACCTTCTTGTAGGTCTGCCGCGTGGGTTTGAGTTCCTGGACCAGCCGGATTTGGAAAAGTATGATAGAGAGGAACTATAGTTGTACAACGATGTTTTTGCGTTTTTTCGTGAGACATTCTCGGATGGCTCTGTTGGTGGAACTTCACTCGCGAAAGTCAAAGACAGGAGCTCGAAATCAGGTATAGTTGAGAGTGTTACCCAATCTGAAAGGCAGATCAGACTTATAAGATTCATTCTAGAGGTTTTCGCGGGCGAGTGTCTAGTTGCCCTATGGCCAACCAGATATAATTTAGATGTTAGGAAGAAATCCTCTTACGGTTGGTATGATCATGGTTTATTAAAACGCAACCCCTTTCGTGGCTTGAAGCCGCATCATCAGGTGCAACAACGTTAAAAAATCATAGGCATACCCATCGCTCCGGTAAATTTTGACAAGCCTTTGATCTTTTAACGTCGTTACACCTGATGACGCGGCTTTAAGCCGCGAAACCAGTTTTTTAACATCCAGCAATATACCAGCTCTAAGTGGAGTTCTTCCTAACATCATGCCTTTCAACAGCTGCGGTTGATCGGAATACATCTTGTTTCCATCACTCATTCCTAAATGAGATAGGCTGCGTTACTGTCTCCCTTTCACGGTTCGACTGCACGGGCCACGGAAATATTTCAGGGGAGGACTAGCATCAGCTACTGACTTCTGTTTCATTTGTGACGTTCTCAGTCCATTCTAAGTTTCACACTTTGGAAGATAAGCTTGGTTTTGTGTTTCAGGCCACCGACACTCAACGGGTCATCAAACTCCGCTCTTGGAGGTAGATTCTGCTTATGTAATAGATATCTTATTAATATGCAACGCTAAATGTAGCTTTAAAATATTCTAATGTATTAACAGCCATCAACGTTTTTCTTAATCACACCTTAGCTATGTAGTTTTTATTTCAAAAATAGTTAACAGTCTCTGTCTTTGTACTGCTGCGCTCTGATTGTCGCGCTTTTAATATGTGAAGACGACTGACACCGCTTCCTGCTCAGTAGTGAAACGCGCGCGTGGAACACCGTTAAAAAGTGGCGACGGTCAGGTTGTTCTTAATGTTTTTCACAAGTTTACAAAGAAAAATCAGCTTTGATGTTTTCCGACTAACTGTATTTGCTAAAGTTATGGCTCCGTGGCAACGGGATGCATAGCTGAATCGGAAAATGGTAAAGCGGTACAAGCCATGGATCGATGGTTCAACTCTACAGCTGAATCCGTAGGTAGTAGAATAATACAAATCATTTCTCTATGGTTCAAATCTCTCTTGGTATTTCTTTTTTTTTCGTTCATTTTGGAATTCCAACATCTTTTAAATGTAAAACGGATTAAATATATGTTAATGAACTCGTATCAATACTTTTTATATGGGCTGTCTCCATTTTTTTTTACACCACAGATGTTGTCACACACAACATACGTGCTGTTAACATGAAAACAATTTTCACAGCATTAAGCACGCCATACAAACGGTGTATTTTTACAGTTGCCACCGTACCAATGCAACATGAACGCGAAACTGATCTGGAGCCAAATTAAGGTATTTGCCGAGAGAAATAACAAGCCATTTAAGCTGGCGGAATACAGAAACATACGCCAGAAAAGTAGAAAATGTGGCGAGTGGATGGCTTTGACGATTCTGTTGTTTATCCTCTCGTTATCAATGTAGCTGACAACAGTTCCAGTACTGAAATTTTTTACTCGAATTCTGAAACGAAGAAAAATTACCCTGTGTTTAAGTTAGGAAGTTTCGCGCTCTTGTTTTTAATTACAATTCTATGTTAATTAAGAATGAGAGCATGTCATGCTTTCCGTCTGGTCCCCTAAGAAGCGTGCGTTATTGCTGGAGTTTCGCCGAATATTATATCATACTGTTTAGAAATTATATCATTGCAGATTTGCTGGACCAGCTGTCTGGCCATGCATCGGTGGAGCTATTGACCCGTATTATTGCTCCGTCGATGTGCGCGAAACGCACAGCATAGACCGTATCCTCAGTATCGTACTTGTCTTTACTCCAGACAGCATGGCTTCTGCTCCACGTGAAACGAAATCCAATGAGATACCAGCCAACGTGGAAGAACACATGGTGTAATGTTTACATCAGATTTATTCTTTTGAGGAACACAGCATAGGAGCAGGTTTGACAAGTTTTTCTAAACCGAAGTCGGGATTTTTTTTTTTTTTTTGCCGAATATGACACACTTAAACAAAACATAATCGGGATAGGAGAGGCATACAATACAGTGAGCGCTGTAGCTAATCATCCATATATTTGTGAAGCCATAAGTAAACCTTACACCATTCGACACTAAAATTGATTTTCAGTTTCACTTTTTACTTCTTTTGCAATGCTGGTTCTTCATCAGTTTCGCTGACGGCCAGTAAAAATGTTTCGCCAGGAGTTAACAGTAACCAGCCGTTTCGATCGATTTCTGACTCGGTGCTAAGTTCTATGTAACTTAGCCTACTGCAAGCTCTGCCCCGCCCCCCCTCTCCCCCCCCCCCCCCCAACATTCACAGACACCGTGCAGGGTGAACAAGACACATCTGCTTCTGCAAGCAGAAGTCAGAGGGAAAAAAATCGATTAAATGATGTTCGCAGCCGAAACTGATTTCGTCATATTTACTGAAATTTTGAATAACATTTACGTACACTTATCACAAGGAAAGGAAGCACTAGAAGTAGACTGAAGCACAACACGCAGTAACAAAACAGACAATGACTACCTCACACAGGACTGTTATAAAGGTAACATTGGCTCCTGCCAAAAACAAATGACTGTCGACCGAAGCTTATCGACTTCTACCGATTGGGGGGCCTTTTTTCCCGAAATTGGCTTGTGATAATCGTCAGAAGCGATTCAGTGCTAGGGAGCTGATTGTCCAACTTAAAGTTGAGACTCTGCACGGCTGCAGAGCGCAAGTCCTTTAGGACTAAGAGCTGCAATTTGATGTTCAGTTACTTTCACAACATTATTAACTCGTATAATGAACAGCCTAAATTGTGTGAAACATTATCCATTCTGGTGCTACCGCGATTTTTGTATGTCCCGACAAAGTTTAACCGGTAGTCGGGTTTTCAGCAGAAACATCGGGACAATCCAGCCTATATCGGGGTATTCTGGCAAGCCTGCATAGAAGAAATTTGAAAAGTTCAGAGAGAAGTAAAAGTCTAAAGTTTGCCAAAGACAAAGTAATTCTATCAGTTGGAAAATAGCTTGGAAGATCTACTGAACAGCATGGACAGTGTCTTCAAAAGAGGTTGTAAGATGAAGATCAACGAAATTAAAACAAGGGTAATTTAATGTGTTCGAATTCAATCAGGTGATGCTGAATTAGATTAGGATACGAGATAGGGGAAATTGGGCTATAATCGAGTTTGGTTTGAAACTGTGAACCCTCATATTTCTCTTTACGAATTGATAACTTACTTTTTTTTTTTTTGCCGGCAACTTCTGTACCGCCATCAGGCTTAGTAGCGTCTGGCGCGTTGTTGTTGAGCAAAATAATTTATTAGTCTTTTGTGGTTGTGTGCCTTATTTTATGATATTTCATGTTCAATAAGGAACTTACACCGTCGTATTACAAGCGGAAACTACTGATACAATGAATAATACTTTTAAAAGGCTTTATGAACACGTGCCATATTAAACGTTTTTACAGATTCGGTACACTATGGGTGAAGCCGGAACTACCTGATATTACCTCATGAGTTCGTTACATATAACTTACACGCTCTTAACGGTACACTACTTGTGTAGACTCCTAATAACTACAATTTAATAATTACATATGAGATTTACAATTATTTAACGCCAATTTTCTATTTTCGTCACTAATAATTTTATTACTTATCCCCTATTGAAGGGGTATATTTTCATTTGAAATGGAAGCGTTAAGCACTTTATACAGTCAGTAAATTAAGACATGGCTTAACGGTCATCAGGAAAGAGTGACAACCCAGTACCAAATAGCTCAGTTGTTCGGACTTGCATACACTAGTACAGCAACAAAGCACGGGTACGTTTCCGCTTAATGCAAATGCATTTGGCGAAGAATAATTTTCACCATCAGATAGAAAGAATAATGCCAGATTCCCAGAATACAACACAGTCAGTTGCTGCTTCTTCACATCTTGGTCCGTCGATTGCTGTGTAAACACTATCTTCATTCAGTGTATCACCGGAAAAAGTAAACCCAGTTTCTCATTACGAGAGTCAGTCGTCGAGCAGGAGAAGAGGAAAATGCGCCGTGATCACGGAGTCTCCCTGCAAAAATGAACTCAATGCAAGGAAAGCATTTTCCCAGCAGATTAAATAAATTATTTTAGGACTCCAGGTCTACACCATACATAGTCGAAAGAGTCTGAAGACGTGTGAGTCAAGCAGCTCTTTTGAAAGATGAGAACGTAACGCCTTGTCTTCTTTCTAAAAAGGGACCTACTCGTCAACAAGAAAATTAGGTGATTGGGTAACGTACTTAAAGTGTGAGAAGTGACACCACGAGGACTGTACAGGGTGGACTGAGGATGACTTGTATGAGCGTCGGTGTGTCCCACGCCTCAGATGGAAAATACAACATTGCCCTTTGTGACTCACAGGTATGGGGTATAATGAATATTTCACAGTGCTGAGTCATATAAAATATAATTTAAACTATCAAAAATAAGTCTTCATAGTTCATATCTGCTGTTCATGCCTCATTTATCTTCCACTGAAATAAATTTGAAGTCCCAAAAATGAAAATTGTCAGTGTTACCTAGCTTTCTCCTTAGCTGCCCAGATTATACCACTACTTCCCCTACTAAAAGTAGTACGCGTGTTTTGCTATGTAGGCAGCAAAATTACTGACGATGGTCAAAATAGGGACTATATAATACGCAGACTGGCAGTGGCAAAACAAATATTTCTGCAAAAAAAGATATACTTGTTTAGATCGCACATAAATTTAAATGTAAGAGCTCTTTTTTGGAAGCATTTGCCTGAAGATTGGTCTTGTACGGAATGAAACGTGGGCGATTTACAATGGAGATAAGAAGACATTAGGTTTTGAAATGTAGTAACACAGAAGGATAATGAAGGTTTGATGATAAAACGTTAAATAAGTTGAGAGAAGAGCCTTGTGCCACAAATTGACTAAAAGAACGGACAGAATGATATCACACAGTCCGAGCCAACACAGAATACAGAGAAATACATACATCAAAAAAAGTTTTGTATCACCCGGGTTCCCAGAAATCCTAAAGATAAGACGTTGACTGTGGATATTGGATCACAGACACAGCCCCTTTTACTGTTCAGAGATGTCACTAAACCCGCCCAAAGATGTAAACAACCATGCATGAACAGTGCCTATTAGACGGAGGGGTCCGACAGCCGATCAGTTCCAGTCATTCCACCATGAAGGAGGTACACGGCTCGTGTTGTCGGTAGTTCAACCATGCCTAGATGGTCAATAAAGCCGTTCGATCGCGTCCGCATTGTTACTTTGTGCCAGGAAGGGCTATCAACGAGGGAAGTGTCCAAGCGTCTCGGAGTGAAGCAAAGCGATGTTTTTTCCCGACATGGATGAGATACAGAGAGACAGGAACTGTCGATGACATGCCTCGCTCAGGCCGCCCAAGGGCTACTACTGCAGTGGATGACCGCTACCTATCTATTATGGCTCGCAGGAACCCTGACAGCAACGGCACACGTTGAATAATGCTTTTCGTGCAGCCACAGGACGTCGTGTTACGACTCAAATTGTGCGCAATAGGCTGCATGATGCACAGCTTCACTCCCGATGTCCATGGCGAGGTCCATCTTTGCAACCACGACAACATGCAGCGCAGGATAGATGTTCCCAACAACATGCCGAATTGACCGCTCAGGATTGGCATCACGTTCTCTTTACCGATGAGTGTCGCATATGCCTTCAACCAAACAATCGTCGGAGACGTCTTTGGAGGCAACCCGATCAGGCTGAATGCCTTAGACACGCTGTCCAACGAGTGTAGAAAGGTGGTTCCCGGCTGTTTTGGGGTGGCATTATGTGTGGCCGGCGTACGCCGCTGGTGGTCGTGGAAGGCGCCGTAACGGCTGTACGATACGTGAATGCCATCTTCCGACCGATAATGCAACCGTATCGAAAGCATATTAGCGAGGCATTCGTCTTCATGAACGATAATTCGCGCCCCCATCGTGCACATCTTGTGAATGACTTCCTTCAGGATAACGACATCGATCGACTAGAGTGGCCAGCATGTTCTCCAGACACGAATCCTATCAAACATGCCTGGTATAGATTGGTAAGGGCTGTTTATGGACGACGTGACCCACCAACCACTCTGAGGAATCTACACCGAATCGATGTTGAGGACTGGGACAATCTGGACCAACAGTGCCTTGATGAACTTGTGGATAGCATGCCACGACGAATACGAGCGTGCATCAGTGCAAGAGGACGTGCTACTGGGTATTACAGGTACCGGTGTGTACAGAAATCTGGACCACCACCTCTGAAAGTCTCGCTGTCCGGTGGTACAACATGCAATGTGTGGTTTTCGTGAGCAATAAAAAGGGCGGAAATGATGTTTATGTTGACTTCTATTCCAGTTTTCTGTACAGGTTCCGGAACTCTCGGTACAGAGGTGATGCAAAACTGTTTATGATGTATGTATGAAGGATAAAAATGGCAAAGCTAGACTACACTCAACAAGTCAAATGGATGTAGGTTGTAGCAATTACTTCAAAGGAAGCGTCTTGCACAGGATAGTCTGGTGTGGAGAGCTGTAGCAAACCTGTATTTCGACCGAAGAAGGCGAACAAGAAGAAGAAAATTCCCACCACAACCATCATCACCGCCTTAGACCACCACAACCATCATCTTCACGAAGGATTAATTTTCACTGTGCAATTCAACAGGTTATATGAAAAAGATACAGAACTCGAGCATATGGCCGCATGTATTGGTGTGAATCAACAGTCTACAACCAGTCATAACGTGATTCTACTTTGATAGAAATTCAGTCCTCATACAGACAATAGTACAAGTAATTTACCGGCTCAGCACACAGGAAAGTAAGTGTCGTGGCTAGGTAAATATCATGACAGTAATATAATGTGCATACGTACCCATAAGAGACGTGGCATAAACTTTGAAAAAATTACAATGATAGAGATAAGACGCAAGGACGTTCGGAAAAACGTCTAATGGGTATCGTAATTAGGGTAACCGCCACCGAGGGCAAACTTCGACTTTGTCGCCGTTGAAAGGTCATTGGAAGAAGGCAAAGACATACAACATCCGATAGGTCCACGAGGATTAAAATAGTGAGATGCCAAACATGACCCAGTGGCAGAATGAACAATGGCAAACACTTTTGCAGTACTATATTCTTCATCGCTGCCGCCGGATAAGTTGTCGACAAGGCAAGCTTGATTAAAAAATAAATAAATAAATATGTGAAGAGGCCTTGTTCACCGTAGGTATCCCATTCATTAACAGAAGAACACGCTACGTATCTTGTCCTTGTGTGCAATTGAACTCCTATAAGACTGTTTCGCTATTCCAATAGGTAGCGAAATAGTTATGGATTCGTGGAATTCATCGTTCCTTCTGGAGAGTTAGGTCCGCTGCCTTTAAACAACCTGGTACACACTGAAGAAATAGGATCGGAACACCAAAAAATAATTAATACAGAGTAATCAAATATCAGGAATACAACTGTCTAGGTAACATATTTTGGCGATTAACACCGCAAGATCACAGGTTAATGTAAGCGCGAGATAAGCCATCGCAAATGTGAGATGTTGGTACAGCAATAACCGGTGTAAAGGCCAGAATGTTGAATACAAGTATGCAGATGTGCATGCATTGTGTTATATAGGTGCCGGAAGTCGGCTTGTGGGATGAAATTCCATGCCTGTTGCACTTCGTCGGTCAATATAGGAACGGCTAATGACGATTGTGGATGACGCTGGAGTTGTCGTCCGATGATATCCCATACGTGAACGACTGGAGAAAGATCTGGTGATCGAGCAGGCAATGGCAACATGCCGACACTCCGCAGTGGAAAACACTCCGTGGAACACTGTCCATCAATGGCAGCACAACAGGCCGAATCACCAGACTGAAGCACAGATTTGCTGTGGAGGTGCGTGAGATAACCAGTAGAATTCTCTTGCTGCCACAGGAAATCTCACCCCAGATCATAACTCCAGGTGTAGGTCCAGTGTCTTTAGCACGCGGACAGGTTGGTTGCAGGCCCTCACTGGCCTCCTTTTAATAAACACACGGCCATCAGTGGCACCGTGGCGGTAACAGCTTTCATCAGAAACACATTACACCTCCACCCTGCCCTCCAATGAGCTCTCGCTTGACATCACTGAAGTCGCAAGTAGCGGTGGTTTGGGCTCATTGGAATGCACGCTGCAGGGCGTCTGCGTCGGAGCTGTCCTTCAAGTAACAGATTTCACTGTGGTGCCAACCGCTGCTCAAACTGCTGCTGCAAGTGCAAACGATGCGCCAGAGCCGTACGCCGAACACTATCGTTTCCCCTCTGCCACGTGGTCGTCCGGAGCCCGGTCTTCCTGCGACCGCACAATCGCGTAATAGGCACTGCCAGCAATCATGTACAGTGGCTAAAATCCTACCAAGTCTTTCTGCAGTGTCGCAGAAGAAACATCCAGCTTCTCGTAGGCCTATTACACGACCTCGCGCAAGCTCAGGGGGGTGTTGAAAGCGGCTTCTTTGTCGCCTTAAAGGCATTCTCGCCGAACATCAACTCCCCACGTCGAACCTAGAAGGTAACTGATTAACGCTCATGACCATTGCAGCGTGTATTTGAAACAAACCTGACTTGCATCCTCACTGTTGCGCTACTACCTCCACTCTTACGCGACTGGCGCGAAACTTGAGTACATATCATCTTTCAGATGTAGAAACAAGCCTATCAACTTTCGGCTGTATCACACAACTCCTCCTTGCCGTGGCAACTTCCTTTTCCGTCAGTGTATTTCAACTTTACCGTAAAGGCATTAAAATCGTGCCCTTGTGTTTGTGAAGGCATTGCTAATTACGCATATAAAATTTTTTTTCGTTATTTTCTTTGGATTTCTATTCTTTTTCTTTTGTTCATATGGGCATTTCTAATTGTGATTATGTAACATTCTACTGTGGTTTTTAAATGTAAAGATGTAATTGTGATTATTTCGTTTGCCAATGGATAAATATGTTTCTTGCTTTGTACATGTGGCAAAGTTTCTAAAGTTCTCTTTTGGAATATTATTAATTGTGAAAAATGCAGTCAATAACATTTATAAAGGTTTATGTAATTTATGATAACGATATAACATCTATAGACAGGGGATAGCGATAGTGATATCGAGAGTTGAAAGATTGTTGCGTAGTAGAGGGGATGGTGGATGGCGTGTCTGTGAAGCGTGCGCATGAAAAAATAGTACTGAGTTAAATGAAAAGCATACGTAATTGTATGGACAGTGATACCGAACTATCAGATTGTTAATTCTCTTTACCATTGCGGTATGTAATGCCATCGCCAGCGAACTTTAAGAGCAGATAAACCGGACTGTGAAAGTGCCGCTAACATTACTTTGTTGTGGCCGACACGAACTGTGCCTTTATTCGAATGAACTTTGCTGGTATTGGTTGTGGGTGGTGGAACTGTTGTATATCACATTCTATCAAGCCATGAAAGTGAAGACTAATTAACTGTGCAATATAAATGGCTTCAGTGACGTTGTCAAAGTTTGAAATGCGAGAACAGAGTGGACATTGTTTACGGTGTGCTTCACATACATGAACAATTCTATGAACTGTGTATTTGTGGCAAAGACTATATGAATGTGACGAACCGTGTAATTATGGACGATAGCGTCACGGACAGTGCATAAAGTGTAAAAACGAGCGATGTCTACGTCGTGTACTTTGAAAGAGAGGACATGTCAACAACGTTCGTATACTGGCGTCTTGTGGTTTGTTAATCACCACGGGGTTAATGATACAGCTGTGCGGGAACTTTATTTGCGTTTCGCCGGAGAAGATTAACCAGCGGAACTGTCTGTATCCTGCTCTCATCATCGTAACTCGCCGACATCGTGCTGCCTAACGCAACGCTTCGTATGCAACAAAAAAGTTACGGGATTTCGCTGAACGCTATCCCCTGACCTAGAAACTTACTTTCTCTATTAAAAGTATAAGAATAATAGACTCTGTTTAATTAAATTCTTTGTTTAGTTTGTTTGCTTTCTAGTAACGAAAATAAAATTACAATCAGTGAATTAAAAGTTGCCTGGTAGTCATTGTTGAAACACCAGTAAATATAAACTTCTTCCTCTCAGTAGGACTAATTCTCCTTACATGTCAAAATTATTGTAGTTATTTTATGTAGTTTTATGTATTGTTATGAGACTAGATATATGACAGTAATTAATAAGAGTATTTTGTCGCGAAATATGGCTTCGCGCGAAAATTACGGCGACTGTCATAATTGCTTGCGTTCTGACCAATAATGTAAAAGCTGCTATTCTCGTATTGGTGCTTGTCCTGACGTGAGCGGGAATTATAAATGTCAGCTGTCAAATCACGTAGTGACTCTTTACCCAGTAATAAAAGTTTTTTGATATTGTATTGCTACGAGTCGTAGTATTAAGAGACACTGGTTATACTCAAAAGTGGGTAGATGTATGGTGAAACCCCCCAGTGTTCATGCGATTGTTAACAGTATTGTGTGTGATTCACGAAATTTTGTCACTTTTTCTAATTCCTTTGAAGTTTCAGAGAATATATACACAATTTTGTCGGCTCAGGTTAATTTCGGAGCAGTTTCTCGTGAATATTAGAGTTTTCAGTTCATAAACAAAGTGGGATCGTGACCAATTGAGAAGTATAATAAAGAGTGTGGTTTTCCAACTAGAATTTTGGATGACTTCACAGTTCAGATTTTGATAATTATTTTTCCTGTGGGTTGAGGTCATCACATGTTTCACGGAAAACATTCTTTCCCAATGCACTATCGAGGTAAGCCTTACGTTGTGGCTCAAAGATTCTATCTGCCATTATCTCTCTTTTGCATTGGCCGCAAAAGGCAAGGGTTGGGGGTTCAAGAGAACGTTCCGGCACACTGGCAGGAAGATGCAATAGGTAATCTTTCGATGATAAGAGTGCCCCTACGGTACCCAAGGAAATCAAAAGTAGTGGCTGATATTTTACAGTAAGGCGAATACTGTAAATTGAAGTATTCCACTGTAAAGGAAATACTGCCCGCAAGAGGTACACTCATGAAGCGCAAAAAAAAAAAAAAAAAAATCGGGTTCCGACGGTTAGTTTTCTTATCAAAATAGCCTTCCAGCACACAGCGAAAACTTCACGCTGACTAATTAATTGCAGAGTGCGTTAAAAGCCTTTATCACCTTCTCCATTAACTTGGCATTATTTATCATCCCTTTACCCAGCATCTGCAAGTCAAGACTCGACTAACATACGTCAGTTTGCCTCGGATAAAAAAGAAAAAAAACTTGTAGATGTGAACCTATTACAGTGACCATGGTAAGATACTGGTTATGTATAATGAAAATGCGTGAAGTGTGACGGAAATATGTGAAACAAAACTAAAATATTACAAACGTATTGTATACACTTCGTAGTGCGTTGTGTGCAATAGAAAACTAAGGATCGAATGGCTGAGTACAGGTGTACTGACAAAGAATGAAGCTGCGTGTAATATCGGACGTCGCTGTAGCCCTTTTACAAATTCAAAGATGACGTGCTGACAACACCTTCTCTTTCTTCGGATCGTTAAATCTCACTTGTTTTGTTTCGTCCACTTCGAAAACCGACCAAGATTCTCCACATCATACCTTACAAAAATGTTCAATCCTCGCTGTTGAATACTGTACCATACACACAAATTACTACCTAGAGTGTTCTACACAGTAACATTAGAAGTTTTCAAGTTATTGGATGAAATTTAAACCTGTCTGAAAAACTCGCACAAAAGAAAAATGGGAAAAGCACTCTTCTGGTGCTGCAGGTCATGTTCCGTATTTTTTCGGACGATGTACATTCATCAGACTCTGTTGTGGCTCATAACGACCGTTGAAAGTTTACGTTGATAGCAGAATGCGAAAAACTCTTTAAGAATACAACGATCGTAAGTCACCGGAACAGCCACTTCGTAGTTGGACGCACTACCAAACAACTACCGAAAAAAAGCCAGATTCAATGAAGAATTATTCGGATTAAACAGAAAAAAAACCGTGTACTTAAAAATACGGAGCAGAGAAGAGACGTTCGGGTACGAACCTTCTTGTAGGTCTGCCGCGTGGGTTTGAGTTCCTGGACCAGCCGGATTTGGAAAAGTATGATAGAGAGGAACTATAGTTGTACAACGATGTTTTTGCGTTTTTTCGTGAGACATTCTCGGATGGCTCTGTTGGTGGAACTTCACTCGCGAAAGTCAAAGACAGGAGCTCGAAATCAGGTATAGTTGAGAGTGTTACCCAATCTGAAAGGCAGATCAGACTTCTAAGATTCATTCTAGAGGTTTTCGCGGGCGAGTGTCTAGTTGCCCTATGGCCAACCAGATATAATTTAGATGTTAGGAAGAAATCCTCTTACGGTTGGTATGATCATGGTTTATTAAAACGCAACCCCTTTCGTGGCTTGAAGCCGCATCATCAGGTGCAACAACGTTAAAAAATCATAGGCATACCCATCGCTCCGGTAAATTTTGACAAGCCTTTGATCTTTTAACGTCGTTACACCTGATGACGCGGCTTTAAGCCGCGAAACCAGTTTTTTAACATCCAGCAATATACCAGCTCTAAGTGGAGTTCTTCCTAACATCATGCCTTTCAACAGCTGCGGTTGATCGGAATACATCTTGTTTCCATCACTCATTCCTAAATGAGATAGGCTGCGTTACTGTCTCCCTTTCACGGTTCGACTGCACGGGCCACGGAAATATTTCAGGGGAGGACTAGCATCAGCTACTGACTTCTGTTTCATTTGTGACGTTCTCAGTCCATTCTAAGTTTCACACTTTGGAAGATAAGCTTGGTTTTGTGTTTCAGGCCACCGACACTCAACGGGTCATCAAACTGCCCATTATACGATCTCTGTCACAGTAATTATTATACAATTGGAATACATTAACTAGACATTTCGAACAGCATGGAATATCACTGAGCTGCTTTCTGGCACAGTGATCTTCTATGCAGGAAACAAGTTACATTGATTGTCGAAACAAAGCTGACATCGAAATTTGCACGAAAAGTGTCCTCAAGATGTCATATGTGATATTACTTAACGTCAAAAATAACCCTTTAAATGAATCTCGTCGGGATTTCGGAAACGTCGTACTACGACGAGCGCTCTTATAAAAGGGACTGACGATCTGCAACAAGCTATGGAAAAAAAGGGGTGACTATTATGTGCTTTTGTGATTTCAGCAAAGCTGTCGACACTGTCGACTTTGACATTCCACTTACTGAACTCACAAGTCAAGATTTCTCTCCAAGAGCAGTACAATGGTTCCACTCGTACCTTACGTTTCGCCAAGTGGTAATGGTAGGAACAAATACGTTGCAATGGAAGACTGCAGTACCAGGCGTCCCACAAGGATTAGCAGTGGATCCCTCACCTTTCTCATTACATTCGATGATTCTTTCCAAATGCAAATATCACTTATACGGTGATAAATTTCAGTTATACGTGAGTGTATGCTCAATAAGCCCGTTCGCCGGACGTTGTGGCCGAGCGGTTCTAGGCGCTACAGTCTGGAGCCGCGCGACCGCTACGGTCGCAGGTTCGAATCCTGCCTCGGGCATGGATGTGTGTGATGTCCTTAGGTTAGTTAGGTTTAAGTAGTTCTAAGTTTTAGAGGACTGATGACCTCAGCAGTTAAGTCCCAAGTTCCATAGTGCTCAGAGCCATTTGAGCCATTTTTTGAATAAGCCCGTTCACAGTCATCTATAATGTAAATTCTGATTGACTTCTTTTATCAGAATGGACAAAGAACATAGGATTGAAATTTACGCCACCTAAAACGCAAGCAAACCTCGTCGCTGACGAAAAGACTTATTAGCCTTCGAGTGACAGTATCTCTTCCACTTTTTAATTCTAAACAGCACAGAAATAACCTTTGCTTCTTCTGCAAAGGAACTGGGGATAATTCTGAAGCATCAGTTAGACTGGATTGAACCTATAACTTCAGTCTTCAATAAGGCGTCAGCGTCACTTCACTTACAACAGAAATATGAAAAATACTTTCTCTCGGGCTTAAAAGGAAGCTCGTAGAATCACCAATACTCCCAAATATCTCCTAGAACTTTCGTATGATGGCTCACGCCAGCTGGAACTAGCGATGAATGCTTGTGAACAAAATATTTGTGACGTTCGCATTCCGACCATACTACTGCTGCCTACGAACAATTATCACGGCTACATGCCCATGTGAGTAGAAATTATTGTGCTTTGTGTTTGTTCTAACGTCTTCTCAATCACTACACTCCCTTTTTGTCTTCACCTCTTATACTACTATCTGAAGAACACAACAGAAGTATTCGTCCCCAACAAAGTAAAATCCTCTTCGCATCACTACATAACACTGTCATGTTCCCTAAATCCCACTTCCGAATAATCTTCCTCAAAATATCAAGAGAAATTAACTCCTTTCAAATTTCAAAAGACTGCTAATGGTCCACCTTCTGTCACAAAGCTACTTCCCCCATATTCTCGATAGCACCTCACTCTCGTCAACCCTTCTTGCCCGCCATTCTTCCTTCTTTTTTAACAGCTTTTGTCATGTTCATTTCAATATTCTCTTTCATTATTCCTTCCAAATCTGATAATACTAAAGACAGCGTCGGCTGTTCTAGACCAATCCATATCATAATGACTATTATTATTACTGTGAATGTTTTGTACCAGTTCTGGTATGCGTTGTTTCCGGCTAGATGTAAGAGAGGCGCTTAAGACTCTAATACGGTCGCGCTAAATAAGCAATCGTATGTATTATTTCTCAATGGCTTTTTTTTTGTCGGTATGCCATATCTCCCTTATTACTTAATCAAAAATAGTGATTGATGCGTCATTTTCAAGATTTCGTTCATCACTAACGACGAAAAATACATAAATACAAAGTCCGCCAGAAACACTCAACACTCTTTGTCAGGCTCTATCGAGACATCTAAGTTGTCATTGGATTTGAGTTATAAGTGTGTTGCAGTATCGCCTTTGGTCAACAGATGTTAGTACTTTCACCCCAGTATTGAGAAAACAAGATGACTGGAGCAGGCTTGACATTCGAGCAACGAAAATGTATTGTGAAGTGGTTTTTCGAGTTTGATAATGCTGTTGAAGTGCAACGTCAGTGGAGGTGTGTGTTTGAAACAGAACCGCCAACCCACCTAACAATCAAGCGCATCATTGACAAGTTTGAATTGCATTGAACGATTTGTGATACTCAAAAAAGAAAATCAGGAAGACAGCATACAGCGCAAGTTCTGCTTCGTCAGCTATCGTGTTGGAAACGTTTGTTAATTCTTCACGGGCGTCTGCTACGTAATGTGCACATGAAGTGGGGGTTAGCAAAAAAAATGGCTCTGAGCACTATGGGACTCAACTGCTGTGGTCATAAGTCCCCTAGAACTTAGAACTACTTAAACCTAACTAACCTAAGGACATCACACACATCCATGCCCGAGGAAGGAGTCGAACCTGCGACGTAGCGGTCGTGCGGTTCCAGACTGTAGCGCCTTTAACCGCTCGGCCACTCCGGCCGGCAAAGGGGTTAGCAGTACAAGTGTACTAACAAGGGAACCACCCCATCGCACCCCCTCAGATTTAGTTATAGGTTGGCACAGTGGATAGGCCTTGAAAAACTGAACACAGATCAATTGAGAAAACAGGAAGAAGTTGTGTGGAACTGTGAAAAAATAAGCAAAATATACAAACTGAGTAGTTCAAGGGAGGATAGGCAACATTAAGGACGATGGGAACGCAGGAGCGCCGTGGTCTCGTGGTAACGTGAGCAGCTGCGGAACGAAAGGTCCTTGGTTCAAATCTTCCATCGAGTGAAAAGTTTAATTTTTTATTTTCAGTTTATGTGACAAACTTATGTTTTCATCACTTTTTTGGGAGTGATTATCACATCCACAAGAAAACCTAAATCGGGCCAATCTTTTTACCCATTCGCCAAGTGTACAAGTTAGGTGGGTCGACAACATATTCCTGTCATGTGATGCACATGCCGTCACCAGAGTCGTATAGAATATATCAGATGTGTTTTCCTGTGGAGGAATCGGTTGACCTATGACCTTGCGATCAAATGTTTTCGGTTCCATTGGAGAGGCACGTCCTTTCGTCTACTAATCGCACGGTTTTGCGATGCGGTCGCAAAACACAGACACTAAACTTATTACAGTGAACAAAGACGTCAATGAACGAACGGACAGATAATAACTATGCAAAAATAAAGAAAGTAAAATTTCCACTCGTGGGAAGACTTGAACGAAGGACCTCTCGTTCAGCAGCTGCTCACGCTGCCACGGGACCATGGCGCTCCTACGCTCGCTATGTCCAATATGTTGCCTATGTGACCCATGGAGTACTCAGTTTGTAAATTTTGCTTATTTTTTCACAGTTCCACACAACTTCTTCCTGTTTTCTCAGTTGATCTGTGTTCAGTTTATCAAGGCCTATCCACTGTGCCAACTTATAACTAAATCTGAGGGGGGTGCGATGGGGAGGTTCCCTTGTAAGAATTCTGAAAGCTGTTAAGTGCGAAGTTTACATTCTACGATTACTGCACGCGATTAATTATGACGATCCTGATCGCCGAATGGAATTTTGCGAATGGTGTCAGCAAATGGTAACTGATGGCGAACAATTTGTGACGAAGGTAACGTGGAGTGACGAGGCACAATTTAAACTTGATAGAACCGTGAATCGGCGTAACAGTGTGTACTGGGCATAGGAAAATATACCAGGGGTTCATGTGTTGTGTGGACCAGCATCTAGGGGCTTAGTAGGACCCTCTTTCTTTGATGCTACTATCACTGGAGAAGTGAAATGTTATGCACATCAGTTTTGCCAGGTATACTTGCGCTTTATGGAGCTGATGAAGAGGTCTTCTCCCAACAGGACGGGACGCCACCACATTACCACCTAGTCGTACTAGCTTTCCTGGATGGCAATTTTCCGAGGCATTGGATTGGACGAAGAGGGCCCACTGAGTTCCCTCCACGGTGCAATGGTACGGCAGCTCACCTGAACCTCTCGATACCAGCTATATTCTACTGTGTTTCTGCAAAGTAGTTGACATATTTCTGAGACAACATTCAGATTTGATTTCACTTTCGATACATCGATATGTTTATATTGCAATGATATTATTCTTACGTGTATTCTTTCTTTTGTCACTATGATCTTTGACGTACTTGTAACTCTGATTTTTGGGCGCGTAAGCGATTATTAGTTAGTTGTTGAGTTGTTAGAGAGTCGGACGTCTTGGAAGTAATGTAGGAAAGTGTAGTCAACTTATAAAATGTGAACTTCAACAGTGACTGTGAGGAAGCTGTTTTCAAGTATGTTTTGTATTGTGAAGTGATGTTTTGTGTTTACGTGATATTGCAATTAAAAGGAAGTGTAACTTAAATTCGGAGTGCTGATTGCTTTTTTTACATCACCATTGTCCCGCAAAAGGGTAATCTTCAAGGATGGTTTGTGAAGCGCATCTACAAAACTTTTGAATATAGCAGAATAAAACCTAGGCCTCTTTGCATCCGAGCTTGGAATCATAACCACCTAGATTTTCAACGATTGAGCCATGATTTTACGACGAGACCAGCGTGGGAAACACAGGAGCGTAAGATCTGTGCCCTTCAGGTGCAGTTGAAAAACGCACAGGAGGAGCTAGATAGGATGAGGAAGGAGAAGGTGGTTGGGGAACGGGAGCTGGCTGTTGGCAAGAGATCTGCTAGGAGAAGAAGATTTTCAGATAGTTTTACTATTGGTGTTTACAATAGATATGACCAACTGTCAGAGTCTAGTGGAGCGGAATCTCTAGTAGCTGTAGATGTAGGAAGTATGCAGCAGACCTCAGTAGTTACTGTGCCTAGAACAGTTGCAAAGTCGAAGAGGAAGAAGAAGGTTCTGCTGTTAGGTAGCTCTCATGGCAGAAGTGTAGGCCAGCAGTTGCAGGAAGTGCTGGGGAGTGAGTACCAGGTCACCAACATTGTGAAGCCCAATGCAGGGTTGGCTCAGGTGACTTAACATAGGGAGGTTATGTAGGGATTTTACTAAAGAGGATCAGGTAGTGATTGTGGGTGGGGCTGGTAATAGTATTGATAGGGATGGGGAGTATAACATAGATGGTGACCTGGAAAAGATAGCCACTCAGACTGGCAACACGAATGTGCATTTCGTGGAATTGTTTCAGCGTCACGATCGGCCTCATCTTAATACAGCCGTCAGGCGTAATAACATGAGACTTGGGGGTGCGCTGATGACAGAAAGCATGGGTCACATTTCAGTGGTGTCGGTGGAGTCTATCAGCAGGACTGGTTTCACTAGACATGGCCTGCACCTCAACAGGTATGGGAAGGGGAGGTTGGCAAAGCTTATAGGTGACAGCATAGGTGGGGTTGGTGGGATCACTCATGGGAAAATTCCTGCAGTAGTGGGTGTTAGAGCTGCACCTTTTTTAGATTGAAGTCAGCTAATAGGTATTCCTGCTTAAGGGAAGACTCTCTAACAAGGGAATCACTTTTGACAAAGCTTAGGTATCCGAGTAATGAGGGAATTAGTATATTTCATCAAAATATACAAGGTATTAGAGATAAAGTTAGTGAACTGCTTATAGATGTTGACTCTGAAATTATTGGTATATCTGAACACTTCTTAAATAAGGAGATAATTCAGAGGCTTCCTTTACCAGGATACAGGTTGGCTGGCAGCTTTTCGAGGAGCTCTTTGCGGTGTGGGGGAGTAGCCACGTATGTGAAAAACGGCATCTCATTTGAGTCAATTGATGTTTCAAAGTACTGCACTGAAAAGGTGTTTGAATGTTGTGCAGGTGTGGTTAAATTTAACGGAGCTAAACTTCTAACTGTTGTTATTTATAGATCCCCAGACTCCGATTTCACAACATTTTTGCCAAAGCTAGAGGAGGTTCTTGGTTCACTTTATAGGAAATACAAAAAGTTAGTTATATGTGGTGACTTCAATATTAATTGTGTAAGTGATTGTGCAAGGAAGAGGATGCTGGTAGACCTCTGTAATTCATATAATCTTATGCAAACCGTATTCTTTCCAATGAGAGTGCAAGGGAACAGTAGAACAACCATAGACAACATTTTTGTTCATTCCTCATTACTAGAAGGGCATTCTGTTAGCAAAAAGGTGAATGGCCTTTCAGATCATGATGCACAAACTTTAACTTCAAAAGATTTTTGTGCTGTAACACGTGTTAAATATAGTCATCAGCTGTTCAGGAAAACTGATGCAGTTGCTGTAGAGACCTTTGTAAACCTTATAAAGGAACAAGAGTGGCAAGATGTTTATAGCGCTGATACAGTAGACGATAAATATAATGCTTTTCTCAAGACTTTTCTCATGCTCTTTGAAAGTTGCTTTCCGTTAGAACGTTTAAAACAGGGTACTAGCGCAAACAGGCAGCCTGGGTGGCTGACTAGAGGGATAAGAATATCTTGTAGAACAAAGTGGCAATTATATCAAAACGTTAGAAACAGTCAAAATCTAAATGCAGCAGCCCATTACAAACAGTATTGTAAGGTGCTTAAAAATGTTATTAGGAAGGCAAAAAGTATGTGGTATGCAGATAGAATAGCTAAATCTCAGGATAAAATTAAAACCACATGGTCAGTCGTAAAGGAAGTTGCTGGTCTGCAGAGACAGGTCGAGGATATAGAATCAGTGTGTAGTGGGAATGTCCGTGTTACTGATAAGTCGTATATATGTACAGTATTTAATAATCACTTTCTGAATATAGCAGGTGAACTAAATAGAAACCTAGTCCCAACAGGGAATCATATAGCGCTCTTAGAAAAAAGTTTTCCGAGACTGTTACCTGAAATGCTCCTTCATGATACTGACAAGAGGGAGATTGAGTTAATAATTAAATCACTAAAGACCAAGAACTCTCATGGATATGACGGGGTATCTAGCAGAATACTGAAGTATTGTTCTATGTATGTTAGCCCAGTTCTCAGCCATATCTGTAACTTTTCCTTTAGGAGTGGTCGGTTTCCTGGCCGATTAAAGTACTGGGTAGTGAAGCCACTTTATAAAAAGGGAGACATTAATATTGTTGACAATTTTAGACCTATTTCTATGCCATCGGTGTTTGCTAAAGTTATCGAGAAGGTTGTATATACAAGGTTACTGGAGCATTTAAATTCACATAATTTGCTGTCAAATGTTCAGTTTGGTTTTAGAAATGGTTTAACAACTGAGAATGCTAAATTCTCTTTTCTCTGTGAGGTTTTGGACGGATTAAATAGGAGGTTCCGAACGCTAGGTGTTTTCTTCGATTTAACGAAGGCTTTTGACTGTGTTGACCACAAAATATTACTGCAGAAGTTGGACCACTATGGAGTACGGGGAGTAGCTTACAATTGGTTCGCCTCTTACTTTAAGAACAGAAAGCAGAGGGTAATCCTCCGCAATATTGAGAGTGGTAGTGATGTTCAGTCCCAATGGGGCACTGTTAAGTGGGGCGTTCCCCAAGGGTCGGTGCTGGGGCCACTGCTGTTTCTTATTTATATAAATGATATGCCTTCTAGTATTACAGGTGATTCAAAAATATTTCTGTTTGCTGATGACACCAGCTTGATAGTGAAGTATCTTGTGTGTAATATTGAAATAGTAACAAATAATGTAGTTCATGAAATAAGTTCGTGGCTTGTGGAAAATAATTTAATGCTAAATCACAGTAAGACTCAGTTTTTACAGTTTCTAACTCACAATTCAACAAGAACCGATATTTTGATCAGGCAGAATAGGCATATTATAAGCGAGACGGAACAGTTCAAGTTCCTAGGCGTTCGGATAGATAGTAAGCTGTTGTGGAAAGCCCATGTCCAGGATCTTGTTCAGAAGCTAAATGCTGCTTTATTTACCATTAGAACAGTATCTGAAATAAGTGACACTTCAAGACGAAAAGTAGTCTACTTCGCATATTTTCATACGCTTATGTCGTATGGTATTATTTTTTGGGGTAATTCTTCTGATTCAAAAAGGGTATTTTTGGCTCAAAAACGGGCTGTTCGAGCTGTATGTGGTGTAAGTTCGAGAACCTCTTGTCGACCCCTATTCAAAAATCTGGGAATTCTGACATTGCCCTCACAGTATATATTTTCTTTAATGTCGTTTGTTGTTAGCAATATTGGCCTATTCCCAAGAGTTAGCAGCTTTCACTCAGTTAATAATAGGCAGAAATCAAATCTGCATGTAGAATGCACTTCCTTGACTCTTGTGCAGAAAGGAGTGCAGTATTCTGCTGCATCCATTTTCAATAAGCTACCACAAGAACTCAAAAATCTTAGCAGTAGCCCAAAGTCTTTTAAGTCTAAACTGAAGAGTTTCCTCATGGCTCACTCCTATTCTGTCGAGGAGCTCCTGGAAGAGCTAAAAAATTAAGCAAATTCCAGTGTTACATTGCTGATTTTCTTTATTTAAACTTACGACTTGTCACCTGAATATGTTTTTTTATATTTCATTTTATCTATTTCTAATATCGTGGTATAATTTCATGTATTGACTCGTTCCATGACCATGGACTCTTCTCCTTAATTTGGTCCCACGGAACAATAAATAAATAAATAAAAAAGATGAGTGCCTAGTTTTTTGATTATTACATGAAATGACTATTAACTGTGCTCTAATGACACCTGACACATAATATGACTGTTGTTGCCCGAAAATGTAGTATTTAGCAGCGTGAGCAACACCACAATCGTTATTAAATGCTGACCTTTATTGTGGTAGGGTTGTTAGAACGGTCGCCAGATCTAACACCTATGGATTTTTACTTCCGGGGAACCGTGAAAGATAACGTCGATAGACGTAGTAAACCACGCATGCTGGAAGAACTTCGCCAGGAGATTACAGCGACATGTGCGGCAATCTCCACTGTAACACTGACTGACGTAGTTCCGGCGACCGCTCGTCGTTCTGTTATGCGTTTAGTCGCCAACGGTGAACATTTCGAACATTTAAAGCAACCATGTGCTAAACTGAAGGTTGTACAACATGTGTGATCAATTATTACACGTAAAATAAACACATAAGTAATACTTTTAGTTCCTTAAAGTGTGTATACATTTTTTGGCGGATTCTGTAGTTTAAAGTTATTGTTTTTGTTAAAAAACCTTATTTTGAATGCATTATAGCTTTTCATCTGGATGTTCCATTCTTCTGCCAATATACCTGAGTTGTGGACAACATTTCAGGACACACTTTCACAAGATTTTCAGAGACAGCACGCGCCAACCGAAGCCTACAATCTCACACCGCTGGAATGTGAGAATTTTTTTAAATGTCATGCCAAATCTTGCCAAAAAGTCAACCTGTCGCCCCCTGTTCGTGGCACAACGCATAACAGAAGCCTACAAAGTAGAAGAAGAACGTAAGAACGGCAAGACAGCTAGCGAGAAGCTAAATAAAGAACAGAACGCAATAACTGAAAGTCTTACATTCAGTGAGAAATCAGATTTCCAATTTTTACTTCACTGACGGGCCCAGAGGCTCCGGTGAACCATTTGTCTACAAGTGTTACAGTTTACGAGGTGAAAACAAGTTTGTTTGAACAGCTGCATGAATAGGCATTGCTGCGAAGCTCCTACCAGGGGGACTTATGCCACATTTGACTTTCAGACTACCTGTACCCATCTTGAATACATACGTCTTATCTATTCGGACTCACATAAGGATGCACGGCTTTCCTGAGATTCTGATCTCATCATTTGGGACGAGATTTCAGTTGTTCCCAAAGACGCGCTAGTAGCTGTCTATAAATTTTTATGGGACATCATGAATAATAATATCCCTTGTTGAGGCTAAATTGTTCTGTTGGCAGAGCTTTCCATTAAGTATTACTTACGGTTGGACATGCAAATAGAAGTGCCATTGTCGAAAACTACAGTCAAACAATCATCCTTATGGTTCCATGTTACAATTTGTCAAGTGAACTCAAAATATGAGGGCAAATGGTGATCCCATTTCCCCCGTAAAGTTACTTAAACAGGATAATGTTGATACACAAATTGAAACAGATTATTTCAATGAGGAGATCAAAATTCCTAAACATTGTTATCGTAGTTACGACAGTTTTATTACCATTACATTCAGTGCCACAGAAATCTATGAACAAAATGTTTTGCAGATCCGTCCAGCGGCGATCCTATGCCCAAAAAATTATGGTTGAACGTACAAAAATTAACGAATATGTCACTTCCATTTGTTACCTGCAGAGGCAAAGCTTTACCTCATTTCTGATTCTGACCAACTTGAACAAGTAAACAACTTTCAATTTTACCTCATAGAATTTTTGAACTCCGTGAAAACTGTGCTCTTACCCGGCAATACCTTCTGATTCAACCACGCCATTCCAAATGACAACGAAACAGTACCCAATAAAAGTAGCCTTCGCTCTGACCATTAATAAAGCACAAGGTCAGATGGTTCAAAGGGCAGGACTGTATTTACCAGAAACTGTTTCTTCGCATGGACAGTTATACGCGACTTTTTCACGAGCTGGCAAAAGCAGTGACATTTCTGTTTGTTCTAAAGACACACACAGCCAAAAAGCAAACGACGACCACATTACAACTGTTAACGATGTTTTCGAAGAAGTTTTCTAAGGTACAGAATTTTTAAAAAATAAATGAATCCGACAAAAACAATATCTGCTTCTATATGTTTTTCAGTTAAATATACTGTACATAATGATATCGATTTTTTTACAATGAGACTAATATATGTTACCATATTAAAAATATAATAACTTTCATTAACAAATACTTGCATTTCCTTATTTAAAAAATGTTCAAATGTGTGTGAAATCTTATGAGACTTACCTGCTAAGGTCATCAGTCCTTAAGCTTACACATTGCTTAACCTAAATTATCCTAAGGACAAACACACACACCCATGCCCGAGGGAGAACTGTAACCTCCGCCAGGACCAGCCGCACAGCCAATGACTGTAGCGCCCTAGACCGCTCGGCTAATCCCGCGCGGCTCCCTTATTTCCCCATTACTATGTTACCTATTGGTGACATAAGCACAGAGTGCGAATTGTCCGCACGGGTCAGCTAGTAAATAAATAAATGTCGACGTGGAGCAGAGTAAAAGTTTCTGCAACAATACGTTTGGAGTTTAAGATAGTGGTAGCGAACCTAAACTGCACAAAAGTAGAAAAGAGGAAATTTCAAGGATTTTAATATGCGATGGTCCAGAAGTTTGTTATCAATAAGGAGGTGACTAAAATACGAAATGAAGAGGTAAAAAGAAGAACATATTTCTAATAAAATCACTCATCAGAAAAATGAGTAGATGGTAATGGTATACATTCTTAGACAGGAACAGTTAACTTAGCTTTTGAAGCAACAGTGGAGAGAAAAGTTATGCATGGTAAATGAAAAGACTGGCACAATGTAAAAAGAAATAATACTGTACGAAGAAACGTGACTACGAAAGCATATAACCAACGGCATAGAAGTTGTTAGACATTTCAATTGGTCCACTGGCTACAGTGCCTAAACTGAAGTTTGGTGCGTAGCAGTTCACATGACTAAAAGGAATGCCCAATATTTTAGCTCCCGTGGGCCACACTGGAAGAAGACGAGCATTTTTGGGCCGTACATAATATAGCTAACATTAACAATAAGATATGAGCAAATTTAAAAATAAAAAATAAATAAACGGGTGGACGAATGAGAGAATAGCATCGTGTTGCCAGAGTTTGAAACAGAAAATATTCAATTTATCGTAACTTTATAAAAACGGAATTTTGTGGAACGTTTTATTTACCGATCGCTTGATGGTTGCTTACTTCTTGGGTCGCATTGGTACTTGCTTCGAGCAGCATGCGCGCCGCGGGTTGGCACACCTGCTCTAGAACGTACACGTTCACAGTATATTATGACCTTCACACCGTCAACGCATGTTAGATGGAACAGAGGTCCAGACTAACCATCGTGGCAGAGTTCAGCTAGTCTGTCTCCATTTAAACTCTAATTCCATCGTTTAGCAAGCAATACCTCACTAAAAACTACTCTCCGCATTCTGCTGCGATGCATTTAATGGCGGGGTATGTACATTGCGCTCAAATTCCAAACTACCCTAGATTCACGTTGCTAAACATTTCACACAATCAGGTAAACAGCGGCTGTATGAAATGAAAGCTGTTGTACGCGTGCCCCTGCCGCACCGCAAACAACAGATCAGAGTAACAACAAACAAAAACAAGTCCTTTCAGGAAACAGACAAATGAAAAAGAATCATTACCAGAAAGAATGAAACCGAAGTGTATTGGTTGCTAGCTAGTTAACTGTACCGTTTCCACACAAATGGAATTTAGGTTGACTTTTTTTTTCTTTTTATCGTTGCAGAAATTGCACAGCAGGCATCACCATGCTAATTGTTAACCACATTATGAAATTCGCAAAGAAAGCCTGAGCAGGAAAAGACCATTACGTTACACTGTGCAGTTTATAATGCCCCACAAACAAACGAATACAATATAGCTTACAACGACCAATGGCAACATGAATACAGAACAATGTTATGGCATAAAATGCAGTAAGAACGCGCTGCATGCTACAATGTCAACAAAAACCGTACCGAGGCGATTAAACGAAACTTCTGCCCAACTACGGAAGCAAAATGATTCATTAACTATGCAAAAAATTTGGCAGTCTCTATTTCAATCACGAAAGATCGAGAGAGCAACTTCCTACGGACTCAAAAGCGAGTACAATGGATATATAAGATCTTTACATGAACCGTCATTATACCCTTAGGTATAAGGCAATCACTCTCTTTCATAAGCCTAGCTCTCTCTCTCTCTCTCTCTCTCTCTCTCTCTCTCTCTCTCTCTCTCTCCCCCTCTCCCCCCCCCCCCTTTCTCTCTCAGTATTACTTTTCTTTCATTCGTGTTGCTGTAGCGTTTTGTCACGGAGGGAGGGAGAGAGGGAAGGGAGCATAATCGCCCAACAAATGAACCGTCATTAGTATCTTCGGAAGTCTTTTCGCTACTAATATGTGATAATTAAGCTATACAACACTTTTTACAAATTATCGGCGCTTACCTCGACGGCACTTCAATTAAACACCGCAGTTGAAAAATACAGCATGAATACACAACCTGTTTGAAATTCTACTGAGACTGGAATACCATGTAAGAAGGAAGCGAGAGCTGTGTTACAAACATTTTGAGTCAAATTGGAACAGGTGACAATACGTCCACAACCGATTATATTGAGATAGGGAACCAATGGTCAGAAATGCACAAACACAGAATATGCCGCATAAAAACGTAACTTACAGCAACTGTTCAAACTGACGACTGCCAGTCTCAACGGATGCGTGGCAATGGCGCACGGTGTCTGTTGTACCAGGAGACGGGCAGCTTGGATCCTGGCAAGCAGGTCTCCATCCGTTACTATGGATATTTTATACGCCAACGTCTTGACGTAACCCCAGAGAAAAAAGGCCAGAGCGATCCCGCAGGCCATAGGACAGGATCTCCTCTTTCAATTCAACGATGAGGATACGTGTTGTTTATGTGCTCACGGACATTAACAATGCGGGGTGCTGGTGCACTGTTGCGTTGAAACCGCATCATTTCGCAGACAGCAAGGAGTAAAGTCTCCAAGAACTATGGCAGCACATCTCACACGAACACCACGTAAATTGGTCTGGGCAAAGGAGTGAGGGAGTGGGGGGGGGGGGGGGGGGGGTGAGAGGTGGGGGCAAATAGGTCCTACTAGGTGGCCTTGGACAATGCCCGCCCATACGCTGAGAGAGAACCATTTCTGGTGGCCACCGATGTGGGTGTTGTGGGGATTGTCCTCACTCCAGAAATGCCTGTTGCGGCTGTTTATTACTCGTTGTTTGTTCCATTGTACAATAGACACCCGAGACGTGTGCGGCAGAACTGCATGCGCCGTTGCGACACATGCATTGAGACTGGCGGCCGTCGCTTTGAACAATTGTCATAAGCTACGTTGTACACTGTATGCGGCCTACACTGTGTATGTCCATAACACAATAAATTTGCACTTCTGACAACTGGTTCCCTATCTCAATATAATCGGTTACGAATCCACTATCACCTGCTTCGATTTCACCCGAAAGGTTTGAGACGACCCATACAAAAAACATCAGCAGCTCGCCTGCAGAATCTGACTATACCAATTATGCATTTTTAGATGCTTAACAAATCGTCAGTCAGACCAAACCAATTATTTCTTTACGAGATTCAGTATCTCCAAAAACAAAATTACAAGTCTAACGTTTATGAAAACTACTCTATACTAAAAGAATAGCCCGAAATAATACACGGATATTTAGAACAGTCTACCAGCTGTATTTGTTGTGGACTTTAATTCTACATGCTAGTCAATCCAGTGCAACTGCCTTCGTTTCTGCATAGCTACTACGAGCTATATACTGTTCAACCTTGTTAACGTAGTCAAGCTTTGGTCACCATCGCAGTTTTTATCACTCACACTTTACTCCATTACCAAATTAATTATTCGTTTATGCCTCATAAATGTCCTGTCAAGACGACTCCGTGGGCCATTTCAAGATTACAAAGGGACCGCGTCTAACCACCAACATCAATTTCGCACAAATTTATGGTGTATGCAGGACTTGGCCAGAAATGAAAGTCGTAGACGTGGGAGCTCCAGACGCCTTATCGTTTAGAAGCAACAGCATTCTCGGCGCGGGTCAGCCGAGGCCAGAGGCATTTATGTTAACGTAGATTCAAAGCAGTTCTTGGCGCAGTGGAAAGTGTACAGAACAGTAATACGAGAGTCGTGAGTTCGACTCCCTACGCGAAAAGGCTTTTATTTTCAATTTTTACGTTATTTAAACTTCAAATAAACCGAAATAATAGTGAATATACTGTACTTCTCAATATTTTCGTAAGAGTCATGAAATGAAACGCAAAAGAAAATTTGGGATTGCAATTAATTTCCAAGAAAGGATTGCGCTGAAGTGTCCACGAGAACTCTGCAAATAACTTTCCGAGAACAGCCTGTAATTAAAGCGTACAGGACTTCGTATCGCGTTAGTTTTACATTGACCTTCGAGCAGCCCTCGGCAGCTGCGCGCGAGCAATAGGTTCCCCTGCTTTTACGATGAATATCACTTCAGTACGTGTAGATCATCAACTGTAAAATAATAAAAGAATCTAATTTTATACACGAAGTTCTCGTGTACGCCTAACAACCTCTTCCGGGAAATTTATTTGTAATTCGAAACTTTCCTTTTCACACCCTTTACGAAAATATTACTTAATACAGTACAATATACTGAGCATTATTTACGTGTATTTGGAGTATAAGTAACGTAAAAACTAAAAATAAAACAGTTTCCTCATAGGGACTCGACTCCATGACCCTCAGATAATCGTTCTGAATTTAGTCCGCTAAGCCAACAACTGCCTGGAGGCTGCGCCAATATAAATGACTCGTGTCTCACCCGATCCAGTTTAGAATGCTACTTTTTCTACACGCTTGGCCGTATTGCCACTTTTATCACTTTCATCTCTGACTAATGCCCCCAAAAACAAAAAATTTGGACGAAATCGATGATGGCGGGTAGGAACAGTCCCCCTGTTCTGTGGTACGAAGGGCTGTCAGTATGGTAAATTTCCTGCTAAACTGAGTACACCACAGCGACGCCCTTCGAACATTCAACCATTTTATATAATAAGTTTAATTTCCTCTGGCGAACAGATACCAACAATGGCTCGCCTGCATAGAGGCCCATCGATTGGTGGAAGCGAAGTACTTTTCACATTCACTATTTAAGTAATTTATAAAGCACAAACGATGGCAAAAATCTGCAAAATTCAGGGCCATTATGTCGGAGCCACGCTGACGTGCAGAGGCAGTAATTCCTCCCGCGGTCTGAGAACAAGCGCCAGGCGCCAAGACTTGTCTCCCAACTTGTGCATCACAAAGCCGTGCCGCACCACCAATCCGAGGCATCAGCAACATTTCATTCTCCACTCCATCATGTTGTCCATGGGAATCTATTCTTGTCCATGAATGCACATTATGATGTGGTGTCTGAGTTTACAAAAGTACAGAAACAACACTTTCGCACGCTATTCCGTTGAAGATCCTGGATGTCTTCACACTGTAAATAGTAGTAATGCAGAGGTTACCTCCATTTTGATACAAAAGCGTTGTATGCTCCGTAATTTTGCGACTTCCTTTTCCGTTTAATTTTCTGACTGTATTTAAGCAGGTCCAAGAATTCTGAAAATCAGTAAAGTCCATATCACTTGCAATTCAGAAGGTCTCTAGTCTTGGAGGTCTTTCTCGCTGACGGGGCACTGACTCCAGCAGCTGTAAATCCTTTGAACAGTTTTTCTTTTACAGTTCAGTGAGTTTCATTTCAGCGCGTATTTAGTACTGCGTGTAAATCTTTCTTATATTTATACAATTCCTCTTCAGATTTTGCGAAACGAAACCGGCTTTGCAGGCAATGTAACTTTAAGCGTTTTCTCCACCTTTGTTTAATCAAAAAATTTACTGGCCTTTCTTTTTCACTGAAAGCTATTACTCTGCATGTGTTCTGTGGGCTAGAAAGCTATTATATATTTGCTCTGTACTTTGATTACTACAACAATCGTTGTTCGAACCACAATTCACGGAATCGTCCGAGTTGCTTCCTCTTCATATAATGCCTATTGGCTTCTGTCTCGGGTTCTTCGGCCGACGTTCATCTAATGATTTTTCTGACGTTTCGCCAGCACGAGTGGCTGGCATTGTCAAAGCTTCACCCTCCATTGCCGGTGGTGAACTCGGCAATGGAGGGTGAAACTTTGACAATGCCAGCCACTCGTTCTGGCGAAACGTCAGAAAAATCATTAGATGAACGTCGGCCGAAGAACCCGCGACAGAAGCCAATAGGCAGTTTGTCAACAAGTGGCCACGAAAGCCTTAACAATTTTGTCTTCATATAATGTTTCTGTGATTTCTAACAAAATGTCGACATCATTCAAACGAATATCGAAGAAATTAATAAGAAGTAACACACATGTACGTCTTCAGGAGATGTAGCTGATTTGAATTGCACACCATGTTCTGGATATAGCCGGCCGGGATGGCCGAGCGGTTCTAGGCGCTACAGTCTGGAACCGCGCGACCGCTACGGTCGCAGGTTCGAATCCTGCCTCGGGCATGGATGTGTGTGATATCCTTAACTTCTAAGTCCCACAGTGCTCAGAGTCATTTGAACCATTTTTTGTTCTGGATACTTTATCTTTGCGAGGTTGAAAACATTCATTGGATCCCACATTACTGTGAAACTCTGGAAGATGCACCATGACAGATGCTGTTCGCAAGGATATCCGAAAGGTGAAAAAAAATTAATTCACTTTTAACATCCACTGTTAACACTTAAGCAATACCGCAGAAGCGACAGCTAATTATTATGATATTAGACGAGATACAAATTCGAGTGAATACTAACTGCGAACAACAGTGAAAATATCAATGGAAACGGAAATTCGCTTGACAAATGACGACCGTGTTATCTGTTTACCGATGTGTCGTCAATGAAGGATATGCGTTTTCTGTGTTGCGCATGTCCTGTATGCCACAGCTACGGTAGGGGCATACATTACTCCAGCCACCTAGCGAGCTATGAATTTGGCAATTTTCAACATTTTTTAAAATACTTGTATGTTAGAAACGAAAATTTTTACTGTTTTTTTCTGCGTATTCTTCCTGTATAAAACATTTTTTTTTTGGAGGGGGGGGGGTTCCGACATATCGGATTGGACCATTCTTTTTTAGGCATAGTTGACATCAGTTGAGGCTTGCATTGTATACTCGCAGGAAGCCTGCCCGGGGCAGCTGTTTAAGAGTGGACGTGCTTGAGGATTAACGTCTCAACCTGTGGACATTATGCTAAGGACGATCCAAGCTTATTACAATGCACGGTGTTGAGCAAGACCAACATAATTATATTTTAGTGGAAAGTCACTATTTTTCTGATTTTCCCGCGCTAACAGTGGTTAAGCTCTGCCGGTATAAAATCTATTCCTGGGCTGCTGTGCTGCCTCAAGTAATTACTATCCTTTTTTTAAAATATAGCTTTTTATTTCATTTGCTGTTTCCCTTGAATCGAAACCCTCATACGTTCGTAGATACGGATGTGCGAAACTGTTCTTGAGAAGTTCATGAGTGGAGATGTCAGCTGCACGAAAAAGAGCGAATCCTTATCCGAAGCCCAACTCCGTGAAATACGAAGTTCCAGTCACCTCACAAGTTTCTGTTTCTCCACTACCCAAACACGGTGTTCCAGTACTAACTGGCATCGTAAGTGAAGATACGCGGGGGGCCCGTCGTACAAGTGCAGTTCGCCTGGCGACAGCGGGCGGTACTCACGGTGAGGTTAACGTTGGGCACGGAGGGTCCGTGGCAGAGCAGCAGACGCACGATGTCCACGTTGCCCGCCCACGCGGCCAGGTGCAGCGGCGACGAGCCCTTGCCGTCCACGATGTTGGTCGACGCCTCGTGCGCCAACAGCAGCTGCACCACCTCTCTGCAACAGGTGAACACGTCTCCACCTGTAGACACACACTTCAGGCATCTTCCTATTCGAAAGAAACACACTGATTACCGTAATCACTGTGGGGGTATTTAGCTCTACATCCCGACTCCGTGCTCACTGTTTAAAAAGTCACAAAGTTTTTTTTTTTTTTTTTTTTTTTGTAAGATCGGTGAATTTGCAAATTGTTAAATGAAGAAAGGACTGTTGGCGATGACGTTTGCAAATCCCGAAAATGCAAAGAAATGGAAAGAAATACAGGATTATTCATAAGCATCTCTACGGTCTCAAAGAACTTCTGCAAGAGAACTGCAAGGCATACAGAAAATAGACATTTCAGTGGATAGTGCATCTCTCAAAGTTCTTAACCCATATTTCAGGTGTTCAATACGGACACCGTTTGTGATCAGACTCACTTTTGGAAAACTGGTTATTGGATTGCTACCTGCAGGTGCGAAGTATTTCGATGCCACAGTACGGAGCGGTTGCCTATGTTCTAACGTGTCTACCCTCTATGCAACTACGCCATGGCGTGCATTACGAATTGAAACTTGGAGAGATACTCTATCCAATGATGTGTGTCATTTCTCCCTAGTCTTGTAGTTTCCGTGCGGCCTCCTCCTGAAACTCTGGAGGCATTTATAAACAATCTTTTTCACGACCAAAAGTCATTGTAGAAACTGAGTTAAACACAAGTTCTACTGGAAATGAACCCAATGATAAATATCACTTCAGGAAATCACAACAGCGATGAAAGTAAAAGTGAGAGTGAAAGTTACGTTATTTAGGAGAGCATGATCTGAATGAGAAATTTAGAACTTACAGATGGCGATGGAAAAAGAAAGAAAACAAATGAGAAACACATACAAAGCTGCTACATAAATTTACTGAACCTATAGATTTTCTATGAGATTTTCTGACACACTTTTATATTGTAAGGTTTTCGGGTCAGAACAAAAACTGTGTAAGCTGTAAATAATTTTGGTTTAATGTTCCAATCTCATCACAGAAATACACGCATTTACACAGTTTACAAGGTGACAATGTTACGACAGTTGTCAAATGAACCCATCTCGTCCTCTGAAAGTGAAATAATCCTAAATACAACAATCGTAAACTTTAAGTTTCTTTACAAAATTATTCTTACGACTACTTCATGATGGTGTCCAGTACTACGATAAATCATCCGATTCCGGTTCACAGTTCGGTACTATTTAGGATGACAATCAAGTGTACGGGGGATCGTTAGTTTTGTGACAAGTTGAGCGAAAGATTGCCCAAGGTCGCTCGAGTTTACAGTGCACGCAAGCTGGTGAACCAACAAGTTTATGCCTCTGCTCGCGGTATTTACCTTAGTTGCGATCAGCTGTAGTCTGCATGGCTGCGCCGGCCGAAGTGACCGAGCGGTTAAAGGCGCTACAGTCTGGAACCGCTCGACCGCTACGGTCGCAGGTTCGAATCCTGCCTCGGGCATGGATGTGTGTGATGTCCTTAGGTTAGTTAGGTTTAAGTAGTTCTAAGTTCTAGGGGACTTATGACCGCAGCAGTTGAGTCCCATAGTGCTCAGAGCCATTTGAACCATGGCTGCTCTCGCCCTCTGAAATTTCTATAAAACTAATTAAGGCTTTGCTGATTTTTTCGGGAGACACTCTCCCTATATTTCTCTTTATGCGAGACAACATGTAGTCATCAATTATTCAAAAACAGTCTTAATCGCATTTATTATTATTATACCGCCAACCGGTTTCAACCCGACGTAGGGGTCATCTTCTGCGCGTTTGCACCAGCAGTCGACCAATGGTGTAAACGCCCAGAAGATGACCCCTACGTCGGGTTGAAACCGGTTGGCAGTATAATAATAATAAATGCGATTAAGACTGTTTTTGAATAATTGATTAATCATACTAATCGCTGCTTCATGTCCACAACCATGTTGTCCAAAAACAGGTACTCATCCCTAGTCTTGGAATATGTCGATATGCACGCGCATGGCTGGACCAGCATGCATATTAAAATGCCCTCTCAGTTCTCGCAAGGACAATTAAGTAACTGGATAGTTCGTTCCTCCACAGTTGGAGCTCAACGATGCTACAGCTAATTTCTAGCTTAATGTTAGCTGCAGTGAACGCAGTGTTCACTCAAATTTCTCCTCTGTGTCGTCTAGAGCCTTATGCGCTCCATTCTGCACTTGACGCCAGTTAAGAGAAGAGTCCACGAAAAATTTCGCTCTTGTCTTTCTCGTATCCTATTTGTTTCCGCACATGGGTTCTTTCGTTCTCCACATCACTTTTTTCGACCAATAGGAGCGTTCCTCTTATTTTGTGGAAACTCTCTCTGCCAATCGCAAGGGCCCGACCATTGAACTGCGTCGAAATCTCGGCACTTTACTCTTTCCTAGTTCGTTTCCGCCAATCGGACGTTTTGTCCCCTCTCCAGACGCCTAAAAGTTACGTGCGTACAATCACATGTGTACCATTCGCTGTTCACGTGATCAACTGCGTCAATGGTTTTGTTCGTCGCCATTTGGAATTCCGAAACGCAGTTTTCTAAAGCTTCTTTCTCTCCTACTTCTGGTGGCCCGTTACTTGCTCTTCAGTATGCGCCACCTGTCCGGTCGCTGACTCTCGCCATGGGACACCCCCTAGGAGCTTTTCGTGGTGTCTTCCGTGGTGCGGCCTCTGCTTCCGCCCGCGCTTGCTTCCACAAAAAACGTTTCCTCTCACTACTTGTTTCACCTTATGCTCATTGACATGCATTATATAGGAGCGGTGTGTTAATACCGTCGATTGAGTGTCATCCCTTTTGCATTACATACTTGTAGGCAAATCTGCTCATTACCGCCGCAGTAAGTTACGTATCATATTCACCTTCACGTTACGATGTATAAAACTCTTATGTAAGGTGCGAAACTGACCATTTATTCTGCCACCTTACAATATGTATGTGATAATACATGGGATTATAATTAACACATTAGTGTCATATTAACTCATATTCTTAGGCCTGTTTGTGTAATGGGGAAAATATTAACCGAATTATTGACGTATACATACATCTTTTACTTGTTAACAAGGATCATACTCTGATTTCATATTTTGATTTTTAGGGTTCCGTATCTCAATCGCTAAAAACGGAATCCATATGGGATCGCTTTGTTGTCTATTCAGTCCGTCTGTCAAGATCCCTTTTTAACAGGGACGGGTAGAGGTCCAAGTTCAAATTTATGTCAAATACTAAGGTCTGCGGTCCTTTGGCAGTGCAAAAAATTTACTTTTCTAAGTCAATGCAAGCCAAAGATGCGACCATTTAGGTCACATATTTTGACTCTCGTAAGTCACTAGTCAAACCTATAGAGGAAGTATCTACATAGATGTCGGGCCTGGTGGTGTAGCGGTAAAGAGCATTCTTGGAAACCGAAAGGTGCGGGATCGAAACTCGGTCGGACCAAGTCTTGGTTAACTTACCCTTCACCTCTCAACGACGTGAGAAGGCGTCAGAAACAATATGTGGTTCACATTCCCCCTTCCGAAGTTGGATAGCTGCGTTAGGTCAGGGGTACCCAAGTCTCCCAAGTGGCGCCCAACACAAAGACATTTGAGCCACACAAAATAATAATAATAATTATTATTATTATTTATATAAAAACTAAATTTGATTAAGTTTGTCTGGTTTCTTTCATTTACACATTAATTGAAAGGCTTATGACCAATATTCGAATGTATACCTGGTAACATGCAACAGACACTTCCTACGCTTGTGAATCCAGGTACCGACAAACTAAAGAGAGATCACAAGGTTTACTTACACAGATCGCACTACTACATTAAAGCTGTACCAAAGTCAGTAGACACTGTTCATGTTTTGTGATATACTTGACAATACATACACCACTTGCTTCTGACAAGAAATTAGCAATGGAGCAAGGAGAATCACCAATAAATTCTTTACGTTTTTCTCAAAATGTACTTCTTTACTAGCTTTTTATTATAGAAGGTGAGAACTCATTGAGCATAAGTGTTCATGAATTACGGACATATTTCCGCAAAAAAAATGTGTTTCCTTTTAACCAGTATCGATTCCTTGAACTGAGCTAATACTTCTAAAAAGAAAAAAAAGAACAACATTACCTATCAAAACTTTCATTAATGAATAAATTAATACAGTGCGTTTCAAGAGAGATGTAATTATTTTATGAGGTGGCGGTACAGTCTATTTGAATGAAACATTCCATGTGACACGTGTACAACTTTTATTATTACAGAGATACAGCTGGTGACAGACAAGTATTCATGCCATGTATTGGTACCGCAGTTGCTATGAGTTCATTTATTAAGTGCTATTTTCGTTCCGAAGTTAAGCTTGTGAAGTTCTCCTTCAGTTTACAAAACTGAACTCTTGAACTACTACTGCGATTTTTTGGCCGATTGTCCTTCACTGCTTTAGGGGAGAAGTTCATAAAAAATACACACTATTTGAAAGATGCACCTAATCCACAATTTTGAAGGTACGGCAATGAAATTTGCACCAAGTTTTACATGGAATTAACACATTTACTGCTATGTTTCTTGGGCTATATCTCTAACTTTTTATGGAATTCAAAAATTTTATTTTCAAAAAATAACATGTCGCTTTTTCTCAGAAAGTATCCAAGAAATTTCTACAATGTTTTCACTGTTTAATCTCTCTGCATATAGTAAGCATCTCACATGAGGTTTTTTTAAAAATATATCGAATAGGAGAATTTACTATTTTTAACTATAATTCTGTAAGTACAAATAAAATTCATGCAAAATTCCAGCTTACACAAATTTCCAAATTTAATGATTTTATAGGAAAATGTGTACCATATTTAATAATTCTAGCCTTCACAGTCTCTGAGAAAAAGAAACATATACTTTAAAAAACATAATTTTTCAGTAAATGGAATTTAAAGTTCAACCTAACGTTTATTCTCAAGCCAGCTCTTCAGAAGGCCCTAGGTTTGTACTCAGGATTGTCTGTCCCTTCAAGGCTTCTATTCTGTTTTCCTATTTTCTGCAATTATGGCCATTGTAGCAGATGAAAATGTGTTTTTTGAGTATGATTTCTATATGAGCTAATTCAGAGACTCATTTGGATTCTGGCTTTTGCTATGAACATACTTCCATACTTCATTAGAAGTTCAGTATTGGCAGAAAACCTGTAAGTAGGCTTGACAACATAGGAGCAAATAACCATCATCCTACCAACTTAGAATAAGACGCGAAAATCATGGGGATATACAACCATAACAAATGCCTTATCGCAATGCAGGAAAACTACACACCCAGAAACCCACTGCAGAGAACAAACAAATCATAAACGACGAACAGGTAATAACCAGACACACATCAACACAAACTCTCTGCTACACCTAATAAAATAAGTAAGGCAGACAAACGGTATCCAAAATAAATACATACATACTAAACCACACAAAAAATGGTTCAAATGGCTCTGAGCACTATGGGACTTAACTTCTGAGGTCATCAGTCCCCTAGAACTTAGAACTACTTAAACCTAACTAACCTAAGGACATCACACACATCCATGCCCGAGGCAGGATTCGAACCTGCGACCGTAGCGGTCACGCAGTTCCAGACTTAAGCGCCTAGAACCGCACGGCCACACCGGCCGGCCTGTTTTACACAGAGCACGTGAGCGCAGGCGTATATTGTATCGTAAATTGGGCAAATTAATTTCAAATTGCGAGAAGATGACGTGGAAACGCCAACAAGAAATGATTTGGTCAGAGCGAAAAATTTATCTTCCACTTCCACCTACACCCACTGTTACTCGTTGCGGGACACGGTTGAAAGTAGTAGTATATTACGCACGCAATTCCGAAAATTTTAAATTGGTGATTGATGAACTTAGTAAGGATGACGCTTCTTCAATTGAAATTCTTCAGGGCTTAACGACACTTTACTAAAAAATGAATTGTCTTACATATCTGCAATTTGAGTTTCTTCTTTCCCGGTATCAAAGAATTAGAAACATCAACCAGCTTGTTAATTGAGACAGTAAATGAAGGGCATAACACTGATAAAGAATTAATTCACTCAAAGGTCCAAAAGCGCAACCTATTGAACAAAAATTTACAAGTGTGTTCGAAAAAAAAAATAGTGGAGTTCACATCAGGTATTAAATTGCCAAGGTTTTGGAAGTGGAAGTTGGCAAAACTGAAAATGTTTGTGCCAGTGACATTCTTTTGATGAAATGTGGAAGACTATCACCACGTGAGATTGGAAGGTCCTTCTCCCGCTCTCGTGCGTTGTTTCGAGACAAGCGATAACGGTCTGTGTTGGAAAAATTGGAGAAAGTTTTTTTGTTCACTGCAAAAGCGAATTGTTTCAATCCGTCCATGCTTCAGCAATATTTGTCGGTGATTTTTAAACACAGGTGTTTACAGTTTTGTAATGAAACAAAATACTTTCGCATTTTTCATGCGTATTTTTTATATTTTTCCTGCATAAAAAATAAAATATTTTAAAAATCTTCAGCACATAAAAATCCATTGCCTACAAATAATAAAGGTGAAACGCGAATAGTACGTAAAATTCGTTTTCTTCAGTTGATAATTATCAATTACGTTCCATCTGTTTACAACATAACAGTATGTTTTCGATAACCTTCTGCGCATCCTCGTGAGAGGTATTACCAGAGGAGAAATAATATATTATTCGCCATAATGCCACTTGTCATTCGGTAACAATTTCAAACATTATTCGTAAACAGAGCGTTGAAGTAAGTTTCTTTCCTTGTACGACATCCTGCTTGTCCTACAGAAGTGAGAGCAAGTATTTGCACTTACTGCACTATCGAGAAACTGAGATCGCAGGTACACTATTCCATTAAAACCATTAAAAATCCTCAGCAGGAAATACGCTATTAATGGCATAATACATGCCAATATAAGCCCAATAGAAGTTTATTAATGCAGAGAAACTGACTGCGGAATATATTTTATGGCGCATTCATCGACAAACGTCACAAAAGTATTCAAAACGAACATACTGATTTAGTGGCTCGGCTCTGAGCACTATGGGACTTAACATCTATGGTCATCAGTCCCCTAGACCTTAGAACGACTTAAACCTAACTAACCTAAGGACATCACACAACACCCAGTCATTACGAGGCAGAGAAAATCCCTGACCCCGCCGGGAATCGAACCCAGGATACTGATTTAGTGTTGGCGCCTACTTTTGCGAGCAAAAACACACTACTTCGGGACTATTTCTCGTTGGAGAAGGAAGGAACGGGTATTAAAGAATAATGTTCCGCCGACAGTGATACCATTAGATTCAGAGCAAAAGCTCGACTTGGAAGAAGGGGGCAAGGGAACCAACCTGCCGTGGCCTTTTACAATGAATTCTTGGGAATCTGTCCGGTCGAACAGGCGTTTGGGCCCCGTTCCTTTTGAACCTGAGTGCAAGTAACCACTGATACCACTGGAAAATTAATTCTGTTACTATTTTAAGATTACAAAAAATTCGCCAGCGCAGGTAGAACTCGCGCTCTGAGGGTTCCGTACAAACTTCATTGTGTATATAGTCAGCTCAGCCATCCAGGGAACATAGAACCTCGACGATTCACTGACAATGGCAGGATATCGGTCCCGAGAGCTCCAAGACTTTCGAGAATATTTCAAGTCTGAAGTCAGATAACAAACGACAATACAAATACTTTTTTCGAGTGGCTTTTTTTGTGTCATCAGTCTCCTGACTGGTTTGACGCGTCCCGCCACGGATTCCTACCCTGCGCCATCCTTCTCACCTCACAGTATCGACTGCAACCTACTTCCTCAATTAGTTGCCGCATGTACTTCAACCTCTCTCTTCCTCTACAGTTCTTACCCTCTACGGCTCCCTCTAGTACCATGGAAGTTGTTCCGTTATGTCTTAACGGTTGTCCAACCATGCTCTCCCTTCTTATTGTCCGTGTACTCGACGTATTCCTTTTCTCGCCAATTCTCAGGAGAACCTCATCATTTCTTACCTTAACAGTAAATATAATTTTCAACATTCTTCTGTAGCACCACATCTCAAATGCTTCGATTCTCCTCTGTTCCGATTTTCCCACAATTCAAGTCTCACTATCATACAATGCTGCGCAGCACACGTACATTTTTCAGAAATTTTTCCTCAAGTTAAGTCTTATGTTTGATACTAGTATACTTGTCTTTGTCAGGAATGCCCTTTCTGCCAGTGCTAATCCACTCTTTACGTCATCCTTGTTCCGTCCATCACGGGTTATTTTGCTGCCTAGGTAGCAGAATTCCTTAACTTCGTCTACTTCGTGATGCCCAGTTCTGAAAAGTTTCTCGATGACCCCATTTCTGCTACTTCTCTTTACTTTCGTCTTTCTTCGATGTACTCCCAATCTGTATTCTGTACTCAACAGACTGTTCATTCCATTCCGCAGATCCTGTAATTCTTCTTCACTTTCAACGAAGAGAGCAATGTTATCAGCGAATCTTGTCGTTGATATCCTTTGACAGTAAATTTCAACCTCACTATTGTATCTGTCTTATTTCCTTCACTGCTTCTTTGATGTATAAATTGAAGACTACATCCCTGTCTTATACCGTTTTTAATCCAAGCACTTCGTTCTTGGTCTTGCAGTCTTATTATTTCCTCTTGGTTCTTGTACATGTTGTATTAATACTCGTCTTCCCTACCCCTACACCTTACCCCTATCTTTCTCAGAATTTCGAACGTCTTGCACCATTCTAGACAGTCGAACGCTTGTTGCAGGTAGACAAATCTAACTGACGTGTCTCGATTTTTCTTCAGTCTCGCTTCCACTATCAACCACAGCGTCAGAACTGCCTCCCTGGTGTCTTTACCTTTCTTAACGCCAAAATAATCGTCTTCTAAGGGATCCTCAATTTTCTTTTCCATTCTTCTCTATATTATAATTGTCTGCAACATGGATGCACGAGCTGCGATAATTTTCGCACTTGTCGGCTCTTGCTATCTTCGGAATGGTGTGGATTATGTTTTTCCGAAATTCTGATGGTATATCTCCTGTCTCGTATACGTTCTACGCACCAACGTGAGTAGTCGTTTTGTTGGTACTTCCCCTAACGATTTTAGAAATTTCATGGGATGTAATCTATCCTTGATCTAAAGTCTCCCATAGCTCTCTTAAATTCTGATTATAATACTAGATCCCCCATCTCGTCCCTGTTTCTTCTTCTATCACATAATCAGCCAAGTCTTCTCCCCTCACAGAGGATATCAATGTACTTTTTCCACCTATCCGCTCTCTCCTCTGCATTTAGCAGTTGGATGCCAATTGCATACTTAATGTTACCGTACTTGCTTGAGCCATATTTTTTCCCCTATTTCAATCAATGTTTCCCTAAATTTAGAAAGCATATATACTGCTGAGTAGTCTCAAGACTGTAGCACACATTTCCACACACTTGTCAGACACTTTGTCCTCTTTCAAAATATTTATTAGTGAGGGAAATTGCTGGTCAAATTTAGAAACATGTAACATCTCGAAGTTACCAAATCAGTGTCTAGTAACTTTTTACACAATTCGCACTGCGAGATACCTGCCGAGTTATTTCAAACTGCCCCATAAACACATGAACACTTTTCCCCTGCTGGACTTGGGCTCTGTTTCGAGAATGGTATATATTAGGTAATTCTTAATTTATCCTTGATCTCGCCGTGTGGCTGCGCGGATAGAGGCGCCATTTCACGGATTCCGCGGCTCCTCCCGCCGAAGGTTCCAGTCCTCCCTCGGGCATGGGTTGTGTGTTGTTCTTAGCATAAGTTAAGTTTCATTTAGTTTAAGCAGCGTGTAAGTCTAGGGACCGATGACCTCAGCAGTTTGGTCCCTTAGTAGGAATTCACACACATATGAATTTTTTTTTCCATCGATCTCGTTTAACTTTGGTTTGTTCATTTTGATGCTCCCACCTTTATGACAAATGAGCTGCATTGAAACTACCTACGCAAACATATACCTGATTAGTGACGTTGCAGTAACACCGAAACCTGTTGTCTGGTGCAGCAAGCTGAATGTGTCCCGTGAAGGTCGCTAGGTCTGCAGAAATCCATGCTGACCTGCTTTAACCACTGTGCTTCAGTACACATATACTCCTGTGTCCCCGTTGCAGCAAGTTGATCTGCTATAATCATTGCGGCGGAGATAGAGCCAGGCAGGTTAGAATGAAAATTTGTACTCCTCTGGGTAAAACACATTCAGAAATGAATAAACGATGGAAACATGTGTACATGCACTGACCATTAGTAGTTGTATTGCGCTGGACAAGAGTGTGTGTGTGTGTGTGTGTGTGTGTGTGTGTGTAGTACCAGGCCAGCTCTACAGAAGGGACCGCGCGTTACGTAAGCAACACGAGCCGCCCGGCGGCCGACTTCCCGTGGAATGCTGCCCAGAGTTCTGCTCCGCTGTTTTCGCCACGCCTGACCACCTGCCCGTTCAAGCGTTAAGCGCGTGCTGTCTGCTCTCTCTTGCGCCGTTGATAAGCTACACGAGTTTCCCCTGGTTTCTATCACTCGGGGCTCTAGTGCCAGGGTAGAAAAATCTTTTTAACGGCAGGAAAAATATAAAATTATATTTAAAAAACGGAGAAAATTCTGGCAAATAATTAGCGCCAAAATAAAAAAAAATTCCTTTTTCTGTGGCTGGAAAGGCGTACATACTAGCCTCTCAGCCGCTGCTACATCTAGCTAAATAGTCTGTCGTCTCCTCTCTCTCTCTCTCTCTCTCTCTCTCTCTCTCTCTTTTTCAACGTGTGTGTGTGTGTGTCACTCAATGACTTTCCTCTAAGGCTCTCGTTTCCGTTTTGATTGGTTCACATGGCTTTGAGCACTATGGGACTTAACTGCTGAGGTCATCAGTCCCCAAGAACTTAGAACTACTTAAACCTAACTAACCTAAGGACATCACACACATCCATGCCCGAGGCAGGACTCGAACCTGCGACCGTAGCGGTCACGCAGCTCCAGACTGTAGCGCCTAGAGCCGCTCGGCCATTCTGTTCTGAGACAGGATTAAAATTACCGTTATCTGTGTTTTTATAAGCGACATATACATCATGTATTGGTAATTAAATTCGGTAAACCAGATATATTTGTGAAGTACTATCGAGTAAATGGGCTTGGCGAGATCAGTTCATAGATCGACGTTACGTAAACACTGCTAAGGCTGAAAACACGACTTTCCTCAAGGTGAGCATAATCAAGGATATACGTAATGCGCTTGACCTCCAACGTCTGGTCTGAAAGCGGCACTTTCTTACAAAGTATAGCGTCTGTTACGTAAACTGCCAAATTACAACGCAAACCACGCACGATCTCTACGGTTTCAACATATTTAAATCTCAAGAAAACGGGAGCACCGATGGCTGTATTATTTCCCTGCACTGCTGACAGAAAGCCACATCGATCATAGACCTTTCCTGGAACGTAGTCCAGGTAACTCTAGAACTTAATGGTGGCAAATACCAACGCCACCTTTTAATTTTAAAGTGAGACAGTATACCAGCTGAAACGTAGAACACGCGAGGCAGTACTGACCCTACGACTTATCTTAGAAGATAGGCTGTAGAAAGGCAAATCTGCGTTTATAGTATTTGTAGGTTTGGAGAAAAGTTTTTGAAAGTGTTGACTGGACTACACTCTCTGTAATTTTGCAGTTAGTAGGAATAAAGTTCAGAGAGCGAAAGGTTTTTACAACTTGTAGAGACATCAGACTGCAGTTATGACCCGAAAGGCATGAAAGGGAAGCAGTGGTTGAGAACGGAGTGAGACAGGTTTGTAGCCTATCCCCGATGTTATTGAAACTCTACATCGAGCAAGCTGTGAAGGAAACAAGGAGATATTTGCATAAAAAGTTCTCGGTTTACTTGCCGCGTCAAAATTGGATAAAATCCCAAGCTTTCGATGACTACCTCCGTCATCTTCGTCAGGGGTAAAACTGACTGTCGTGGACCGGTGAGGCTTCCGCTTTTATAAGCAGTGGACGGTTTCTCATTGGCTGGATGACGTCACGGTGAAACCGATGCGTACTGAGGTGGCGGCCTCTATATCCATAGATTTTGTTTGCGCGCTTTATCCAGCGTTGCTTGCAGCGCCATCCATCGCAACAGGCGGAGAACTGCGAGGATTGTAAGAAGTCTCCCTCTGTGCTCTTTCTATATCAATTGCGCGCTTCCATGCATTGCTGAGTGCATAACAGGAATCTCTGTTGAAATTATTTTCACAGAGTCTAATTTCAACTGCTTCCCTGATGACAGAGTCCCAATAGTTTGAAGCGTGAGCAAGTAGTCTTGTTTCATCGAATAAAATCTTATGTTTATTTAACAAACTGTGCTCAGCCACCGCTGATTTTTCTACATACCTGTATTTCAGGTGACGCTGATGTTCCACACAGCGATCGGCGACAGTTCTTATAGACTGGCCCACATAACTTTTGCCACACTCGCAAGGAATGCTATAAATTCCCGGTACTCGCAGGCCAAGACTATCTTTCACGGGTCGCAGCATTTCCTTAATCTTCCTGGGTGGCCGGAAGACTGGTCTGATTCCTTGCCGGCTCAGGACTCTGCCGATCTTGCTGGTCGTTGCACCGCAGAATGGTAGCCGCGCGATGTGTTGGTCCTCTTGATCTGTTCGAACAGCGTCCTTTCTTGGTTTCTTCGCCAGAGTAGATCTGACATCACGAACAGAATAACCATTTTTTATTAATACCGTCGTCAGATGGTTAATCTTGGGGCCGAGATGATCCTTGTCCGAAATAGTCCTTGCTCTGTGTACCAAGGTGTTCAGCATAGCTCTCTTCTGAGCTGGGTGGTGAAAACTACGCGCGTTTAGATATAAATATGTAGGCGTCGGTTTTCTGTGCACAGAATGTCCGAGACGTCCATCTGATTTTCGCTCCACCAGTACATCTAAGAAGGGTAACTTTCCATCCTTCTCCACCTCCACTGTAAATCTTATGTTCTGATGTATACCATTCAAATGTTCTATGGATATAGAGGCCGCCACCTCAGTACGCATCGGTTTCACCGTGACGTCATCCAGCAATGAGAAGCCGTCCACTGCTTATAAAAGCGGAAGCCTCACCGGTCCACGACAGTCAGTTTTACCCCTGACGAAGATGACGGAGGTAGTCATCGAAAGCTTGGGATTTTATCCAAATTTGACGCGGCAAGTAAACCGAGAACTTTTTATGCAAGGACTCCGTCGCGAAAGACTTCGTAGTCAAGGAGATATTTGGCTAGGGAATGAAAGTTCAGGGAGAAGAAATAAAGATTTCAAAATTTGATGATGACATTGTAATTCTGTAGAGACGGCTAAGGACTTGGAGCAGCAGTTGAGTGGAATACATAGTTTCTCGAAATAGGTTATAGGATGATAAACTTAAAACAAGGGTAATGTGATGTAATCGAATTTAATCAGGCGATGCTTAGGGAATGAGGTTAGGAAATGGGGCGCTAATAATAGTTTACGACCTTTGCTATTTGGGCAGCGAAATAACTGTGACCAAAGTAGGAAACATATGAAATGCATACTGCCAATAGCAAGAAAAGTTTTTCTAAAAATGAGGTATTTGCTAAAATTTGATGTGAATTTAAGTATTGGGAAGTCTTTTCTGAAGGCCTGGAGTACTGCCTTATATTGAAGCGAAACGTGGATAAAAGAGATTTCAGACAAGAAGATTACACAAGCATCTGAAATGTGATGTCACAGAAGAATGCTGAAGATCAGGTGCGCACATCGAATAACAGATGAGGTGGTACTGAATCGAACTGAGGAAAAAGGAACTGGTAGAACTTGACTAACAGAAGGGATCGGTTCGATAGGACACAGCCTCAGGCATAAAGGAATTGTCAATTTGGTGATAGAAGGAAGTGAGGGAGGGTGGGGGGTAAAAACCGTGGAGGGAGATCAAGGCTTGAATACAGTAAGCAGGTTGAAGACCACATCAACAACCAGCTGTACCTTTAGCTAGAAAGCTTGGGTAAGTAATGCCGTGGACGCTACTCGATATTAAGAATTGCATGACAGTTCGTGTAGTAGGAATAGTAATTGAGTGGCCATTCAGATGCGAAGAACTGAACTTTTGTCGTCAAAATACATAGACTCCATTGCAAGGCGTACCGTCTGCCAGCATGCACCCTGCGTTTTTTTTTTTTAACTGTCACTACATTCTTAATGCGGACAGATACAGTCCAAATGCAGGCGAGAGGAGGTAAGGAACACGTCTCAAGCGCAATAAACGCGGGCACTATTGATGACGTGATGGAAAAGGTCATATAGAAAGTATGCTTCTCACGGTGGCGAATTATATGAGGAGGTTACATATCTCAGCCAGGCGAAACTCATCCTGCTCATAAATTCCATAGTAGTCTCAGTATTTGTGGTTCCTAGATGACAAGCTACGTACGGAAAATGGAAAGAGAGTTCGTCTAGCCTCTTTAACTATTTGTCGTCTTCATAAACAGTTTTGCACAGCCTTCCTCATAGGTTCTCAATCAGGTCAAGATTACAGGCCACTGTTTGGCCATTACATGCAATTTCTGAAGAACCCACTCCTTTATGAACCTGATGGCCCGGATGATTGCAGTGCTTACTTCACTATTCACGGTTCGGTTGCAATATTCTCAGCAGATGGCAGAAGGTAGTGGGGAAATATTTTTGGTAGTCAGTTGAATTCTTTCATCTTATGAATGACACCTTGGTAGGTACAACTTGAATCTTCACAGCCGTATTTCCTGTTATTCCTTTCAATAGGTCATATTTCTTTTAGAAAGTTGCGTCTTCAAGAATGACAAACCATTACCACAATTAAGTCGCGCTGCTGTTCCTCATTAATGACAATGACGCGATTCCAGGTACTGTATTGGCAGACATCCGATTCTCTAGCCGCAGAAAAAATTTTTTGTTTGTGCTATTGCAGCAAACGGGCGAGCCTCTTTCGTGTCGTCTCCTCGGTTGTATTGATGTAGACCAGAGGTCCCCAAACTTTGTCTCTTAGATCACATGCCATTTTTTTCTGTTTTGGGTTGCGGTATCGGCCGTGATCAAGTTGGCCGCATTTTCTAACACGCGCGCCGCCAATTACCCCGCCGCATTACCTGCAGCCGCCAACGTGGCAGGAACGCGCTGCCACGGACGATTACGCCTCTGCCAATGAGATGCAAGCAACCCCTCTCCGAAGCTCCAACGTTCAGACTTTCATGCACTGACCCAATTTTCCTTATTTGCCAGTTGAATAACATTTACAGACTTTCGCAGTGGCCATGGCACGACATCTTGTGAACAGAACAGAATTGAGGAGTGACAAATTTATTACCTTTTGTATCTGTATATATTTCTACATTCAAATCTACGGTTAGAAACTGGTGCTTCTTTTATTTTCGATCGTAGATGAAGAATAAATTAATATGAGAATTCCCTGTTCATGAACAGCATCTGTTCCTCGATGCTGTATCCACTAAAGAACCGCACAACGTGTAAACCAAGACATAAAAAGGCACACCTCTTGTCTTCCATGTACTAGATTTTTACAAATTCGTAACTTCGGTCCTGTTTTTGAGAGCTGATACAGGGCTACTCACCATGGTAAGTTGACCTGTAGAAATGAACAGTTAAAAACTTTAAAAAATCATGTTGATAATTATATATTTACTAATTTACACAACACAAAATTCAGTCAAGTACAATTATATAAATACTTATAATTGGAAGGACGGGCCAGATGCGTTATAAGCAGATTTTCAATATTTGGGTTCCTTTCGTTAGATTTACCATTAAATCTCCTCAGTCAGTGTTTTCCAATCTATTTCTTTCTTTTCTTTTTTTTTCTTCCCTTAAATAGTTTGGCAACCGCACTGAAACTCCTTTTGCATGGTATATGAAGAAGCAGAAGCTATGAAAAACTTTCTCACGATAGTCCATAAAACAGGAAAAGTAACAGGTATGTCTCTTTGAAGCCAGACATGCTCATTTCCCTTCTAAACGGTACCTTAAGTTAGGATCAGTTCTTCTTGAAATAAGACATCCGTTTCTTCAGTATCACAGTATGAACTGATAATCCAATGTGGTATTTCCATACGTAAAACATCATTAAACCTAGTTTCAAAGTCTGTCCGAAGGACATTTAAAGGTTGAACGCAAGCTGAAACGACACAATCCTGGCTTTTGTCTGTGGCTCACTGGGACACCGGAAAAATTCGTGCCGTCCAATGTTTTGCTTCATTAGTTTGATTCTGGGAAGAAAATCAAAAATGATAAGCTTCGTTTTTACCATATGTAGACTGTTATCTTGTAACTCAGTTAAACTCACTAAATTTAGAAAAAAAGCTGTTAAATAAGCAACGTTCGATTTCCAATTAATAAAATTTTCCTTCACATTTGGATGTTTGGTACCCACAATCTCTTAAACAGTCTCAAAGAGTAACAAAACTCTTGTCAAACATACGCTTTTTGATAGCCAACGTACTTCAGTATGTAGGAGTAACCGATCAAAGTTCTCGTCTTTTTTTTCGTATATCTGCGGAAATATGCTAGAACTGAACGCTTTGCTTCGAATTTTGTTTCTATGTTAACGACAAATTGAAGATTTTCATGCAATCTATCCCTCGGATTTTTAGCAGCTGAATGTTGTCGATGGATGACGCAGTGTAGTGCAAACATACCCGATACACTCTGAGGCAACAGAAACGACGCACCAGACAAAAAAGTGATTACAGTTTGAGAAAAATTGGATGATATACTCAAGAGAAAGAGCTTCACAAATTGAGCAAGTCAATAATGCGTTGGTCAACCTTTGGCCCTTAAGCTAGTAGTTACTCGGCTTAGCGTTGATCGGTAGAGTTACTGGATGTCCCCCTGAGGGATATCGTGCCAAATTTTGCCCAATTTGCGCATTATATCGTTAAAATCCCATTACGGTTGGAGGGTACTGCCTATAATTCTCCAAACGTTCTCAATTTGGGGAGAGATCCGGTGAGGCAAGCACGACAACATGCAGTAGAAATTTCCGGTGTGCAGGCCGGCATTATCTTGCTGAAATATTAGCCCAAGATGGCTTTTCCTTGAAAGACATCAAAACGGGGCCTAGAATATGGTCGACGTACCGCTGTGCTATACGTGTGCCGCGGATGACAACCACATGGGTCCTACTGTGAAAAGAAATGCCATCCTAGACCATCACTTCCGGTTGTCGGGCCGTATGACGAGTGACAGTCTGGTTGGTACACCATCGTTGTCCTGGTTGTCACCAGACGGGTCTTCGCTTGTCATCGAGGCTCAGTTCGGAGCGGGACTAATCAATGAAGACAGCTCTACATCAGTCAATGAGATTCCAGGCCAAAGACGTGTCTAGAAACGACCCGGACAGCGGTGGGATACCAGCCTGACTGTTGCCCGCCATACAGCCTGACTATCAGAAATGAAGGTATAGGGTGTCACTTCTTTTCATAGCAAGACCACTTCGGTTGTCATCCGCAGATCACTTACAGTACAGCCGTACGTCGACAATTTTCTACACCCCGTTTTGTTGTCCTTGATGAAAAGCCATCCTGGGCTTACGTTTCAGCAAGTTAATGCCCGCCGGCACATGACGAGAGCTTCTACTACTTGTCTTCGTGTTTACCAAACCCTACTTGAGCCAGCAATGTCGCCGGATCTCTCCCCAATTGACAAAGTTTGGAGCATTATGGACAGAGTCCTTTTATCAGATCGGGATTTAATGATCTAACGCGCCAGTAGGCAGAATTTAGCACAATATCCCTCGGAAAGACATCCAAAACTCTGTCAAGGAGGTAATTTATTGATGCTGTATGTGACACTGCCAAAGTTTCTATGAAAAAAGCAGTGGAGGAATTAGTGGAAATAAACGAAAAAGATAAAGCCTGGGGTAGATATTTATGACAGTGAATCTCCTACAAGTTATACTGACCTGTGTGTGACTGTGGATGGGACCTGGACGAAAAGGGGTCATAATCTCTGTATGCAGTTGTATCTGTTATTGGTATTGACTCAGGTAAAGTTTTAGATGCAGAAATTATGTCTAAGTACTGCCGCCAGTGTGCAGCAAGGAAATTGTCCAACAATGAAGACAGTGAGAAACTGTGGCAAGAAAAGCATGCCGTAGAAGCTGTAAAAATTATAGTGGCTCAAGTGGGGGCATGGAGGCTGCTGCAGTTGTGAGGATGGTCTCCAGATTTGAGGACCAGTATGGTGTTAGATATACTAAATACCTTAGTGATGGGGTCTCCTCTTCTTTCAAAGCTGTAACAGATAAAAATCCGTACAATACAACAATAGAAAAGTTGGAATCCAAAAGAGACTTGGTGGTAGGCTTCGTCGCTTGCTGAAAGAGAAGAAAGGTGAAGTACTTGAGGATGGAAAACCACTACATCTAGGTGATTACTCTGCTGTAATTATATAAAAGGAAACGGTCGCCAGCCTAACTAGGCACAATTGCACCCACTACTATTATGGTTAACTTTCTTCAGTAACGATTGGGGTTGACTTTACATGATACTTAACTTCTGTTTCGCTTATAACATACAAGACAGTAGCACAATTTAGCAAGTAATGTACCAGTGATTTGTCTTGATGTACACTGCAGGAGTATTAATAAGTTTACGCTAAAAATGGCTCTCAATAACACTTACAACCTGTATATTACAGTATGAAAATAATGATAATTACAGCTAAATGCCTACTAATGGTGGAGCACTACTGACTTGGACAAGAGATTCCTTTGTCAATTTAACAATTGGAAATTACTACTATTGAAATAGTTACTAAGTAATTGCATCTTTCGTAGCTATTACTATTTGCATTCTCATGGAACATTCACTTTCTTATATATTTAGCTCAAATGGAACATGTGATACCTAAATCTAGTATAGTTTCAATATTTGTAGCTAAGTGCTTATTCTTGATCGCAGATATTGTAAGATGACATTAAAATCTTGCTCAACTATTGGCAAGGTCGCGGCTGAACGCTGTTAACTACAAACACATAATTTGTAAATACTATTATTTCAATAAGAAAAACCTTTGAACTAAATACTTTAAATATTCTCTTAATAACTGTACTTTGGTGCAACGTCATCTGTCCATTCATGAAAACTACGTGGAGTATTTCAAAACTTATGCTCACTGAATAATTATGTACTTTACACTTTCGCAACATTTGTTAACTTTTGTTAAGGAAGATAAATGCTTTTTCAGCTCAGTAAAATCGGATACTCGGATTCATCGTAGCAGTTGCGATACGACCCTATCTAGCTAAATGACTAAGGATAAATTACGGTGGCTCAATACAAAGTTTACAGAACTTAAAATTACTATCGAAAACGAAATCACGTAACTGGTTCATGCAGCTATACAGTAGTGAACTAATAATTTGAGATGAAGATGGTGGCAGCGTCGATCTCCTGTGCTATTAAAAAAAGGAAGGCAGGAAAAACATCCGTGTGTCTTCCTGTGTAACTAGCTCTGAAAATTCTCTTCTCAGCGTCAGATTTTCATAGTACAAAGCTAACCAAAGTACGCCACGAATAATAAACCGAATTACTTCCGCATCCGAGGCTATATTGCTGTTCTCGCTTCTCTTAGTTCACAAGATGCGCGTCGTTTGCCAGTTACCCACCGACTGACTCATGCCACAAAGGAGCTTTCACTATGCGTGAACCAGAACTGCAATTAAAGTTTTAGCTTTTACATTCTTTTGCAGCACGTTACTTTTGAAATTATATCCATAGATTAATTACAACTACAAAAATTATCATAGATACTGAATAAAATATTTGCATCCATGTTTCATCAAAGAGCAGGGTTATACAAATGTCACATTAAGTAAAAACAGACAAAGAAGTTAGATAAGACCATTATAGGTAACATTGATAACAGTGTCACAACTTGAGGGGTGACAAGTTGTATTCGGTACTCCGTATCACTCACGACCTGGTCAGCTCAGGACAAAAAACTGGATGAACACAAATAACTACGTAGTTGGTGCGAACGTGCGAGAAAGAAGACAGGCGAGTAATGAAACGTTTCCGTTACTCGGGGTGCCGCTGGGGGGTAACGAACTGAAGGAAAACGGAAAATACCCGTACGATCCGACATTCGTGCATTAGCTGCGTGCTGGGGAAAAATATACGAAGATTTCAGGAAGTAACGAAACAGTACTTAAAAAGAGTCTCGTAGAAACTCGGTACTCAGTAAGGAACACATGCGATTTGCAACAGCTTTATACCTCAGTAATAGGTTTTACTGATTGAATTTAAGTATCTGACAATGATAAGCTGGAGTCCGTAAGTTTGATGAAGTGAATATTCCCTGAATAACTACCACCGAATTTCGACAGTGTTTGCTTCCATCCACAGGGTACAAGGGGCAGTCAAATGAAAACGAGACAGATGGCAAAAAAGTAAGTCATCTTTCTTAAGAACGAATTCTTTCCCGAGGGCACTGTCTCCGGCCCCTTGCCACTTCAGTTCAGGGTAAAACCTCGAGCTTCCGATGATTCCCTTCGTCGTCATCATCAGGAGCAACTGACTGTCTAAACTGCCTTTTTTTTTCCTTCGTTGTTATTTAAATTCCTCACAACTGGGACGGGCTGGTAGCGGATAAAACACACTCTTCAGCCAAATGTCTAAAATGCTGCTGTGGCGGCCTTATATAGCCCACAGGCGGCTCACGATCGGTCGGTAATTACGTAACGCCCCTGCAGATGGTGTCAACGTCTGCGCTGGTCGTGCAACCGCTCCCGTAGTCGCGTAAACATTGCGAAGGACATCTTTGCCTCTTATCTGCATAGAGGGCTCGTTTCTATGCAACGATAAGACTATATCCGCTTAGCCGACCAATCACAAACTATTTATGGGCTATATAAGGTCGCGGCAACAACAGTTTGGAGCGCCCCACCCACGTTCTAAGTCCCTTCAGATCCTGGAACGCTGTGTACTCCGCCTTGCTTTCCGCATCCATGTATCTTCCCCCACAAGGATCCTTTACTGACTTACCGAATTCCCACCTCGCCTCACTCAAACTGAAAACCTCTGAACAATCTACACCATCTGCAGACTGGACTCCAATAATGCTATAGTTTCCCCTCTAGTTTCCAATGACCGTACGCTGCCGCGCCTTTACCAACACATCCCACCAACCCTACGCCTACAGACCCCACCCGCCACACACTCTCGCAGAGGAACTTCAACCATCTCTCCCTCCCAGATCATGAATTCCGGCCCAACATTCACATATACTACCAGCTATAAGTTCACTCTACCGATTCCACCTCATCATGGCTACCTTTCCCTCTCCCCTCCCCACATTTCTCTACCCCCTTTTTTTCTTCGCCGTCTGCCTTTCTTTCTCCACCCCCTTTCCCCAAAAACTATTAGCCTCACCATTACCCCTCCTCTCTATTCCACCCCTCTTCTGTCCCATCAGCCACTTCTAGCCCATCCATACCATGCTCCAGTCGTCCATCCTTATTACCACCACATTCCTACAGTCCTCACTAATCAACCTTTTCCCCTTCAGCAATACATTCCCTATGTCATGCAAGGGCCTTTAAATTTTAGTGCCAGGAAACTGCTTGCTTATTTGAAATATCAGTGTTTCGGCACCATGTTTCAAATTTCTAAAATATGCTCTTTTTTGTTTCGTTATTCCTTTTACTATTACTGTTTTTTGACTACCTCTCGTATACATAAAAACTTCCAGTTATTTTCACTTTTAAAAAGCTTTAAATTCATTGTAAATATCCCTCTTTATTGTTTTTAGTTTCATTTAGTTTTTCTTGTCAATCGGCTGAAGACCGGGACGACTGTACCACTGACAGCCCCCGCCCCCCCCCGCCCATATGGGGAGCTGTCCAACACGTGTTTGTAGTTTTGACGGCTTATGCATACTTGGCTGTGGGCGGCTACGCCTTTTACGTTTTGGTATTGGAGTTCCTTGTGTGGGAATGAAATAACAGTAAAGAAAAAAATAGCAGTTTAGACGCAGACGACGGAAGTAATCATCAATAGCGCGAGGTTTTACCCTGAACTGATGCGGCAATAAGTCGAGAACGTTTTATACAACAGTGCCGTCGCGAAAGGCTTCGTTCCTCCATCTGTCTCTTTCCATTAAAAAAAATGTTCACATATGTGTGAATTCCTAAGGAACCAAACTGTTTAGGTCATCAGTTCCTAGACTTACACACTACTTAAACCAAATTACGCTAAGAACAACACACACCCATGCCCAAGGAAGGACTCGAACCTCCGGCGGGAGGGGCCGCGCAATCAGTGACATGACGCCTCAAACTGCACAGCCACTCCGCGTGGCTTGCTTCCGTCTCTGATAGATTCTCTGTTAACTGGATGTTGAATCCTGTTCACGCAGAAAGAGGAGGATTTATCTTCCACTTTGCTCTGAAAAGCGGCATTTTTTATCGTTCAGAAGGCGACGTGCAGCAAAACCGATTGCTCCAGTGTGTCGAGCTAGGGCGCCTCATTTCACAATAGATGTCCATCACGGCGAGCGCCTGATGCTGCAACTCGCCGACAGGCCGCGCAACAATGCCAACAATGAATACAAAGTGGCGTGAATATCGGCAGCGCGCGGACGCAAATTAATGGCATTATTTGTTAAACAAATCATCTATTAAACGGATTATAAACTAGGATAACTTTCACTAGGAAACAATGACATGATAATTTGATTATACAAGCGGCATTAATATTCATGACGGCGCCCTCTGCCACTGACGATCGCACTATGAAAGCGTCATTTAGATGCAAACGCTAGCATTCCGGCTCGGTTCGCTGCTCGCTGCGCGTGGCAGAAAATTATTCTGCTACACGTCAGGGCGTAACAGGTACCTTGAAGTGGCTTCTTTTTCTTCTAGTAGACGTGAATATGTTTTGAAGTGGCGCTTCTACAAGTATCGGTGGAACGCCTCTATTCTAATCCTGTAGTTGCGTACTGGATACACGGCTAATTCCATTTATTTTACTTCATTTTTCTTTTCGTGGGGTCAGACGTTTGGACCCTTAGGTTCATGCCGGATGTCTCTTAGGCAGTTCATGCTGGATGTCTCTTAGGCGGCTACAGAGTCCGACCTTTTGAATTTACACCTAAAGCTAGAAGAAAGACCATCAATGTCGTATAGAGCTTCAGTGACGAAATTCCGAGGAACCATGTTTCAACAAGAGTCTGTCAAAACTGCTGTACATTAAAAGACTGAGCTGTGCGCGGGTTTCTAGACTCTTGTTGAAACATGGGTTTTTCTTCTGCGCTTCAATAGAATGTGATCTCCATCCAAATCACTACTCTGCAATTTACGCGTGTTTGCCATAGGATTCGTGGAACACGTTCAGACTATTTCCTAGTGGCCCACTACCGAATACCACGTGGGAAAAACGAACACCTAAATCTTATCGTCGACCTTTGATTTCTTTCACTTTACCACGATGGTCATCTCTCTCTCCACAGGTGGGAGTTGCCGGTTTCACGCTAACGTCGGTCCTTAAATACTACCTTCTTCAGTTTGCTGTCGTATTGGTTTGGCATCTGACTCTTGAGACGGCGGTGTTGTGTATCTTTACTCCCAAGCCACACTTATTACGCTAAAAAAAGTTTCGAACGGAATGCCTAAGTGGCGCATGTCTTAACAAACTGCTGCTCTAACTGCGTAACTTATTCAATATACAATACAACTAATTCAGTAACAAGAAAAATGAGAAGAAAAGTCTCTTGAAACCAAAACAGTTTGTACTAGATACTGCATTTATTATACTTTAACCCTGAACTAGTATGATAAAGCTTTCGTTGCACTGCTGGTATGGTGACGTCATCAGGACCCCAGTTTTTTCACTTCAAAACTAGGAGAATGAAAATAAACTGTTATAACCACATTACTCTTAGTAGTTATGAATATTTTAAGGTGAATATACTTAAAATGTTAATGAAATGATAGCAAGCATTTTATTGTTAAATAAATATTTTAAAGTAACAAAAATTCACTGTACAAAGAATTGATGTATTTTACCATCATAAAACTATTGGCATTCAGAACTTATTAATGGGTTATAACAACAGAAACCTTAGCAATGAAATCAAACAAGTTGACGCAGGAAAGAAAACCACACAGAGTTTTGTGCACACTAATTACAAATACGTTTTCCATTGTCCCTGCATATTGGTGTGCTGCAGTTATTACAGCGAACTTTTGTTTACCTGTCTTTTCATCGAGCTGCTTCTAAAACCTCTTCATCTTCAACCTCATTTTCGTTTTCCTCTTCCTCACCTGTCATGTTAACTTCTACGGCCTGGATCAAGATCTGAGTCATTGTTACAGGTGAACTCACTCTACACCTCATCAAGGATTGACTGTGCCCACTCGTGGGGTTTACGGTCACTTACTTTCATTTAATTACGAGAAGATAACGCCATTCAGTCTAAAATAGCAGAAAATACTTGGTTAGAAAAATCTCAGCCTCGGTATGGTGCGGACAATCTGATCCCAACTGAAAGAAAAATTGGTCTGCGGTTACAAATTTACCTGCTGTAAACACAACCACTCTGTTCAATAGCCAAGAGAACACTGAACAGTACTGAGACCTGCAGCGCTGCACTGTTACAAACATTCAAAGCAAGTAAAAGCAACGGTTCCTGGAGTCAATATATCCCCACTATATCCCTGACAGAAGTTGCTATAAAACACCCCTAAGATGCCTGAAGTCCATTCACAGTACATTACAGTTCATAAAGATTCACAACTCCGCCAGAATTGTTATTTATTTTCTGATTCGGTCCGGTCGCCTAAAATACTGAAGTATGTGCCAATGAAATTCTCGCGGGCTTCCAGCCCCGTCAAATGGTTTAAAATCCACGAGCTTCCGGCCGAGTGCTCCTCGGCCATTGTCAAGTGGTGACCATCGAATGATGGGTGCTGCCGTCCTTAAGCAGCCGTGCTGCCTTCAGTGACGACACGGGTGCTCGGTCCAGCGCCACATATGGTAATGTTTTCCTTGCGCACTTGCCGCGCCCGCTTCAACCTTCCAATGATGATGGTGATGATGTTTGGTTTGTGCGGCGCTCAGCTGCGCAGTGATCAGCGCCCGCACGAAGTCCCAAAGTTTACACAGTCCAGTTTTTACACAGTACAGACTAGCCATCGTCACGAATGATGATGATGATGATGATGAGGAGGAGGAGGAGGAGGAGGAGGAGGAGGACAATCCAAACACCCAGTCCACGAGCAGAGAAAATCATCAACCAGGCCAGGAATCGAACGCGGGACCCCGTGATTCAGAGGCAGCAACGCTAGCAACTAGACCACGAGCTGCAGACAAACAACCTTCCGATGACCGGGCTCCAGGCTGTGCTTAGTACAGGCAGCCGTCTTTATTGAGGATGTTGTCAGAAATTTTTGCTCGATTGCTTCCTTTGTGGCGCTGTTCCACAAAGTATTAGTCCGCATAGTAAGAGATGTCTCGGCAAATTCAATATGGTGTCCGTTGTCTACAGCACGTTCCGCTACCGCTTGGGTCTTCAGGGCTCCATCTAATATCCGACATCTAATGAAGCCTTTAAAAGACGATGTCGGTCCCAGAATGCAAGCAGTATATAAAACACCGTATGGGTGTGGACAGTTTTATGTGGGACAGACTGGACGTACTACCGAACTGCGCCGTGTACAGCACCAGAGATGTTTCCAACTACGGTTTTCTCAGAAATAAGCGGCAGCTGAACATGTTCTAGAAAACGGGCACAATATTGCATTTGCCGAGACATCTGTTATTACACGGAATAACAATTTATGGGACAGCGTCACAAAAGGAGCAATCGAGATAAAAATTTGTGACAGCATCAACGCGACGTCCATCCAGACGCGATTATATGTACGAAGGAGACAGCGCTTGCCATCAAGAGATAGGTGCTGCAACAACTGGTGAATATAGTCCTGTCCAGGAGCGGAGGATCGTGACGAGGTGAAAGCATGTTCGAGCTCCCTCCTGATAGGAGAAACAGTATTGTGTGGTCATGATTCTGGGGGGGGGGGGGGGGGGGGGGAGATATCTTCCGAGCCGCCTACGCTCGTTTCCGAGGTATGAAGGCGGGATGGTAATGGACGGATCTCGAGATCTGGTTGGTTGGTTGTTTTGGGGAAGGAGACCAGACAGCGTGGTCATCGGTCTCATCGGATTAGGGAAGGATGGGGAAGGAAGTCGGCCGTCCCCTTCCCGAGGAACCATCCCGGCATTTGCCTGGAGTGATTTAGGGAAACCACGGGAAACCTAAATCAGGATGGCCGGGCGCGCGATTGAACCGTCGTCCTCCCGAATGCGAGTCCAGTGTCTAACCACTGCGCCACCTCGCTCGGTCTCGAGATCTCTGCAAAGTATTATCCACCTAAGGTGTACAAATTATCGATAGGGTCCACAATCACAACGTCCACTACTGTCGGGCCAGGAATCGTGATATGTACCTTGTTTTAGTCCAAACGACAGAAGAGGGAATAAAACAGTTAAAATAATTAGTAAAAGAGATCCAACTAGCTTTTTTTGCTATCTCTGATAACGCGACGACACTTGGCACAACTGTTTATAACGAACACAGTGGGATGGCATCCAAAGATATGGAGAGCAAGTCTCCGCACGCGAACCACCTCACGGCATTCCCAGTCCATTAGGGGACTGGGAGACATCGCAGTATGGAAGAGGTTCTAGGGATGGAACATTCCTAAAGAACTCTACCTGATCATCACTATTGTGGGGATGTCGTTAATCGAAGGTTGCCAGTGAACAGCAGAGACTCCAGACAGCTTGAGAAAGCTGCCAGTTGGTCTTGCACACAGATGGGACGTGAGTTAGCAGAAGAATTACGCAAGGGAAATGGTCGCTCAAATACGTGTCCGCGAGAGCGGTCCACCCGCGACAAACTGTGCATACAGAACGAGAGATCAACGTACGAGTAAGTGTGTGTGGAATCTGAAAGAAATGTGGGTTCACCAACGCTGAGAGAAATGAGACCAAGCAGGTTGACAATATCTGCCTGGAGAGAGCCTCTCGGACAGGTTCTCAAGAGAGCCCCAAAAGGCATGGTGGGCGTTGTAGTCGCTGAGTAACAACAGGGGTTGAGGGAGCTGAGCGGTAAGCTGCAGTATGTCTGATGTCTGCCCTGGTTAGATCAGATGATAGGGGTATGTAGATACACTACAAAGAGAAAACCTATAATCGGTGAGGGGGGGGGGGGGGGGGAGAAGATGGGCAAGCATCAGCTTGTAGCTGGGTGTTCAATGCAATGGTCTGGCTAGATGTCGTCCCAAATGAGCGTCATGATTGTACCATGAGCTGGAGTTCCTTCCTTGGAAAGACAGTCGAGACATACTGGAGTGAAGTGTAAGAGGTCAAAGTGGTCTTGTGGACGTAATATCGTTTCTTAGAGGCATAAAACAACCGGTAACTGGGATCGCAACAGCACCTGTACGTCTGTCCTGTGTGATTAGATCCCACGAATGTTCCACTGAAGAACAGCCACATTAGACGATAGGAGATATTTCTGTTATAAGGGGCAATTACTTCGGTGGCTGCCATGTGCCAGATTTTGGCTGCATATCACTAAAGGGTTCTGAGGCTAGAGGATCCTGTTCTATTATATCTTCAGAGGCATCAATAATCACCCTGCGTCAGTCAGCTACCACCAGGGTGGAGAAACGGTTGGTGATTCGCATTGGTGAAATGGAGGTCGGCCGGACAGAGATGACGCACGTTGTCACTGTTGTAGGATCTCAGAGTTGGAGGAGGGAAAGCTTGTTTGTTATGTTAACTGAACCGTTGGTTCTTGGTAGAGCAACATTATTATAAATGAAAAGCGCTAGTTTGCTTTTGTTCTACAGTATTACTTTTATTGTGTTAACAGGCTTTCGGCTTACAAGGCCATCTTAGGCATTTATTGACTATTGTCACCAAAGAAGTTACAGCGTTTGTAAACAATCTTTTCACCCCCTGAGGTAGCCTTGGGCTGTCCACTCCATTTACTTTTATTTACTGTTCAACTTCTTACTTTTTACATTGCATTACACACACTGTCAAAGATGTCATTTACTGTACGTTTCTGCTTCAACCTATATGTGTAATTTCTTTTCCAATGTCATTTACAAACATTGTAACTTCTTTGGCGACAATAGTCAGTAAATGTCGGAAGATGGCCTTCTAAGCCGAAAGCCTGTTAACACAATAAAAGTAATACAGTAGAACAAAAGCAAATTAGCGCTTTTCATTCACTGATGTTTGTCTTTGGTCGACTTAGTACCTTTACGTTTACCAACTTGGAACCAGATGTTTGCTGACTTGAGGTGCACAAAAAGTCATCTCGGAAGTATTCCTTTTTGAAATTTCCGTTCTTCTGGTTGTGTCGCAAGTGACTTACAGTGTGGGCAAAGGTTTTTTGGTGTGTAGAGCAACTATAGTGGGCGTAGGTGAGGACATCACCTTAGCACTACAGAATTTCACAACCGTAGCAACTGGAGATAGCAGGTCTGCGTGGTCCTATATTTTGTGGGTTGTGACATAGCAGCAACGGTTCTGGAACTGCCGGATAGTGGTACATGCAAGACTTTCGGCTAGCTAATATTTGTGAGCAACATTGAGGGGTTCCCTTTCCTGCACCCAGATTTCCTGAACAGCTCGCTCACTGAAGTACACAGGGCATTCGCGGGATGAAGCAGCATGGCTGCCAGAGCAGTTGATGCAGCAGCGAGAAGAAAGTGGTCAATCTCCCTCATGAACAGCCTTGCCACAAGTTACACATTTGGCTGCATTTTTACAGGACGTGCGAGTATGGTTATAACCCTGAAATTGGCAGCAACGCATTGGGTTCAGCATGTAGGGTCTAATGTTGATGACGTCATAGCTCGTCTTGATCTTCAACAGGAGCTCCACTCGATCAAACTTTTAAAAAGGGTACGGGTAGGCACTAAATCTGTATCAATCCTCTTCATAAACTGATAGACTGTGGCTACACCCTGATCAGAGAGATAATGTTGTAGATCTCCGTCAGTATACCATCAAGCAGCAGAGTTTATATGACGCCACGCGAAGAATTCAGTGTTTAATGATCCTCTAAACGAATACGATATCCGTGGAGGAGTATAGCGTTAAGCACTTTTTGGGCTTGAAAGGCACTGTCTGCCTCTAGAAGCAAAATCCATTGGTAAGCGAGTGCTGGACTTAAGTGGGCCTGCAATTGTACCCACATATCTCTGAATGATAAACGGGTTCACTGTAGAACAGTTCTGACCTCCTCGCACGAGGTAGTGGGATGCAACTGGAAGATTTGTCACCTCTTTGGCCTCATTCCATTTCCATTTATTCGGTGGAGGTAGCGTCGATGGAGCTTATATACTTATCACAGGGGAATCCTCCATGACTACCAGCGTCTCCGATGGCTCGCTCCTACCTTCTGGGGGCTCCCAAAGGGCGTTGGGGAGGGAAGGGGGGGTGAGAGCATACCCGCCTTAGGTGATTGTTCACACCTCAAGTCAAACCTCCTGAACTCCAGACGGACCAACCGGCAGTTGGGAAGGTAAAAGCTCAGGCACTCATCCCTCCCTGGGTCTTGCGTTTACCACGGGATACACGCAAGCCCTACCTGTCGACCCGGGTGCTGGGAGTTACGCATTACCCAGTAGCTCTTTACACATCAAACATATAAGCTGCCCTTCCGGCGCACACAAGCAGAAAGAAAGACAAAAAGGGGACCTCAGACGCCAAAGCAGAGGAAGGACACGAGAAGCCAGTACAAGAAAGGAGAGAAAAACAAAAATGAAATCCGCCTAATCCATCCGATACTTGCACCAGTTTCGGTTTCCCCATTGTACACAAGTCATACTCCCCAAAGGAGGGATGACAGACTAGTAGGAGGATAGACATGCAGCATGGGAACGGAAGGAGTACTGCAGAGGCAGGGGGCCCATATACGCCAAGCACGTACTCACAAGAGAGTTCTGAGTCCCCTGGGGGGCCAGGGAAGTATGACAAAACAGAAGTAAGATTACAGTTTGAAGTCCCATCGACAGCGCGGTCTTCAGAGAAGGAGAGCAAGCTCGGATTAATAAAGGATGGGGAAGGAAATCAGCCACGCACTTTTCTAAGGAACCACCCCAGCATTTGCCACGAGCAATTTAGGGAAATCACGGAAAACCCCAATCTGGTTAGCGTGAAGAGGAACTGAACCGTTGTCCTCCTGAATGAGAGTCCAGCATGCAAACCTCTGCGCCAACTCGCTCGGCTGTAGATTTGACATGATCGCTCTTAACTATCTGACGGATAGGGAGAGCAGCAACCAGCGACTGTCTGCTGCTGACGTTGCAATGTACTGGAAAGTGTCCTCTTTGAGCGAGTGTAGCACGATAAATTATTGTTCTTTAATCATTTAGCTTGCTCTAAATGTGGAAAAATGTAAGTTGATGTAGGTCAGCAGGAAAAGCAATGCTGTAATGTTAGAATACAGTATTAGTGGTGTACTGTTGACGTAGCACGTCGATTACATAGCTCGGTGTAGCTTCGCAAAGCGATACGAAATGGAACGAGCGCTTAAGGACGATAGTAGGGAAATCGAATGGTCAACTTCGGTTTACTGGGAAATTTTTACGAAAGCTTAGTTCATTTATAAAGCAGACCGCGTATAGAACACTAGAGCGACCCATTCCTGAGAACTGCTCGAGTATTTAAGATCACCACCAAGTCAGACTAAAGGAAGAAATGGAAGCAATTCAAAGGCATGCTGTTGGTTTCGTTACTGAAAGATTTGATCAACGCGCGAGTATTAAGGAATTACTCAGTAAACTCATATGAGCGTACCGGAGCGAAGACGACGTTCTTTCTGTGATAAACTATTTAGAAAATTTAGAGAAGCAACATTTGCGGCTGACTGCACAACGATTCTACTGCCGCCAACGTACAATTCGCTTAAGAACTGTGAAGGCAAGAGTAATAAAAATGTAGATTTGGAGCAAGTAGATCTGACGGGCAGTCAGCTGTTGCAGATGAGTCGTGGGTTATTCTTCCAGTTAATCTTACACTCACATCCTGTAACCTGCATGTGTCCCAACATTACAAGACTGTAGATGCAGCACACAGGTTCTAGGCGCTCAGTCCGGAACCGCGCGACTGCTACGGTCGCAGGTTCGAATCCTGCCTCGGGCATGGATGTGTGTGATGTCCTTAGGTTAGTTAGGTTTAAGTAGTTCTAAGTTCTAGGGGACTGAAGACGACAGGTGTTAAGTCCCATAGTGCTCAGAGCCATGTGAACCATTTTTGCAGCACACAGTACAACGCAAAGTCGGCGGGATTATTCCGAACGACTGTTACTCACCAGCCGCCGTTCCCTTTCTTCCAGCATAGTGTGTAATACCTGCTGCATTCAGCAACAAGTGGTTTGAAAATCGCGGCAACAAATTTGTTTCTCGGCATTTAAAATTTATACTGTTCATCAGATCCTATTTCCTCGTCTCCTGTAACGAGTTCCTATGCCGCGCCTAACGTTTTCGCTCGTCGCCCGTCTCATTATGTTACACTGGCGGAAATAAAAAGTCTTACACCATGAACCTTCACTATTACCAAGATATTTCGGCATTTTCATAACTGTGGGATATGTTTATTAAAATTTCATCCTTATGCGAGTTTATTTTCAACAGAGAAAAACGCCATTCCTACAGATGAACAATGATGAGTGTACATGATGGATCTTGGGTGTGTGTCGAACGGGATTTCAACTTTTCACAGGCGACCGCAACAAAGAATGCCCGTAGGACGTTAAGGTACAGTTTATCGCCATCACTGACATGACGGACATGGTAATATCACATGGACATGTCACACACACAGTATGCTGTCGTGCACCCATTTCAGAAGAAGCGGCGGCGAGATGGCCTTACGAAAAGCATGAGATAAGGCGGCACGGATTCTTGCAGGAGGATTTCACTACGAGAACGTCGTAGGCCCGTTCGACTGGCTTTGATGAATAGAGGAGTAGCAATAGATGAAAATGGAGCAAAGGTTACAGACAGTGTGTCACCACGACCCGTCGGGAACAGATAACAGTAATCTGGGTTGAGATTTCAAGTTTATTGTTGAGACCACACTGCAGACGGAAGAGACTTGCATGGTGAGTCAATCAGCTAACACTGGATGACACTCAGTGATGTTCAGTGATGAGTCTCGCTTTTGTTTGTGGCGACTGGGATTAATGCCAACGTGTTCGTAGACGACCTGGTGAAACGCACATACCTATACCTCTTCAACTCCTGGAATCATGGTGTGGGCAGCTACTGGATATGAACCCAAGACTGGTTTCGTAATTGTTGAAGGGGGCCTGAACAATAATACGGCCCCAAAAGCAGTTCGCATCACAAGCGCCACGGAGAATGTGTGGATTCTTGACTGGTCTGCCTGGTCCGCAGAAAACATGTACTGAATGCGATGACAAGACTTTACTATCGCACAAGCCTCCAGGGAGTAATCTTCGCGTACTGACACAGCATATGTTTCAGGCATGGCAACAAACTCCACCACTCATCGTAAAGCGGCTTGCGGAGTACAGATGTGGATGTTGATGTGGAGCACGGTATGTGCCTCTTAGAGCGCCTCTGGTGCGAGGTATGGAGAACCCATGCATCACCCAATTACACGGGACACGACCCGGGTGCAATACAGCTAGAGAAGGAATTAACGGCGGTGGAAGGCAGCGGCAACAGGGGCGCAGCGAGCGCCGTAATTTCATTCACAAACCGGAATCCGGGCCACAATCGACTTCCCGTTTTCACGGTATCGCAATGCGCCGATCGCCATGAGCCGAACGCGCCAATGCATCCGCCCAATAGCACGCGTCCGTAAAACCAATGTAATTTTGTACAGCGGAACCCAATACAGCGCTTCCGGCGTACGAAAAGAAGGCAAAAACAGTGGACCGTGTCGGCGGGACCAACACATCGCCATCGCGAAACGAGATCTGTTGACCTCCGGCCGCAATGAACGCGCCACACCACGCCGCGTCACTTCATGTCACCTGCAGCGGAACTGCAGCAACTTCTGCGTTTGCCACACGCCCAACAGCGCCGCATGACATTCGCTCCGGCCGTAGCGATAATAGTAGCAAAAATGAAAAACAAACAAAGAATGTAAGCTACTGCTTTCTCTTAAACGTACTCGACGTACACTGACGAAAAAAATTGCAACACCAAGACGGAGCTTTGTGAGATCAATGAAAGGTGAAAGGTGGTAGGCGTGTTTCTGCATCCGAAAAGTGACGTCTATTCAAATTTCACGCCAGTAGCTTAAGAGTGACGCTAGTAGCGCATCTATGGGGATGCAAGTCAGGTTAGCTTTAAATACACGCTGCAATAGCCGTGAGCGTTAGTTACCTTCGACATTGGACGTAGTGAGTCAATGTTAGTCAAGAATGCCTTTAAGACGACGAAGACGTAGTTACCAACAGCTCACTGAGTTTGAACGAGGTCGTGTAATGGAGCTGCGAGAAGCTGCACATTACTTCCGTAATACTGCAGAAAGACTTCACAGGAATGTAGCCACTGTAGACGACTGCTAGCTGCGGTGGTCACTGAGAGATACGGTGATACGGTCTCACGAAGACCGGGCTCCGGATGGTCGTGTGGCACTACAAGAAAGAAGTTCGTAGTTTTTGGCGTACGGCTGTGGTGAATCGCATTGCTCGTATTGCGTCTGCAGTAGCAATTCGAGCACGAACAGGCACAAGAGCGACACAACGAACCGATAAAAATTGGTTACTTCAAGGACAGCTCTTAGCTCGACTCCCTGTAGCGTTCTTTCCACTGACCCCAATGCACCACCGTTTGCTACTTCAGTGGTGTCAACCGACAGCTCATTGGAGGGTGGATTGGAAGTCTGCTGTGTTTCCTGATGAAAGCCCATTCTGCCTCGGTACCAGTAACGGCCGTGTGTTTGTTAGGACGAAGCCAGGTGAGCGTCTGAAACCAACCTGTCTGTGCCATAGACACACTGGACCTACACCTGGAGTTATGATCTGGAGTGGAATTTCGTATGACAGCAGGAGCACTTTAGCGGTTATCCCACTCACACTGACTGCAAATCTGGACGTCATTCAGGTGATTCGCTCTGTTGTGCTGCCATTCATGAACAACGTCCCAGAGGGTGTTCCGAACAGAATAACTTTCGCACACATATAGCTGTTGTAATCGAACATGCTCTAAAGAGTATAGAGATGTTGCGTTGGCCTGTTCGATCACCAGATCTGTCTCCAATCGAGCATGTATGGGACATCATCGGACGACAAATCTAGTGTCCCTGTACTCACCGACTAAGTGCAACAGGCGCGGAACTCCAACCCGAAACTGGCATCCAACACCTGTAGGACCTTGAATGCTTGCATGCTTGGATTCAACACTCTGGCTGTTATACCGATTATTAATGTATCAGCATGTAACATTTGCAATGATCTTTCTCGCGCTTACATTAACCTGTCATCATGCAACGTTAATCACTTCAATATGTCACTTAGACAAATGTATTCCCGAAATTTCATTACTCTTCAGCGATTACTTCCTGGTGTTGCGATTTTTTTCCGTCAGTATTCAGGGTGTAAATTTTAAGATGACAAACCAGAATAACTCGAAACTTAAGCTTCACGCGAAAACATGCGTAGAATCCAAAGTTGATTATTTTCGAGGGGGACATCTGCTGGTGCTTAAAATTAGCCCACCGCCACCCCAGCCCCCTGGGGGTGGGGCGGGAGGCAACTTTAAAATTTTAAATGGGAACCCCCATTTTTTATTGCAGAATCAGATTCTACATAAAAATCTACGTACATTTTGTCTTAAACATTTATTCTGATGCTTGCTGTACCTAAAAAAAAATCCATGTTCCCATTTTTGCTTGGAAAATGGTTACGGATAGATAAAAAATACTTATTCACTTCGTAAATTTTGATTCGCTAAAACTTAGGACAAAATGTACATAGATTTTTATGTAGAATCTGATTCTGCAATAAAAAATGGCGTTTCGCATTCGAAATTTTAAAGTTGCCTACAGCTCCACCCCCAGGGGGCTGGGGTGGCGGGCTAATTTTAGCACCAGAAGATGTCCCCCTCGAAAATAACCAACTTTGGATTCTACACATTTTTTTCGTGTTAAGCTTATTTTTCGAGTTATTCTGGTTTGTCGCCGGGCGGAGTGGCCGTGCTGTTCTAGGCGCTGCACTCTGGAGTCGGGCGACCGCTACGGTCGCAGGTTCGAATCCTGCCTCGGGCATGGATGTGTGTGATGTCCTTAGGTTATTTAGGTTTCATTAGTTCTAAGTTCTAGGCGACTGATGACCTCAGAAGTTAAGTCGCATGGTGCTTAGAGCCATTTGAACCATTTCTGGTTTGTCAACTTAAAATTTACACAATGTATATTCCCAAAGTGAAAGTACCGGTTCAGAGGTTACAAGAATCCCTATTCTTCCCTCCATATGCACTGCAAGGCGGTCGCAGCCTGCTGGGTATCTGCGCATTTGGGAATCCATGTGATTTAGCAAGCTGGCAGAAGAGCCAACGTTGCGCACATGTAAGACACCGTGGTGCAGTTTACTGTTCCCTTTAACTTACAACTACACATGGCAATGTTTAGTCTTGTTACTATAGGGCGGATTTGTGCCTATGCGGATGTATGTCACGTACAAATTTTTAGTGCATATCTATTATTCACTCGATTTGGGGAACGTATGATCCGCCAGAACATTATGATCACCAACCTACTAAGGATATAAACCCGTCCAGGCGATAGCAGCGTGACATAGCAAGGAATGACTGACAGACACACGCACAGTGAATTTGGTATCAGCGAGCGTGCTGTCCGTACATAGAATAGGGAAGGCAGAACGTGATGACCTGGAGGCTCGGGTCGAGTATTTCGGAAACTGAATGCCTCGTCGGGTGTTCGAAGAGTGCTGTGGTGACTTTCCTCAACAAGTGGTGAAACCACGTGCAAACGTCGTAGGTTTGGGCGGCCACCTCTCATTGCAGATGTCTGACGTCGCAGGCTGGGCAGACTGGTAAAACAAGACAGGTGGCGATCTCTAACGGAACTAACATCAAACTTTAATGCTGCGCAGAGTACAAGTGTGTCTGAACACACAGTGCACCGAACAGTCCTAATGATCGACCTACGGAGCCGACAACCCGTGCATGCGCCAATGTTAATACCGCAATATCGGCAACTACGACTGAAATGGTCTAATGAATCTCGATACCTTCATCATGCCGATGGGAGGGCGCGAATCCGTCCTCTTCCCGAGGAACAGCTCCTTGACGTCTGTACTGCGGGATGGAGACAAGCTGGCGGCTCCATTATTCTCTAGGGAACATTAACGAGGGCATCCATGGGTCCAGTGGACCAAGTGCAAGGAACCATGACGGCCAAGGAGTATCGTACGCTGGTTGTAGACCTCGTACATCTATTTATGACGATCATGTTTCCCGAAGGTACAGGCATTTTTCAACAAGTTAACGCACCATGTCACAGGCCAGGAGTGTGATGGAGTGGTTTGAGGAACACAGTGGCGAGTTCCAATTGATTTGTTGGCCCCCCAACTCGCCACATCTTCGAACACATCTGGAATGTGATTGAACGTGGCGTCAGAGCTCACCCCGCCCTCCCACCGCTTCAAGAGAAATTTAAGGGAGGCTGGTTTTTCCAACAAATTTTAATTTAGTCACAGTGTAACCTCCCTACAAAAATTTAAAAAGAAAAGGACGATATTAATTAGAAATGCTGATGGACATGGCTCTATGCGTAACCTGCCCACAATGAAATGTACTGACAATGGCAACAAAAATGTGAAATTCGCAATCTGACTCAAATATAAATCCTTCAAAAAATTAAAGTCCATTCAGTGACAAGAAAATTCAATTAAACCGAAATATCGGTCTTTGGCCCTGTGTAAAACAATCAGAATTAAAGTCTTACCTCAGAATAAATGGATGTCACATATCTGCTCTTGTTGTTGCGCACCGCTTGGAGGAACTGCATTGCAAATAATAATATTCTCTTTTTTTTTGTGATTTTAGTGGAATTTTTCTTCAAAAGAAGTGGAATGAAATGGGAAGTGCAACGAAATCTTGAGTTCAATAAAAAAATTAAATTTTTGAGAAAATGCTTTTGAAATAAAAAATTATTATTGGGAGACTTGTTGGAGAATAATTACAATAAATAAAATTTTTTATTATCTAATGATTATATTAATTAACAATATACCTTATTCCTCATCTTGACCAGTGTTGCCGACCGCCTACATCACACAACCGCCCTGGGCTGCTACTACTGACCGACCGCTCTGCATGACGACTACAGACTGAATACTGCTCTCAACTAGACAGAGCTACAGACTCGCAACGACTACAGACTGACTACGAACCGCTCGCAACACTCGCGCGGTCAAGCGCATACTCTCTGGTCACAGATGCTACAATGCCTCGCCATCGCTGCTGCGTTACATACGTGTTTCATAACCCTCCACTGGGGGGGCAAAAATTTGGCAGCGATGGTGAGTCATTTGGACTTGCCAATCGCGGCAAAATTTTTCTTTAATTAACAAAATCCTACAACTTACAGAATATTTAAATGTTGTGCACACGCACTAAGTACAAAATATATCAGACAAAGACAAAATGTGAGTACAAAACATAGTAGCAAATCAGAAAAGTATATACAAATTATTTGACAGATAAAGTGCACAGGCACTGAAAAAATTCTTTAGCATATTCAGAACAAATAAACAGACTGGCAAGAATAATTAGATGTAGTACATAAAGTAAATGTTGTGCACACGCACTAAGTACAAAATATATCAGACAAAGACAAAATGTGAGTACAAAACATAGTAGCAAATCAGAAAAGTATATACAAATTATTTGACAGATAACAAAGTGCACAGGCACTGAAAATTCTTTAGCATATTCAGAACAAATGAACAGACTGGCAAAAATATTATGTTGACAAGTGACATAAGTGATGTGGCAAGAATCAGGATAGGAAAGGGAAGGATTGCATCATGGTTGTAGCACTTTAGATTGCACACAGCTGCTCTGAAAGTCCATATCTTTCCACAGAAGTACAACACCAAGTGACACAACTTGAAGATCTTTTCCCATCAGAATTTATCAGTGTAGCAAAGACACTGAACTGTCGTAGTAATGTTCCATGTTTTCATTTTGGCAGTACATTAGGTACACCAAACAGTGGGACCATAATAACGTCTTCATTGCTCACGGTGGTGGACAGCATGTCGTGTCAACACCACACTCTTACAAGGCACACCAACGTAGAATTAGTGCAAAACCAAAGATAGTGCTCCATGATCACTAGGATAAACAGGACAAATGGACATTGCAGTAATTCAGGGTAGTCAGCTTATGAGGTGAAGGACATCAAGTCACATAATATTGACAATTACAGACTTAATTAGTAGTTTGTGGCATTCATAGCCCAGTTATTGAACATTTCTGTACCAAGTATGTAGTATTACAGAAAAATGTTCATTAATTGTTGTACATAGAATCAGTAGCCTTCTTTTCCTGGTTACAAAGCATTATGAAATAATCGCATTCTTTTCAGTTACAGAGTATAATTAAGAATCATTAACCTTCTCCTAATTACAGTTAATTAATCATTTGTCATTCCAATAATCATTAGCCTTTTCCTAATTACAGTTAATTAATCATTTGTCATTAATTAATCATTTGTCTAATTACAGTTAATTAATCATTTGTATAATTACAGTTAATTAATCATTTGTCGTTAATTAATCATTTGTCTAATTACAGTTAATTAATTAATCATTTGTCATTTCAATATAGTAAGAATTATTAGCCTTAATTAATTACAAAGCATTATTAAACAGTACCATAGTTAATTAATTATGTGTCATTCCAATCTATTAAGAATCATTAGTCTTTTCCTAATTACAAAGCATTATGAAACAGTCACATTCATTTCCAACAACAAAGTATCAACATTGGAAACAAGAGCTAATCAATGGCATAATTAATAACAATTCGTGGAGTGACATTAATTATTGGCACTCAGTGGCCAGCAAGTATTGAATAAAATCATCATTCAGTATTATTCAGATTATTACGAAGTCATTATTAAAAATCAGTTAATTACAGTCATAGCATTAATAATCATGGGCATTACAAGTACTCATTACAATAAACAGTGTTCCTCATTCAGTAGTATTCAGATCATTACAAAGGCATTATTAAAATCAGTTAATTACAGTCAAATCATTAGTAATCACAAGCATTATAAGTGGTAACATTACAATAAACAGTGTTCCTCCTTCAGTAGTATTCGGACCATTACAAAGTCATTATTAAAATCAGTTAATTACAGGCAAATCATTAATAATCACAGGCATTATACGTAGTATCATTATAATAGACAGTGGCAGTTATTAGCTAGTGACAAAGCATTATTTTGAATATAGTCTCATTAAGAGGTCATTACTCAAGTGACATGCTATTCAGAGTTGATCAGTATTATTCAGAATTATCATAAACTAGTGACATTATGTGGGACTGGTAATACATTTTTTTTGGTAGCAATGCATTGCGTTGGGATCGATAATTAATTGCTGAGGCATAATACTTTTTGCTTTTGACCTATTGCTGCAAATGAGGATAGGTAACGTCATTCGTCATGAGTCAGCTGTAGCAAGATTATGTAACAAGGCAGTACATGTGATCACATTTATAAATGATAAACACAAATGGGTAAAAAATATAAAAATGCAAGTACTAGAACACGTAGAATAAGTAACAGGTTTAGTAAGTGTCATGAAAAACTTCTCCTGGAAAAAATACAAAAACGGATTATTGACCTGAAAGAAGAAACGCACACTATGCTGAAAAGTAGTGAACTTCGAATTAACAAGTAGTGAAATGTGTATAAAATGTGTTCCATAGCTGTCCTTTCCAAAACTTTCCGTCATCCTACTATGCAATGTAACACCTGCTGTCAAAGCAAACTGCAACAAATACTTAAATAACTACGTAGCATAAATACATAACTTCAACATTATCCTCATCTGTAAAGAAAAAAACTTCATTATCCATATCATCATAACTTCACCATTATCATCACCTGTAAAGAAATACTTCATTATTCATAGTACCATATCCTTCATCATTATTCATCAGTATTCATTATCATCTGCAAAAAAATCACTTCATTACTCATTACATAACTATTCCTTATCTCTAGCATATTTCATCACTAAAACTAAGATGTGTAGTTCTCTCTGACAGCCTGCATCAATCACCTTGTATTCTGAAAGAAAAAATTAGTTAAGACTGCTATTCTGTGATGAGTATAGTATATTCTTGTTAATGTTTGTTGATCCTGATCCATTTACTCTTCCTCATAAAGTTATTGCATCTCCTTTCGTTTATTCCGTAGGTGAAATTCCCATTTATGTTAAATTTATTTCTTAGAATCATCATTCCTTTCTGAAATTGATGAACAAAGATTAATGTCCTGCATTTAAATCATATACCCATTAAATAATGACTGGTTTATGGTGACACAATTAACCATACAGCATAACATGACAGAAAACGTAATATGTCAAAAACATTGACAGTGTTCAGATGCAAAAATGTACACAGAATAATACAATGCAGTAGCAAAAAAATGTGAAACAGTCACGATGTTGAGATGTCATAAGGCAAAAAAATGTCAAAGTCGACTGGTGTGTGTTATATCTTAACTATTTCATAGTCCATACAAACAAAACTGGAGTACAGTCACATACACAAAAAAATGGAAAATGTGCACGGTCTGATGTGTAACGACAAGAAAAGCGACCTGCTAACCTTACCTTGCCGGGCACTTGCCAAGAAAAAATACGATAATCATCAGTAATTAGTCACGTGAATTAATTGCATTAGTAAATGACATCATAGTGTGTTGAATCATACAGTGGTTTCATTCAATAAACGGTTTAATGTTTGAGATATGGTGATTGCCTTTCGATTTTCTGGTTCTCAAAGTTTCGACGTGTACAACATTGGGGTGAGGGATGCTGCGAATCCGATATGGACCTGCGTATAGAAGTTCAAATTTACTGCACTTACCTTTTAATTTGCTGGATAAATAGTGTGTACGTACTAGTATCTTCTGTCCAACGTGAAAGACGCGGCGTGTACAAACCTGTTTTTGCTGTCTTCTCCGGCGCTCTGCGGCACGTTTGATGTTGTTCAGCGCAATGTCAATTATTTCGTGGTGTCGTAGGCGACGACTTTTGGGAAATTCTATTAATTCTTTAATTTTGTTCGGTGGTTCAACGTTTTTCAGTATAACAGTCGGAGATAGCATAGTGGATTCATTTGGAATGGAATTAATTACATCTTGGAATGAGAATATGTGTGTGTCCCAATCAATATGTCTTTTGTGGCAGTATATTCGGCACAGTTTACCAATTTCTTTCATTAATCTTTCACAGGGGTTCGAAGAAGCGTGATACTTGGATATATAAATCGGAGAAATGTTTCTAGCTCGTAACATGCGTGTCCATATACTACTACGAAATTGTGATCCATTGTCGGAAATTACTTTCATTACATGCCCTACATGAAATAGAAAATGTTTTACAAATGCTTTCGAAACAGTTTTAGCAGTAGCTTTGCGTAATGGAGTGAAAGTAACAAATTTTGAAGTGAGCTCAACAGCGACAAAGATGTAGCAAAAACCTCTGTTAGTTCTCGGAATCGGACCAAAAATATCTACTGCGGCCATGTGTCTTAATTTAACAGGTATAATGGGATATAATGGAGGAATATGTGAAGTGGTGTCTGATTTAGCTTTCTGGCAAATTTTACAAGACGTTAAAACTCGTCGTATACGTTTTTCCATGTTGGCAAAATAACAGTTCTGTCTCAGTATAAGAAAACATTTTCGTGCTCCGTAATGTGCGTAACTTAAATGAGTGTACCAAATTAATTTGTTAACCAGTTCGTCAGGAATGCATAATAACCAATTGTTGCTGTCTGGATGAGAGCGGCGAAACAGAATGTCATTGCGTACAGTGTAGTGGTTTCTAATCGTAACATTATTCTTATCTTGCCAAAGCTGTTTAATTTCTTTCCACACATTGTCTTTGTTTTGTTCTTGTGCTATGTCCTGTAATGACGATGAAATAAAATTTTCAAATGCAACTTGCTGAATGTACATGACACTGAAATTTGCTTTGCAGAAGTGGGTTGCTACGTCTTGCTGATTGTTGCTGAGAGAACGCGATAGTGCGTCTGCTATAACATTTTGCGTGCCGGGAATGTGAACAATCGTAAAATTAAATTCTTGCAAATACAGCTTCCATCTACTTAATCTATCGTAAGTGAATTTGGCTGAAAGCAAAAATTGTATGGCTCTATGGTCAGTGTAAACGGTGGTGTGTCTGCCATAAAGAAAATGCCTAAATCTCGTGAAACCCCATACAACACATAATGTTTCAAGTTCTGTAACAGAATAATTTCGCTCAGCAGGTGACAAAATGCGGCTTGCAAATGCGATGTTTTTAATAACTGTTGAACCATCTTCTTCAAATTCCTGGAAAATGTGTACGCCTAAAGCCGTGTTAGAACTGTCAGTGGCAATGGAAAAATTTCTACTAAGATCTGGGTGCGATAAAAGTGGAGCATTCAACAAAGCATGTTTCAAATAACATTCTCGTGAACAAAATTCTGCGTGTCAAAAGTAATGTTTGCGTTACTGTAATATGCAATCTGTACTGTGTCTGGTCAAATTCTGTCGTACGTGCTATTATCTACGGGAGAATGTTGTGGCATATCCACTATACGAACTGTTCTGTTATTTCTTACTGACGTGTTACGCTATGGATGACACCTATTGTCTGTTTCATTCATGATTATTTGTTGTTGCTGATGTTATTGCTGCTCATAAGATCGACTGTTATTAAATGTACGCTGAAAATTGTGCTCATTATTTTTTTTTACGTCTGTCCTAATAGTAATTTCTATACGGCGCATTGCGATACGAGTTGAAATAGTGTGTTGTCTGTACGTAGTTATTTTTTTGCTGCCATGCGTTACTATTTGTTATACCAGGGACTATACGTGCACGCGGCGAAACATTAAAGTTTGGTTGACCTTGTAGACTGCATTGTTGGTTACGTATGCTAAGCGGCTGACTTTCATGCTGTTGCGGTGAAAAACGTCTATTGTTACAAAAAAATGCGTTTGCGACTACTCAAAATTTTATACATACTGATGATTACGATTTTATCTGTAATGAAAAATTACGGCGGTAGTTGTCATTACGGGAGTGCCTACTGAAAATTGTCACATTCGGTAAAATTTTTGTCGTATCCGGTTTTCATTACTCGTTTCTTAATACTAGGTAGAGCAATAGTTAAAGAGCAGTTTTGATAGATATAAAGGATAGTAGAAGAGAAGGCAGCAGTGCAGAAAACTAAAGATGAAACAGCACTACTACAGCTCGGGGCCCTATGCTCGCTACGGCACATATTCATTAAAGCGTAATGAATCCCCTGAGGTCCTTTACGCACTGCAAATAAATTTTAGCTTTTGTGTTACAGGCAATAGCGGTAAAATTCCAAAAGTAAATCGCTGTATTCTTGCTAATTCCAGTTTCTGCATAATACGTAATGCTGTTGTAATTACAAAAATAAATTGTCGCATCTGGTTCAAAGCTAGCTTTTGCATTACAGGTAATAGCGGTGAATGTACAAAGATAGATTGTCGTATACAGTGTAAAGCGTGTACCTGTACGCTGTCATTATTAAATTCCTTACATTTTCTTACAAATGCAAACTGCTTATTATCAACGTTCTCGTCACTGAATTTGAAAACACTTTCGGGTTTGTGTGTGAATTTGTTTGTCTGTGTCATTTCGGATTTCAAGTTGCGTAGCTTTTCAGATTTTAAGTCGCGTGGCTTTTCGGATTTTAAGTTGCGTAGTTGCTGTAAATTGCTCACATGATACGCGCTGCGTGACTCTGACAAATGTTCGCTAAGTGGCGTCTGCTGTGATGTGTTATTAACTGAGATGCTTTTCATCTCTGTTACTTCTTGTTGTAAATTTGATAACTTCCTACGTAACGTGTTGTTAGATGAATCGATCTCATTAATTGTCTGCTGTAAATTTTGAAATTCAGGTGTTTGGATAAATGAAACCGGTGCAGTATCGTCTGATTTATTGTCATTAGCATTTTCGATAACATCAATACGACTGGCCAATTCATCACATTTTTCAGTCAGTATTTTAACCTGATCATCGGTTTTAGAATCAGACGCATTAACCTGTTTTTGCAACTTGCGCGTAGTTTCGCTCAGTTTTTTAACATCAGCTTTGATGACATCGCAATCCTGTGTTAGATCTAGTTGTTCGAATCTATCTGTCACTGTTTGAATATTTACTGTGTGTGTATCTGTTTTTGCTTTAAGATCAGAAATTTCATCCCGTAATTCCGCGTTCAATTGTTCTATGGTATTAATTTTGTCGGACACTGTAGTAATATTATTGTCTACATACGTCTTCGCTTTCGCGAATATTTTACGTTTGTCCTCTTGTCTCTGTGCAGTGATTGTTTCCATGACTTGTCGTTTTACTTTGTTTTGATCTTGAATAAATCTGCGGAAACGCGTATTACTGTTCTGTATGTGCTGACTAAAGCGCTCGTTAATCTGAGTGTTCTGCTGTTCGAATTTCGCGTCTATCTTTGCGTCCATAGTGCGCGAAAGTTCTACCGTCATTGCTTTAAACTCGTCCCGTAATTGTGCAGCTTTTTCAGAGCATTGTTTAGCGACTCCGCTAATTTCGTCTCTGAGTGTTTCTGTTGCGACTGTTTGCATTTCTCTTAATTCTTGCGCAACAGATTTAATTTCTTCGCTATTTTTTTGTGAACACGCCTCAATTTCCGCGCGCAACTGTTCCTTAGTGTCATGACACTGCGCGGCAACAGCTTTAATTTGTTCACTAAGCTGCCTCGAATTGTCGTCAAATTTTTCATTTTGTTGTCTGAGCTGTTCACTAAGTTGTTTGAAATTCTCTTTAAATTGTTTGTTATCTACACTCTGTTGTTTGACTTGTTCATTAAGTTGTTTGAGATCTTTACGACTGTTGTCTTGTTTTTCGATCTGTTCACTAAGTTGTTTGCTCATTTGTCGCAACAAAGCCATAATTGGATTCGACTCAAGGTCAGCATTTCTATTCTCTGTGCTGTTCAATAGTGGATCTGGAATTGTTTCACTTTCTGTAACCATTTGGTCATTTTGAAATTTACAAAAAGGTTTGTCAATCAAATGTAAACTATCAGTCATTATTTCGCAATTAAATAAATCCGCCCTACTTTGTGTGATCTGTTCATTTTCATTAGACAAATTGGTCTGTTCGTTACTTGGGTTTTCCAAATCGGGTGTGTTAAGCTCTGCAGCGCTCATTACAATAGAGCGCTCCGCGTCATCAATTGTCGTCAAGTTAACAGACGAGACAATTGAGTTCGTTTGTTCATTATCAAGGTAAAAGTCATCATTAGTGGTTGTAATGCACTGATTGTTAGTGAACGCAGGAATGTCATGATTACACTGCGTGTCACATGTCCTATCGGTAAAATTGTTTAAATCGGTAGTTTCGTTCGTAATACCTCGCGATACACTATTCATAGTCTTTCGCGGCATTTTTGCAATGGTCACAATTATTCACAAAACAAATGAGCACAATGCAAAAGCAACACACAAATACAACAAAGCAACAAATTGCCGTTGACCTGTAGAGAGAAAGTCACAAGATTAATAAAAGCGTAGCGCCAAATCCTAATTATACTTAAGCAAATAAGAGCAGATATCTGACTGTTGCTCAAAAGACTCTCAACGAAATACGATCCTGGACTGGGTGTCGCCAAGTGTAACCTCCCCACCGCAATTTTAAAAGAAAATAAAGCAATACTTAATAGAAATGGGAGCCGAGTGTAACCTCCCCACAGTAATTTAAAAAGAAAAGGACGATATTAATTAGAAATGCTGATGGACATGGCTCTATGCGTAACCTGCCCACAATGAAATGTACTGACAATGGCAACAAAAATGTGAAATTCGCAATCTGACTCAAATATAAATCCTTCAAAAAATTAAAGTCCATTCAGTGACAAGAAAATTCAATTAAACCGAAATATCGGTCTTTGGCCCTGTGTAAAACAATCAGAATTAAAGTCTTACCTCAGAATAAATGGATGTCACATATCTGCTCTTGTTGTTGCGCACCGCTTGGAGGAACTGCATTGCAAATAATAATATTCTCTTTTTTTTTTGTGATTTTAGTGGAATTTTTCTTCAAAAGAAGTGGAATGAAATGGGAAGTGCAACGAAATCTTGAGTTCAATAAAAAAATTAAATTTTTGAGAAAATGCTTTTGAAATAAAAAATTATTATTGGGAGACTTGTTGGAGAATAATTACAATAAATAAAATTTTTTATTATCTAATGATTATATTAATTAACAATATACCTTATTCCTCATCTTGACCAGTGTTGCCGACCGCCTACATCACACAACCGCCCTGGGCTGCTACTACTGACCGACCGCTCTGCATGACGACTACAGACTGAATACTGCTCTCAACTAGACAGAGCTACAGACTCGCAACGACTACAGACTGACTACGAACCGCTCGCAACACTCGCGCGGTCAAGCGCATACTCTCTGGTCACAGATGCTACAATGCCTCGCCATCGCTGCTGCGTTACATACGTGTTTCAACAGTCTTGCTGTTTCCGAACTTTTTACCATGTCCCTCCAGTTCTCTCGCTTAGTTTTCTCTGGAAATACGGTCTAAAGCCTTCTTTAAAAGCGCATCTCTTCAGAATTTCATCTACTGATCTTTAGCACCAATCTGCGGCAACAGTAGGACTCACTATGAAGAACGGATTCGGCAAACTCGGGTTTACGCCACAAACGTCAAACGACAACCAAGCATCGGTCGCATCGACGTCAGCATCGACGGTCAATCTGTCCAGCCGCTAGTCGACTCAGGCGCTTCTTTTCCTGTTATGTAGAACGCTTATCGTTGCTAGTTAAATAAAACTATTTTCCGTTACATGAAAGCGATTATACTAAAGGTCTCAAATGGGAAATACGACCAGGCGACAGGGACATGTTTCAATGACAAAATTTCGCCGTTCAATCTTCATCTCTTTCAGATAACTTTTGATATCTTGTAGTTAGATGCATCAGTCAGACTCTTTTTGATTCACCTGTTTAAAAATTCTTTTGCACATCCTGATTTCACTCACTGCATAAGATCGTGACTAGTTACGGTACTACAATTTTTGTGTTCGTTATGTTGCGGAATATGAGTTTCGTGCGCTAACGCAGAGGCGAAACAGCGTTCACTGATGTGGGTTCGTATTTCATCGTCCAACAAACAAAGAAAAGCGTTTCAAATTTTGACAGTCAAGAATACGGCAACGTTTTTTGGAACATTAAGCGAATCTCGTTATAGATTTTATGGAAAACGGAATGATAATGAATTCTGAAACCTAATGTGAGACCTTAAGAAGACTCGTTTAAAACAAGCACGCAATCTTTTGACTACCGCAGTCATATTTTTGTACAATTCTCGGCCACTCTGCCAGATAAGCAAATGCGCATTGCATCAGTTCAGTTCAAACTGGACAGTTTTTAAGCTCGACCTCACACCTGAGACTTGGTCCCAACTGATTTCCGTCTCTTCATGTACTTAAAAAAAATGGTCTGGAACTCAACACTACCTCCATCAATGAACTTAAACTCCTAGCGCCAACTTCAATGCAAGATGCTTTTAATAGTTGCCACAACGAGACCGTCTCAAAATTTGGTAGAAAATCCAAAGACATTCCGGTCGTACGTAAAGTACACCAGCGGAAAGACGCAATCAATACATTCGCTGCGCGATGTCACTACAGCGGAGTAACTAAACACGGATTTCCCAAATTCCAACGCCAAAGAAGACGAAGTAGAATTCAAATCGAGAACAACTGCCAACATGAGTAACTGAGAAGTAGATGCCCTCAGTGTAGCGAAGTACCTTATCTCACTTGAAGGCAGTCACTCCGCTCAGAATTTTATACCAGTTAGGTTCCTTTCAGAGTATGCTGATACAGTAGTTCCATATTTACCAATAATATAGAACCGCTCACGCGACGAAAGATCCGTACCTAAAGACTGGAAAGTTGTACGAGTCAATCAATACTGAAGAATGAAAATAGAAATAATCCAATGTTTTACTGAAACACATCACTGACGTCGACATGCACTACAATTTGATAACACATACTTTGTACGAATATTATGTATTGCCTCGAAGAAAACGGTCAATTAACGCGTAGCACGGATACAGATAATATAGTTCTTGTGAAACAGAACTAGCTCTTTATTCTGAAGAAGTAATGAGTGCTATCGACAGGAGATGTCAAACTCATTCCATATTTTTAGGTTACCAGAAGCCTTTGACATCGTTCCTCACAAGCAACTTTTAATCAAATTGCTTGCCTGCCGAGTATCGTCTCAGTTGCGAGACTGGATTCTTTATTTCTAATAATGAATGTCACAGTTAGTAGTAACTGACGAAAGTCATCAAGTAAAACAAAGGTAATATCTGGCGTTGCCCAAGGACATGTTGTACGTCCTCTGCTGTACCTGGTAAACATAAGAGATTTAGCAGCCATCTTAGATTGTTTGCAGATGAAGGTGTGATCTGCTGTCTTGTAAAGTCATCAAATGACAAAAACGAATTGCAAAATGGTTCTAGACAAGATATCTGTGTGTTGCGAAGAGTGGCATTTGACTGAAAACAACTAGAAATATGAAGTCATTCACATCACTACTAACACGAATCCGTTAAATTTCGGTTACACGATACGTCACACAAATCTAAAGGCTGCCATTTCAGCTAAAGACTTAGGGATCACTACAACTTGGAACGATCGCACAGATAATGTTGTGGGGAAAACGACACAAAAACTGCAATTTACTAGCAGAACACTTAAATAATCAACATGTCTACTAAAGAGACTTTCTATGCTACGCTTGTCCGCCCTCTTTTGGAGTACTGCAACGCGGTGTGGGATTCTCATCAGAGGGAGCTGACGGAGGACATCGGGAAAGTTCATGGAAGAGCAGTTCGTTTTGTATTATCGCAAAATAGTGTGAGGCGGATATGACGCACGAATTAGGGTGGCAATCATTAAAACAAAGCCGTTTTTCGTTGCGGCGGGATCTTCTCGTGAAATATCAATCGCTAACTTTCTCCTCCGAATGCTAACATATTTTGTTGGCGCCCACTTACACAGGGTCAAATGATGATCATAATAAAATAAGAGAAATCAGAGCTCGCACGGAAACATTTAAGTGTTCGTTTTACCGCACGTTGTTCATGAGTGAGATGGTAGAGAAAGAGCTCGGTTCGGTGAACCATCTGCTAGGCACTTAACTGTGAACAGTAGAGCGCAATCACGTAATTTTGGATGAAGATGCTGTCACAGTGGGGTTGTAGGTGGCACAATGTTATACAGCGGGAATTTATCAACTCGTTAAGAAAGATGGTGAACACTGAAATCTCAATGGTGATAACACGGAGAAGTATTTAAAAGATGTGTATTAAGATTAATCTAATCTATAATCCTTAACTATTCCAGCGTTTTTAGTCTTACAGACGGTACCGACCGGAAGGCCCTCCTGTTTTAATAACTTGAAGTTTGTAACACAAATTTAACCTGTTTTGCAACTGGATCGATATTTCTATGTCAATTTGTAGTACTGTTTATGTGTTATGTTGTATCTGTAATGGAAATTCTTTGACTATGGATACAGATTTCAGTTACGTGAAACTTTTGAACTATATTGTTGAAATTATTGTTCAAATGGCTCTGAGCACTATGCGACTTAACTTCTGAGGTCATCAGTGGCCTAGAACTTAGAACTAATTAAACCTAACTAACCTAAGGACATCAAACACATCCATGCCCGAGGCAGGATTCGAACCTGCGACCGTAGCGGTCGCTCGGTTCTAGACTGTAGCGCCCAGAACCGCACGGCCACTCCTGCCGGCGTTGAAATTATGCTTGTGGATTGAAATAACTACTGAAATGACTTTGTCAATAGTTAGGGAATGTAGTGTTGAACGTAAAAGATGTGGGGAAGCCCCGCAGCTACGGAAGTAGCCTGGCGGAGTGGAAAAGGTGTGGCTATAGTTCAAGTGGCAACTCGTCCTTTGTGACGGGTAAGGAGTCTGGACTGAGCAGTGCTGTAGTTAACCCCTCGCTAGCAGTAGCAGATCATTGTGGCTCATATTCCTGGAGTTTTGAGGCCAGAAGAGCTTCAGGGCAGTATTTATGGGCATCGGATGCTGCATGTGGTGATACCATTATCATGGCCTGGTTTTTGGCCCTGTAAAAGTATAATTCCAACGCCATGAAGATATGTAACAGAGCGAGGCCAACAGTATTGCTATGACTGCATCGCCGCCAGATTAACAGCCACTGGAAACTGCGCCACCAGTGCCACCAGCCTTCCACTAAATTGTTTATATTTGGCACTCTGTAAATGGACCAGGCATTTGTGAAATTTGGTTCACTTTATAATGATAATTGCGGTGTTGCTAAAAACTTTATCTTACACCTGTGATTATCTCAAGTCACAAACCTGGACGAGAATCCTATCCTAGTGAATTTAATTCCGAGTGTCCTAATTTATTATGAGAAAGTAGTTGAATTTAATGTTGTGTTGTGATTTACACAGCCAATTATACTTTTGAGTAGGCCAAAAGACTACTTATGAAAGAACATTTGTTATTTAAAGAGTTATAGTTTGTTGTACTTCACTTCATTAATAATTAATTATAAGAATACTTATAATTTCTCATACATACTGGCATAATTTTGTTAATGAGCATGGTTCTTCAAACCATGAAAGTTTAAGGGTCCTCATGTACTTGGCTAGTTAGTTAATGAAGCAATGCAAAGGCTCCTTCAGAGCCAGGGTAGTTAGATTTTCATTCTTTTTAGCTGCTTCAAAACGAGTTTAAGAAAGAACTGTTTACTGTGTTATCTCTTCTACTGAAAGTTGGTTAATGCACAGGCATAGAGACCCTGCACTAAACAATGTAGTTATAGATTATGATCATTAGCAGACCCCCTGATTTAAATTCAAAATCATTTCAAGCTTTCTATGATCAGTATTGCTACTAGTTTCATGTGTGTCGGTAATTGGTTTTATAAACTGTTACACCTAGTTAATTTAAGTTACGTGTTGTTGAGAGACATATGTTACTGTTTACTATCTCATTGGGCATTTGTTTGTTGGTGGTACATTTATCTGCAAGCTTAGGTTACTGTGTTGTAGTATGAACAGATATAAGGAAATAGTCTGGAGAGAGAGAGAGAGAGAGAGAGAGAGAGAGAGAGAGAGAGAGAGAGAGAGAGTGTGTGTGTGTGTGTGTGTGTGTGTGTGTGTGTGTGTGTGTGTGTGTGTGTGTGTGTGTGTGGGCCGTGGAAGGTTAGGCAAGCCTTAGCACTGCGTTCTGATTTATCATTTTGCTTGACGCAAGAATGCCTAATTAGGCTGGCGACATGTTTTAATATGTAATGTTACAAGTTGCTTTTGCGATGGAGAACGTCTGTTCCTAACCCACCTGATTACTGTTGTTTGTACTCTGCTGGAGTGTTTCGGAAACGATTCCTAGTTTGATTGCTCTGTTTCCATTGGGTTCTCTCACGGTCACAACTACTAAAACATTCCTCGCAGAGGTATAAAGTTAGCATCGATTGCCGTTTAAAGGTGGTCGGTGGTACCGCTACAAGTTCAACCCCAATGTAAACAAAGGCCAGATCAGGGACGCAGGGAGCAGTGCAAGTGCACCGACAGCAGATGATGTAATGCCATCGGAAATAGGCTCTACTAATGTATCAGTTATTTATTTGTTATTCTAGCCTGAATGACACAATGCAGCACGCATAAGCATGGAAAGTCTTCATTCTTTTCACCAATCACCGAGCTTACATCTTTAACTCTTGTAGTTCTTGTTTCAGATCTCACCCGACAGACGTTTTCTCTGCCCGTCAGCCGAGAACACGTCGCCTTTCTCATATGCGCTGGGAAAATGTGAGAAGTTTCGTGTTCTGTGGCGAAACCTAGGCGAGAAAGCATTAAAAAGCAGCGATAGATGATGTCATAAATGCCATCGAGAAGTTTTTGTTTTCTGAAATCGTTACTATTACACCAGATTTTAGAAAAACGTAGTTTTACCATACATTATTTCATTGTACTCACAATAAAATTTAAAAAGAAGGATATGTAAAATCATATAAGGGCAGATGGGTTGCAAAATTCTTTTATACATTTGATCCATGTTTTACAGTTGCGGACGTGATTGTACTGTGTAGCGCAATGAAACATAAATTTTAATATTATACGATACGAGATTGCAGTGCCTGTGTTGCTCAGAAGTACGATGGTATGTTCCTTCGACTTCGCAGTTGCTAATATTGAGAATAACCAGCTGTATAATGGATGACGACAGTGAAAATTTGTGCAGGACCACAACTCAAATCCAGACTTCCACTTATCGCGAGCTGTCGCCTCACCATTAGCCTATAGAGCAAGTTTCACGGGCAGACGAACTCTTCCATATGTCGTCGACAATGTGTCAACAACATTCAATCCGACACCGGGCAATCGACTTTCAATTAAAATGTCAAGTGTACTGGAATATACATATTGGACGTATAACTGCAGGTTGTAGACACATGGGTGACGACATATGGAAGTTTCGGACTGGTCGTGAAGCGTGTTCGATAACCTAATGGTAAGGCGACGACTCGCGATAAGCGAGAAATCCGGGTTCAAGTCGGCAGTCCGGCACACATTTTCATTACACAGCTAACGGTTCTCCACATTCGCAACTGCGAATACATTATATTTATTTATTCATGGCCGCAGACGTTGTTTAGTATACTTTCAGTGTAAAAATCTGTTTGTTCTTAGTAGGATCGGAGCCACCGGTCGTCGTCGTCGTCGTCGTCGTCGTCGTCGTCGTCGTCATTGGCAGCTTGCTCAAATCGTGGAGAAAAAAAAAAAAAAATCTGTAGTCTTCAGCATCGGACGAAAATGAAGAAAAAAGGAGCGACATCATAGTTTTTCGAAACGCATTTGTCAAACTCAAACCGAAACAAAAACAATTTGGAACTATTCAAGAGCCAGTAAGTAAAATTCCCGCCTCGTGCCCCTGTCGGAATACCGAAACCGGTACCAGCAGCAGATAATGCGGAAATGGACGCATTAACTGGCGCGGCGGTAGGAGTTGGAATTGCCCACCTATCTAGATTAGGCGAAATTTAATTCACTACATGTACACAGTTCATGTGAGTCGGAATATGTAATCGGCAAAACCAACACCATTACATGTTTACGGCTAAAATTCCACTCCCAGACTAAAACTAAATAGCTTCACGCATCACTACGATCCAAATGTCATTTCTCTCACAGTAATCCAAATGGACCGCCATTACGAGGGCAGGCCGCACGCGGCGCCCTAACAGCGGTTTCCAATTGTGAAATGTTGACACAAAAATTTGATTCGCCGCGCGCTGGCGCGGCCGCGGGCCCAGCCGCTCCGCTCCGAGCGTCCGCGAACAGCCCGCGGGCTGCGAATTGCTCTGCAAACCCCACTCACACAGTCCGGCTGAATGGCTGACAGCCGTGGGAAGGAGGCAGAAAAGATGAAAAACTAAGAAAAGCGAGGTTGATGCTCCAAGGAGGCAACTTTTCTCGGGTGGAATACCTAAAATTATGTAAAAATCAGGTCAAAGATGATGTTTACAGTAACAAATACAGGGTGGTTATAATAAACCTTTCTCTAGGTTAGAGATTATTATTATTATTATTATTATTATTATTATTATACACTTACGCGCCTAAGAAAATGGTACAGGCATACGTATTCAAACACAGAGATACGTAAACAGGTAGAAGACGGCGCTGCCGTTGGCACCGCCTATATAAAACACCAGGTGTTTGGCGCAATTGTTACATCGGTTACTACTGATAAAATGGCAGGTTATCAAGATTTAAGTGAGTTTGAATGTTGTGATACAGCTGACGCACGAGCGAAGTAGCGAACAAGTGGGGATTTTCCCTTCCGACCATTTCACGAGTGTACCGTGAATATGAGGAATCCCATAAAAAATCAAATCTCCGACATCGCTGCTGCCGGAAACAGATCCTCCAAGAATTGGACCAACGACGATTGAAGAGAACCGTTCCACGTGACAGAAGTGCAACCCTTCTGCAAACTTTTGCAAATTTCAATGCTGGGCCATTAACAAGTGTCAGCGTGAAAAACCATTCAACGAAACATCATCGATGTGGGTTTTCGAAGCCGAAGGCTACTCGTGTACTCTTGATGACTGCACAACACAAAGCTTTACGTCTCGCCTGGGCCCATCAACACCAACATTAGACTGCTGATCACTGGAAACATGTTGCCTCATCGGACGATTCTCGTTTTAAATTGTATCAAGCGGATGGGAGGGTATGGGTATGGAGACAACTTCATGAATCCATGGACCCTGCATGTCAGCAAGGGACTGTTCAAGCTGGTGGAGACACTATAACTGTGTGGGGTGTGTGCAGTTGGAGTGATGTGGGACCCCTAATACGCCTAGAAACGACTCTGACACGTAGCTAAGTATTCTGTCTTATCGCCTGCATCAATTCACTGTGAATTCCGACGGACTTAGGCATTTCCAGCAGGACAATGCGACACCCCACACGACCATATTTGCTAGGATGGCTCCAGGAACACTCTTCTGAGTTTGAACACTTCCGCTGGCCAACAAACTTCCCGAAGATGAGCATTACTGAGCATATCTCAGATGACTTGCAACGTGCTGTTCAAAAGAGATCTCCCACCGCCTCGTGCTCTTACGGATTTATGGACAGCCCAACAGGACTCATGTCAGTTCCCTCCAGCACTACTTCCAACATTAGTCGAGTCCATGCCAAGTCGTGTTCCAGCATTTCTGCGTGCTCGTGGAGGCCTACACGATGTTAGGCAGGTGCACCAGTTTCTTTGGTTCTTCTGTGTACATACAGTGTACCTAAAATTTATTGTCAATGGTAGCTTAGCAGCCAAAGAAGGTTACACTTCAAAGTAATTCGGCAGCTGGAATTCACGTCAAAAGCCTCATTTTCACAACTTTAAGCACTTTCACTGATTTACAGTTTAAAAAGAAAGAGTGATTTAATTTGGCCAACGGCCTTGCCGCAGTGGTGACACCGGTTCCCGTCAGATCACCGCAGTAAAGCACTGTCGGGCTTGGCCAGCCATGGATGGGTAACCGTCCGGATCTGCCGAGCGCTCTAGTCAAGTGGGATACACTCAGCCCTTGCGAGGCCAATTGAGCAGCTACTTGACTAAGAAGTAGCGGCGCCGGTTACGAACGCTGACAACGGTGTGCTTGACTAAATTCTCCTCCATATCCGCATCCAGTGATGCCTATCGGCTGAGGATAACATAGCGGTCTGTTGGTACTGTTGGGCTTTCCGAGGCTTGTTCGGACGGAGTTTATTTTTAGTTTAGTAATTTTATTTAAATCGAATCCTAGAACTGCTTTCTAATGTAGAGCAGACAGTAAATCGAATAGAGTTGTACGAAAGTCGTTAATCATCAGCTACTTAAAAAATTCGCCAAACTGATTACATTTTACACGGTATGAAAGAACAGTCTAGTCTATAGGATGCGCAGGGTGTTGCAGAAGCAGTAACAAATATTTCAGGCGATAGCAGTGTAGGTTAATTCGAACGAGACATTAAATATGTTTCCCATTTTAATTTCTTACAGAGATGTAGGTGGTTACAGAAACAAGCTTTGTTTAGAAGTTCAAGTTGTGAAGTTAAGCTTGAGAGAAAATAATTAAATTTTGAACAATTATTATGGTTTGTTGGCCAGTTCGACTGTTCTCTTTCAAGCATGCTGCACGCATTCGCAAATGTAGTGTGTGCCCATGTGGAATTTGTGTAAGGGTTTTGTAATGGAAATTCTGCTGCTGCTGCTACTTGTAAAAAGGGGAGTGAACGATTTCCCAACCGAAGGTTATCCCATTCAAGAGTATTTAATCATGCTTTCACTAAACCGCATGAGACTGATGTAATTTCCAGCAATACTGTTTCACGTGAACGTGAAAATGAGGAGTATGTAGATGAATAAGGGCACATAATTCAGTTGGCAAATTTCTAGTTACATCCGTGTTCCACATACAAACTGTGTGTGTGTGTGTGTGTGTGTGTGTGTGAGAGAGAGAGAGAGAGAGAGAGAGAGAGAGAGAGAGAGAGAGAGAGAGAGAGGCACCACGAAGGAATTATCCGAATGGGACGGAAATCGGTAGATAAGATGCACATGTTCAGACAAACAAATGATTAGAATTTCAGAAAAATATGGATGATTTATTCAAGAGAAAGAGCTTCAAAAGAGGATAACGCGTTGGTCCACCTCTGGCCCTTATCCAAGCAGTTATTCGGCTTTGCATTGATTGACAGAGTTTTTTTATGTCTTCCTGCGGAATACGGTGCCAAATTTTGTCCATTTGGTGCGGTAGATTGTCAAAATCTAGAGCTAATTGGTGGGCGCTGCCAAACCTGCTGGCCAAGGCAGAATTTGGCAAACGCAAAGACAAGCAGTAGAAATTCTCACCGAGTGCGGGGTGGGGGGGGGGGGGGGCATTATCTTGCCAAAATGTGAGACCAGGAGGGCTTACCATGAATATCAATAACAGGGGGTGTAGAGGGGTATCGTCGACGTACCGCGGTGTTTTAAGGGCGAGGCAGATTACAACCAAAGTTGTTCTGCTATGGAAAAAAAATTGTACTCCAGACCATCCGTGACTATAGGGCCGTATGGTGGGTGACAGACAAGTTAGTATCCCACCGCTGTCTGGGGCGTCTCCAGACACGTCATCGGCCTGGAGTCTCATTGACTGGAATAGATTTGTCTTCAGTTATTAGTTTCGCTTCGAATTGAGCCCCAGTGACCAGCGAAGACTTATCTGGAGATGCCCCGGACTGCAGTGGGATACCAAACTGATTGTTGACTCCCCCAAGGCCTGATAACCAGGAGTTATTTGTGGTGATCTGTGGTGCCATTTCATATAATAGCAGGACCCCTTTGGTTGTCATCCGCGGCACTGTTACAGCACAGCGGTATGTCGATGATTTTGTTGCCCTTCATGGCAAGCCATTCATGGCTTACAGTTAAGCAAGATAACTGCGGCCCGCACACGGCGAGGGTTTCTATTGCTTGTCGTTGTGCTTGACGAGCCCTACCTTGGCCAGCAAGATCGGTGGAACTCTGCCCAGTTGCGAACGCTTGGCTTGCACTTCTGTCACGTTGAAAGATTCTCTCCGTTCCTCGTTGGTCCCGTTCGTGCAGGATCTTTTTCCGATCGCAGCGATGACGGAAATTTGATGTTTTACCGGATTCCTTATATTATCGGTACACTCGTGAATGGTCTTACGGGAAAAGCCCCATTTGATCGCTACCTCAGAGATGCTGTGTCTCATCGCTCGTGCGCCGACTATAACACAACGTTCAAACTCACTTAAATCTTGATAACCTGCCACAGTAGCAGCAGTAACCGATCTAACAACTACGCCAGACACCTGCTGTCTTATATAGACGTTACCGACCGCAGTGCCGTATTCTGCCTGTTTACATATCTCTCCGTTTGAATACGCATGCCTATACCAGTTTCTTTGGCGCTTCAGTGTACTATCACATTTTTAAAAGGATATTGTGCAACTGACAAATGCATTTAGGACACTGCCATTTCGCTTGGCAGCTATTGCCAATAAATCTAAAGCTAGCGTCGGCCGCTGTGGCCGAGCGGTTCTAGGCGCTTCAGTGTGGAATCGCGCGACCGCTACGGTCGCAGGTTCGAATCCTGCCTCGGGCATGGATGTGTGTGATATCCTTAGGTTAGTTAGGTTTAAGCAGTTCTAAGTTCTAGGGGACTGATGAGCTCAAATGTTAAGTCCCTTAGTGCTCAGAGCCATTTGAACTATCTAAAGGTAACGTTTTCCCTCCTTCTTTGAAATGGGTAATTGATCTCTTCGAAATGTAGTCGAACGCTAAAAAAGCTAGTGGATGTAATTAGTCTTTTATATACATCCATTCGCTTATTCGCCAACTGTTGTTGCCGCAGCTCGTAAACGAAAGTAATATGTTCTGTGAGGAAACAGCTGACTATTGCAGCCGTTGTGGAGGACACAGAACAGAAAGGTTGCCACAGTGGCAATACATTAGAGTATAATGTGGAATGGAGAACTAAAATTTTCGAAATTGTTGAACAACACGAGTCTAAGAAGATGGGATGCACACCGTAAAGCGGGCCACTTATGGCAATACCTACACCCAGCGTTGCGCCACCGTGTTCACTGCGCGTCGTCAACCGCCTGCCGGCCAGTTACCGTCACCAGGGACACTTCGGCGTACGTGACTCCTGAACCGCAAGAGCACAACAAACCCGTTTTGGTGTGTATGTGATAAGTCTGGTACACTTCCATGAAACAATGAAGCATTTTTGTTGGGCCTTCATGGTAAGCTTGATTATTCCAAAGATCGTATAAAGAATTTCAACAGTGTACAGTTCGTTGTTGAAGCCGTCTGAATTGATGATGACGTTTAGTTTGTGGGGGCTCAACTGCGCGGTCATCAGTACCCGTACAAAGTCCTAATTTGTACACAGTCCAATTTTTACATAATCAAATCTAGCCACTGTCACAAATGATGATGATGATGAGGGTGAAATGATGAGGACAACATAAACACACAGTCTCTGGGCAGACAAAATCCCCAACCCAGTCGGGAATCGAACCCGGGACCCCGTGATCCAGAGGCAGCAACGCTAGCCAGCCTTCTGAATTGGTCGGTGTGTCGACTGCGACTGAAAACGGAGAAAACTGAGTTTCATGCGGTTATTAAACATTTTCATTTGGAAGGTTGGACTGGGGACAAGTAAAAAAAAGGATTGGACGACGATGACGTGAGCTCTCCACCATCAGTGAAGACCATTTAATTTTGGATTAATGAATTTAAACGTGGTCGGACAAACACCGAGAACCAAGTGCGCTCCAGCCGTCCAGTTCAGGTTACCACGAAGGAAACCACAGACAAATTCCAAGATGTGAAATTGCTGAGACTGAAGGCGTCTCAACTGAGGGGGTGCGTAACAGCCTGCATGGAGAGTTGGCTGTGACGAAGCTGTGTGCAAGATGGGTGCCGCGATTGCTCAGTCGACCAGAAGTGCATGTGGCACATCATTTCAACACAATATCTGGCGATGTTTAATCGAATACGCAATATCTTCTGAACCGATTTGTGACTTTTGATGTAACCTGGGTTGATCATTCAACACGAGTCAAAACAGCAATCAAAACAACTGACAAAGGCTGCTGGAAGTGCAGCTGAGACGCCAAAGACCATTTTGTCGACTGGTAAGGTGATGACTTTTTTTTAGGAGGATTCCCAAGGAATAATCCTCATAAATTATTCGGAAAAAGGCACAACCGTAACTGGACCCTCTCGTGCTTGATAGTTGGATCGTCTGGAACTTGCACACAAAAAAGTGCTCTTTCACGAGGATAATGCATCACGCCGGCCATTAAGCCATAACGATTGCGAAACTTCATGAACTGGGCTCTGAAGTGGCTCCTCATTCGCTCTGTTCACCAGACCTAGCCCCAAGTGAGTTCTCCCTGTTTCCTAACTTGAAAATTTGGCTTACTGGAAAGAAATCTCCGTCAAATGAGGAAGTGACAGTTGCAGTCAACGCGTATTTTGCAGCGTTAGACAGAATCTATTCTTCCGATGGCATGAAAAGGCTGGAGGATGCCTGGACCAAGTGTTTATCCCTTAAAGGTGCCTATTTCAAGAGTTAAGGGGAGTTGTTTACCAAAGAAAGAGTTTATCTTGCTTTTTTTACCAGATGTATCAAATCACCCTTGTAAATACCGGTTGTCCGGTCAGGTTGGGCACGCATCGAAGCACCGAATCGTCGATTCTTCAGCCTTCATAGCGTCGGCCTCCGCTGTTCTGCCGTCTACCATCACCCAGACAGGACCACCTTCCAAGGGTATCCAGTCGCCAACTAATGGACCGAGGGTCTAACTGAGGCCGTCCCAGCAACCGAGCCACTGAGGACGCTCGTCAGCAGCAGTCACTACGAACCAGCCGCCCGGGGTTCGCTTCCTGAACATCTGTGCTCGTCAGTTGACACGGCCGGCGGTAACCAGCGTCCCACACTCAGTGGGTTGTGCCAGCCGGCCGTGTCAGCCCTGATGCTGATCGGCCACGGTCGGGACCGTTCACTACACGAGGTAGCGTAACGCCTTGGACACGCCAAGTGTGTTTATACCTGTGCGACTTTCCGTGCGCACTAGGCGCAAGCAACTGTTGTGCGAAGAGGCAAATCCAACGATACAAAGTCGCGCATGCCTCTGTACTGTGCGCACGGGGGCGCAGTATTCTCCCCACACGTGCCTTTACGTGGGTGTGGAGCAAGCACAACCGCACGACAACTAGCCGCAAGGTGAACAGATGTAAACTCACGCTAAGCACATCAGCACAAGGATCCTTTGACAACGCTTCTTTGCCGGTATCCGAAGGTCAAGGTCCTCCGCCTAATGAGTGCTCGAGTTATACTAAGAACTACTGGTTGTAATAAAGGGATTACACAGCTTCCGACGAGCTTCTGAGTCACCCCGACCGACCATCCTCCACCATAACATACGAACACCTTCTGTATTGTGGTTTGGGATTTATGAGTAACTGAAAACAGTAAGAGAGATGACGTTTACAACCTAGTGATAGTTCGGATCTAGTATTACGTAATCGTCATTGGAAAGTACCGAATTATGAGAATATGTGTGTGCGGTACATACAAAATTATAAAAACGACATCTCGTCTCGTACATCAGGTGAAGTGGGTTCTCTCAGTCATGCCAGAGAGGATATTTTGACCAATCAACCATTCGTGCACAACAGGTATCCTTCCCTTACGACAGCCAAGTAAGACGATAACGAAACTTTAATGCCACTGCGTGAAACACGTTACAAAGTTGTGGTTTAACAACTGAAAATGCTATATTCTCTTTTCTCTGTGAGGTTCTGGACGGATTAAATAAAGGTTGCGAACGCTAGGTGTTTTCTTTGATTTAACGAAGGCTTTTGACTGTGTTGACCACAAAATATTACTGCAGAAATTGGACCATTATGGAGTAAGGGGAGTAGCTTACAATTGGTTCGCCTCTTACTTTAAGAACAGAAAGCAGAGGGTAATTCTCCGCAATATTGAGAGTGGTAGTGATGTTCAGTCCCAATGGGGCACTGTTAAGTGGGGCGTTCCCCAAGGGTCGGTGCTGGGGCCACTGCTGTTTCTTATTTATATAAATGATATGCCTTCTAGTATTACAGGTGATTCAAAAATATTTCTGTTTGCTGATGACACCAGCTTGATAGTGAAGGATCTTGTGTGTAATATTGAAACAGTAACAAATAATGTAGTTCATGAAATAAGTTCGTGGCTTGTGGAAAATAATTTGATGCTAAATCACAGTAAGACTCAGTTTTTACAGTTTCTAACTCACAATTCAACAAGAGCCGATATTTTGATCAGACAGAATAGGCATATTATAAGCGAGACGGAACAGTTCAAGTTCCTATGCGTTCGGATAGATAGTAAGCTGTTGTGGAAAGCCCATGTCCAGGATCTTGTTCAGAAGCTAAATGCTGCTTTATTTACCATTAGAACAGTATCTGAAATAAGTGACACTTCAAGACGAAAAGTAGTCTACTTCGCATATTTTCATACGCTTATGTCGTATGGTATTACTTTTTGGGGTAATTCTTCTGATTCAAAAAGGGTATTTTTGGCTCAAAAACGGGCTGTTCGAGCTACATGTGCTGTAAGTTCGAGAACCTCTTGTCGACCCCTATTCAAATATCTGGGAATTCTGACATTGCCCTCACAGTATATATTTTCTTTAATGTCGTTTGTTGTTAGCAATATTAGACTATTCCCAAGAGTTAGCAGCTTTCACTTAGTTAATACTAGGCAGAAATCAAATCTGCATGTAGAATGCACTTCCTTGACTCTTGTGCAGAAAGGAGTGCAGTATTCTGCTGCATCCATTTTCAATAAGCTACCACAAGAACTCAAAAACCTTAGCAGTAGCCCAAACTCTAAAGGCTAAACTGAAGAGTTTCCTCACGGCTCACTCCTTCTATTCTGTCGAGGAGCTCCTGGAAGAGGTAAAAAATTAAGCAAATTCCAGTGTTACATTGTTGATTTTCTTCATTTAAACTTACGACTTGTCACCTGAATATGATTTTTTATATTTCATTTTATCTGTTTCTAATATCGTGTTATAATTTCATGTATTGACTCGTTCCATGACCATGGAGACTTCTCCTTAATTTGGTCCCACGGAACAATAAATAAATGAGTGTCAGATGAAGATGCACAAAACACAGTCGTCTATTCTAATAACACCGAAGAATTTGGCATAACATGACCATCTAGAGAGCGATCATCATGTACATAGTTTTTATTTGTCCGGCAGTACCGATTTTTGAACAGAATTATCGGTTTAGGCTATGCAATAGCCATCTTCGGACTCTAGAACAGTACTAAAAGAATACAATACTAAGTAATACACTGAGAAATTAAAAACACATGATAGAAGCTACAACAAAAACACGATATACCTTTCATTCCGCTTCACGCCTACATGTCATAAAACGTAAAATAACACGTGCCAAAATTGCATGTATGCTTCAACCAGTCATATATACACTCCTGGAAATGGAAAAAAGAACACATTGACACCGGTGTGTCAGACCCACCATACTTGCTCCGGACACTGCGAGAGGGCTGTACAAGCAATGATCACACGCACGGCACAGCGGACACACCAGGAACCGCGGTGTTGGCCGTCGAATGGCGCTAGCTGCGCAGCATTTGTGCACCGCCGCCGTCAGTGTCAGCCAGTTTGCCGTGGCATACGGAGCTCCATCGCAGTCTTTAACACTGGTAGCATGCCGCGACAGCGTGGACGTGAACCGTATGTGCAGTTGACGGACTTTGAGCGAGGGCGTATAGTGGGCATGCGGGAGGCCGGGTGGACGTACCGCCGAATTGCTCAACACGTGGGGCGTGAGGTCTCTACAGTACATCGATGTTGTCGCCAGTGGTCGGCGGAAGGTGCACGTGCCCGTCGACCCGGGACCGGACCGCAGCGACGCACGTATGCACGCCAAGACCGTAGGATCCTACGCAGTGCCGTAGGGGACCGCACCGCCACTTCCCAGCAAATTAGGGACACTGTTGCTCCTGGGGTATCGGCGAGGACCATTCGCAACCGTCTCCATGAAGCTGGGCTACGGTCCCGCACACCGTTAGGCCGTCTTCCGCTCACGCCCCAACATCGTGCAGCCCGCCTCCAGTGGTGTCGCGACAGGCGTGAATGGAGGGACGAATGGAGACGTGTCGTCTTCAGCGATGAGAGTCGCTTCTGCCTTGGTGCCAATGATGGTCGTATGCGTGTTTGGCGCCGTGCAGGTGAGCGCCACAATCAGGACTGCATACGACCGAGGCACACAGGGCCAACACCCGGCATCATGGTGTGGGGAGCGATCTCCTACACTGGCCGTACACCACTGGTGATCGTCGAGGGGACACTGAATAGTGCACGGTACATCCAAACCGTCATCGAACGCATCGTTCTACCATTCCTAGACCGGCAAGGGAACTTGCTGTTCCAACAGGACAATGCACGTCCGCATGTATCCCGTGCCACCCAACGTGCTCTAGAAGGTGTACGTCAACTACCCTGGCCAGCAAGATCTCCGGATCTGTCCCCCATTGAGCATGTTTGGGACTGGATGAAGCGTCGTCTCACGCGGTCTGCACGTCCAGCACGAATGCTGGTCCAACTGAGGCGCCAGGTGGAAATGGCATGGCAAGCCGTTCCACAGGACTACATCCAGCATCTCTACGATCGTCTCCGTGGGAGAATAGCAGCCTGCATTGCTGCGAAAGGTGGATATACACTGTACTAGTGCCGACATTGTGCATGCTCTGTTGCCCGTGTCTATGTGCCTGTGGTTCTGTCAGTGTGATCATGTGATGTATCTGACCCCAGGAATGTGTCAATAAAGTTTCCCCTTCCTGGGACAATGAATTCACGGTGTTCTTATTTCAATTTCCAGGAGTGTAGGATGCAACGCCATCCTAGAGGTCGTTGAAGTATGCATAACGTACAAATAAATACAAAAACTAACAAAAAGGAAGTTTATTTAAAAGTACAGCTCTTTAAAATATTTTCAGTTGTAACAAGAAAGCATATATATTTTTAAATGTATTCGTCTTCTGATAGTTTAAACTTGTTACAATTTAACAAAATATTCAAAAAATAAAAAGTGGTTACAGAATTCATTCCAAAATTGAGTGAGGGCTCTAAGATCAGTCTTATAAAGGAAGAAGACGGAATGAACTTCGAGAACATGCATAATGTCCGGTTTCTTACACTCCAGTTTATATTTTGATTACGACAGTATGTAATAAAAATGAATATGAAATGGGAAAGGATGTAGAGTAACGGAAAGACGTAAATTACAAAACTGTTTCAACAAGATAACAGATGGCATACTTTACAGTGGGAGAGTGTAGTGAAGCGCCAGCGGTCGTCGCTACGACGGCACAGGTTATTCATAGTTGCATGTTACTTTCTCTTGGGTACAGTTCCTGTTTTAAGACTGGAGGTATCAGACGTTTCTGCAACTTTTAAGTAAACTACCTTTTAATTACTTTGTATATTTATTTGTACGATAGGCAAGCATCAACGTCTTTTATGATCATTTTGCATCCTATGGATGACTGGTTGAAGACTGCATGACAGTTTTGATGCGTGTTGTTGTACATGTTATGACTTGTTCCAGTGCCGCAGAAAGAGAGGTATATTGCGTTTTTGTTATACCTTTGTCATTTATTTCTAATCTCTTAATGTAGTATTTAGTAATGCACTTTCTTTTACTTATATTCTAGAGTCTGGAGATGGTTATTTCACAGCCCAAACTGGTCGTTCTATTCAAGAAGCGGTGCGGTTAAGACATTAAAATAAAAACTAGCAACACCAGTGTGGGCCTCAAAACGCCGATCGACTTCCAGCATATACGAGTGTCTTAACACAACGTCGATGTTCCCTTTAATATCATAAAACATTGCACTGTTATATGCTGAATTCTGAGCTCAAATGAACCAACTGAAAAGAACGACGAAAACGGAAAAGGTGAAAGGTGAAAGACAAGCTATACGAATTCTTACTTTTGTGCGATGTGTGAAGTTTTTCGGCGCGATTAATTAATAATGTGATTCCGGTTGTTCTGCCGAATTATTGTTTCCACTTTATGAATATTATTTCGGAGACCAACACATCCGTCGTCTTCAGGAGCTGCGAGTTTTGCCGTTACGTGTACTCGCTGGCTGGACTGGTTGGAGTGGAGCGCAGTGCTGCGCTTTGGTGAGGTGGCATTTATGTTTGGAGAAGTTTTTCGGCGGTAGTTCTGTAGTTTTTCATAGTTTAGACATGATACGGTTGTCTCGTAGCCAGTTTCAGTGCTGTCTAATTGTTACTGACCTTGTTCACTGGTTGCCGTACTTAGAACTATTCACAGAACACGAATCGCGATTAATAGTAATGAATCAGAGCAGTCCATTCAGTGATTTTTACCATTGGCTTGCAGTGCTGCTGTAACTGGGATGTGTCTCAAACAAGAATAAATGCAAGTTTAAGCTTTAATATTTAAGTGTATACCATCTCACTGGTGGTTTCTCAAATCAGCCATCTCATACGCAGACTAGTTGGCTGTAGAGCGCCGGCCGGGGTTGCCGAGCGGTTCTATGCGCTTCGGTCTGGAACCGCGCGACCGCTATGGCCGCAGATTCGAATCCTGCCTCGTGCTTGGATGTGTGTGATGTCCTTAGGTTAGTTGGGTTTAAGTAGTTGTAAGTTCTAGGGGACTGATGAGCTCAGATGTTAAGTCCCATAGTGCACAAAGCCATTTGAACCATGTGTCAGTGGAGTATCTGTACACACAGCTGACCACAGTCCAGTATGTTTCAAGTGAACAAGTGTCTAGCCTCCCCCTAAACAACGAAGAACAACCGAAGAATCACGAGGGACTGGAGGCCAACATATTTGGAATCGTATCTTGGGTAAGCACAAGCATCATGTTTAATGTGTCGTTTGGGGCTTGGGAGCAGTTTCAGCAGTAATAAGGGGAGAAACGTCGTACGTTAGGGAATGTAGAAGAATGCAAGATGTTCTAAATTCTCAGGAAAACAGGCTTAATCTATCGGAAAAGACGGCTAATACACGATATATATACAAGAACCAAAAGGGAACAATAAGAACGGAAGACGAAGAACGAAGTATTATGATTAGAAATGGTAGAAGACAAGAATGTAGTCTTCGCCCCTACTGCTCAATTTATACAACGAAGAAGCAATGGCAGAAATAATAATAATAAAAAAAGAATCAGCAGTGGGACTAAAGTTCATGATGAATGAGTATCCCCACATATATAAAGTGAACTCACCTCCTCGCCTCCGCCGGTTTATCTGCAGCATAATTTCAGTAACTGCTGAAGGGATTTTGATCCGGTTTTGACTCATGGACACACCAATTCAAGAGGAAGGCTTCTGTATAAAATTTACAAATAGTTCGTACAAATTGTCTGGATTATGATGACTTGAAGTTTACTTGTGAAAGTGACGCCATTGCCACCAAGCGAGAGGGGTACAGTTACCTGAGAGAGCGGAAACAATTTGCATCTATTATTGCGGTCTAGCGGTAAAGCGTTTGGCCAGAAACCGAGAAGTTGCACGATCGAATATCCACTGCATCACTTCTTTTCTCACTGCCTTTTAACCTAGCATTCACTTCTCCATCGTCTGGAGATTCGACATAAGCGAAATGTGGTTCGGATTCCATGTTACACTGTGGCCCTTTTTTCCGGTTGGATAACTGGTTAAGGACATGCAAGCAGCCTAAGTTCATTGCATAAAAAACATAACACGCGAATCCAAAACCGGTGGTTTTCAATTATTTACGCATATAGTAAAACGCAGCATGGAATGCAGATTTAAATGATAGTTAACTCGACACCCTAGCTGCAAACAGGCGTTGATATACATCGTTGGGGGCATGTTGAAAATGTGTGCCACAACCGGACTCGAACCTGGGATCTCCTGCTTACACGGCAGACGCTCTATCCATCTGTGTGGACATTAAGTTGGGAATGTGGGTTTCACGGGGAGCGTGCAAGGGATAAATCCCTGCTGTCGCTCTATCCTCTGTGCCCTCGGTGGCTCGGATAGAGCATCTGCCATTAAGCAGGAGATCTCAGGTTCGAGTCCCGGTTGGGGCACACATTTTCATCATGTCCCCACTGATGATATATATCAACGCCTGTTTGCAGCTAGGGTGTCGATTTAATTATCATTTCATTCTAGAGAAGCTGCACAGTCATCAATGGTATCCGTTCTTTCGGCAGCAGATACTACCTTCATATATACGATGCAGATTTGCTTTACTTCGTTTATATAAAGAAAGTTTAACAGCAGCCTAGCATATGACTCAACGTTCAGCTTTGTGCTTTCCTTGAATCAAACCTACATGTGGACACACGAATCTTAGCACGGCAAAGAAGTCTGCCATAAAAAGTCCACAACAAACAACTGCGGGAATGAGTCTCAACGACGCATCACAATGCGTACTAAGCTTCACAAGAAATCTGCCACAAAGTGCCCACACAAAGAATTGCGGCAATGAGTCTCAACAATGCATCAAAGTGCGTACTTAGCTTCACAAGAGAACTGCTGAAACACGGCCTCCGATACCTACTATTGAATCACTCACACACGCTTATATTCACGATTCGCATACAATATTGGCGTTTTCTGTAAACATATTACTTACATCCCATCATTTCACGAGATGCCACTCGGAAAACCAGTTTAATATGGAACACACAACGTTCATGCCTCCAAACAACTTTCCTGCCGTGCTTCTTACATAGCGTAAGTTATACGAAGGTGATGACATAGTATTCACTTAACGTTCTCTCCGAATAATTTTATTCGTGCACCGCAGACAAAATACGCTAAGCCAGTCAAGTCGTCTGGCAGCACATACTTAATGCTATACGTGCGAAACTGTGCCGGGTCGCTAGTCAAGGATAACATTCGTTGATGTCAAATGAGGGGAAATTACATTACTTCTTGAACTGAATGCACTATCTGATGAACACACACTGTGGACTGAAAGTAAACCGAAGAAGGATGAAAATAATGAGGAGCAGCAGAAACTATAAACTTCTCAAGATTAGGGACTACGAGTTAGACGAAGTGAAGGAATTCCGCTATTTTTGAAGCCAAATAACACATGACGGACAAAGCAAGCAGGAAATAAAAAGCAGACTAGTAAAGGCAAAGAAAGCATTCCTCGTCAACGGAAGTCTACTAGTATCAAGCGTCGGCCTTAAATTGAAGAAGAAAAGTTTTCAATTGCACTCTTGGAAAAACATTGTATGGGAGTGAATCATGAACTGTGAGAAAACTGAAAAAGAAAAGGATCGAGGATATGAGATGCTGAAAATTTTGTTGACTCATAAAATAAGGAATGAAGATGTACTCTATAAAATTGGTTAGGAAAGGAAGATGTCGAAAGCGTTCATAAGAAGAACGGACAGTATGATAGGACATGTATTAAGACATAAGACAATAACTTGTACATGAGGGAGCTGTAACGGAATGCTACTGTAAAGGAAGGGAGATATGGGGACATACCCACCACATAATTCAGCATGTTGGTGCAAATATTACCCTGGGTGAAGAGATTGGTACAGGATCGGATCAAACCAGCCACAAAGCTGATGCCTCCCTCCCCCTCCCCCCCAAAAAAGGCTTATGCAGTATGTGTTCGGAAAGACGCTGGTTGAGCCAGGTAGGTTCCGGAAACGTATGGTCGAACTCAATAGCAAATTTACCTTGATTTTGAACCAGAAAACCAGTAAACTGGCCTTGGATCGCTGTTTTTAACTGATTTTTCCATAGCAACTATCTGCGCAACTAATTAGCCAACTGTATTGTTACCCTACGACTTATCTTAGAAGCTAGATTAAGAAAAGGCAAACCTACGTTCCTAGCATTTGTTGACTTAGAAGAAGCTTTTGACAATGTTGACTGGAATACTCTCTTTCAAATTCTGAAGGTGGCAGGGGTAAAATACAGGGAGCGAAAAGCTATTTACAATTTGTACAGAAACCAGGGGCATGAAAGGGAAGCAGTGATTGGGAAGCGAGTGAGACAGGGTTGTAGCCTCTCCCCGGTGTTATTCAATCTGTATATTGAGCAAGCTGTGAAAGAAACAAAAGAAAAATTCGGAGTAGGTATTGAAATCCATGGAGAAGAAATAAAAACTTTGAAGTTCGCCGATGACATTGTAATTCTGTCAGACACAGCAAAGGACTTGGAAGAGCAGTTGAACGGAATGGATAGTGTCTTGAAAGGAGGATATAAGATTAACATCAACAAAAGCAAAACAAGGATAATGGAATGTAGTCGACAAAAAGAAGGGACCGGTTAGTAGGACATGTTCTGATGCATCAAGGGATCAGTAGTTTAGTATTGGAGGGCAGCGTGGAGGGTAAAAATCGTAGAGGGAGACCAAGAGATGAATACACTAAGCAGATTCAGAAGGATGTAGGTTGCAGTAGGTACTGGGAGATGAAGAAGCTTGCACAGGATAGAGTAGAATGGAGAGCTGCATCAAACCAGTCTCATGACTGAAGACTACAACAACAACAACAACAACAACAACAACAACATTGTTATGCACACACAACTATTTGATATGTTTACAGAGAGGTTTCGATACATCGCTCTTATAATTTTTGATTACATCTAGTCATTTCAGGTAACACAAACGTGTAAACTATATAATTTTTTCTTGAGCAAGTGATACAACAGTCTTGTGTTGAAAACGCTAATAATTGGCAACTGTCTGGCCCTCGTAATGAGTTTCATGAGGGTTCATCATTAGAACGCTGTTATTTAACACCGAGAAGCAGCCGCGCGGGAGAAGAGAGCAGTACAGCATGTGACGTACCTGTGTCCGTTGAGGGCGGCGTGGTGCAACGCCGAGTAACCGCTGGCATCCTGTACGTTGGCGCCTGGCCCCCTCCGCAGGCTGTAACACAACGGATAACAAGCTGTCAGAACCATGAATTCGTCTACGAACCGAGAAATATACTGACGGGAAAAAAACCGCAACACCAAAAAGTAATTAACGTAGAAAATGAAATTACGGGAATACAACTGTCTAGATAACATAATTAATTGATTAACACTGCAAGATCACAGGTTAATGTAAGCGCGACATAAGCCGTTGCAAATGTGAAATGTTGGTACATCAACATTCTAGCGGCTAAATCTTTATTGAATGCAAGCATGTAAACGTGTATGTATTACGTTGTACAAGTGCTGGATGTCTGTCTGTGGGATGGAGTTCCATGCCTGTTGCACTTGATCGGTCAATACAACGACGGTTAAAGCTGGTTGTAGATTACGTTGGAGTTGTCGTCCGATGATATGTCATATGTACTCGATTGGAGTCAGACCTGGTGATGCAGCACGCCAAAGCAACATGTCGACACTCTGGAGAGCATGTTGGGTTACAACAGCGGTTTGTGGGCGAGGCTTATTATCCTCTTTGAAAATACCCAATGGAATTTTGTTCACAAATGGCAGTACAACTCGAATCACCGATCTTACGTACAATTTTGCAGTCAGGGTGGTTGGCATACCCACGAAAGTGCTCCTGCTGTCATCCGAAATCGTACTCCAGAACATGACTCCAACTGCAGGTCCAGCGTGTCTAGTACCCACACAGGTTGGTTGCAGGTCCTCAACTGGCCTCCTCCTAACCAACATACGACAATCACTGGCACCGAGGCAGTCCAGATTTCATCATAAAACACCAAAGACCTCCACACTGTACGTCAATGAGCTCTCATTTGACACCATGGTAGTGGTCTGGGGTCAGTGGAATGCGCGTTACAGGGCTTGTGGCTCGGAGCTGTCGGTGACGTAAGCGATTTGTAACAGTTCGTTGCGTCATTATGGTGCCAACTGCTGCTCAAATTGCTGCTGCAGATGCAGTACGATGCGCCAGAGCCGTCTTCCCTGTCGGTAGTGCCGCCATATGGCCGTCAGGAGCCTGGTCGTCTTCCGACCGTACCTTTCGGCGACCATCGCTGCAAGCAATTATGTACAGTGGCTACATTCCTGCAAAGTCTTTCTGCAATATCGCAGAAGGAACATTTAGCTTCTCGTAACCCTACTACACGTCCCCATTCAAACTTGATGAGGTGTTGATAATGAGGTCTTTATCGCCTTAAAGACGTTAGTGAATAACATCAGCTCACCACGTCCAATCTCAAAGGTATCTGACGCTGACGACCGTTACAGCGTGTATTTAAAGCAAACCCTATCTGCATTTTTCATAGCGGCGCTATTAGCGATATTCTTATGCGACTGGTGCGAAATTCGAGAAATCATTATTTTTCAGATTTAGAAAAATGCATACTGATATTCACTTATGTCACACGAGTTCTTCTTGGTCTTGCTATTTCTTGCATCTGTGTATTTACATCGGCAACTGCGGAATCGCTATGGTGCTACACAACGAAATTGTAACAACTCACTTTCTCTGTCTTATCTCCTGCGCGTCAAATCTGATGACAAGTTTTGAAGACATAGCGGAAGGCAGAGAATTCTCTGTACTACATTTAGTGGCACATAATAATGTTCTTTTGATATTAGCCACCTGAATACGCTTAAGATGCTCCTGCACAATTAATTCATTTTATTAATACAGGAAATGAATTTCCTGTATGAAGTTGCAATCACTGCGAATATTCTGTGAATAAAACTTTCTAGGTCGCATATTAAAATTTCTTTGTTTATTACGACGTGTCGACTACTACCATTATCAGTTATCAGAAAGCTTACAACGTAAAAGGTTCAGTTTCAGAGGCACTGTTTTTACTACTGACACACAACCTTCGTTTATAACATTTTGATACTTGAGGACAATAGTCGAAACGACGTAATAAGTAAAGAAATTTTGATAAACGACGTAGACCGTTTTATTCACAAAAAAATTTAAATTAGAAGATATAAAAATAATCGAAGGAGGACAACTCTGAAGCAAACCAGTTCGACGACTTGACGTCGAGATGAAAATCCGTCCACAGCTACTACGCAGTGAACTGTCGCAAACGATGATCTTCTAGTCTAAAGCTAACTATTCTACCAGTACTGGAAAGAAGCTACCAAACAAGTTAACTGGTAGCAAAAGAACACTAATTTCACCAAGGAACACGAGAATTACGGTACAACAATCATATAAAAAGGAAATTAAAAGAAGGAAGCTTTTAGCAATGAAAATGTAATTAAGTACACACATGCAGTCGTCCCAACGGCATCAAGTATACATCTCTTTCCACACTTTTAGCGTAAAATCCACTCGTTGACAAGGGGAAAAAATGTGCTGAAATGTTTCATTTATCAACGTTAATTAACTTTTATTTTTTCGACAGGAAATTAACCCTTTTAATCTGAATGGTCTGCGTATACGTCCTTGCAAGAGGTACGTAAAAATGAGAGTCTAGTTTCTTTAACACTTTTCGCGCTTCGCTGCAACCAGCAGCGCCACTGATTCCGTTCGTGAGAACTGTGGTATATGTGTGTGCAGCTTGCGCTCACATACACAAACTTTTACTTTGATGAAATTCAAAAACAAAACGGAACTATGCCAGACCATAACGATCGTTACCGCAAGCTGCCTTTTCAAAGTGACTTTAACGATGTTTTTACCAGCACTAAAGTCTTTGTTAGAATTTTAATTTCTTGAACATAGGTACGATAAGGTACATTTCCAATAAATCAGTGCTTAAGTGTGGATTATTCAAGTTTGTGGTACTTTGCAACATTATTATTATTATTATTATTATTATTATTTTACTCCATCAGAGTAAAACATCACATGTGTGGCTAATCCAATTACTAAGATGAGGCCGTGTCACTACGCTGTACAACTGCACACCGCCTTGATATTCCCTTTGCAGCCGTGTAAGTGCTGCGTCATTTAGTCGTTTAGCTTGTGGAATGCCTGGTTTGTAACAGCCGATTCGCAGGGCTTTATTTGCTCTTGTTGGTGAAGGAAGAACACACAAATGCTCCCACAACCACTGCAATGACAGCAACTCCAAAACTAAAAATCATTATTTCTTTTACATTAATTTCGCTGATTATGCTGGCATTGTCAACAGACACATAAAGAAAACGCCGCACTACGCAGTATCACCATTTTACATTCACTGTCACTGTCGGAGTTTTCTGACATCTGGTCACGCGGCAATTCTGTAGCTGACGTAGTAGGTCAATGGTCTGGTTAGAAGCAAACGAAGTCCATTATTAGACTGCTGTGAAGAAGAGATAATTCGACCCATACTTGTCAATGGTTACAGACTGAAACCACACTATCTTGTGTAGTATGAAAGTTGACCCTTAGTAATGACTTGCTGCGCACAAAGCTTTGTTTTGAAAATATACCCAACATTTAGTATCGATAAATGGACTGACGTTGTCTCAACTGTACGATTAGAGAAAAACAGCTTACAGACAGCAGTGCAAAAATGAAACATGGGCTACAGCGGTACTCTCAATGCCATGGAAGTTGGGAAATATGTGCTATTCAACACACAGCACTGAAGGTCGCATTCAGAGTTCAGCAGTAAGCAGTAAATGTCACTGTTCCACCGTACCACCACTGGTAAACTAGGTAGTTGTAAAGAAAGTGGTTTCGCATAGCAGCCACTGGTAAACAAACGGTTAGAGAAACACTGTGCACGGACCAATTAATATTAGTAATATCGACACAAGAGTGGACCTTGTGTACCTGACCGTGTTCCAAGCAGCTGATGTGGTCCACACATATCATTTTACCCTGTGCTTTCTTGTTCATCGTGTGTGTGAAAAATTAGTTTATACGAGCGGAACAACACGGCGTCCGAACGTAATTGTACCTTTGTCACATTCCGTTGTAGGGCCATAACTTTAGGTGTAGTGCCGTTAATAAACTTTAGTGACACCATATTTGTGGACAGGTGACGATGTCAAGTCTAAACTCTGCTAATTAGCAATTTTACAGTGTAAAAGATTACAGACTTCTTGAAGCTTTGAGTTTTGATTGGTACATTTCAAGGTAAGGTTGGGTTTCATATGTGTCATAAAATAAAATAAAGTTTTCGCATATCTTAAAGTAATTGTATCTACGCAGTAAAATGTTATGGCAGGATACATGTAGTTAGCGACTGTACATAAATGGACGTGTTTCACTGAACAGGTAGAGATGTAACTGGTTCCCAGATACATATGATGATAGAATGAGTACTCCGAAATCGGCCATTAAGTAGTATGAATAATAAACATAAATATGAACAACCTCAAGTAGTCTGTAATTTGAAACTTCCTGGCAGATTAAAACTGTGTGCCGGACCGAGACTCTAACTCGGGACCTTTGCCTTTCGCGGGCAAGTGCTCTAGCATCAGGTTCGCAGAAGAGCTTCTGTGAAGTTTGGAAACTAGGAGACGAGGTACTGGCAGAATTGAAGTTGTGAGGACGGGTCGTGAGTCGTGCTTGGGTAGCTCAGATGGTACAGCACTTGCCCGCGAAAGGCACAGGTCCCGAGTTCGAGTCTCGGTCCGGCACACAGTTTTAATCTGCCAGGAAGTTTCATATCAGCGCACACTCCGCTATAGAGTGAAAATTTCTTTCTGGAATCTGTAATTTCTTTACAATATAATTCATTGCCGCTACATGTCTAAGAGATGAAGAGGTTAAGAGCTATTCAGCAATTTTCATATTATACTGTCAACGTTGGTCACAAAACAGTTGATCTTCTTATTGGCTCCTTTCAGTGATTTCCACTAGATTAAACTGCATTTATTCTTTCTCTGTTTTCCCGTTAATAATATGTGTCGAATGAAAATATACTTGCTGATGAGGCCAAACGCAAGTATGGGACAAACGAGAATACGTAAATAAAGAGTAACACTTTCTCCTTTCGTGCACACACATTCGGTGATGACACAATGTTTCATGAGAAGAAAATGAAATGCGTGTGCGCGTGTTCGTGGCAACAGTGTCGGCAAAAAAGCACGGCGGGTAAATAGTTGCCTACACAACACAGTCAGTTGGTATTGCGCAGCATACAGCTTTGAAATTTTTCTTTCGTCTGCAGAAATCGGACGTGGACGGTATTTAATATTGAAGTAGGTGTACGGTAAAGACATTCATCTACAGTAAACCAGAGTTCCAATAGTTCTGATTCATCAACCATCAACTACAAAAGGCGGCGCTGACATCACTAAAGTGAAAATCATCACGTTTAACACAGTGCCGCTATTATAAGCGCAGAAAGAAGGGACGGTGTTTTAATGAAACATTTCAGAAGTGACACACAAACTAAGTCAACTTCGTACAGGACCCGAGGGCTGATTACAAAACAATCTCATCTCTTCGTATCCTCCGATTTTTATTTCACGACTAAAAGAATGATTTTCAATTTTTTCTTCCACTGGCTGCGAGGACAACATGCTTCCGGAAAGTCTAAAATGTTTCTATGCATTCGTAAATTAGTGACCAGATTCGTGTTTCTGCGACTGGAATGAGGTCGACATTATAACGATCGCAGCCAGCTGACAATCTTCGTACTTCGAAACAGCCTAGGACACTAAAGAGAGAAGTAATGTTATATACTTTTTTATTAAAGTTGTATCAACATTTTTTTCACATCATTAAAATGCGAAAACCGAGAAGAAATCTGAACCATCTTCGATTCACACATCACATTACACTATTACATTCTAGCGTAAACTAGCAATATTGCACGGAAGAATTCAATAAAGCTTTGAAAATAGACCTGTAAATTACCTATAACAAAACAAAAATAATGTATAACCACTATACCGACAATAAAACAGTATAATTTAACAATAAAGTCATCGACTAAGTTCATTGGTTTTGTTTTTGGGTCAAATAGGTTTTTCAAAACTACGCTTCCTATATCTCTGAAAAGTAAAGTTAAAAATCAATGTGTATTATCAAAAAAGACTTAAGCGAACAATGGAGAAATGTATGTTTTGAATTGCTGGCAGAGACAGGAAAAACAACAATGGATCAGGGAACAGACTGGAGAAGAATACGTAATTCAGACCATAGCGAAAACGAAATGGTAGTGGATGGGACACGGAGAAAACGAACAGATGGCAAATGAATCAAGATATTTCAATGCTGAGTTTGAAGAGAGAGGAAAAGACCGCGGCGATGACCAAATGAAAGGTGGTTAGTCAACATTGGAAAACATGCATAGCACAATGGAAGCAAATGGCTGAATACTAAATCCATTAGACTACACGAAGCCTTTATCAAACAGTGGACGTCAAAAGGTTAAAGATTCAGGTTCTCGGCCCCTCGATCTCCTGATCTGACACCACTGTGCTTCAGTGCATCGAGGTTTATCAAGCACATTGTTTACATACCAAGGGTTCGAGATTTGGTAGATGATAAGTTCAAACGTCTTTAATGTTCGAAACATGGTGTCCGGGCTAGAGGTGCACATAAAGAAATCCTGATAACGAAAGAACGTCATTTTATTGTGTTGGGTAAATACGCAGTTATGGAGACATTCTCCAAGGTGTTATTTTCATGAACAGCACTGACTTGCATGAAGCATGCGAGACAGTGACAGAGCTGACCTGCCTCGACATGTTGACGAACTATGCAGTTCCACACGTGCCTCCCGACGTCATTTTGCAGCGGGATGGTGCCCCTTTCTCACTCCCCCCCCCCCCCCCCCTCTCTATCATTGGGAGGCTGCCACATTTCTCCATAAGATGTTTCCTGAGCGTTTGACCAGAAAGGAGGCTCCAATGCCTGGTCTATCCACTCTCTCGATATGACCCCGCTGGATTTCAGTGCAGCTTGGTTTATCAGGGGCATTGTTCACAGAACAAAGGTTCGAGATCTAATAGATTTGATACAAAGGATCTAGGGCTGCAGTAGAGGCGTATGAACATGTGGCGAGAAGTTGAGCACCATTTCGAAACCTGTAGAGCTATCCAAATTGAACTGTACCAATATACATAAAACTGTCTGAGCTTTGTTGAACAAAGAAACTTATAAGGTTTATAAGGCCTGAAATAAAAACAAATAGAACTGTACGCCTCTAGCCAGCATACACCGTACTGTGAATTCCAACTGAATCTGAAGTTCCTCAAGAGACAGGCACAATCTGGAGATCCGGTGCTGAAATCAATGTACGCAACGGAATTACTGATGGTTCAAATGGCTCTGAGCACTATGGGATTTAACATCTATGGTCATCAGTCCCCTAGAACTTAGAACTACTTAAATCTAACTAACCTAAGGACATCACACAACACCCAGTCATCACGAGGCAGAGAAAAGGAATTCCTGACACTTCAATTTACTGGCTGTAACAATGGACTGACATAATATTTATCATTTAACGGAACCTGTTGTGATAATTAACTCAAGATTTAAGTAGCACTATGATTTTTTATTAAAGAAACGTGAATTATAATGCAACATAACACAGTTAAGTGGACAAGAACTTTACAAAGATGTACCTCACGATAAGAGCTGAAATCTAAAGCTCTGAGTTGGCGAAGATACTAAAGGAGGTGGAGTTGCATAAAATCTCAGATCTAATTCTGTTATATAGGTTAAGTAACCCGACTAAGACGATCACAGCGACTTTTTGTGTGGCACCAACACTCAAGGCTCTTAAAGATCTGAGGAAACGCTGACTTTTCCGCAAAGGGTCACTTGAAACGTCAGAGGGAGTTCCACTGCTTTATGCATTTCGAACGCGCAAGCATATGCGTCCCCAAAAGACGCTGGAGTATAGTGACGCCAGTAGTAGTTATTGTGTTTCGTTGTCTGGGGTATTGGCGTCGTGAGTTCCCTCGCTAGCCACCCCCCCCCCCCCCCCCCACACACACACACACTTCCAAACAGTAATAAGTCACTTACGAACAATGATGCCTTCCCTGGCACACACGTCAACACCAAGAGCGACAACCACTCGACAGATAAGTCACTGGGTAATTACAATCTACTGTTGCCTGTAGCGCAGCATATAATGACATTACTACGTAAGATTACATCTTTCATACGCACTTTTAGTAAATGAACTAACTTCGCGTGCAGCGCTGGCAAGTGCTCTCACCTTTGGATGAACTTTCTCAATCAGGAATTGATTCCATTTTGCCATGGGCTCTTTTTTCTAAACTATCTGCCACGAGCTCGAGTCTCTAATTAAACATCACACTACATGCCATTTGTCACTCTTGACAGCCGTTTCGCAGATGAAGCTTTTCCGCGCCAAAAAATTATCCAGATGAGGAATAACATACATGTCGTTTAGCGAGAACCTGAAACGTTTCGTAACTACCTTGGCGTGTGTTTACACAGAATAGCGGCCAGTACTTGTCTCTGCAGTTCTAACGACGGCTTGAACTTGTCTGCAACAAAAATCAAGGCCAGACATGCAACTTGGCAGCCATTTAATTTGCCAGTTACGGTATTACTCAGTAGCTCAATGGTGGGTAAGACGACGCTAAAGGCTCAAGCACGTACGAAAGATAAGACGGAATATTTCTGTTCGATGCTATTTCTGTAGGAATCTTTGGCAGAAACACCAAAGGTGAAAACATCAAAATCTACAAAATTATTACTTATGGCTTGGATACTCATGAAGAGTAACCTAACGGAGATACAGAAGTGCCACACCTGAAGAATGATAATGAAGATGTTAGTCAAATGAAAGAAGTTGAATTAAATCCATTTCCACGAATAATAGAGAAATTAGAATTATATTTTAATACCTTCAGCTGCTGCCGGGCGTTGATGTATATTAACGGGGACAGGTGAAAATGTGTGCCCCGAGCGGGACTCGAACTTACATGGCAGACGCTCTATCCGTCTGAGCCTCCGTTACGTCTGAGCCTCCGTTACTCGTGGAAGACATTCTTACGAAGTCCCGTAAGAGTTCGGGGAATATGTGTGCAGCCGCACAGAAGAAGAAGGTCATGGCCGGTGTTGCCTGAACTATGTACTTATACGGACATGGTGCCTGTTTTACGGGACTTGGTAAGACTGTCTTCCACGAGTAATGAATGTGTTAGGGTGGGGCACTACGAATGTAGTGTATGGATATACAAGGTCTCACGGGAGGCGTGCGCGAGGTAGTCCCTGCAGTGCCCTCGGTGGCTCAGATGGATAGAGTGTCTGTCATGTAAGCAGGAGATCCCGGGTTCGAGTTCCGGTCGGGGCATACATTTTCACCTGTCCCCGTTGATATACATCAATGCCCAGTAGCAGCTGAAGGTATTAAAATATAATTCTAATTTCTTTCTAGACGGCTGCAGGTTATCAATGGTGTCTGTTCTTTCGAACATGTCCGAAACAACGGACACCATATCAGTGTAAGTAAATAATAGACAAGGTGGTTTACAAGTCTTTATTCCCTCAAAGATAAAACTCCCTACTGTAATTACAAATCTAATTACATATGTCTTCTCGCTATAACTGAATTACCTAGGAAACAAGTTTACTACTCTTAATTTAATACTGATTGAGCAGTTACTGAATAGTGCATTTGTAAAAATAAGTAATTTGAATAAAAAGAGGGTAAGCTTCAAATGGTAAAGACTCAGCGTTCTACTCTTAACTGATCCTACGCTTTTTTTCTGCCACCAGTTATTTTACGTCTGGCAATGATTTGCGTATGTAACGAATGCTGAGATGCGCCGTGGATCGGAGCCCACGCTACATTTTACGTCCCCCTACAACTGACAGCTAAGACAGTTCGAAGGTTGGGTATAGGCAATGGATAACACCTCAAACAGGAATATGTGTTGTAAAATATCACAGTATTCATGCCAACATTCGGCTTAAGAGCAGCTGAACATCGATTACCACAAATTAAAAAAAGGGTCTACAGCTAATTTCATACTGCAGTAAAAAAAAATTAGCTTAAACTAGATAGTTTAGCTATTCTCATGTTTCGTAAACCATAAATTTGACATCTCACTACCTTGTGAAAGGAGTCAGTATTACAATTATGTACTGATGTCCAAAATTAAAGCAACAAACGGAAATCTTGTAAGGTTGCGCTCATTTTGCCACAAAACAACAACAGAATACAGAACGTAAACATATGGGACATACATGGACAAAAATGTTGTTTTTTTTTTCCAACTTAACGGTTTTGCACATAGATTCCGACAACTGGTTAATGTGCTCAGCATAGGATATTACCACCTCTGGCAGCAATGCAGGGCTGACAACGACGGGGCGTGCTATGAGTGATATCAGTTTCATGTTGACATAATAAGGCCCATTCTTCCTGCTCAGCTGCTCGCAGGTCTTGGAAAGTTTGGTGGATGCAGACGTGATGCAACCTATCTTCCTAGCGCATTCCATACATACTCCATTGGATTCAAATCGGGAGAGCGAACACCCATGCCATGCAATCAACCACCCGTGCTCTATGAGGTTGAGCATTATCGTTCCTCAATATGAAGTGTGGGCCCACCTCGCAACAACCGCACATGAGGCCCCAAGATTCGTCTCGATACCTGAGAGCAGTTACAACTTGGCGATTCACCTGTACACTTTCATGAAGAGGTGTTCGAATGGTCAATACAATCCCTGTCCACACCATTAACGATCCTCCTCGATAGCCGTCTCTCTCCACAACGTTTGGATTTCGAAATTGTGTTTCACGTTCCTTCCAGAAGCGAATCCATCGAGAATCACTCTCCAGACCAAATCGGTACTCATCTGAGAAAAGAACATTGGACCACTGTTCGACCGTCCACATGTTGACGACTCCACTAGACGTTCCCTTCAGTGAAGACGCATCAGCGGTACACATGCAAAATGTCTCCGCCAATAAAGGCAACTCTGCCGAAGCCTTCTGTACACCGTGTCTCGATACAACACGCCCAGTTCATGCTGCGAGGTCAAATGCCAGTTGCCGTGCCGTTGCGGTACCGTCTTGTCCTTACGGCCAAATAAGGGTCCTCTCTTTCTGATTATCACACACAGTCGGCCCTGCTCTGGTCTCGGGATGCAGTTTCGGTCTCTATAAATTGTCGCTACATCCGAGAAACCAAAGAACGATTCACTTTAAGCCATCGGGCAACATCAGCTTGCGACTGTCCTGTTTCCATTTTTCCAATGGCCTTTCACCACAGAGAGTCTGTAGGCATCTTCTCTGTGGCGTACTGCACCGTGTGTGACTGTATACACAGCGGCTGTGGATGTGGGACCAACCGGCAAACACTACCCCGTTTAATAGGTGCCCTGACGTCATAGTTGACGTGGTTGTCAATTCACCGGAATGCCATTTCCGGGCAAGACACGATTGTAATAACGTCTGTTCTCACACACACACACACACACACACACACACACACACACACACACACGTGCACGCGTAAGCCAAATTCTTCTATGTAGTAGTACAAGGAACGATCAACCAGATACGATTTCAGTTTGTGTTTGAAGTTAATTTCATTGTCTATTAAATTACTTACATCAGTGTTTAGGTAGTCAAAGATCTTTATGGGTGAATACTTCACTTCTTCCTCTCGTAAAAGGACAGTGTAGGCCATTCCTGTTTCTAGTGTAACATTTATGAATGTTACTATTATTTACACTGTTTTAACAAAAAACGTACGTAAGAGTTTTCGAACTTGAAATGATCATCATTAGGCAGCAGTAAAAGAGTTTTATACGGCGTCTTCAAAATTTCCTTGTTGACAGTTGTACATGGATTCATGTCAGCAGTTTAGTGGAACTGTGTTCAAAGTTTGGTGCAGTAACAACACCGTTAGAAAAAACTGCTCAGAATATTTAATCTGGCATTCCTATGCCCCCTACTGCACTGTGTGAAAAACGAAAACAAAAGCCAGATCTTTCATTGTTTCAGTGCAGACGTGCGAGGGCTGATCAACAAAGCCCTAGACTCACTATTTCCTGTAGCTTCGTTGATTGTTTCCTATATGTAATATTTTAAAAGAGCGCGTTTTTATGTATAATGCCTGTAGGCGACAGCACTCTCGTATCGGTAGGATGGTAGTAATTCTTCATTTTGAAGACGCGAGAGGAGCAATATGGCGCAATAAAATTCTGTGTTCGTTTAAACCATATAGCTATAGAAATTTACGAAAGGCTGCAGCAAGCGTACGGCGAGGATCGGCGGATAGCTACGTAACCTCAGTGGAGTGTTGAAAGAGTTCCATATACCAATGTCTTTATGATTATGCATGTTCATCTCAATACGTCCCGTGTTTGTGCCCGCTGCATGCAAGTCTGTTGAGCCCCGAACAAAAAAGGCTGTGCGAATACAGACAAAATTTCTTTGCTGACGGATGGGAATGCGTTTCTTGAATCGATTATCACCGGTGATAAGTAATGGCTGCATTCTTATGATCCTGAAGGAAAACGAGCCAACACAGCGTGGAAATCTCCAGGTTCTCGAACAACAAAGAAAGGTGAAAGTTGTTGCAGGGGAAGTGCTAGTGATTACATTTTTGGACTGACATAGAAAGATTTACCAGCACGCAGTTCTCCCTCACACTACTGTTACAGCAGCATACTACACGTCAGTACGTGGTAAAGTGAGGAACACGTTGCGAGGAAACGACCTTTCTCGGAATGGATGGCGTCTTCATCACGACAAAGCGCAGCAACAACTTGCAAATCAAATCATGCAATTTCTGGTTCAGTTCAACACATTACTGCATCTGCCTTACAGCGCCGATCTTGCACCCTGTGATTTGTTTTTATTCCCACCACTAAAGGCAACGCTTCCGAGCATTCGATTTGAAAACTCTGAAGCAGTGCTGAAAATAAGTGAGACGATTGGGTGGGGTTATTTGGGAGAGGAGACCACACTGAGAGGTCATCTGTCTCATCGGATTACGGAAGAGTGGGGAAGGAAGTCTGCCGTGTCCTTTCGAAGGAACCATCCTGGCATTTGCCTGGAGCGATTTAGGGAAATCACGGAAAACCTAAATCAGGATGGCCGCACGCTGGATTGAACCGTCGTCCTCCCGAGGGCGAGTCCAGTGTGTTAACCACTGCGCCACCTCGTTCGGTCGACACGATTGTCAAGGACCTAACAAAGAATGGAGGACTGCCAGAGACGCTATGAACAGTGCATTGAAGTAGGACGGAAGTACTTTGCAAAAGATCATGCAAAGGAGTAATAAACATCAGAGAAGAAGAAAAAAATACAATCTTTGTTGATCAGCCCTCGTACGTCACGGCAGCAGATCATGAACATGAAGATAATTATAATAATTAAATGACATGCATAAAATCCTCATATTATTGATGAGCACACCAGACAAAGAAGTAGTCATCCTCTTTGAGACATTACGCTAACACCGTGTAATGCCGCCACTATCCTCAATTTGGCGAGGAGGAGAGGGTACATTTTTTTTTCCGATATGCCCTAGCTGCCAGCCGAAGCCACTCGACGATGACAAAATCCCATAAAGCTACAAAACTGCAGAGACATTGATTGTCACATTTTACCCGCTATTACAATACCAATACCAGAGTGGCCCATTGAAGGCGTGCAGGTTTGTGTGCCACTGTGGGCAATGTTGTCAAAAAATAACATGCTACGCAGGCAGTTGCCATTCTTTAACTGTCACACATTAAAACTGCCTCTCTCTTTTTGATCTTGGATGCTTATCATAGTATTTTATCCAATATGTATTCTATGCAGTTACAGGTATGGTCATGCGTGTTTTGTACATAGCCTCATTCAAGCCTAAAAATTGAATGCCAACTACCTGCTTAGTATTTCATTTTTTAGCCGCACTTGTTTTGTAGCAATGAAGATATGCAAATAGGATGAGAGTTCTTCATTTAAGGATCCACAGCCATGTTTTAGGCATAAATTTGGACATGGACAGGTGTGTGTGTGTGTGTGTGTGTGTGTGTGTGTGTGTGTGTGTGTGTGTGTGTGTTTTGCTGACAACAAAGGTTATGTATTTTAAACGTAGAACTGATGAATGTTACATGCTTTATATAATTATTTTTATAAATAATTTTGATCGTTCTGATACTTTTGAAAACGGTGAGAATTTTTGCCAACGAGGCACAGTTGTTGCCGGCGAGGCAAATTTTTTTCCAACGATGCAGAATTTCTGCTGAAGCTGTGTATGATTTTACAGCTGACTCAGTAACTTGTCCCGGATGATCTTCAGCCGACGGTTCGAGGTCAAAGTACTCTGTGGACCATAGCTATACTACTCCAAGAACACAAATATACAATGCCGTTATTTACATGAAGTCTGATATCCGTAACACTTTATGAGATATGGAAGATAGTGTGCCACTACTTTCCACCAATCAAATGAAACTACAGAGTACTGTAACAAGTCACATTTATAGTACTTTTCATACACGTTTCAGATTATTTTTACCTCCGTCATCTAGTGCATTTGTGTTAATATCAATTATATATATATAGGATTAGTTACCTTTGGGATTGGACGTGGTGAGTTGATTTAGTCAGGATGCTTTTAAGGCCACACAGACACCATTATCAACACTTCACTGGCTTCGAACGAGGTTGTACAGTTGGGCTACGAGAAGTTGGATGTTTCTTCTGTGATATTGCAGATAGGCTTGGCGGGAATGTAGCCACTGTACATGATTGCTCGTAGCGGTGGAAACGAAAATATACGGTCGCAAGAAGACAGAGCGCCGGACGGCCACGTGGCACTACCGAGAGGGAAAACCACAGTTTTTGGCGTATGGCCCTGGCGCATCGTACTTCATCTGCAATAGGAATTTGCGAAGCATCTCGCAGCACAGTGACACAACGAACTGACACAAATCGGTTACTTCACAGACAGCTCCGAGTCAGACTCCCTGTAGCGTGCGTCCCACTGACTCCCACCCACAGCCATTTGCAACTTCATTAGTGTCAGACGAGAGCTCACTGGAGGACAGGGTGGACGTCTGTTGCGTGTTCTGATGAAAACCGGCCGTGCCACAGTGCCAGTGCTGGCCGTGTGTTTGCTGTGGGCTTACAACCAAACTGTCTGCGTGCTACAAACACTGGACCTACATCTGGAGTTATGTTCTGGTGGGCGATTTCGAAAGAGCAGAACCACACTTGTGGTTAACCCACGCACTCTGTTTGGAAATTTGTGTGCCAGTCTGATGGCTCTGAGTACTATGAGACTTAACATCTATGGTCATCAGTCCCCTAGAACTTAGAACTACTTAAACCTAACTAAACTAAGGACATCACACAACACCCAGTCATCACGAGGCAGAGAAAATCCCTGACCCCGCCGGGAATCGAACCCGGGAACCCGGGCGCAGGAAGCGAGAACGCTACCGCACGACCACGAGCTGCGGACTATGTCAGTCTGATGATTCGACCTATTGTTCTGGCACTAATGAACAGTATTCCAAGGGATGTTTTCCAACAGGATAACACTCGCCCACACACCGCTCTCCAGACTATTGACATGTTGCCTTGACCTGCTCGATCATCACATCGATTTCCAATCCAGCACATATGGGACATCATAGGACGACAACTCCATCGTCATCCACAACCAGCCCTGTATTGACCAACCAAGTGCAACAGGTGTGGAACTCCCACAAACTGACATCCGACACCTGTAAAACGCAGTGTATGCGCGTTTACATGCCTGCATTCAGCATTCTGGTGGTGGGTTAACCTGTGACCTTGCAATGTTAGTCTCTTAAAATATGTCACCAAGACAAATGTATTCCCGAAATTTCATTATTCTACATTAATTCTTTTGGTGTTGAGATTTTTTTTGTCAGCTTATATCTATATCGCTGTTCATCTAAGCAATCAAAACATTTTTCTACATCCAGAAATTGAATAGGTTACCTATAGGTTGTACAGGCAATACATCCACCAGATGATGGACGTGTAATCATCCAATACGCGTAGTAGAAAGTATAAGAAATGTGACTGGATATAACTATCGGTAGTTCCAAATCATATTTACAACGCTCATGGTCTAGCTTAGCCTAAGATGAGCGCATTTAAAACTGATTCAACCAGCTAATCAGACTCCCTTACTGGTTGTAGATGGGTCTACGCTGTGACGTCTAAATATAATCGTGGTATTCCCATGTTATGGATTCTGCTGTCGATCTGTCATAAAATTATTTCTTATTTGCACAAAAAATTAATTTTCATCAAATAATACTGATTGTTACAAACTGCTTTTCAGTTTCTTACAGTATTTCAAGTGTTGACTTACTGTAGTTGAATTGTTGACATTCAATGTTTAATAGCTTTTATCAGTTTTTAAGCTTCAGACCGGACACTAACCGCAATAACATTTCTCAAAATGCACAGCAGTGATGACATAATGCATGAAATGAGACATCTCAATATTTGTATAGCTGTTGGAAACTGTTTATGGCCTAAATAAGGAAGAAGTATTATAAAACAATAATTAGTCTGCCAACAAATTGAAGCGTGAGCAGTTAAGTCCTCATTCTGTCCACCCACCTGAGTCACGAAGAGCGCTCATAGGCTGTTCCACAAATTGATGACGGGGTTGCGGAGTATCGATGTAAATGTCGATGTAGATGTAGACAGTGATAGCAAGCTTGTGAATCCCTACTACTGATATTCGTCGCATATCGGTGCACTGCTGCTGCCAGTTGAATCCAATGTTGCCCGATAGTGAGAGGTTTACCGCGGCATCGAATGTATGGCCATTTTTAAGACTGGCGGGAATTTTAAATCACACGCTGGACATTTTTATATTAATTTCGAGTATAAGACGCAACTTAATTTTGGAGACAATTTTCCAAAGAAAAATGTGCATCTCATAGTTCGTAAAATACGGTATGTGGCTGGATGCATTCTCATCGCCACAATAGCCAGCTAAACGAAAGGTATTCGTGTCCGCTAGCTTCAGCAAATTGCATAAACCTCGTTCTGTTGTTCTCGTCTTTTAACTATTTACATATCGTGTTTTCTGCTGAGGAACCTCGGGGATGCAGTGTCCCATCGCTCGTGCGCAACACTACGTTCAAACTCACTTGAATCTTGAGAACCTACTATTGTAGCTGCGGTAACCGAGCCGGCCAGTGTGGCCGAGCGGTTCTAGGCGCTTCAGTCCGGAACCGCGCGACCACTACGGTCGCAGTTTCGAATCCTGCCTCGGGCATGGATGTGGGTCATGTCCTTAGGTTAGTTAGGTTTAAGTAGTTCTAAGTTCTAGGGGACTGATGACCTCAGAAGTTAAGTCCCATAGTGCTCAGAGCCATTTGAACCATTTTTCTGCGGTAACCGATGTAACAACTGCGCCAGACAGTAGCTGTCTTACATAGGTGTTGCCGACCGTAACTCCATATTTTGCCTGTTCACACATCTCTGTATTTGAGAAGGCAGCCCGCCTATACCAGCTTCTTTGGAGTTTCAGTGTATTCCATAAGCAGCAAAGATTTTACATGGCTAAAGCGCAGTCTTCAAGGTGAACTGTAACTTCACCGACAAGTTTCCTGAAGTTGTTCAGGGACATTTACTGAGTGTTGTCGTGTACGGGAGCTCGTTACGAAGTAATAAAGCAATTATGATTTGTTCGGTTTGTTGGCTCGAATTATTACAGTTGGCAAAATTGACCGGTAGAGGGGGATCCCCTGATTGGATCGAGCATCGCAGGAATGTGGCAATATGTACGCACACGTTGCAGTGACGAGTTTCGTGAAGATGTCGGTTAGAAATACCAAGCGCAAGCCAGGTGCTGTGGTACGCTTCCTACTTGCGAAATTTTTTCGTGAATCAAACCGGTTCACGCCAAAGGTGTTACGAGCAGCACGAGTGTGGTTAACTGGTGTAGGGATTTTAGTGGAGGCAGAACAACAGAGGAGTGGAAGACCTCCATTTTGGCGTACGACTTGGTGCAAAGAAGCGACGAAACTGTTCGTGAAGATCGCCGATTGACAATGGATGAAATTTCCGCGATGTTTCCACAACTCTCCAAAATTATCTACTACGAGAGACTCAAAGAGCCGCTACGATACCGACAACTGTGCGCAAGATGGGTCGCAAAAAAGCTGGAGTAGCACAAGAAAAATCGGGGTCAATAGCGCCCGCGAGTTTCTTGGGCCATTTCAATTGGAAGGTGAGGATTTTATGAGCTCTGAGGTACTTGGAGATGAAACGTGAGTGGGTCTTTACACGTCTGAGACAAAAAGACAGTCGTCACAATAGCGTCACACCAATTCCCCGTCCGCCAAAAAAATTCTAAACCAACATTTCGGGCAAAAAAAACATGGCTTCAGTGTTTTGGGACCGAAAAGGCATCATTTTGGTCGAATTTCTGCCTCAGGAGGAGACCATCAATGGACAACAATATTGCGAGAGCCTAAAAAAACTTAAAATGCCCATTGACAGCAAAAGGAGGGGAATGCTGACGAAAGGAGTGTGCCTGTTGCACACAGCCTTAGCCAACAAGGCGCTCGTGCAGTCATTTGGTTGTGGTATTTTGAAACACCTGATTTAGCGCCTTCAGATTATCATCTTTTCACGTCACTGAAGGCACAAAGGAGTGGACTTAAATTTTCAACCGACGAGCAGGTGCAGAAAAATGTTCTGAAGTGGGGGAAGGAGCTGGAGAACGAGTTCTTCGAGGGGGCTATAAAGAAGCCTGTGAAACGGCTCACTACTTGCACTGAACGGGATGGCGATTATGTGGAAAAATAATAAACAATTATATCAACAATATCCCGTAACTTTTTTCGAAGTACACTTTTCATAAAAAAATATAAAATCTAACATTTTCTCAAAATGCATCGTAAATGTTCGCCTGAACACAATGCTGTTGCCGAAACGCTTAGTGTGAAGTAAATATTGCTATTAAAAGTAACTGAAGCGCCAGAGTGTTGTTTATAAAATAAAATACAATGGTATCCCCGACCATCTCCGAGGTTTCATTAAGCAGTGTTTGGTACTGGTTGAAAGGGCAAGCTGTAAAGGATGCCCTACATACAGAGGTGAAGCAGGTAAGGAGCGGGCGGAGACAGAGAGGCTGGGAAGGCGAGCCTGGCAGGTGGGTGGGCGGGGGCGGGTAGAGTAGGCCCGCCGGCGCCATTAGCAGCACAAGGGCCGGCCAGACAATTAGGAGCAGCGCCCGCTTAGCTGCTGCCGTGCCGCCTCAGCGCACGTCAATGTCTCGCGAACCAGCCAGCCTCTGTGGCCCACACGCACCTCACCTCGCCTTACAACAGCAACTCTTCTTCGTGGAACAGCGGTCGAAATACTCCGCAGCGCATGAACAATGAAAGCCTCCACCGCTCACACTCTGAGTACCTGTTCGCTACTGGCAAGACAAGCATTCTCTGGCCACCTATTATTACATTAGAAGACAAAGAAAAAGACGCACCACGAAGGAATTATCCGAGTGGGACGGAAATCGGTAGATGTCATGTACATGTACAGTCAAACAAATGACTATTTCGAAAAAAATTTGGAAGATGCATTCAAGAGAAAAATCCTCACAAATTGAGCAAGTCAGTAACGCGTTGGTCCACCTCTGGACCCTATACAAGCAGTTATTCGGTGTGGCAGTGATGTTGTTGAGTTGCTGGATTTTCTTCTAATTCTGTACAACTTGTGCATTAGATCGTCAAAAACCCGAGATAGTTGGAGAGTCCTGAGGATATAAAATGTAGACTGGCAATGGCAAGGAAAGCATTTCTGAAGAAGAGAAATTTGTTAACATCGAGTATAGATTTAAGTGTCAGGAAGTCGTTTCTGAAAGTATTTGTATGGAGTGTAGCCATGTATGGAAGTGAAACGTGGACGATAAATAGTCTGGACAAGAAGAGAATAGAAGCTTTTGAAATGTGGTGCTACAGAAGAATGCTGAAGATTAGATGGGTAGATCACATAACTAATGATCAAGTATTGAATAGAATTGGGGAGAAGAGGAGTATGTGGCACAACTTGACAAAATGAAGGGACCGGTTGGTAGGACATGTTCTGAGGCATCAATGGATCACAAATTTAGCATTGGAGGGCAGCGTGGAGGGTAAAAATCGTAGAGGGAGACCAAGAGATGAATACACTAAGCAGATTCAGAGAGATGTAGGCTGCAGTAGGTACTGGGAGATGAAGACGCTTGCATAGGATAGAGCAGCATGGAGAGCTGCATCAAACCAGTCTCAGGACTGAAGACCACAACAACAACAACACATAATGCTCAGAACACTCTCAACTGGAGAGAGATCAGGCGACTTTGCAGGCCAAAGGAGGATTTGACAAGCACGAAAACAAGCAGAAGGAACTCTCGTTGCATGCGGGCCAGCATTATTTTGCTGAAATGTACACTGAGGTGCCAAAACTCATGGGATAGCGATAGGTACGAATACATATGGCAGCACCATCGCGTAAAAAAGCCTAAAAGAGCAGCGCGCTGGTGAATCTGTCATTTCTACTCAGATGACTTGTGTTTCCGACGTGATTGTGGCCATACGACAGCAATCAATAGGCTCTGAACGCGGAATGGTAGTTGGAGCTGGACTTATGGGACATTCATTTTCGGTAATCGTTAGGGAATTCAATATTCTGAGAGCGACAGCAGCAAGAGTGTGCCGAGAATACCAGATTTCAAGCATTACCTCTCACCACTGGCCGACGGCCTTCACATGAACGAGAGCAGCGGAGTTTGTGTAGAGTTGTGAGTGATAACAGACAAGCAATACTGCTGAAGTAACTACACACATCTATGTGGGTTGGCGTTAATGGGCTATGACGGCAGAGGGCTGACACGATTGCCGTTGCACAGCGCGACATCGCCTGCACCGCCTCTCCTGGGCTCGTGAACATATTGGTTGGACCCTAGACGACTGGAAAACCGCTTCCTGGTTTGATGAGTTCAGAGTTCAGTTGGCAAGAGGTGATAGTAGAGTTCGACTATGGTGCGGACCCTACGAAGTCATGGATCCAAGTTGCCTTCATGGCACTATGCAAGCTAATGATGGCTCCATAACTGTGTGGGCTGCGTTCACATGGAATGGAATGTCCTCTGGTCCAACTGTACCGATCATTAAATGGAAATAATTATGTTCGACTAATTGGATACCATTTGCAGCCATTGCCATTCATGGACTTCATATTCACAAACAACGATGGAATTTTTATGAATGACAACCAGGTCATAGCTGTTCACCATTGGTTTCAAAAATATTCTGGACAGTTCGAGCAAATGATTTGGCCACCAAATCGCCCGACATGAATCCCACCTCACGTTTATGGCACATAATTGAGAGATCAGTTCGTGCACAATATCCTGCAATGGCAACACATTCGCAAATATGGAGAGCTAATAGAGGTAGCACAGTGGCTCAATATTTCCACAGGAGACTTCCAACGACTTGTTCAGTCCATGTCAAGTCGAGATGCTGCACTGCGCTAATGCAGGTCCAGCACCATATTAGGAGCGATCCCACGACTTTCGTCACCTCAGTCCAAAGTCCAATATGGCATGGCACGAAGGGCAACAACTCGTCTTCGGCCTGGACTCTCACTCACTGGAGTAGAATTGTCTTGAGCCACAACAAACAGCGAAGATGTCTCTAGAGGTGCCCAGGACAGTAGTGGGATATCGGCCAGACTGTTGCCTCTTATACGGCACGACAATCGGGTCTGATGGTCTGGAGTGCCATTTCATTTCATAGCAAGACTCCTTTGGTTGTCATCCGTGGTACCCCTACAGCACAACGATATGTCGACACCCTGTTTTGTTGCTCTTCATGGCAAGCCATCCTGGGCTTACATTTCAGCAAAAGAACGTTTGGAGCATTACGAGTAGGGCCCTCCAACCAGCTCAGTATTTTGACGATCTAACGCGCCAGTACGATGGAATCCGACACTATATCCCTCAGGAAATCCAACAACTCTTTCGATCAGTGTGAAGCCGAATAACTGCTTGCGCAAGGATCAGAGACAGGCCATCACGTTACTGACTTGCTCAATTTGTGTAGCTTTTTCTCTTCAACAGATCCTCCAATTTTTAGGGTTCCATGCCCCAGTCTGTAAAAACAGAACCATTACAGGATCGCTTTATATATGCCTGTCCGACTATTAAGAACCTTTTTCTTAGAAACGGGCAGTCTATCAATCTCAGTTTTTTGTCACACTTCTAGGTCTATGGTCCCTTGGCGTCGTAAAAAATAAGCTTATAAGTCAATGTAATCAAAAGATTCGGCAATTTATGTCTCATATTTTGATAATCGAAAATTAATTCATCAAAATCTAGTTTTGTTTGAGGCCGCGAAAACAACTCGGGTCGCATGTTCCCATGTCAGAACCGTAGAATACGAAGACAAAAAGAGTTAAAAACGACTACATTTTAAGCTCGGTCGACGGAAGGAAAGACAGCTAAAACCACAGACTTTGAGAAAGGTCCAAAAAATACGCCACAGACACAACGGAGGTGCTAAACTGAAGATTAAATATCCTTCGTCATATTGCTACGACTGATAAAAGTAAAACGTGGTCAACAGCCGGCGCGCCATTCGCTAAAAACGGCCGATACCTCAGACTGCAAACATAAATGCGAACGTAAGTGGTTAAAGAAAAGGGCATCCCGTCAGGAAATGGCAAACCGTCAAAGCTTGAGGGCAATGAGCACGAAGTGGTGGGGGAGCACCACGTAACAAATGGCACGGCAAAAAAGACACTGCCCAAGGCGCAACCTGGCTAAAACGATCTACTCATGGCGAGAGAGCCGAGAGGACGTCAACCAAGCCGGCGGGAGAGGCTTAATTCGCCTGAGCTTGAATCCATGAAGGGCGGACCAGTGGTGATGTCGAAGTGACACTATCTGCTGACAGACGGCAACACACAGATCGTCTGAGGGAATGGAAGAACTAGCCGGCCGAGCCTTGGTAGCAACGACGGCGTCCTCGTTTCCCGTCAGACCGTCGTGGCCAGGAATCCCGATGAACATCACAGTGGCTCCATCAAGAGTGTAAGTGACAGCTTCCCTGGACCCGTTGCACTTATGGATGGACGGTGTACAGCACACAGAGGCTCTGAAGGGCGATGAGAGAATCGGAGCAGATGACGTAATTGAAAAGCCTGGGTCTCCGGATGCACTGCATGGCCTGATACAGGGCGGAGAGCTCTGCTGCAAATACTGAACAGTGTTGCGGAAACCGATACCAAAAATCGTCGGTGGCAAAGACAAAGGCATACTCGATACTACAGTCAGTCCGAGAGCCATCAGTGCACCTAAAGGAACTATCACTAAGTTTCGCGCGAAGGTCGTGAAACTTACGGCGACAGACCGAGGCTGGAGTAGTGTTCGTAGGAAGCGCATGGGCCGCCGCACGAAGCCAAGGTGGTGAAGGTTTCACATTCATTGAGAAAGTGGCAGTTAGTTTTAAATTCAGCTGCCGGAGCAAGAGCCGAAAGCGATATCCAGGAGGTAACAGAGGCAGAGAAAAGGGACGCGCCCCATACTAGCAATCAAAGGAGTCATTGAAGAAGGAAGCATAGGATGGGTGGCCAGCCATGGCAGACAAACGGCATGCGTACCCGCTGAGTCATGGCGGTATGGCAGTGGTACCTCGGCAGCTTCTGCATACAGACTCTCAACCGGGCTAGTGTAAAAGGCGTCAGTGGTCAAACGGATACCACGATGGTGGATAGCACTGAGATGGCGTAAGAGGGACGCACATGCAGATGCATAAACGGAACACCCATAGTCTAGTTTTTAACGCACAAAGGACTGACACAAACGGAGGAGGGTGGTCCGATTCGCTCCTCAGGAAGTACTGTTGAGGACACGTAGGACAATGAGGGAGCGCATACAGCGGGTGGCCAGGAAAGGCATGTGGAAGGACATAAAAATGTGAAGAAGCGAAGTCCATTGTCTATGCTCGATGCGTGAAGACGATCGAGACATCGTTCACGACGCCGCTCATTCCACGACGTTAATTCCGTACTCCGGTAGCTGCTAGTCTTCGACCAATGGCGCGGGACGACACAGAATCTTGCAAGCAGTCTCTTACCCGTTACCGGATGACACAAATGGCTGAAGGCACAAATGAGTGGACTTAAATTTTCAACCGACGAGCAGGTGCAGAAAGATGTTCTGAAGTGGGGGAAGGAACTGGAGGGAGAGTTCTTCGAGGAGGCTATAAAGAAGCTTGTGAAGCGGCTCACTACTGTGCAAGTAGGCGATTATGGCAGGCGCAGATGTGAAGGTGTTAAAATGTGCTTGGTGCACAATACGTCGACCGCCCCTTGTTGCGGTCGGAAGTGGTCCACTGGAACCTTGCCGACGACTTTGCCTGCCTTCACGTTCCCATGCACTCCAACATGGGGTCATTGTCACAACCGAATGCCCCATAAATCTAGATATGGCACGATCTGACCAGCTGGCCAAACCCACACGCAAAATTAGACCCCTTTCAAACTGTTTCAAATGCTGATACGCAGCATGACACGAGTACGCAGCATCTCCGTATACTTTACAGTGATCATTCAACATCTGATACTGTTCCCGACCCTCATATACCCTACCAGACCTGTAACTAAATTAAACACGAAATATACTAATAGCCCCTGGTGGTCATTCTACACGTCACAAGAGAATTGTAACTCGAATCATTTAAATACCGGTGAAGGTGCATACATATACGAATTACATTAATATACGACCTTGTCTTCTGTGTGCTTCAAATTTTTTGCCAGGCAGTTTATATGCTCACATAGTCTTAGTCTGCAGACACGAGTTGAAAATCTTAGAGCTAACTGAAAATCTGATAATGGTGTGTCACACTTGGGTTTTGTACTATAGGAATTAAGTTATGAACGTTTATTGCTATTACAGTCATTAAACAATTGCAAGATGAAGGAACTTCTCAAATTTTTGGACAGAAGCTTTTCACATGAAGTATTTATCTGAACTACAGTTTCTTGAAAGTTGTGTACTAAGCACTGATTTAAACAACGTATACACAGCGTGATCAAAAGTATCCGGACACCTGGCTGAAAATGACAAGTTGGTGGTGCCCTCCATCGGTAATGCTGGAATTCAATTCGGTGTTGGCGCACCCTTAGCCTCCATGATAGCTTCCACTCTCGCAGCCATATGTTCAATCAGATGCTGAAAGCCCATTGCAGCCCATTCTTCACGGAGTGCTGCACTGAAGAGAGGTATAGATGTCGGTCGTTAAGTCAGCATTCTAAAACATCCCAAAGGTGGTCTGTAGAACTCAGGTCAGGACTCTGTGCAGGTCAGTCCATTTCAGGGACGTTATTGTCGTGTAATCACTCCGCCACAGGCCGTGCATTATGAACAGGTGCTCGATCGTGTTGGAAGATGCAATCGCTATCCTCGAATTGCTCTTCAACAGTTGGAAGCAAGAAGGTGTTTGAAACATCAATGTAGGCTTGTGCTGTCATAGTGCCACGCAAAACAAGGGGTTCAAGCCCCATCCACACTATACAACCAACGCCTCCGAATTTTACTGTTGGCTGTACACACGCTGGCAGATGACGTTCACCGGGAATTCGCCATATCCACACTCTGCCATCGGATCGCCACATTGTGTACTGTGATTCGTCACTCCACACAACGTTCAATCGTCCAGTGTTTACGCTCATTACACCAAGCGAAGCGTCGTTTGGAATTTAGCGGCCTGATGTGTGACCTATGAGCAGCCGCTCGACCATGAAATCCAAGTTTTCTCACCTCCTGCCTAACTGTCATAGTACTTGCGGTGGATCCTGATGCAGTTTGGAATTCCTGTGTGATGGTCTGGATAGATGTCTACCTATTACACATTACGACCCTCTCGGCAGTCTCTGTCAGTAAACAGAAGAGGTCAGCCTGTAAGCTTTTGTGCTGCACGCTTCCTCTTTGGAGCATGGAAATCACGCGTACAAATGTATGACGCAAGTGACACCCAATCACCTGAGCACGTTCGAAGTCCCAGAGTTCCGCGGAGCGTCCCGTTCTGGTCTCTCACGATGTCTAATGACTAGGGCCCGGATTTTAATTACCTAAAAAACAGTGAAACATGCAAGCATTTATGACCTTTAAGAAATGAAATATGGCTTAATAGAAGTTTATTTAAAGCATTCTTGTTTGTGTACTTAATTTTTTATTCACCATAAAGTCATACAAAATTCACTTCTCAAAATATTGTAAGTGTACTTCTTTCTTTCTGTAGGGTTTGTGGCTAATTTGCACGTATTTTTTGAATGTCTGAATGTTTTATTTGCTAAACACAAAGTACAATGAAAAGATTATCTATCGAAACAGTAAAACAATGTTTTTATTTCTACACAGTATTTAAAGCGTTTCGCATTATTTAATACCGTATGTCAATCTTCAGTATCTGCAAAGTTGCTCTGGATCACAAGGTGCAGTTTCAGGTTTTCCATTGTCAAAGTTCTACGGTTGTCGCTGAGTATAGTTTTGTAACTAGAAATGCTCCTCTCCACTTCACAAGATGTCACTGGAGCTTATTTGAAGGCAGCCAGGTCACTGGAGTTCAGCTTTCTTTCAGTATCTTCAAATGTTGCGGCATTTCCTGGAAGACTGTCATTAATTTTGCACAGTGTTGAATATCCAGAATTGCGTTGGAGAACACTTTGCAATTTGGTTTTCACATTGTCAGCCACATGACCACGATTTCGACCCAACTCACTCTGCACATGTTGCACAATACTCAGGGCCTCGCATAGCTGAGGTCCAACATCTTCCAGTCTTTTGATGGCTTTTGATATTGAAAAATTGGCGTTGATGTATGCTAAGTTTCGAGACAATGTATCTGTAAAAACTTTTCACAATTCTGATAGCACTTGATTCATCGCTATCAAGCTCACAGAAGATTGTCTTTATTTGGGTATACTTGGTGCAGTAATACTCAGCAGCATTAAGCCAAGAACCCCATCGTGTAAGAACAGGTTTAAGTGCGAGGGGCGTTGAAGGTGTTCGTTCCTTTAATTTCTGCACCCGTAGCGGAGCCTTCAGATAGATTTTCTTGCCATAGGAAATTAATTTGTCCACGTCAGGGTAATCTGATCGCACCTCTTCGGCAACTCTGTGCAACGCATGTGCAAGGCAAGTGGCGTACTCCATACTCGGGTAGAGAATCTGAAGCCTTTTGGCTGCTTTAGCCATATATGAAGCACCATCTGCCACAAGCAGCAAAACGTTGTCTCTTTTCACACCATCTGGCCACAGTAGCTTCAGAGAGCTGTCAAACAAAATAGCAATCGTCGAATTGTTTACTCTATCGAGAGCTTCACACTTTTTTTTTTTCATCAGTCTACTGACTGGTTTGATGCGGCCCGGCACGAATTCCTTTCCTGTGCTAACCTCTTCATCTCAGAATAGCACTTGCAACCTACGTCCTCAATTATTTGCTTGACGTATTCCAATCTCTGTCTTCCTCTACAGTTTTTGCCCTCTACAGCTCCCTCTAGTACCATGGAAGTCATTCCCTCATGTCTTAGCAGATGACCTATCAGCCTGTCCCTTCTCCTTATCAGTGTTTTCCACATATTCCTTTCCTCTCCGATTCTGCGTAGAACCTCCTCATTCCTTACTTTATCAGTCCACCTAATTTTCAATATTCCTCTATAGCACCACATCTCAAATGCTTCGATTCTCTTCTGTTCCGGTTTTCCCACAGTTCATGTTTCACTACCATACAATGCTGTACTTCAGATGTACATCCTCAGAAATTTCTTTCTCAAATTGAGGCCGGTATTTGATATTAGTAGACTTCTCTTGAACTGAAATGCCTTTTTTGCCATAGCTAGTCTGCTTTTGATGTCCTCCTTGCTCCGTCCGTCATTGGTTATTTTACTGCCTAGGTAGCAGAATTCCTTAACTTCATTGACTTCGTGACCATCAATCCTGATGTTAAGTTTCTCTCTGTTCTCATTTCTACTACTTCTCATTACCTTCGTCTTTCTCCGATTTACTCTCAAACCATACTGTGTACTCATTAGACTGTTCATTCCGTTCAGCAGATCATTTAATTCTTCTTCACTTTCACTCAGGATAGCAATGTCATCAGCGAATCGTATCATTGATATCCTTTCACCTTGTATTTTAATTCCACTCCTGAACCTTTCTTTTATTTCCATCATTGCTTCCTCGATGTACAGATTGAAGAGTAGGGGCGAAAGGCTACAGCCTTGTCTTACACCCTTCTTAATACGAGCACTTCGTTCTTGATCGTCCACTCTTATTATTCCCTCTTGGTTGTTGTACATATTGTATATGACCCGTCTCTCCCTATAGCTTACCCCTACTTTTTTCAGAATCTCGAACAGCTTGCACCGTTTTATATTGTCGAACGCTTTTTCCAGGTCGACAAATACTATGAAACTGTCCTGATTTTTCTTTAGCCTTGCTTCCATTATTTCTTTTTCGATGTCTTCACATTTTTCCTGCAGCCATTTCGTCTTAGCTTCCCTGCACTTCCTATTTACACTCCTGGAAATGGAAAAAAGAACACATTGACACCGGTGTGTCAGACCCACCATACTTGCTCCGGACACTGCGAGAGGGCTGTACAAGCAATGATCACACGCACGGCACAGCGGACACACCAGGAACCGCGGTGCTGGCCGTTGAATGGCGCTAGCTGCGCAGCATTTGTGCACCGCCGCCGTCAGTGTCAGCCAGTTTGCCGTGGCATACGGAGCTCCATCGCAGTCTTTAACACGGGTAGCATGCCGTGACAGCGTGGACGTGAACCGTATGTGCAGTTGACGGACTTTGAGCGAGGGCGTATAGTGGGCATTCGGGAGGCCGGGTGAACGTACCGCCGAATTGCTCAACACGTGGGGCGTGAGGTCTCCACAGTACATCGATGTTGTCGCCAGTGGTCGGCGGAAGGTGCACGTGCCCGTCGACCTGGGACCGGACCGCAGCGACGCACGGATGCACGCAAAGACCGTAGGATCCTACGCAGTGCCGTAGGGGACCGCACCGCCACTTCCCAGCAAATTAGGGGCACTGTTGCTCCTGGGGTATCGGCGAGGACCATTCGCAACCGTCTCCATGAAGCTGGGCTACGGTCCCGCACACCGTTAGGCCGTCTTCCGCTCAAGCCCCAACATCGTGCAGCCCGCCTCCAGTGGTGTCGCGACAGGCGTGAATGGAGGGACGAATGGAGACGTGTCGTCTTCAGCGATGAGAGTCGCTTCTGCCTTGGTGCCAATGATGGTCGTATGCGTGTTTGGCGCCGTGCAGGTGAGCGCCACAATCAGGACTGCATACGACCGAGGCACACAGGGCCAACACCCGGCATCATGGTGTGGGGAGCGATCTCCTACACTGGCCGTACACCACTGGTGATCGTCGAGGGGACGCTGAATAGTGCACGGTACATCCAAACCGTCATCGAACCCATCGTTCTACCATTCCTAGACCGGCAAGGGAACTTGCTGTTCCAACAGGACAATGCACGTCCGCATGTATCCCGTGCCACCCAACGTGCTCTAGAAGGTGTAAGTCAACTACCCTGGCCAGCAAGATCTCCGGATCTGTCCCCCATTGAGCATGTTTGGGACTGGATGAAGCGTCGTCTCACGCGGTCTGCACGTCCAGCACGAACGCTGGTCCAACTGAGGCGCCAGGTGGAAATGGCATGGCAAGCCGTTCCACAGGACTACATCCAGCATCTCTACGATCGTCTCCATGGGAGAATAGCAGCCTGCATTGCTGCGAAAGGTGGATATACACTGTACTAGTGCCGACATTGTGCATGCTCTGTTGCCTGTGTCTATGTGCCTGTGGTTCTGTCAGTGTGATCATGTGATGTATCTGACCCCAGGAATGTGTCAATAAAGTTTCCCCTTCCTGGGACAATGAATTCACGGTGTTCTTATTTCAATTTCCAGGAGTGTATTTCATTCCTCAGCGACTTGTATTTCTGTATTCCTGATTTTCCCGGAACATGTTTGTACTTCCTCCTTTCATCAATCAACTGAAGTATTTCTTCAGTTACCCATGGTTTCTTCGCAGCTACCTTCCTTGTACCTATGTTTTCCTTCCAAACTTCTGTGATGGCCCTTTTTAGAGATGTCCATTCCTCTTCAACTGTACTGCCTACTGCGCTATTCCTTATTGCTGTATCTACAGCGTTAGAGAACTTCAAACGTATCTCGTCATTCCTTAGTACTTCCGTATCCCCCTTCTTTGCGTATTGATTCTTCCTGACTAATGTCTTGAACTTCAGCCTACTCTTCATCACTACTATATTGTGATCTGAGTCTATATCTGCTCCTGGGTACGCCTTAAAATCCAGTATCTGATTTCGGAATCTCTGTCTGACCATGATGTAATCTAATTGAAATCTTCCCGTATCGCCCGGCCTTTTCCAAGTATACCTCCTCCTCTTGTGATTCTTGAACAGGGTATTCGCTATTACTAGCTGGAACTTGTTACAGAACTCAATTAGTCTTTCTCCTCTTTCATTCCTTGTCCCAAGCCCATATTCTCCTGTAACCTTTTCTTCTACTCCTTCCCCTACAACTACCATTCCAGTCGCCCATGACTATTAGATTTTCGTCCCTCTTTACATACTGCATTACCCTTTCAATATCCTCATACACTTTCTCTATCTGTTCATCTTCAGCTTGCGACGTCGGCATGTATACCTGAACTATCGTTGTCGGTGTTGGTCTGCTGTCGATTCTGATTAGAACCCGGTCACTGAACTGTTCACAGTAACACACCCTCTGCCCTACCTTCCTATTCATAACGAATCCTACACCTGTTATACCATTTTCTGCTGCTGTTGATATTACCCGATACTCATCTGACCAGAAATCCTTGTCTTCCTTCCACTTCACTTCACTGACCCCTACTATATCTAGATTGCGCCTTTGCATTTCCCTTTTCAGGATTTCTAGTTTCCCTACCACGTTCAAGCTTCTGACATTCCACGCACCGACTCGTAGAACGTTATCCTTTCGTTGATTATTCAATCTTTTTCTCATGGTAACCTCCCCCTTGGCAGTCCCCTCCCGGACATCCGAATGGAGGACTATTCCGGAATCTTTTGCCAATGGAGAGATCATCATGACACTTCTTCAAATACAGGCCACATGTCCTGTGGATACACGTTACGTGTCTTTAATGCAGTGGTTTCCATTGCCTTCTGCATCCTCATGTCGTTGATCATTGCTGATTCTTCAGCCTTTAGGGGCAATTTCCCACCCCTAGGACAAGAGAGTACCCTGAACCTCTATCCGCTCCTCCGCCCTCTTTGACAAGGCCGTTGGCAGAATGAGGCTGACTTCTTATGCCGGAAGTCTTCGGCCGCCAATTTAGGCAGTGGCGGGGATCGAACCCGGGACCGAAGACGTTTTGATTATGAATCAAAAGACTACGGGTACAATCATTCTTCACACGTTAGTAGGAATATATCTCCAGGGCCATCAACTTTTAGAACACCAACCACAACATTTGCAATATATCGCCCACCAATATCCGTAGTTTTTTCATCTATCGACAGCCAGATCTTTTGCTCAGCAATAGTAATTCGTATTTTGTTGAGCACATCATTGTAGCATATGGATACAAAATTCATTCTCAGTGTAGATTCATCTGGAACTGGATGTGTTGTGTACTTCTCCAAGAACTGTCTGAAGCGTGGATTCCTCAGCTTTTCCAAAGGGATGTTGCAGGACCCCATCATCTCACACAAATCCTTGCAGAATGATTACACGGTTGACGATTGACCTGTCTGTTCAAATAACAGCGTTTTCCTGTTGTTATTTTCAGCACTTCGTTTCACACAGCTGCTGTGTTGAGCGGTATTACAGTGTTGTTGCACATTAAAGCGCTTTCCCGCACTAACTTTAACTTCACACAGTTTACAAAATAATATTTTCCAATCAGCGCTAAAGAACTTCTCTCCAAATTCTCGAACATATCCTCGCAACTTCGCGCTGTCGGAGCACTCTGATTTAGGCATGTTGAACAAAGCAAAGGCTGTACTCAAACTGGTTACTGAGAACACCTGTGCGACTGCGATGATTATTACGACAGAGGCCGCCTTTGTTGGCTCTGAGAGCGTATTGTCGACTCTGTGCAACAACGTTTTATGTTCGTGATACGACTGTTGTGGTACACCGATTTTCTGCTACAGTCCTGAGAAATAAAGCTGTGTACTAATTTATCTGCTTATCTTTCACAACAGCACGTTAAATATTGTCTCGTGAGCAACATATTCATTTTCTTATTCGTGTGTCCCGTAAGGTACGAGAAAAACGGTATATGCATTTTTGGCAAAAGTTGACGGAAATATGACCTTTTATATTAAAAGTTAGCCGCAATATGACCTATTACGAAAATTCGTTGAAATATGACTTTATATGCACAATCAAACTACATTTTTCGACACTAAAATGCCTAGATTTGTGTATAAATTGTTCTAAAATTCACCCTTTAGTTCAGAAAAAATATGACTTGTCATTAAAATCCGGGCCCTACTAATGACTACTGAGGTCGCTGATGTGCACCTAATATGAAAAACTTATGTTTTTGGGTGTGTCCGGATACATTTAATGGCACAGTGTATAAAATCTTTTAATACAAAAACAACAACATTGCTATTTTTTAAAATCTTAGGCATATGTGGCTCGTCAAGAGCGAGGCTGAGGCAATTTCTATTTGTAGCATGTGAACAAACTGTGAGCCAGATACCATGGACAGAACAAGCACCTCAGCTGATGCAATCAACATCACTGAAGAGGCCTAAAGAGTTACTCAAGTCTCAGGCGGAAATATACTTCCGTACATGTTGAACATTGTACTCCAAGAGAATAGCTTGTTAAGTAGTTCATCAAGTAATGATTTAACAGTCAGTGTCAGTTTTAAATTATCAAGCACTCCTATGGCAAAGGGTGTTATCGAGATATGTAAATCATTTTTATTCTTTCATGTAACTAAGGGAACTAATATTTCCAAAGTTGCAGTTCTGGTGAGCCGTCTCCCAGAGCAATAAAAGAGCCCACAATTATGGCCGGACAACTGTAGTTTCGTCTGATCATGTCAGAACCCAGCTTGAAAGTAAGGTAAACAGAGTAAGCCTTCTGTTACGCTACGCAAGCCAATTTATCGGCCTGATTGAGTGAATGGTGGTAAGGTAAAACAAAGCGGATAACCATGAACGCAGTGGATCAAATATAGTGGACGGTATTAGAACCCGACGGGACTGGCGTCTGAGAAGAAGAAACTATGAGTCCATCTGTCAACATCTAAAGTGTGGAGGAGAACGAGTACCAATGTAAGACGAAATAGAAGTTCATGCTTAATAGTTCACTTATTAATTAAAACGTGTGAGCTCTGAAAATGACACTGTACTCTCATTCGGGAGGACGACGGTTCAACCCCGCGTCCGCCCATTCTGATTTGGGTCTTACGTGATGTCCCTAAATCGCTCCAGGAAAATGCCAAGATGGTTCCTTTGAAAGGGCACGGCTGACTTCCTCCCCTGTCCTTCCCTAATCCTATGAGACCGATGACGTCGCTGTCTGGACTCCTCCCTCAAAAAACCCAATCTAAAAGTGATAGACAACTTATTATACGTCCCTTGACACGTTAATTGGTCATTAATTATCTGGCCACGAGATCGTGAATACAGGAAATTAAAATCAAGCCAACGGAAAAATAAACAGTTCAAGGAAAGAATCTTAACTTTTTTCTTCCTGGAAGAAATATCACATCTTGTAGTATTTCTGGCTTTGCAGCCGTCAAATTCAGGTACAAGAAACTCTTGTTACAAAAGTTGAGAAGGCAGCAGTGGCAAGGTGATGTAATGTGGTGTGAGGTACCGATGACAGATGGTCCTTCTCTTGGATTAGCTGCTGCATTCGGAAGTTGCGCGCCAAAATGATAATCTTCTGTTATTAATATTAGAAAAACTAAACAGTGTATTTACTTGGATTTCATATTAAAGCATCTCACAACAGTGTGCTATCGTTCCATTATTTCATAACTATCAATAGCCGACAAAGAACAACTGAATCTCTGCGAGGGGCTCGCATGGATGACTGCCACACACGCGTCGTCGCCTTGAGAGAACGGAGTTAGTTTGGCGTGGGCAGATTGCACCATTCAGTGTCCCAAAGCGAGAGAACTTCGCGGCGGAAGACTGCCCGCAAATCAGTCTCCGGGAGGCCAATGTCCAGGGTGGGTTCACTGGTGGCCTTTTTGGCCAGGCGGTCAACACGTTCATTGCCCGGGATACCGACGTGACCGGGGGTCCACACAAAGACCACAGAGCGGCCGCAACGCGCAAGAGTATGCAGGGACTCATGGATAGCCATCACCAGACGAGAACGAGGAAAACACTGGTCGAGAGCTCGTAAACCGCTCAGGGAATCGCTACAGATGACGAAGGACTCACCTGAGCAGGAGCGGATATACTCTAGGGCACGAAGGATGGCGACCAGCTCAGCAGTGTAAACGCTGCAGCTATCCGGCAAGGAACGTTGTTCGGAATGGTCCCCTAGAGTTAGCGCATACCCGACACGACCAGCAACCATCGAACCGTCAGTGTAAACAATGCCAGAGCCCTGATACGTGGCCAGGATGGAATAGAAGTGGCATCGGAAGGCCTCCGGAGGGACTGAGTCCTTCGGGCTCTGTGCCAAATCGAGCCGAAGGCAAGGGCGAGGCACACACCATGGGGGCGTGCGCAGAGGTGCCCGGAAAGGAGGTGGAACAGGGAAAAACCCAAGCTCGGAGAGAAGCTCCTTGACGCGGACGGCGATCGGACAACCCGACCGGGGCCGACGTTCCGGCAGATGGACGACTGACTGCGGGAACAGGACACGGGCAAGCAAAAAACATGGGCAGCATAAACAGCCAGTAATTGTTGGCGTCGTAACCGCAGTGGAGGGAAACCTGCATCCACTAGTATGCTGTCCACAGGGCTGGTGCGGAAAGCACCAGTAGCAAGGCGTATTCCGCTGTGGAGAATGGGGTCCAGCACCCGCAACGCAGATGGGGAAGCGGAGCCATAAGCCATGCTCCCATAATCCAGACGGGACTGGATTAACGCTCGGTAGAGCCGTAACAGGGTAGACCAGTCCGCGCCCCAGCTGGTGTGGCTCAAGCATCTCAGAGCATTTAGATGCCGCCAACACGCCTGTTTAAGCTGCCGGATATGAGGCAGCCAAGTCAACCGGGCATCGAAAACCACCCCCAAAAACCTGTGTGATTCCACCACTGAAAGAAGTTCGCCGGCAAGATAAAGCCGCGGCTCTGGGTGGACAGTACGTCGCCGGCAGAAATGCATAACGCAGGTCTTGGCTGCCGAAAACTGGAACCCATGAGCTACAGCCCAAGACTGCGCCTTGTGGATAGCGCCCTGTAGCTGACGTTCAACAGCTGCAATGCCAGTAGAGCTGTAGTAAAGGCAGAAGTCGTCAGCATACAGGGAAGCGGAGACAGAATTTCCCACGGCCGCAGCGAGCCCGTTAATGGCTATTAAAAACAGGTAGACACTTAAAACAGAACCCTGTGGCACACCTGTCTCCTGGACGCGGGAGGAAATATATGAGGCCGCGACTTGCACGCGGAAGGTACGATACGACAGAAAATTTCTGATAAAGATCGGCAGAGGGCCCCGAAGACCCCATCCATGAAGCGTAGAAAGGATGTGATGACGCCATGTCGTATCGTACGCCTTCCTCATGTCGAAAAAGACAGCGACCAGGTGCTGACGGCGGGCAAAGGCAGTACGGATGGCCGACTCCAGGCTCACCAGATTGTCGGCGGCGGAGCGGCCTTTACGGAACCCACCCTGAGACGGAGCCAGAAGGCCGCGAGACTCAAGTACCCAATTCAAGCGCCGGCTCACCATCCGTTCGAGAAGCTTGCAAAGAACGTTGGTGAGGCTAATGGGGCGGTAGCTGTCCACCTCCAAAGGGCTCTTGCCCGGTTTCAAAACGGGGATGACAATGCTTTCCCGCCATTGCGGCGGAAACTCACCCTCGACCCAGAGACGGTTGTAAAGGTCGAGGAGGCGTCGCTTGCAGTCCACTGAAAGGTGTTTCAGCATCTGACAGTGGATGCGATCTGGCCCGGGAGCGGTATCAGGGCAAGCGGCAAGGGCACTGTGAAATTCCCACTCACTGAATGGAGCGTTGTAGGATTCAGAAGTGTGGGTGCGAAAAGAAAGGCTCCGACGTTCCATCCGCTCTTTAATGGAGCGGAAGGCCTGGGGGTAATTCGCAGAAGCGGAACTCATAGCAAAATGCTCTGCTAAGCGGTTTGCAATGACGTCGGAGTCAGTACAAACTGCTCCATTCAGTGAGAGCGCAGGGACGCTGGCAGGGGTCCGATAGCCGTAGACGCGTCGAATCTTGGCCCAGACCTGCGGTGGAGTGACATGGAGGCCAATGGTGGACACATACCGCTCCCAGCACTCCTTCTTGCCTTGGCGGATCAGGAGGCGGGCCCGCGCACGCAGCCGTTTGAAGGCGATAAGGTGGTCTATGGAGGGATGTCGCTTATGACGCTGGAGCGCCCGCCGGCGATCTTTAATCGCTTCAGCGATCTCAGGCGACCACCAAGGCACAGCCCTCCGCCGAGGGGACCCAGAAGAACGGGGAATGGCGGATTCGGCGGCAGTAACGATGCCGGTGGTGACCGAGTGAACCACCGCATCAATGTCAGCACTAGAGAGAGGCTCAATAGCGGCAGTGGAGGAAAACAAGTCCTAGTCAGCCTTATATTCATAGCCCATCTGCTGGGGCGCCCAGATGAGTGACATGGTGGCAGTGACAGAAAGATCGGAAAGTGGTCACTGCCACACAAGTCATCATGCACACTCCATTGGGCAGACGGTAAGAGGCGAGGGCTACAGATCGAAAGGTCGATGGCGGAGTATGTGCCATGCGCTACGCTGAAGTGTGTGAAGGAACCATCATTTAGAAGTGAAAGATCGAGCTGTGCCAATAAGTGTTCAATGATGGAGCCTCGACCTGTTGCCACTGACCCACGCCACAGAGGGTTATGGGCGTTGAAGTCGCCCAGTAACAAGAAAGGTGACAGCAAATGGGCTAGCAGCGCAGCCAGCTCATGCTGCGCGACATCACCATCCGGTGGAAGGTAAAGACTGCAGACGGTAATAGCTTGTGGCGTCCACACCCTAACAGCGACAGCCTCTAAAACTGTTTGTATAGGGACAGACTCGCTGTGAAGAGTGTTAGGGACATTATTTTCCATGTCTGTGAAAGGCATGACGGGACTGGGAAGGCAGATTACGCCGCTGGGTCACCTGCTGCCTCCGATTGAGTACCTGTGCTAGTGCTATCCATGGCGTCTGAGGGAGCCGCGAGATCGAGGTCCTCAGCGGACGCCAGAATCTCCACCTCGTCCTCAGACGCAGAGCTGGAATGTTGCGGTGGGGTGGCTGCCACCGCGAGTTCTTTGGGCTTAGAGCTCTTCTTCTTGGATTTCTCACACTGCTCCTTGGGTTTAACTGGTTGGGAGGGCTTCACCGATTCAGTCTCCGGGACTGAGGAGGATCGTGAAGCCCGTTGACTAGCTGATTGTGGGCACTTACGCCACTGTCGGTCGTCAGCCTTCCCACTGGTGGAAACCCGGGAAGGGAGGTACGCAAGGGACCCCTTGCGAGCGTGAGAAGCCGAAGAAGTTGGACACTTCTCCGGCTTAGAAGCAGGGACGGACGTCCCTGATGGGGGGGATGGTGTTGCTCCTGAGGTAGGTGGCGCACGAGCAACCCGGTGGGTAGAGCCCCCCACTGGCAAGGGGGCAGGAGGAGTTGTACCACTCATCGATCCGGCCGGAAGTCGCGAAACTGATGGGGCGAGCACAGGTGTTGTAGCAGCGGCGTAGGAAGATATTCTCACGGGATGTAATCGGTCGTATTTCCTTTTGGCCTCAGTATAAGTCAGTCGGTCCAGGGTCTTATATTCCATGATTTTGCGTTCTTTCTGGAAGATTCTGCAGTCTGGCGAGCAAGGTGAATGGTGCTCCCCGCAGTTGACACAGATGGGAGACGGGGCACATGGAGTATCGGGATGAGATGGGCATCTGCAATCTCGAAATGTGAGGCTGGAAGTGCAGCGGGAAGACATATGGCCGAACTTCCAGCACTTGAAGCACCGCATCGGGGAAGGAATATAGGGCCTGATATCACACCGGTAGACCATCACCTTGACCTTCTCCGGTAATGTATCACCCTCGAAGGGCAAGATAAAGGCACCGGTAGCTATCTGATTTTCCTTCGGACCCCGATGAACGCGCCGGACGAAATGTACACCTCTGCGCTCTAAGTTGGCGCGCAGCTCGTCATCAGACTGCAAAAGAAGGTCCTTATGGTATATAACTCCCTGGACCATATTTAAACTCTTATGCGGTGTGATCGTAACAGCAACATCCCCCAACTTGTCACAAGCAAGTAATCGTCGTGACTGGGCAGAGGATGCCGTTTGTATCAGGACCGATCCAGAGCGCATTTTGGACAAGCTTTCCACCTCCTCAAACTTGTCCTCTAAATGCTCGACGAAAAACTGAGGCTTTGTGGAGAGAAAAGACTCCCCATCAGCTCTCGTACAAACTAAGAATCGGGGCGAATAACTGCTACTGCTATCGTGAGATTTACGTGCCTCCCACGGTGGGCCAGGGAGGGGAACGTTTTCGGATCGTACTTCTGAGCGTTAAAGTGAGCCCGAGAACGCTTAGAGACTGCTGGCGGCTGGCCACCAGCGAGAGACGATGTACCACGCTTCATTGCGGGTCATCCGCCCTGATGCCACCTACTCCGACCAAGGGCCCTCCCCACGGGCGCCACCCAGCCACAGCAAAGGCCACCTGGCAGGATGGCCGTTGCCGGGAGTCCTGATACCCCAGGAGGATAGGCATCTACTCCTTGGCATACGTGGGGAGTTAACGGCGCAGGCATCAGTAGAGCGATCCCTGTGTTGTCAGGGGGCTACAACCAACAGGGTACATGGCGGCCCCACCACAACGAACTGGCTACCGTGCTGGATGTTAGGTAACATGTGGTCCATGGTCGCCGTCAGTGCAGAAAGAGGCACTGCACAGTGCAAGGTGTAATCTGCACGCAGGAATGTAGTCATGCCCAAGAGATGGAGAGCGGGCAGGACTGCAATTCAACAGCGAAGAAGCTGGCGAAAGGTCTGATCGCAAGATGGACACAATGCACCAAGTAAGGCGCCCTTCCCCAATCGGCCCGCTCTTCGGAAAATTTTGAGAGATTGAGGTCAAACCCAACAGGGGACCATCACAGAAGGCCGAAAAGTTTGAGACCCCTTTTAGTCGCCTCTTACGACAGGCAGGAATACCGCGGGCCTATTCTTACCCCCGAACCCGCAGGGGGGGTACATGTCTGCGTTGCAATATGTTTTTCCTAATGTAGAGCTAACACTGCTTGTAAGCAGCCCGGCTGACAAATATGCTATTTGAACCCGAAATCCACCGACAAAAAGTCAAAGGTTGTTGAGGAATATTTGCTGAGTATTTTGAGACACCAGTCCTGTGGCCGCCCTGGTAACCAGCTTCAAAACCGAATGCATGCTTTCCAGTTTCCGATTTTGTGCTCCCTCTAGGGCACGTGGCGCTGCTTCCTGCCACGACTTTGAAAGTTTCTTTCAAAATGGATGGTGGAAGACAGCTGCCACCATGGGAAAGTCTCAAACCCTTAATCCAACCTAGCAGCACTTTACCACAACCCATTTAGAGGGTTTAAGGAAAGATTGGCTCCCCATTCCGCAGATACTAGTAACAGCACATAGCGTCCACAAATGTCGGAGGATAAGCTGGCATAGGTGGCCTGGAAAGATACGTTACAACGTGACCCGCCGAAATATTCCATTCACCCTGGCAACAGGAACATTTCACCTCAGCACAGTAGCCGTCTTTAATTCAATTGCTCATTCGTCCATCAAAGTCAAAATACTCCTATGCTCAGCGAATGAGCGCAGTAGCACAGGTGCAGAAATCTTGCACCGTCGTTCAAGGTAAAGAGTTTCGCCGCTTCCTTCCAGCGACCTGAAGTAGCAAAAGTCATGGGATGCCTCTTAATATCGTGTGGGACTTTCCGTTTGCCCGGCGTAATTCAGCAGCTCGACGTGACAAGGATTCAACAAGTCACTGGAAGTCCACTGCAGGAATACTGACCCTTGCTGCCTCCATAGCCGACCGTAATTGCTGAAGTGTTGCGGAGCAGGATCTTGTGCACCGCCTGACCTCCCCATTATGTTTCATGGAATTCATGTCGGGCTAACTGCGTGGCCAAATCGTTCCCTCTAATTATCCAGAATTTTCTTCAAATCAATCGCGAACAACTGTTGCCCGGTGACACGGCCCACTGTCACGAAGTCCATGAATGGCTGCAGATGGGCTCCAAGTAGCCGAACATAACCATTTCCAGTCAATGATCGATTCAGTTGGATCAGAGTGCCAAATCCATGTCATATGAACACAGCCCAAACCATTACGAAGCCACCAACCAACTTGTGAAGTGCCGTCCGCCCCTGGCAGCTGAGTGGTCAGCGCGACAAACTGTCAATCCTAAGGGCCCGGGTTCGCTCAGGGACTGGGTGTTGTGTTGTCTTAATCATCATCATTTCATCCCCATTGACGCGCAAGTCGCCGAAGTGGCGTCGAATCGTAAGACTTGCAACAGGCGAGCGGTCAACCCGACGGAAGGCCCTCATCACATGCCATTATTATGCTAAGTGCCGTGTTTGACAATTTGCGTCCGTGGCTTCGTGGGATCTACGCCGCACTCGAACCGTACCATCAGCTCTTACCAATTAAAATCCGGAGGCATTTGACCAGGCCGTGGTTCTCCATTGGTTTACGTTCCAACCGATATCGTCACGGGCCCACGAGAGGCGCAGCAGGCGATGTCGTGCTGTTCACAGAAGCACTCGCGACGGTCCTCTACTGCCACAGCCCATCAACACGAAATTTCGCCGTACTGTCGTTCAATGATGCGTCCCGCGTTGATATGTGCAGTTATTTCACGTTGGATTGCTTGTCTGTCAGCACTGACATCTCTACGCAAACGTCGCTGCTCTCCGTCGTTGAGTCCGTCAGCCACTGTGTTCTCCGTGGTGAGATGTAATGCCTGAGATTTGGTATTCTCGGCACACTCTTAACACTGTGGGTCTCTGAATAGCTCCTAGTAGCATTCCCCGTTCAAAGTCTGTTCATTCCCGTCGTACCGCTATAATCACGTCGAAAACCTTTTCACACGAATCAGCTGAGTACAAATGACTACCCCGCCAATACAGTGCTCTTTTATACCTTGTGTACGCGATATTACTGTCATCGACGTGTGCATTTCGCTATCCGATGAATGTTGTCGCGTCAGTGTAAAGTGTTAGATGTGTATGTGTGTCGTTTTGGATGACTGATATCAGTGCTTGGATTTGTGTTGTTATGAATGGAGGGTGGTGGTGGTTAGTGTTTAACGTCCCGTCAACAACGAGGTCATTAGAGACGGAGCGCAAGCTCGGGTTAGGGAAGGATTGGGAAGGAAATCGGCCGTGCCCTTTCAAAGGAACCATCCCGGCATTTGCCTGAAACGATTTTAGGGAAATCACGGAAAACCTAAATCAGGATGGCCGGAGACGGGATTGAACCGTCGTCCTCCCGAATACGAGTCCAGTGTGCTAACCACTGCGCCACCTCGCTCGGTGAATGGAGGGGAGAGGGTGAAATCCGATGCCGGCACGTAGCCTACTCGTCTGGAACGGCATCAAGGGGACCGTCGAGCTTAACGTCATCATTCGATCGACAGACCGATCACCAAACAACAGCGTCACATGTCCTCACCTCACAATAAACTGCGGAGAGGCTTAGAATTTAATCCAGGACATTGTCGTAAAGACTAGTGATCAGCAACTTCACGCCTCCACCTCTCCTCCCCTTGCTGGCCAAGTACTAGCAGCGAAAATTTTCCACCATAAGGATTCGAACCGGCTTGCCTCCTCAGAGTCGAACGCCACCGCGTAGGAGTGCGTTATCGACCTCCATCACCAAAAATAATCTGTGTCTGTTCATTAAAAATGTGACGAGGCAGTTCTTTAATGAATTCTGCGCATGTGTTCGTGTAACTTTATCTTATAATCAAAGTGGCTTTCGTTTGTAAGGCTCGTGCCGCCAAATTCCTAGCAATATTGACAGTAGCAGTTGGTCGGAGACAGTGGTTATTCCTCCTGTAGTCAGTCATTTCCACTGACAGTACATAATTGTTTTCCAATATGTTATCACAGAACTGTACAACAAAATAGCGATTTCACAGCGCGTAAAACACAAAAAGATGCGAGGTGATTGTAAACGAGCTGCCAGTCATGAAACCGATGTAATGTTTAAATCACTTCATTGTTCAGTCACAACTGGTTTCAGACTTAAGCAGTTCGTGTCCAGACCGCCTTTAAAAGAACGGAAAGAAATCACGGTTACTAAGTAGTTTGATTTTAATTCTATAGTGCTATGAGGTCAAAGAGAATTTTAAATAATGAAAATAGGAGTTGATAATGTAGCACGCTGCCATTCGCAAGGTAAATGCTGCAAGAAATGCATGTCTGACATATTTACTCAGGAATTGTACCAGTTTCCTCGCGCCTCTTTGTCAACATATAGTACGGTAGCACTAAAATCGGGTGTAAAATCACTGTCGTGTCAATTACGATTTCAGCAGCACAACAACATTTTTCGTGTGAAACATGAAATAGATACCTACAAAAAAGGGACAGTGAGGCATACAGATGGAAGGTGACACGAAGGGATAGTATCGAGTAAATAGATAACACGTGCATTGCAGGCGCCACACAAAAGAGGTCGGAGACAATAATGTATTGTTGACAAAGTTAGTCTTTCATTACTGATGAAGAGTATTGGAAAGGGTTGGTGAGAGAAGATGTCTGCTGAAGGTTATAAGAGAAAGGAAAAATAACTGGTTGGGACAGTCATTGAGAAATGAGTGTTTGTTAGCAGATGCTTTGGAAGGACTGGTTTGTGGGAGAAAGACAGAGGAAGAAGGAGATACGAGATGATAGACGACATAAAGGGAAGAGGAAATTATGCGGACCTGAAGAGGATGGCAGAAGACCGGACAGCCTAGATAACTACCATGTGAAAAACTGCTGTTTTGCAGAACACTAATAATGATGATGACACCGTTGTGTGGACGTATTCTACCAGGTGATTATGACTAAAACGTAGCAACGCACAGAGGTCCAGTGTAGGGCTATAATTATCGTGCGGCAACAAAAGCTGATAGATATTCTAATGCGTTAATGTGGAACCAGTTCATGCTAGAAAAAATTAGTTCCAATTTCGGCCGCCTGGAGCAAATCTAGCGATGTCAATGCAACACAGAGGTATAGAAATGTTTCTATACGTAATGGATTAGGAACAGGACGTGGGCACAGAAGGTCTAATAAGCAAGAAAGCATACTGTAGTTTTTATTATTAACCGCCTCTTACACAGTTTGTTCAATATGAGTACCAGAAATGTCTACGAGATGCCGTACAGCACGAAATTTGCACCTGGTGGCCGAAATTGGAACTAATTTGTTTTCCATCGTAAATCGGTTTCTCAATAACGCTTAGCGTACGATAATTTCAGCCCACACTGAATCTTCCTCAGCAGCTGCACTTTAATCACCCGGTAGAACTCCTATGCACAACTAAAGAACCATTTCAGGCTCTGAGCTGATAAAATAATCACAAAGAAATAAGACGTATTGCAGTAATGAGATAATGCATCATATTTGGGCAAGTATACCAGATAACATCACCAAGCAGGTTGTGAACACTGCCGCGCCCGCTAGCTTAATTTAATGCACAACCGGGTCGCTAAACCAGCTATTGAGTCCCGGTATCCACCTACCAGGCAATGTTGGTTCACTGCTTCCGTCTCATTCTCTTCTCAGCGGATGCCAGTCCTGAGAGTATCATTGTTACTTACGCTTTTACTCCCAGCAAAAACTGTTACGCTGATTAGAGGTTGATTAGCCAGCCGCGGTGGTCTAGCGGTTCTCGGTGCTTAGTCTGGAACCGCGCGACTGCTACGGTCGCAGGTTCGAATCCTGCCTAGGGCATGGATGTGTGTGATGTCCTTAGGTTATGAAACACTTCGCTGCAGAGTGAAAATCTCATTCTGGTCCTTAGGTTAGTTAGGTTTAAGTAGTTCTAAGTTCTAGGGGACTGATGACCACAGATGTTAAGTCCCATAGTGCTCAGAGCCATTTGAACCATTTGAACCATTAGAGGTTGATTAGTTAAAGTGCTTTGTTATTGCCTACGTATGTAGTACTGAGCACTACGTAGTTCCAGCCGCCATTACTGATGGCTATTTGGTTCAAAGCCGTGCAGTGAGTCTATTAGGATTTCGGTTGCCCATTAATTACTGTCATCTCTGCTGAAATGCGACCACGGTAGCACTAAAGCCTAGAGGTAACAAAGGTGTGCTTGAGTAAGCTATGTAATGGAAATTTTTTGCCGTAAAGCTCTTTAAGCCTTATTTTTCCTTTGTTCTCATATGTAGTCACCTGAGAACCTGTCTGCGTTCAGCTGGATCCATTACCTCCTCAAATACCGTGAGAGACAAAATACCAGGAATTCGACTGTTCCACTGTAGACACTGCTCAAACTTGTCACTGCGCTTTCAGATTACGGCAAGTTGAAAAAGAGAGCGGGAGAGAGATGGTGATATTTATATACGTGCGTATGATGAACCTCTTCCCTCAAAAATATTTCTCTCCTTCATACCTCGTCTGTGTCACCAAAGATTACGTGTCACTGATCTCATTTGTACTACTGTAAGATTACTGTACACACGAGGTGCCTAGTTCCTTCCAGAAACATTTGCGCCGTGTATGGGGGTTAATGCCATTGCACAGAGTAAGGCAAGAAAAAGGTTTTCTCGTTTCAAGGACAATCGTTTTGACGTTAGTGATACTCCACGTTCAGGACAACCTTCGGGGTTTAATGAACATTGTCCAAATGCATTAATCCACAATAACCCACGTCAGTGTACTCGAGAACTGACAAATGTGATGAACTGTGATCCTTCCACCATCGTGCGATATTTGCAAGCAATTGGGAAGGTTCAAAAATCGGGTGTATGGGTGGCGCATGCTCTCAACCAAAATCACAAAAATCAGCCCCGGTGGTCATATGTGCTTAACCGCTTGCTCTTTAGCAACTGGATCGTGAACAACACCGACCAGTCCTATCCTGTATCGTTACTGGTGACGATAAATGGTAGCCCAAACAAGGCAACAGCTCCCCGTACAAGGACCTGCACGGATCCACAACAGATAATGTTAGGTATCTGGTGGAACAGACGGTGTGATGTGCTACGAACTGATTCCCCGAGCTGTAACCATTACCGCTGACATTTACTGTCAGCAACTGAGACGTCTCGCAGACGCAGTCCAAGAACAACGACCAGGAAGACTGCGTGAAATGCTACTCCACGATAACGCCTGCCCGCATTCTGCTACACTGACAAAAATCAATATATAAGACTTGGGTTGGGATGCCATTCCGCACACTCTTTATTCATTTGATCTTACGCCCTCGGATTTTCACTTTTCCCGCTTTCTATCTAACATCCATTAAGGAACGTCTTTTCTGGATGAAAATGCGCACCTAACATGGCTCGGAGAGCTCTTTACCTCAAAAGGAGGTGATTTCTACAGTCGCGAAATTGAAAAGTTACACCAGCGTTGCAGCCCTTAGCAAATAGTGAAGGAGAATATATCATTGATGATTAAAGTCTCTGTTAAGCGTACCTGCTGCTTTTATTAAACTTACGGAAAAACCCTACGAACTTAGGCACCAACCCAATACAGCGTTCTTTGAGGGAGTTCCTCAGGCACAAAAACCTGGCCAATGTGAGAAGCAGTGTGGTGGAAAGACTAACCCGAGTCCCCATAGGCGACGATTCTGCCGCCGTCGAGTTCTGACATGTGGTGGTACACGTATCTCATTCTTAAACAAGACATGACACATTCTTCTCACAAGCAATCTATGATAAAATACGATTTCTGAATACGAAACTGTAGAGTCTTGTACCGCAAGGAAGAAGATGATGTTATAGGTGGCAGGCATCCTCTTTCTACAACACAAATACACGTGGATTAATACGCTTTTTTATTTACATGAACTGGAAGTTTTCTTAACTTGAACAGAGTCCACGTTTTGTGGTACAAGGTCATCAGTAATAGTCCTCTTGCAGACTGACGTAAAGCACTAGTCCCGCTACAGTCACTAATCTGGTTGCTACGTACTGTCATAGCCTATGACGAACTAAACCAGCTCTGCGGAGTAAACTGACAGACGCCAACTGGATGACTGAACTGAGTGAGTGAGGCCCTCCGGTCAGCGGCGGCGGCCTAAATACATGCTGTTGAGAAGGCGTTGGCGGCAGCGCTTTTTACACTACTGATCATTAAAATTACTACACCAAGAAGAAATGCAGGTGATAAACATGTATTCATTGGACAAATATGTTATACTAGAACTGACATGTGATTACATTTTCACGCAATTTGGGTGCATAGATCCCGAGAAATCAGTACCCTGAACAACCACCTCTGGCAATAATAACTGCCTGATACGCCTGGGCATTGAGTCAAACAGAGCTTGGATGGCGTGTACAGGTACAGCTGTCCACGCAGCTTCAACACGACACCACAGTTCATCAAGAGTAGTGCCCGCCCCGGTAGCTGAGTGGTCAGCGTGACAGACTGTCAATCCTAAGGGCCCGGGTTCGATTCCCGGCTGGTTTGGAGATTTTCTCCGCTCAGGGACTGGGTGTTGTGTTGTCCTAATCATCATCATTTCATCCCCATCGACGGGCAGGTCGCCGAAGTGGCGTCAAATCGAAAGACCTGCACCAGGCGAACGGTCTACCCGACGAGAGGCCCTAGCCACACGACACTTCCATCAAGAGTAGTGACTGGCGTATTGTGACGAGCCAGTTGCTCGGCCACCATTGACCAGACGTTTTCAATTGATGAGAGATCTGGAGAATGTGCTGGCCAGAGCAGCAGTCCAACATTTTCTGTATCTAGAAAGGCCCGTACAGGACCTGCAACATGCGGTCGTGCATTATCCTGCTGAAATGTAGCGCTTCGCAGGGATCGAATGAAGGGTACAGCCACGGGTCGTAACACATCTGAAATGTAACGTCCACTGTTCAAAGTGCCGTCAGTGCGAACAAGAGGTGACCGAGACGTGTAACCAATGGCACCCCATACCATGAGGCCGGGTGATACGGCAGTGGCGATGACGAAAACACGCTTCCAATGTGCATTCACCGTGATGTCGCCAAACACGGATGCGACCATCACGTTGCTGTAAACAGAACATGGGTTCATCCGAAGAGATGACGTTTTGCCATTCGTGCACCCAGGTTCGTCGTTGAGTACATCATCGCAGGAGCTCCTGCCTGTGATGCAGCGTTAAGTCTAACCACAGCGATGGTCTCCGAGCTGATACTCCATGCTGCTGCAAACATCGTCGAACTGTTCGTGTAGATGGTTGTTGTCTTGCAAACGTCCCCATATGTTGACTCAGGGATCGAGACGTGGCTGCACGATCCGTTACAGCCATGCAGATACGATGCCTGTCATCTCGACTGCTAGTGATACGAGGCCGTTGGAAACCAGCACGGCGTTCCGTATTTTCCTCCTAAACCCACCGATTGCATATTCTGCTAACAGTCATTGGATCTCGACCAATGCGAGCAGCAATGTCGCGATACGTTAAACTGCAATGGCGACAGGCTACAATCCGACCTTTATCAAAGTCGGAAACGTGATGGTACGCATTTCTCCTCCTTACACGAGGCATCACAACAACGTTTCACCAGGCTACACCCGTCAACTGCTGTTTGTGTATGAGAATCGTTTGGAAACTTTCCTCATATCAGGGATTAGCCGAGTGGTCTAAGGCGCTGCAGTCATGGACTGTGTGGCTGGTCCCGACGGAGTTTCGAGTCCTCCCTCGGGCATGGGTGTGTGTGTTGGTCTTAAGGATAATTTAGGTTAAGTAGTGTGTAAGCTTAGGGACTGATGACCTTAGCACTTAAGTCCCATAAGATTTGACACACATTTTTTTTCCTCATGTCAGCACGTTGTAGGTGTCGCCACCGGCGCCAACCTTGTGTGAATGCTCTGAAAAGCTCATCATTTGCATATCACAGCATCTTCTTCATGTTGGTTAAACTTCGCGTCTGTAGCATGTCATCTTCGTGGTGTAGCAATTTTAATGGCCAGTAGTGTACATTTCACCTTCCAGTTTTAATGCCTGACTCATTTAGGAACAAACGCTTTCGGAATGTTAAGCATAAACCATTCCGTGAAGCATAATGCTTCTCCAGCAACAATTAGCGCGTCGGTTTGGCTGGGAGTAGCAGACGACTACCAGCAGTCTGCGACAATCGCTACGACGGGCAGTACCAGCGAAATATACTGTAAGACGAAGACGTCTTCGCTACTCGTCAGGGCTCATTTCGAAGTGGGGCTCATAACTGAAAACGATTCTGCTCTAGCCAATCAGGTTCCAGGCCAAGGGTATGTCTGGAGACTCCGCTGTGAGATACCAATATGACTGTCGCCCGCCACACGAAACAACAATCAGGAGCGATGGTCTGGGGTGTCACATTTCTTTTGATAGCAGGACCACCTTTGTTGTCGTCCGTAGTATCATTACAGCACAGCGGTACGTCCGCGATATTCTACGCCCTGTTTTGTTGCCCTTCATGACAAGCTATCCTGGCCTTATATTTCAGGAAGATAATATTCGTCTGTACACGGGGAGAGTTTCAGTGCCCGTCTTTGTGCTAGCCTAACCCTACCTTGGCCAGTAAAGTCGATGAATTTCTCCCCAGTTTGTAGCCTTATGGGCAGGGCACTCCAACCATCTCGGGATTTTAATGATCTAACGGTCCAATTGGACAGAACTGGCACGATATCCCTCAGAAGGACATCCAACATTAATCAATGCCAAGCCGAATAACTGCTTGCGTAAGGGCCACTGGTGGACTAACACCTTATTGACTTGCTCAATTTGTGAAAATCTTTCGCTTGAAAAAAATCATCAATTTTTTTTCTGAAACTGTAATCATTTGCTTGTCTGTACATTTACAACACAACTACTGACTTCCATCCCATTCGAATAATTCCCTTGTGGTGTGTTGTATTTTTTTTATTTTTTTTTATTTTATTTTAGTGTGTGTAAGCAAACCAAGTCGGATCTCGCCAAGTTGGAAAGTGGGCTTCGTTCTGAATGGACTCCCGAGGTAACAGCAGGAGCCTAGTCGGCTGCAGATCTCGCTATTGCTGTAGTAGGCACCGTATCGCGTGGTGGCGGTGTCAATTTCTGTTCAGTTAGGCCGGAAGCCGGGCGCCGACTGGCCCTTCATTTCGGAACGGCGCGACGCCACGTGTCCAGGAGCTGTCGTCCGCTCGTGCGCCCGCCCGAGGCCATCTCGGGCCGCGACCATTTAAAAGTAATATCGAATGGGTCGCGCCCGTAAAGAGCGCGCTTTATGCTGATTGAAACAGATGCGCATAACGGCGGGCGCCGCCGTATCGGCGCAATAAATACGGCTGGGGGGCGGGAGGCGGGGGCGGACCCGGCGTCCAATCTCGGCGATAGCGGCGGCGCCAGAGCCACGGCTGACCTGGATCTGCCGCCGGGGGCGGCGTCAACTGGCGGCCTGCCTGCCTCCGCTGACAAAACTCCATTTACAATAAATAACTGCCGAGCGTTTGTAGCGGGGGCCGCACTGCCAAGGGACCAATCGAGAAATGCACATCCCAGCGAGTTGGAAGACTGATAAACATCCCCACTGTACGGCACACACTGCCGCTGTGTTCCTCTGGACATCATCTGGAAATGTCGGCGCTCATCTGCTCCAAACGGCCGTCAACTGTTGCCTCAGAATGGTTCTCTGGCGCCTGTAGCAACCTCACTGTTATATTGACATCTGATTTCAATCCGTGACAATTTGCTACGCCTCCTGCATAAATATGTCGACACAGCCTTAGACCATGTTTGCAGTCCCCCTAAACTGGAGGAAAAACACAATAATACACCCAAATAAAACACATGTTACAGTGTCACTAATGTTGCTTTGATATTTACTTCTGTCGACTGTCTCTAACTGCAACCAAGACAGAGTGTTAGATTAATCAGTTTGAGAAGCGCACAGTTGTCACATCGTACGTTTTATTTCTGCTGCGGAGGCCGTGTTTTATCAGCCTTCACTTCTCGGACAGGAGCAACTCTCAACAATACACGACTAATACTTTTACAAAAATAATCGCGGAGAGTGCCGTTACATATAGATTTCTTTTCCGACTAACTTTTACCAACTTCTGCTCTTTAAAGTAGGCTTTCATCACAAGATGGATAAGAGGTGAAATGGTAGGTACTTTTTTAGGGAGCAGGCCTAGGGTGGCTCTTATTTGGCACTTTTTGTTTACACTTTCATAATTTTTCTTGGCCTACATGCCAGTTTGCTCCCGCTCAATCTAAAAATGGGCTGCGTGAAATTTAGGTTCAATCCGATCAGACGAACGGATATCCCAATAGCTTCAAAATCTGAAAACTCGGAAAAAAGAAAATCATAAACATCAGAACATACGACTCTTCCTGACAAATTCAACCATTATCTACGTAGGCACGTTGTTTATTTCGGTCTCCGTAGCTAAATATGTTGTTATTTTACATATCATATTGGTCGGGCGACGTGATGCTTTAGTGACCTCTACACGGATATGGAGGGAGGAGAACGAGATGAACCGAATGCAGTATTCTTTTCGTTTACCTGAGGTGATATATTTCGTTCAGCACTAGTCGCATACAATAACTGCTTGTCCGGCCTCGGAGTTTCCATGCAATGTCGCACTAGCCGCCGCGGCCTGAATCCATACGCTTCTGGCATTGTGCGGCGCGCGAGGCAAATTAGAGGACGCGCACTTTGTCACAGAGTTACACTTCACCCAAGACCAAAGTCAACAATTTAAGGCCTTGTATTTACCTCACTACCATCAAGAAAGATTCCGATGTAAGACCATTCGATCAGATTATGTCCACTGCTAAAAATTCAGTAAACCGCCTGCAACTGGCTACTAGAACCTTCCGCAGATAGTTTCCACACAACAAAACAGAAATGCAGTTCAGTGTCAAAAATAAAAAGGCCTTGAAACAACATTCCTCTCAAATTTCCAAGGAAACAAAGTCAATGTATCATCTTCAATCAAATCTCGCTAAATCCGCCTCATTCACTAGAACATTGTCGTCCAGCTAGCTACTGGGTACGTGATCTGATGTAAGGCTGTATAGGTTATGACAGCTCTTATCTTCTGAAGCCAACCAGAGTTATACATTGTCCTGGGTGCTTAAGCGACAGTCGAACGACGTAAATTTGACAGTAATGTATAACGTATCATTTACGGACCGCGAATGTAAGTCGCTTTTGTGGGCGACCGAATGTGTTCCCCGGTCTTCAGGGGACGGGAATTGTTTTCACGCACTGAACGAAGTGGGCAGTCTTTGCTTAAACTGGCCTGACCGGGATGTTTAGAAAGGCGTGTGTGTTTCCCACAGAATGGCTGGCATTTCCTAGTACTCTCTGGAAACAAACTACAGAAAATCTCGGCAGGCAGCAGTTTACATTAGTACTATAAGCGTGAGCAGCAAATATCGAACCGCAGTGCCTACTTTCTGTCCCGAGGCCGCTTGGTCGAAACGTCAACATGTGAAAGGAGTGCCGTGAAGCGATGGGCACCTCACGAAATCGAAGAGTCGGTCTGTGACCCTGGTATGGTGCAGCAAGAGAGTTGGAGCCTTCTGGGGCGGAGGAGTTGTGGGAAGAGTATTTCAAAAGTTCGTAGTCAGGAAGCAGCAAGGTTGTTCTCTACATGTGGAAGGTTCGCAAGTGTTCGAAGTGCGTTCCCTTTCAAGCGCATGGGAAACGTCTTACACTATTGCTGACTTTTGAGGTAGGTGGAGTTGCCAGCGAGCGTACACAGACTTAAGTATGAGGGCGGCTAACAGAATGTGGAGGAACTGGTAGCTGGACCCGTTGTATAACGAAAAAAGCGGACTTGGCGAGGTTACCAGAAGAAGAATAAACTGAGCTTTTGCTCCAACATACGTGTGGAGTTCTCGTGTATTTACTTACCTTCTCGGACTTTAGAATGTTTTTCTATGTTCTTTACAGAAGAGATGGGACAGACCGGTTGGTGACGGTGTACTGAATGATTACGGTGTTTGTTATCCAATACAGTGGTCAGACCTGGGATCTTTTGAAGATAGTCAGATGACTTCAGGGCACTGATCAGTGGTATAACGGAAGGGAATAAGACGAGATTGTCTTGCAGGTCTAAGTGAGGCTGGTGATTTTTTTGGTTTTATATCGTATGTTTAGCAGGGCCTAGAGATAATCCAGTTCCGCCAACAAACTTTTAGGATGTAGTCTACGGAGCAATACGTCACGTAATTTGTCGGTGCTAAGAGTGAAATCGGACGCGACCGTACAGGACTCTATCAGAACTCAGAGATGACGACGAGGAAGGGGAACGAAATGGTTCAAATGGCTCTGACCACTATGGGTGGTGGTTGTTGGGGTGTTTAAGGGGGACTAAACAGCTAAGGTCATCAGTCCCCCAGTCCAAAAACAGGCGAGACATAAATGCAAGAAGCAGGTAAAACCCCAAGGGGAAGGAGACTCCCCCCCAGGCCCTAAAAGAACACAAATGCGGTAACGAACACTACAGACACGAAGACACCAGACAAAAAGAAACGGAACAAAAGAAGACGACCGGAGACTGGTTGACTGACCACGACAACAAAAAAGGGAAAGAGTCAACCAACCGACGACACACCAAAATCTGCAACCAAATACGAGAGACTCGAGGACAAGAGACACACAAAGGGAAAGGAGCAGGACCTCCCTAAATGGAACCATAAAAAGGACTACCACGGATAAAATTTAAAACGTCATCAGCTACGGAGACATTGTCGCTTAAAACCAAAGGCAAAGTGCCCGGGAGATTAAAAGACTGCCGAAGGGTGCGCAGTCGGGGACACTCCAATAAAATGTGGGCGACCGTCAGCCGGGACCCACACCGACACAGGGGGGGATCCTCCTGACGCAACAGATGGCCGTGCGTCAGGTACGTATGGCCGATGCGCAGCCGACACAGGACCACCGAGTCCCTGCGAGAAGCCCGCAGGGAGGAACGCCACACAGCGGTCGTCTCCTTGACAGCCCGCAGTTTATTCGGGGCTGTCATGCCACGCCACTCAGCAGCCCACATCCCAAGCACCTTACGGCGCAACACCAGCTGCTGGTCGCGAGCCGTAAGGCCGATCTCCAAAGCTGGGGCGTCTATCGCCCCTTTGGCCAGCCTGTCAACACGTTCGTTCCCCGGGATGCCAACGTGACCTGGCGTCCAAACAAAAACCACCGAACGACCAGAGTGGGTAATGGTGGAAACAGACTCCCGAATAGAGGACACCAGAGGAGAAGAGGGATAGCAGCGGTCGATGGCCTGGAGGCTGCTCAGGGAGTCACTGCAGATGACGATGGACGCACCTGAGCAGGAACGCATATGCTCAAGAGCGCGCAAGATGGCCACCAGCTCTGCAGTAAAAACACTACAGCCAGCTGGCAAGGAGCGCTGTTCAACATGGGCAGCGTGAGCAAAAGCGTAGGCAGTGCGACCATCAACCAGGGAACCATCAGTGTAGACAGGCTCACAGCCCGGAAATGAGGCGAGGAGCGCAAGAAAACGGCGACGGAGGGCCACAGGCGGAACCGAGTCCTTGGGTCCCTGTGCCAAGTCCAGACGGACGGCCGGCCGGGGCAAACACCAGGGAGGCGTAGGTGCACGGACCCGGAAGGGAGGCAGAAGAGGAAATGACCCCAGTTCGGACAGCAGGGACTGGACGCGGAGAGCTATGGAAAGCCCAGACCGAGGTCGCCGTTCGGGCAGATGGAGGACCATGGCAGGGAAAAGCAGGCGACGATTGGGATGGCCTGGCGAGCAATGCACGTGGACAGCATAGTCGGCGAGCAGTCGATGGCGGCGAATCCGCAGCGGGGGAACCCCGGCCTCCACCAGTAGACTATCCACAGGGCTCGTACGAAAAGCGCCAGTTGCAAGCCGGACCCCACAGTGGTGTATGGGGTCTAACAACTTCAACACTGAGGGTGATGCAGACCCATAGGCCAGGCTCCCATAATCAAGCCTGGACTGCACAAGGGCTCTGTACAATCGCAGCAGCGTGCAGCGATCCGCACCCCAAGACGTGTGGCTAAGGCAGCGGAGGGCGTTGAGGTGCCAGCAGCATTTTTGCTTCAGCTGAGTAATATGAGGAACCCATGTGAGCCGGGCATCAAACACGAGTCCCAAGAAGCGGCAAGTGTCCACCACTTCAAGCAGGTGGCCGTCGAGGTAAAGTTCAGGATGAGGGTGGACCGTCCGACGCCTGCAGAAGTGCATAACTCGAGTCTTGGCTGCAGAGAACTGAAAACCGTGAGTCAGAGTCCATGATGCTGCCTTCCGAACGGCTACCTGCAGCCTGCGTTCGGCGACTCCCGTAGTCGTGGAGCTAAATGAGATGCAGAAGTCGTCGGCATACAAAGAAGGAGACACCGACGACCCCACGGCTCCAGCCAGACCATTAATGGCCACTAGAAATAAGGACACACTCAACACCGAGCCCTGCGGGACCCCATTTTCCTGTGTATAAGAAGAACTAGAGGCGGCACCGACTTGCACCCGGAAAGAGCGGTGCAATAGAAAGGTTTGAAGAGAAAAGCCGGGAGCCGACCACGAAGACCCCACTCATACAACGTGGCGAGGATGTGATGCCTCCATGTGGTGTCATACGCCTTCCGCAGATCGAAAAATACAGCAACGAGATGCTGACGTCGGGCAAAGGCCGTACGAATAGCAGATTCCAGCCGCACCAAATTGTCCGTGGCAGACCGGCCCCGACGGAAGCCACCCTGGGATGGAGCGAGGAGACCGCGCGACTCAAGGACCCAACACAAACGCCGCCCCACCATACGTTCGAGCAATTTGCACAAAACGTTGGTGAGGGTAATGGGACGATAGCTGTCCACCGCCAGTGGGTCCGCACCGGGCTTCAAGATGGGGACAATAACACCCTCTCGCCATTGCGACGGGAACACGCCTTCGCTCCAAATGCGGTTAAATACCGCGAGAATGTGTCTCTGGCAGTCCCGGGAGAGATGCTTCAGCATCTGCGCGTGGATGCAGTCCGGTCCTGGTGCTGTATCAGGGCAATCGGCGAGGGCAGCGAGGAATTCCCTCTCGCTGAAAGGAGCATTGTATTTTTCAGAACGACGCGTGTGAAATGAGAACTGCGTCCGCTCGGCTCGCTCCTTTAGAGAGCGAAAGGCGGGGGGATAAGATGCAGTCGCCGAGCTCGTCGCAAAGTGCGCGGCAAGCTGTTCAGCAATGGCGGCAGCGTCCGTGCAGACAGCGCCGTCCAAGGAGAGCCCAGGTACACCCATAGGGGTCTGGTATCCATAAATCCGCCGGATCCGGGACCACACGAGAGAGGGGGAGACACGGGAGCCCAAGGAAGAGACATACCGCTCCCAGCACTCCTGCTTACGCCGTGCAATAAGACGGCGGGCCAAGGCACGGAGCCTCTTAAAGGCGATGAGTGTCTCCAGAGACGGGTGCCGCCTATGACGCTGGAGAGCCCGCCGACGGTCGCGAATAGCCTCAGCAATCTCCGGCGACCACCAGGGTACAGCCTTCCTCCGAGGGAATCCAGAAGAGCGGGGGATGGTAGCCTCGGCCGCCGAAATGATGGATGTGGTTAAGACACGGACCACCCCGTCAATGTCACCTTGGGGGGGGGGGGGGAGACTCAATGGTTGCAACAGAAGTAAAAGCCGGCCAGTCAGCCCTGTGGAGAGCCCAGCGGGGCAGGCGCCCAGAAGAATGACACTGGGGCAGTGACAAATAGATGGGAAAATGGTCACTACCACAGAGGTCAGGATGCACTCGCCAGTGGAGGGATGGGACAAGTCCGGGGCTGCAAAGAGAGAGATCGATGGCCGAGAAAGAGCCATGGGCCACACTGAAATGCGTGGGAGCACCGGTATTCAAGAGGCTAAGGTCGAGCTGAGCCAACACATGCTCCACGGCCCGATTGCGGTCATCGGAGACAGTCCCACCCCATAGAGGGTTGTGGGCATTGAAATCGCCTAGAAGCAGCAAAGGTGGCGGAAGTTGAGCCAGCAGTGCAGCCAAGACATGTCGGGGGAGCTCCCCATCCGGAGGAATGTAAACAGAGCAAACAGTAATAGCCGGCGAGAGCTCAACCCTGACAGCGACTGCCTCTAAAGGCGTCTGAAGGGGTACTGGCGAGCTACAGATAGAGTGGTGAACAAAAAGACAAACCCCACCTGACGCTCGTTGACAGGCAGCGCGGTTCTTATAGTATCCCCGATAACCGCGAAGGGCGGGGGTCCGCAGTGCCGGAAACCAAGTTTCCTGCAGAGCAATGCAGAGAACAGGGGAATCACGCAGAAGCATCCGGAGCTCAGGCAGGTGGCGGAAATAACCACCGCAGTTCCATTGGAGAATGGAAGCAGGAAGGGACTGGGAGGGCGTGAATGCGACTAAGAGGCAGACAGCGCCTCAGAGCCAACTGCCGCCACCGGGGGAGAGTCAGCTGAGTCCATAGGAGAGGCCCCCAAGGGTTCCGTGAGGGCGAGATCCGCGGCAGAGGCGAGGATCTCCACCTCATCCCCGGAGCCAGGACTAGGTACAGCAGGCGGTGCTGAAACCGCCGGAACGTCCTTCTTCTTGGACACATGCCGTTCCTTCTTCTCACGTCGGCCCTTAGGGTGAGAGGGCTGGGAGAGCTTCTCTGAAGGAGCGTCGGAGGCTGACGACGACGCAGAAGCCCTACGACCAGCAGGTGGCGGAACCTTCAGCCACTGGCTGACATCCGGCTGGGTAGGAGAAGAAACGGAGGAAGGGAGAGCCCCGAGGGACCCCTTCCGCGAGAGAGGAACCGGCGGTGGCAACGCCGGCGGAGAAGGAGGGGGAGGGATCGAGCCTCCCGGTTGTGGAGCAGATGTCACTCCCGAAGTAAGCGTGGGGGGAGCGACAGAAGAGGGTTTGCCCCCAACTGCAACAGAGGAAGGCTTGCCCCCAGGCACGAGGGGGGCAGACAGAGATAAACGGCCCCGAGGGCCCACTGAAGGCGGCACAGATGAGGCGACAACCGTTGCTCGCGTGGGCGACGATAACGTGGCTGCAGCATAAGATGTTCGAATGGAAGCAGGATACAACCTTTCATATTTCTGTTTAGCCTCTCGATAAGTAAGCCGGTCCAGGGTCTTAAATTCCATTATCTTCCGCTCCTTATGAAGAACGGGGCAATCCGGCGAGCATGGAGAGTGGTGCTCCCCACAGTTGACACATACAGGCGGAGGCGCACATGGAGAATCAGGATGAGAGGGGCGTCCGCAATCTCGACATGTAGCGCTGGATGGGCAACGGGAGGACATATGCCCAAACTTCCAGCACTGGAAGCACCGCATCGGGGGAGGCACGTATGGCTTGACGTCGCAACGGTAAACCATCACCTTGACCTTCTCGGGCAAGACATCACCCTCAAAGGCCAAGATAAAGGCACCGGTGGCCACCCTGCTTGTCTTGGGTCCTCTATGTACACGACGGACAAAATGCACGCCACGTCGTTCCAAGTCGGCTCTCAGCTCGTCATCGGATTGCAACAAGAGATCACGATGGTAAATAATCCCCTGGACCATATTTAAGCTACTGTGGGGAGTGACGGTAACAGGGACGTCACCCAGCTTATCACACAAGAGCAACGCTCGTGACTGGGCTGGGGAGGACGTCTTGAGGAGGATGGACCCATTCCTCATTTTTGACAACCCCGCCACTTCCCCAAACTTATCCTCCAGGTGTTCCACAAAAAACATAGGCTTCGTCGTAAGAAAGGAGTCACCATCAGTCCTGCTGCAGACAAGGTATTGCGGTACGTAAGGCTCCCGCTTGGCACTAGATCAGCGTCCCTCCCATGGCGCAGCCAACGAGGGGAACGTCTGGGGGGTCATATTGCGCAGCATCAAAGTCGACTCTACCTCGCTTAGAGACGCTTGTGGCCGTGCGACCACCAGCTTGGTGTGATTTATTGCGCTTCATTGCGCCACATCCGCCCAGATGCCACCTACTCCGAACGAGGGCTCTCCCCAAGGGCGCCACCCAGCCAAAGCAACGGGTACCTGGCCGATATCCCATTGCCCGGAGTCCCCGTGCCCCAGACAAGATGGGCACATACTCCTTGGCATGCATGGGGAGGAAACAGCTCAGGCTTCTGTAGTGCGATCCCTGCGTGGTCAGGGGGCTACCACCAAGAGGGTACATGACGACCCCACCACAACGGACTGGCTAGCGTGCTGGATTTTAGGTGTTGAAAGGGTCCACAGTTGTCGTGGGCGCTAAGAAGAAGAGTGCGCAGAAGGCGAGAAGGAGACAACCCAGAAGATGTTGGGCGTAGTCCCCCCCCACACGACAATAGGTAACATGCAAGATGGTGGAGCATGATGGACCAATAGAAAAACACCACGTAAGGTGTCCTTCCCCAAATGGCACGCACTAACAACGGAAATTTGGAAAAAAATAGGTCAAACCCAAGAGGGGACCACCACAGAAGGCCGAAACGTTCGAGACTCCTTTTAGTCGCCTCTTACGACAGGCAGGAATACCGCGGGCCTATTCTTACCCCCGAACCCGCAGGGGGGACCACTATGGGACTTAACTTCTGAGGTCATCAGTCCCCTAGAACTTAGAACTACATAAACCTAACTAACCTAATGACAGCACACACATCCATGCCCGAGTCAGGATTCGAACCTGCTGTCGTAGCGGTCGCGCCTACAACAGCTCGGCCAGAACGGGAACGTTTCAAATGTTAGTTAACAACTGTGTCACTATGTCACAATATCTTTCGAGGCAAATTTTACCAACAGTGTCGGGCACACTCATACAGCCTTCTGTTCACTAACACGTAGCGCGTGTTTCAGAACGTATTACGATCAGTTATTTTAACGGATATAGGTGAGCAATCTCAGCATAGTAACGCCAAAATATGCTGAAATTTGTGGTATTGACGTTATGCACTTGTCGTTCTTCATTCTGGTCTATTATTGAACTGTTTCCGAACAGTTCAGTAATAACGTTTTACAAGCAACTGCCGCCAAAATCAAAATGCTACGATGTCGCTGAGCACAGCAGCTACATTTGAAGTCATCATACTTTTGGCTAGTTAGAGATCACTCTCCATCTCTTTCCATGTTGTGCAGCTCGCAATTAGTAAGGCAGGTAACGAAGTCCATAGCGTATCGTAAATGCTGTCTTGAAGATTAATCAGTGAGCTTATCTAAAACATTAACATACTTTTTTTCAATCCAAAATCTCTTCTTTGGTGCATTTCTTGTTAATTACCATGCATTTTCCTTCGTAAGCTTGTTTTGTTTTCACTTGTTAGCGAACGTAAATGGTTTCGAAAGTTAAAACACCGAAACGTGCGTGGTAACAATTAAACATCTTGAAATATTTATTTATTCACATAAGTGGTTTAACGCACCGATCGCAAATAAAAAAGTGTAATATTAGCCTTCGTCCTCAATGTGTGATTTGGTGAGTACGACTGCGTGCACTGAATCGTGAAGATACCTGGTGGCAACAATCGAAACAGTTTACTCGCGTACGATTCAATTTGCAAATCGATGTAATCTATTACGCGGATGTGTTGAACAAAGTAGCTGGTTCTTTTATTACCGACAGTGTGATTCGAAGTGAAAATTGAAATAGAAAAACCGAGTAAATTAGTTATCAATGGTCACGTTTTTATATGAAATTACTTTTACATCAGTACGGAACTAAGTAATTGTAATTTTTTTCCTTCCTCTAAGCAAAATGTTAAAAATGAGAATTCTTGTAAGGTAATTATGTATCAGTATAAAAATAAACAAACAATTGCATCAGTTGACTAAGTGTGTACGATTAACCTTAACATCCTGTCAAGCATTTGTATTATAATTCTCGTGATCTCGTTCATATTTAATGTTCCGTGATTCGAAAGCGTAGCACAATCTTCACCGACATGAACGATACAAATTACGGGTATCAGTACACCAAAATTAGCTATTCGTGTGACACTTATTGTCGACTGGAATTAGTTATACATTACATTATGCGATGAAGGACAAAGATAATAACTGTTCCAGTTTACGGGTGACGGCTGTGTGTTTATATACACTACTGGTCATTAAAGTTGCTACACCAAAAAGAAATGCAGATGATAAACGGGTATTCATTGGACAAATATATTATACTAGAACTGACATGTGATTACATTTTCACGCAATTTGGGTGCATATATCTTGAGAAATCAGTACCCAGAACAACCACCTCTGGCCATAATAACTGCCTGATACGCCTGGGCATTGAGTCAAACAGAGCTTGGATGGCGTGTACAGGTACAGCTGCCCATGCAGCTTCAACACGATACCACAGTTCATCGAGAGAAGTGACTGGCGTATTGTGACGAGCCAGTTGCTCGGCCACCATTGACCAGAAATTTTCAGTTGGTGAGGGATCTGGAGAATGTGCTGGCCAGGGCAGCAGTCGAACCTTTCCTGTATCCAGAAAGGCCCGTACAGGACTTACAACATGCGGTCGTGCATTATCCTGCTGAAATGTAGGGTTTCGCAGGGATCGAATGAAGGGTAGAGCCACGGGTCGTAACACATCTGAAATGTAACGTCCACTGTTCAAAGTGCCGTCAATGCGAACAAGAGGTGACCGAGACATGTAACCAATGACACCCCATACCATCATGCCGGGTGACGAATACACGCTTCCAATGTGCGTTCACCGCGATGTCGCCAAACACGGATGCGACCATCATGATGCTGTAAACAGAACCTGGATTCATCCGAAAAAATGACGTTTTGCCATTCATGCACCCAGGTTCGTCGTCGAGTACACCATCGCAGGCGCTCCTGTCTGTGATGCAGCGTCACGGGTAACCGCAGCCATGGTCTCCGAGCTGATAGTCCATGCTGCTGCAAAGGTCGACGAACTGTTCGAGCAAATGGTTGTTGTCTTGCAAACGTCCCCATCTGTTGGTTCAGGGATCGAGACGTGGCTCCACGATCCGTTACAGCCATGCGGATAAGATGCCTGTCATCTCGACTGCTAGTGATACGAGGCCGTTGAGATCCAGTACGGCGTTCCTTATTAACCTCCTGAACCCACCGATTCCATATTCTGCTAACAATCATTGGATCTCGACCAAAGCGAGCAGCAATGTCGCGATACGATAAAACACAATCGCGATAGGCTACAATCCGACCTTCATCAAAGTCGGAAACGTGAAGGTACGCATTCCTCCTACTTACACGAGGCATCACAACAACGTTTCATCAGGCAGCGCCGGACAACTGCTGTTTGTGTATGAGAAATCGGTTGGAAACTTTCCTCATGCCAGCACGTTGCAAGTGTCGCCACCGGCGCCAACCTTGTGTGAATGCTCTGAAAAGCTAATCATTTGCATATCACAGCATCTTCTTCCTGTCGGTTAAATTTCGCGTCTGTAGCACGTCATCTTCGTGGTGTAGCAGTTTTAATGGCCAGTAGTGTACCTTACCTAACCAGTTCATTGATGACCTGTCTTTATTCCTCCACGGAAAATGATTAAATATGCATGTTATTTTCCGTCTTGAGATTGCTCGCTACAAGATTAACATGAATTTGCAATACAAAATTCCTAATGCTCAAGCACTCTTACGAGTCTGGTTGGTTAGGCATGTTTTTAATGCAATCCTGAATTTTTAAGAATACCTTATTTTCTGCCCTTATCTGCAGACTTTTAAAATATTTTGTCGCTGGAATGAAGAACGCTGCAATGAATCCTAGACAAGGACGAGACATTAACAAGAAAAAGGTTTTTATGTATCTTATTGCGACAGTGCATATCGTAGCTCACTTGGGATTATTTACAAATTCCGTTGAACACCAAGTATAGTACTATATCTTCAGCTATGAAATATGTCTAAAATCAAAGTGAATACGTGAAAGTCAATGTACCGTACTGACGTTGCAATCCTGCAGCTGTATTTTTTTTTTTTTTTGTTGTTGCAGCACAAGTTTCAACATAATTCACTATAGTCACTAAGACTGGTTTCACAGTTTCTACAGCAAGCTGAAATTTGTCACTGGTCCATATATTTTTCATATGAGAAAATACTATTTGAATAGCTGCATCAGAGCCAGGAAGGCTCGAAAGAATCACGACTAACTGGAGTACATTGACAATTGCACATAATTCTCCTGAAATGATGAATTAAGTAGGACTCAAAGTTCTGGAAACTTCCTTGAGTACACTTTTTTTAAGTAGGTTATGGAAGTTTCATCGAAAAATATTAGAACACTATGAAACCATTTTACCTCTGCTGGAAGCAAACATTGCTCTGTTGCAGGTTCATTAAGAATTGTTTCAACACTTGAGGGAAGGAAGTGTCTTCGATTTTTGATTCCAAAGTAGTTTTCAACTTACTAAGACAATCAATCACATCAAACAGAGAGACTGTCGGATCTCCAACGTTTTTTCACTGTTTCATGAAATGGTGAAGCCTGGATGTGAACGAAGTGTGGTCATACTTCAGAAAAGGGGCTCTCAAAAAAGTTCTGAAGGAACAATGGGCCCTTCTTTTCACATTGGAATTATGATTTTAGTGGAGTAAACATTCTGATTACTATTTCAATAGCAAGCACCCAATCACCTTGGGTGAACAAAAGTCCGTCGCAGTTTCAGCTCTCACAGTGTATGATTTGAAGTACAGAAATATTTTGGGAACTACCATTTCTGCATCTACAGGGAAAAATCAGAAGCTGTTCAAGTGCATTATGCAATATAAGGACAGCATAGTCAACCCTCATCAGTCAATGGCATTTGTAGTTTGATAAAAACAATTTTCCGATCTTTTCTTTCAGTTCCTCCAAAACTGCAGTTAGTAATATCAGCACACAGTCCAACAGCAGACCATTTTCTCTGAAGCAGTCTGTTAAATAGTGACACACAATAGTAGATGCTTCTGAAGGCATGATTTGAATTGTAATATTATTTCTTGTGCACCATTTTTGTAATCAAAATATCTCTCGTGGTTAGACGCATCCACATAGAAGTGAAATAAACTGCACTTTTCCAAATCACATCGCAAAATATCTAAAGCATGAAGAAATAACACATTCATGTATATGGTCTCTGCTTTTGTACGTGCACATGCAAGTTTACTCTCTAATGTTGCCTGAAGAAGCTTCGCTGTACAGTCCACAGATCTGAAGCTACACTATGTGATCGAAAGTATCCAGACATCCTCCAAAAACATACTTTTTCGTATTAGATGCATCGTGCTGCCACCTACTGCCAGGTACTCCATATCAGCGACCTCAATAGCTGTTAGACATCGCGAGAGAGCTGAATAGGGCGCTCCGCGGAACTCACGGACTTCGAACGAGGTCAAGTGATTGGGTGTCACTTGTGTCATACGTCTGTACGCGAGATTTCCACACTCTTGAACATCCCTAGGTCCACTGTTTCTGATGTCATAATGAAGTGGAAACGTGAAGGCACACGTACAGTACAAAAGCGTACACGCTCACCTCGTCTGTTGACCGACAGAGACCGCCGACAGTTGAAGTGGGTCGTAATGTGTAATAGGCAGACATCTATCCAGACCATCACACAGGAACTCCAAACTGCATCAGGATCCACTGCAAGTACTATGACAGTTAGGCAGGAGGTGAGAAAACTTGGAGTTCATGGTCGAGCGGCTGCTCATACGCCACACATCACGCCGGTAAATGCCAAACGACGCCTCGCTTGGTGTAAGGAGCGTAAACATTGGACGATTGAACATTGGAAGAACGTTGTGTGGAGTGACGAATCACAATACACAATGTGGCAATCTGATGTCAGGGTGTGGGTATGGCGAATGCCCGGTGAACGTAATCTGCCAGCCTGTGTAGTGCCAACAGTAAAATTCGGAGGCAGTGGTGTTATAGTTTGGAGGGGGCTTGAACCCCTTGTTGTTTTGCGTGGCACCATCAGAGCACAGGCTTACATTTAAAGGACCTTCTTGATTTCCACTGTTGAAGAGCATTTCGGGTATGGTGATTGCATCTTTCAGCACGATCGAGCACCTGTTCATTACGTACGGCCTGTGGCAGAGTGGTCACACGACAGTAACAGCCCTGTAATGGACTGGCCTGCACAGAGTCCTTACCTGAATCCTATAGAATACCTTTGGGATGTTTGGAACGCCAACTTTGTGCCATTCCTCGCCGGCCGACATCGATACTTCTCCTCAGTGCAGCATTCCGTGAAGAATGGGCTGCCATTCCCCAAGAAACCTTCCAGCACATGATTGAACATATGTCTGCGAGAGCGGAATCTATCATCAAGGCTAAGGGTGGGCCAACACTATACTGAATTCCAGCATTACCGATAGAGGACGCCATGAGCTTTTAAGTCATTTTCAGCCAGGTGTCCGGAGACCTTTCATCACATAGTGTATGATTGAGCTGGACTGTATGATACACGACGACACCTTCACTTGCAACTAATTCTATCAGATTTGAAGAATGACTTTAATGTTGCATGAGATGACTAGACTTGTTGCGGGGACTGCACTTATATGTTTAAGTGGATTTGTGTATCTCTACGTCCACTGTGACTTATTGAGAAATTAGAGGCACACTTGTTGCACGTCACTTTTCCCCACGGAATTAGAAGAATTAAGGTCACTGACGAATGGAAATTCTTTTGGCAGTTTTTCATTGAAGGAGCACTTGCGATTCTTTGAACTCATTCTTGCCGGAAGTACAGTTACTGATGATGTAAAACAGCAAAACTTATGTAATACAGCGTAATGCATTCTACAGTACACAATACAGTCTGGCATACGTTCGTACGTACAGATGACACTGTGGCTTGCGCGCAACAATATAAGTCGACACTCTTTGGTAAGAATAGAATCTCTTCGTCACAGTTTCGCCAATTTAACTGAAATCCATAGTAAAATACGTCGACACAGGTGACATAAATATTTAATTCGGAATAAATAGTTTCGTAATCGTTTAATACGGGATAAACATGTGTCCGGAATTACTTATGAAAAAATTCGGATGAGAGCCAAAAAAAAAACAAAAAAAAAAAAAAACAAAAAAAACGTGACTGTCGCGAAAATAAATAAAAACGGGACTCATGGTGACCTTAGACCTACTCATCTTATCTTCAATCTTCTGTAAAACCTCATTTCAAAAGTTTCTATTCTCTTCTTCTGTGGACTGCTTCGAACTATGTGGGCTCTGTTTTATGTCAATATGATAACAAAATTAAATTTATTTTTCGAAGTTTGTCTGTTTTTAAAACTGTCACCGAACATGAAGTTAACATAACACATTGGAAAAGAAATGGGCAGGGCATGCAGCGAGGGGAACGGGTAGTACACGGATCAAGAAAGCCATTAGCTGGGTTTCTAAACACACGAAAATCCCTAGACTACCTAATAAAAGGCGGGTGGATGGAATTATAAAGTATGGAGGAGTACCGTGCCAGCCTACAGCTGATGACCATAAAGCCGTCTTCAGACGGGACCTGTTTCTCATCGCGAAGCACGCCAGACATGGTGTCTGTCCGTCGTGGTTGCTACGTGGTCTGACAAAATACGCTGCATCTCACGGAACGTGCTCCTCGTCGTCAGTTGCGACCGTAGCACTCCACAGCGGCAGATCTCGGCAGCATCTAGCGCGCAAATCTCACAGTTTCCTTACGAAAATAGAAGAGCGAAAAAAACTGCTTTAACTTTTTTAGCGGAGAAAATCGTGAAGAGAACTCTGGACTCGTCGATCGCTTGAACAGCTAGAAGTACACAGCATAATGCTGTACAACGATCTGAGATGATGTAGAAGTTATCAGCTAAAAGGTATTAGTTAACTGAATTTAATCTCCTCCTCATTTTCGGTTTAAAAGTAAATATAGTTAAAGTACAGTGCCTAATGTCAGTTTGCGCATACATAACATCGGTTTTCTCGAAGTTGTATTGCCTACCATCAATATGAAGTAACGTACTTCGCAAAGGTTTCAAAATCGGTATTCGTTTCGTTATTTTATTCGAATGTGAGAGATTTTTTCGAAGCTGCACACCATCATTGAAAAGGACATTTAGTAACTACGCAGGTAGCGTAGTACCTAAATCAATATAGACCAAAAAACATCGAATATCGCGAGTAGTTAGTGTAGTTGGAAATTTTTGCACAATGGTAGGACAAAGCACCACGAACAACATAACAGAAATCCTCATTGCTGAGGGATGAGTGTGGGTATGGTGGTGTGTTTGAAGGTTACTTTTGTACGCTTTTCTTGAATGTCTCGAAATCCTTGGCCTCCAGTGACAATGTATACCAGTAAAAATTTAGCTACATCTTATTTCCTAGAAAAAGGACCAGCTCATTTTTTACTCTCGCGTAGCGAGCGAGAGAATATGAAAATCCCGCGCGTGGTTTTTGAAGGCATGATATAGAATTGCGGGTTGCATAAAACGTAGGGGCAGCTGCATCACCCTGCATATATTTTACACAAAGTTTCGTAATAGCACAGAATCTACCAGTACGTAGCTATTGTTTACATTCTAATATTGACTATTAGTCATTTTAATATTTCTGGCCACTGGGGGAACATTCCAGTTCTTGGACTATCCAACAAGAATTGCACCCACCAGATTACTTATAACAAATAACATCATCAAGTATTGCAGATAATACTTCTATTTAAGCAACAGCAAAGAGCAAGAATCTTCTAGAAAACAAAAAGTTAAAAAATTTGGAGATAGCTAGACGCAAACCTGCACTTTTTATAGATCATTATTGTGCCGTAACATTGAAACAGTACACTTTTACGGCAAAACATAATACTAAAAGCTTCAAATACAGGATGCCTGTAACTGCCGATATGTAGTTTCCTGTATTTTTATTGTAAAATATCGTGTTTTTGAGAGCTTTGAAACAACTTATATTCATACAAGTATTCTTAAGTAAAAAAAGCACCAAACATGAAGTTGAACTCTACACAAAACAGCCTCTCCTAAGTTCTCCTTGTGACGCAAAACCAATCACCCATCTCACTGCCCACGTTCCTCTCCGCGAGGCAAAAATCTGACATGTCAGATTCTTCATTTTAGTGGAACGTGGAATTCCACACTGTGACGTCAGCACCTGCTCGTCCACGTACATTTTCACGTGGCGTGAGAGGACGACTTAAGGCATGGAAAAGTGTATTGGAGGTATCTAGCCAGCAGTGGTGGCCAAGTGGCAGATGACGGTGATAACATCTGTTATGGGCGCGGTCTCCAGTGTCTCCTGCCTGGAGGACACCTGGACACCGCGTCTGCCAGGCCTGTCCGCGCCCTGCCATCTGTGGACGGAGTCAAGCGAGCGGCGCGGGGCCGACATGCGATACGGCCGCCAAACCCCACAAGCGCACACGCGGTTTCGCCTTTCTCCAGTCTCGGTTACGTGACGCCCAGCACCGCAACACACGACGTCAGATGGGGCTCAGCGAAGCCTGCAGTGTTTGCTTGCCGGTACCATTCGATTAGTACAGAAATGTTTTGCTGGACGGTGTTTACAATTTTGCACGGGCTACTTTCTTCCCCCAAAACAACAATTGGCTGAGCACCCACGCCGTTAAAAGTAGATACAGATGTCGTGTTACCCATGGAGGACGCAAGAAATGTCTTGCTTCAGGGTGCCATTCCCTCTGACACATTAGAAAGCTGTGTATCCAGAAGAGAGCTCATAGCCGATTTCTTTTCCGTTCCGTAAGCCAACTGCCTTTATGGTGTGTTTCCAATGAACACACAGTCGATGACACGTTAAATCGAAACAACAAAGAAGAAGGAGATATCAAGCCCACACTTCTAAATACTCCAACACGTTCACGCCTTCATATCGCGTATACTGGTGGTGTCTGTCCAGTCAGCGTCCAGTGTCGACACAGGACTCCGCCCCACACACTGGAAAATCTCGGGAGCGCCGAAAGTGACTTCGGGTGACAAGCTGTCTACCACATTGTAGACTGCATGTGAAGGAGGATCCAAGCATGTGACAATGTTTGAGGCGGGGCAAAATGCTTACCAGCAGCAGATTTTGAACTTACAGGTATGAAAATATGTGCATTTTCGTACAGAACGCCATTAGTTTGGTTTAGCCTAGTATTTTGTTTTTATTTCACAGTGCAGATACTTTTTACGTTTCCGTAACTCAATCGCTAAAAACGGAACCCTTATAGATCATTTTGTTGCACTCTCATATTTCTGTCTGTCTTTTCTTTCTTTCAGTAACGGGTAGAAGTATTAAGTTGAAATTTGCGGTCTCTTGGCGTTGTGAATCATTATTTAAGCTTCTAAGTCAAAGCAATCAAACGATGTGGCAATATGTGTCACATATTCCGATACTCGCAAAACTAAGTCATCAAAACCTATAAATAAACTGTGTATACAAGTATCGGGTCTGGTGGTCTCGCAGTAAAGCGCATGTTTTGAAACCGTGAGGTCGCGGGATTATCAGTTTCGTTTTAACCTAACCTTCACCTCTCAACACTGTGAGAACTCGACAGAAACCACACGTGGTTCGGATTCTACGTTAAATTGTAAGTCCTCTTTCCCCCGTAGGATAAATGGAGTAGGTTAGGAATACGCAAGGCGAAAAAGTGGCCTGTACCTGGCCATTGAGCCACACAAAATAACAGTAATAATAAAAAATTATCATTTATATTATCTATAGAGCTACAATCATAACTAAGTTTGTACGGAACCTGCAGAGCGTGAGTCCTCCCAGCACCTACCCGGTTTTTTAGTTCCATTTTCATTCCCAGCGTCCCTTGAAACAAAGACACCTGTCGTAGACATTCTGGCGGTCCAAAACGTTTTTGCATCAGCTGAAAACGAACTCTGCCAGAAAATTACGTCATGATCACTGAAACGAAGGGTAGACGTAAAAAGTGGCTGAATCATAAAGAAAATGACACCTGAACAGTATCTTATCAATTGAAAAACAGTCCATCATGGACGAAGTATTTTATAATCATTAACGAGGCAGCGGAACAAACTGGTCTCTGCATCGTCCTGACATTGTCTTCTACACAGTGTAGTCTCGTTGTCCGCTGCGAACTTGCCTCCCGTGCCGTTTGCCACTGCTAACTTTGGGTGGCAGACCGGACTGGAAAGTAGCTCGGGGAAGTGACACCGGCCACTGCCGTCACGCACCCAGGACCAAACACGTCTCATGGGAACGCACTCTCTCCCACACAACACGACCGCACGCACCACCGACACAGTAGGTGCGGTGTTCTGCATTCCATTAGCAGCGTTTCTCACACTGCTACCGACAAATACATTTGCGTCTGTACATTCTCACTCAGGTGGTATCTAATACCAAATAAATATAAAAAACTCGGGTCTGTCATTAAAATAGTTTAAAAAAAGAAATTTCCACTTCATTCACTTCCAATGCTTTGTCATTTAACCTGTGGGATCAGATGATGAACGTCGACTCCAACTGAAGAAAGGTGTCCGAACCACTGCCTGTTCCAGTCCGCAGGTCGTGGTCTAGTGGCTAGCGTTGCTGCCTCTGGATCACGGGGTCCCGAGTTCGATTCCCTGCCGGGTTGGGGATATTCTCTGCTCGGGGACTGGGTGTTTCTGTTATCGTTATCATCATCATCATCATCATCATCATCATCATCATCATCATCATCATCATCATCATCTGTGACAGTGGATAGATTGAACTGTGTAAAAATTGGATTGTTTAAACATTGGGACTTTGTACGGGCGCTGATGACCGCGTAGTTGAGCGCCCCACAAACTGGTCATCATCATTAGCCGTTCCAGCGAGCTACGCACTTCATCATTATCTCGACACCGCCACTGAAACTCAGATTTCTGTTGCGGACTTAAAAATGGTTCAAATGGCTCTGAGCACTATGGGACTTAACTTCTGAGGTCATCAGTCCCCTAGAACTTATAACTACTTAAACCTAACTAACCTAAGGACATCACACACACCCATGCCCGAGGCAGGATTCGAACCTGCGACCGTAGCGGTGGCGTGGTTCCAGACTGTAGCGCCTAGAGCCGCTCGGCCACTCCGGCCGGCGACAGAAAAATCCTCTCACATACAGGCAGAGCATGAGTTGACTAATAAACAAAAAGTCTAAAGTCAGTTATTCGTATTTGACATCTGGACATCCTATTAATAATGCATCCCCATTCAGGCCCGTTCTTACCGGGAGAAAAGCGACGACATAAACGCAATCACGGGGGTGTCCAATGAAATGTAATACAATGTTTACAACATATTTCACTTATCTAGTGGATGACGTCAGAAGCTCCATGAGACTGTTCGCGGATTGTACTGTTGTGTACAGATCAGTCGCAACGCTAGAAAATTGTCCGGAAATACTTTAAGCACTGAGTAGGATCGATGATTAATGGCAGAACTGCCAGTTGCCCTGAACGTAAATAAATGTAACTTATCGTGCACAGTACACGTAAACGACATTAAAGTATCTCCGAGTAATCATCCAGACTGCCTCAAGTGAATGACCATACGAAATTGTAGGAAAAACAGGTACTAGTCTGAGATTCACTGGAAGCACCTTAAGGAAATGTAATTCATCACCGAAAGGAATGGCTTACAAAAAACTTTCTCGATCTATTCTTCTTGGTTATTATTCATCACTCTGGGACACTTGCGGAGTTAGAGTAGTAGGAGAGGGGGAGAGAGAGAGAGAGAGAGAGAGAGAGAGAGAGAGAGAGAGGGAGGGAGAAATACCAACGAAGGACAGCAGGTTTCACTAGGGGATCGTTTAATAATCCTGAGAGCGTCACTGAGATGCTCAACTCCAGAGACTTTGTATCACCATGAGGTTTGCTGAAATCCCGAGAGCGTATATTTCATAAACAGCTGGGCAATATATTACTTCCTGCCACACGTCTCGCAAAATGAACAAGAAAATCAGAGAAATTAGAGCTCATATAAAGGTTTATCGAGAGCTATTCTTGTCACGTATCATTCGCGAATTCACCAGGAACGAGTGTAGAGGTAGATGTAGATGACACGGTCAACCCATTTTCTTTATCATCTCTCAGGCTGTTATCCATGCACTTCTGACAAGGAAATGTGATACAACTCTGTGGTATTTATTCTTTTAGTATATCACTGTTCCCAGAAAGACTCAATAGAAGTAGCTCCACATCACATTAGCCTTCTCTTTCACCCGACATTAATCGTAACAATCATGGAGGGATTCACAGGGTTAAAAGGACCAAACTAGGTCATCAGTCCAATCGACAAGTGTCAAGCTGGGCAGAGTCCTTAGAGAGAAAGGACAAAAAAGACAAAACACTGAAGAGCCTTTTGTAAAATCAAAAGACAGAAGCAAACAGAAGTGAGGGAGGGAGGGGTAAGAGAGAAAATGTGGACTGAAAGCAGCTGAAGACCCCCAGAACATGTAACACAATGGAAGACACACCCTCTGCATCCACTGTTTCCTCACTGTCTATTACCACTAAAGGTTAGCAATTCAGACAATTTGATAAAATCACAGAAGAGAGAACAGTTACCACGAGATAGTAAACCAATGACAGATGTAAAAAAATAAGAGGAATTAAAAAGGTGGGAAGGACAGGAACCCCACTGGAGCACCAAGCATGGACAGCAATGGGCCCCCTGGATCGGTGCAGACGACGGGCACTGCTCCAGTGCCTCAAGCAGTCGATGAGGCTAATGTGCCTTATCTCACAACGTGGAGTAAAAGCAACATCATCCATTTTGCAGTCGTCTGCTAACACCAGAGGCAGCATGTCACATAGTTGAAGGTTTTGCAGTAAGGTGTAGCCCAGGGGAGTCCAGAAGGATGTGGGCCACTGTCAGACGGGCACCACACCGACAGGGGGGGTGTATCCTCACGTCAGACCAGGTGACCACAAGTCAGCTAACACAAAGTCGAAACAGTAGATTCCCTGGAAGAAGCACAAAGAAAACGCTGCCATGTTGTCGTGATATCATTTACTGCTTACAGTTTGTTTGGAGAAACCAAAGCACACCAGTTCGTGTTCCAAGCCTCTAACCATTGACAGTCCAGTTGTGGTAGCCCCATCTCTGAAGTCAGCATCCTAGTAGCAAACTAGGCCAACGAGTTAGCATGTTCATTCTCTGGGATCCCAGAGTGACCTGGGGTCCAGACATAGACAATCAACCATCCATGTTCATAGAAGTGAGAAAGGATATCCAGGATAGTCAGGTCCAGTGGGTGTCAAGGATAACACTAGTTGATAGCCAGAAGACTACTCAGTGAGTCACTGCTGACGAAGAATGCCTCGCCTGTGCAAGAACGAATGATGGCTACCATTTCTACAGTGAATACATTGCATCCATTTAGCAGGAAACACTGTTCACTGTACTTTGCATATGTGTAGGCAAAACCAGTTCATCCATCGACCGCAGAGCTGTCAATGTATACCATTTACAAACCTGAAAATACATCAAGGACAGCCAGGAACATGAGGTCAACACTTTCAGTTAAAATGATAGGTCGAGGCAGGTCTGAGGATGGGGTACACACCATAGGGGCATACATGATCGCTCCCTGACAATAGGCAGCATTGGGGGAAGTTGGATCTCACAGCAGAGACACTGTAAGTGAACTGTGACCATGATTCCATTCCTGAAATCCGCTATGAGATGTGGAACTCCCTAGTAGGAAAAAGGACTCTGTAGTTCTGATGCTCAGTGGAGCAGCAAAGGTGTATCACATAGCTGAGTAGCAGTTGTTGGCGCCTAACCTGCAGTAGATGGACCCAGCCTCTATGAGCAGACTGTTAACAAGGCTGCCAGAAAGGCACCTGTCGCAAGTTGAAACCCACAATGGTGTATTGGGTACAGTATCCATAATACTGAAGGTGGTGCCGAGCCATATGCCAGACTCTCATAAGCAAGAGGGGACAGGATCAGAGCCTTGTAAAGCCTGAAAGTATAGCACGATCTGTGCCCCAGCTGGTGTTACTGAGGCAGCAAAGAGTATTAAGGTGCGATCAGCACATACACGTAAGTTGGCAAAGATGGGGAATCCACATAAATCAGGCATAGACGACCAGTCCCAGAAAATGAAAAAATTCCATCACATTGAGCATTTGGTTGTTGAGGTTGAGTTCAGGTTTTGGATGCACAGTACGACAATGACAGAAATGCATGTCTTACTGTCTGGAAACTGGAAACTAAGGGTGAGAGTCCAGGACTGTGCCTGCCTATCATGTGGCACCCTACAGTCAGCATTCAGCAACACCCACAGTGGACACGCAATAGAAAATGCAAAATTCGTCAGCATACAGCGAGGGTGACACTTTAGACCCCACAGCTGCAGCTAAAACAATGACTGCCTCTAGAAAAAGCGGGATACCCAATACAGAGCCATGTAGAAACCAATCCACTTCTATATCTGGGATGAGGGAGGGTTGGGGGAGGGGGGCGTGGAGAGGGAGTCCTGTAGAGAGTACCCAACTTGAGCCAGGGATATAATATACAATGTGCACGAAGTTCTGGAAAAAAATAGAAGTGAGCCCTGGAGACCTCTCTCATGTAGGGCACGAGGATGTGACGACACTATGCGGTTTGAAGAGGACAGTGATAAGGTGTTGAGCCTGAGCAAAAGCTGACTAGATCGCAGACTCCAGACAGACCAAATTATCAGCAGTAGATTGACCTGGGATGGAGCCAAAAGACCCCAAGACTCAAGTTATCAACACAGCTGCCAGCTCAAAACATGTTCAAGAAACTTGCAGAGAACATTAGTAACAATAATTGGGTGATAGCTGTACATCTCAAGAGGGGTGTTTACCCAGCTTCTGTTCTGAGGCAGTCACATTTTCTCGCCAATGAGATGGGAACTCACCCTCGCTGCAGATATGGTCGAAAATTATGAAGATATAACATTGGGTATCCACTGATAGGTGTTTGAGCATCTGGCTGTGGGTGTAGTATGGTCCAAGAGCTATGTCAAGGCAAAGCACTAGGAGACTGAAGAGAGCATCACACGGCGGTGACAGTTTGTCAATTACAAAGGGTAAGTGTGAATAAAACCGACTTCAGTCACAACTTTTTCTTGTTTTTATAAATTACATTATGCATTTCGGACCCCACACTTCCTGTCTTGTAAATACAACACGATGGAAACATTAGTGCCTCAAAGACGTTGTCAAAAAATGCAGTTTCCACCTCTTTAGCGAAATACACTACGGGAAAAAAAAATGACGCACCATGAACGATTTATCCGAATGGGACGGAAATTGGTAGATGTGATGTACCTGTACGGACAAACAAATTATTAAAACTTCAGAAAAAGTGAATTATTTATTGAAGAGCAAAAGCTTCACAAATTGAGCAACTCAACAACGTATTGGTTCACTTGTAATCCTAATGCAAGCAGTTATTCCGCTTGGTTTTGACTGACAAGACTTATTGGATGGCCTCCTGTGGAATATTGTGCCATATTCTGTCCAACTGACGCGTTAGAAACCCAAACTGGGCGATTTAACGCGCTGTTGGACAAAATCCGGCGCAAAATTCCTCATGAAGATATCAAACACTTCTCTCAATCGCCTAGCCGAATAACTGCTTGCGTAAGGGCATGGAGTGGACCTATGCGCCATCAACTTGCTCAATTTTTGAAGCTCTTTTTCTTGAAAAAATCATCCATTTTTTCCTGAATTCCAATGTACATCACATCTACAGATTTTCGCCCCAACCGGATAATTCCTTTGTCGTGCATCTTTTTTTTTCCTTTTTCTCTTACGATGTATTTCCTACGAACGATGCCCACAATATGTATGATAATCTTTGTATTAACTAGTGAGGTTAGGTTAAAATCTGCACGACGTTTACGAACACAGTTTACTTTATGTTATAGTTACCTGACTTGGGAGACAGCTAAAGAAACTGAAAGTATGGCTAGTTAACATGCAGTCAAGATTAAAAGCCACACCTGAAGAGCATCAATACCGATGAGCCAAAACTTTATGACTAGCTGCTTAATAGCATGTCGGTTCAACTTTTTACACCCAATATATTGTTGTTGTTGTTGTGGTCTTCAGTCCTGAGACTGGTTTGATGCAGCTCTCCATGCTACTCTATCCTGTGCAAGCTTTTTCATCTCCCAGTACCTACTGCAACCTACATCCTTCTGAATCTGCTTAGTGTATTCATCTCTTGGTCTCCCTCTACGATTTTTACCCTCCACGCTGCCCTCCAATACTAAATTGGTGATCCCTTGATGCCTCAGAACATGTCCTACCAACCGATCCCTTCTTCTGGTCAAGTTGTGCCACAAACTTCTCTTCTCCCCAATTCTATTCAATACTTCCTCATTAGTTATGTGATCTACCCATCTAATCTTCAGCATTCTTCTGTAGCACCACATTTCAAAAGCTTCTATTCTCTTCTTGTCCAAACTATTTATCGTCCATGTTTCACTTCCATACATGGCTACACTCCATACGAATACTTTCAGAAATGACTTCCTGACACTTAAATCTATACTCGATGTTAACAAATTTCTCTTCTTCAGAAACGCTTTCCTTGCCATTGCCAGCCTACATTTTATATCCTCTCTACTTCGACCATCATCAGTTATTTTGCTCCCCAAATAGCAGAACTCCTTTACTACTTTAAGTGCCTCATTTCCTAATCTAATTCCCTCAGCATCACCCGACTTAATTAGACTACATTCCATTATCCTTGTTTTGCTTTTGTTGATGTTCATCTTATATCCTCCTTTCAAGACACTGTCCATTCCATTCAATTGCTCTTCCAAGTCCTTTGCTGTCTCTGACAGAATTACAATGTCATCGGCGAACCTCAAAGTTTTTATTTCTTCTCCATGAATTTTAATACCTACTCCGAATTTTTCTTTTGTTTCCTTTACTGCTTGCTCAATATACAGATTGAACAACATCGGGGAGAGGCTACAACCCTGTCTTACTCCCTTCCCAACCACTGCTTCCCTTTCATGTCCCTCGACTCTTATAACTGCCATCTGGTTTCTGTACAAATTGTAAATAGCCTTTCGCTCCCTGTATTTTACCCCTGCCACCTTTAGAATTTGAAAGAGAGTATTCCAGTCAACATTGTCAAAAGCTTTCTCTAAGTCTACAAATGCTAGAAACGTAGGTTTGCCTTTCCTTAATCTTTCTTCTAAGATAAGTCGTAAGGTCAGTATTGCCTCACGTGTTCCAGTGTTTCTACGGAATCCAAACTGATCTTCCCCGAGGTTGGCTTCTACTAGTTTTTCCATTCGTCTGTAAAGAATTCGTGTTAGTATTTTGCAGCTGTGACTTATTAAGCTGATAGTTCGGTAATTTTCACATCTGTCAACACCTGCTTTCTTTGGGATTGGAATTATTATATTCTTCTTGAAGTCTGAGGGTATTTCGCCTGTTTCATACATCTTGCTCACCAGATGGTAGAGTTTTGTCAGGACTGGCTCTCCCACGGCCGTCAGTAGTTCCAATGGAATATTGTCTACTCCGGGGGCCTTGTTTCGACTCAGGTCTTTCAGTGCTCTGTCAAACTCTTCACGCAGCATCATATCTCCCATTTCATCTTCATCTACATCCTCTTCCATTTCCATAATATTGTCCTCAAGTACATCGCCCTTGTATAGACCCTCTATATACTCCTTCCACCTTTCTGCTTTCCCTTCTTTGCTTAGAACTGGGTTTCCATCTGAGCTCTTGATATTCATACAAGTCGTTCTCTTATCTCCAAAGGCCTCTTTAATTTTCCTGTAGGCGGTATCTATCTTACCCCTAGTGAGATAGGCCTCTACATCCTTACATTTGTCCTCTAGCCATCCCTGTTTGGCCATTTTGCACTTCCTGTCGATCTCATTTTTGAGACGTTTGTATTCCTTTTTGCCTGTTTCACTTACTGCATTTTTATATTTTCTCCTTTCATCAATTAAATTCAGTATTTCTTCTGTTACCCAAGGATTTCTACTAGCCCTCGTCTTTTTACCTACTTGATCCTCTGCTGCCTTCACTACTTCATCCCTCAAAGCTACCCATTCTTCTTCTACTGTATTTATTTCCCCCATTCCTGTCAATTGCTCCCTTATGCTCTCCCTGAATCTCTGTACAACCTCTGGTTCTTTTAGTTTATCCAGGTCCCATCTCCTTAAATTCCCACCTTTTTGCAGTTTCTTCAGTTTTAATCTACAGGTCATAACCAATAGATTGTGGTCAGAGTCCACATCTGCCCCTGGAAATGTCTTACAATTTAAAACCTGGTTCCTAAATCTCTGTCTTACCATTATATAATCTATCTGATACCTTTTAGTATCTCCAGGGTTCTTCCATGTATACAACCTTCTTTCATGATTCTTAAACCAAGTGTTAGTTATGATTATGTTGTGCTCTGTGCAAAATTCTACAAGGCGGCTTCCTCTTTCATTTCTGTCCCCCAATCCATATTCACCTACTATGTTTCCTTCTCTCCCTTTTCCTACACTCGAATTCCAGTCACCCATGACTATTAAATTTTCGTCTCCCTTCACAATCTGAATAATTTCTTTTATTTCATCATACATTTCTTCAATTTCCTCGTCATCTGCAGAGCTAGTTGGCATATAAACTTGTACTACTGTAGTAGGTGTGGGCTTCGTATCTATCTTGGCCACAATAATGCGTTCACTATGCTGTTTGTAGTAGCTTACCCGCATTCCTATTTTCCTATTCATTATTAAACCTACTCCTGCATTACCCCTATTTGATTTTGTGTTTATAACCCTGTAGTCACCTGACCAGAAGTCTTGTTCCTCCTGCCACCGAACTTCACTAATTCCCACTATATCTAACTTCAACCTATCCATTTCCCTTTTTAAATTTTCTAACCTACCTGCCCGATTAAGGGATCTGACATTCCACGCTCCGATCCGTAGAACGCCAGTTTTCTTTCTCCTGATAACGACATCCTCTTGAGTAGTCCCCGCCCGGAGATCCGAATGGGGGACTATTTTACCTCCGGAATATTTTACCCAAGAGGACGCCATCATCATGTAATCATACAGTAAAGCTGCATGCCCTCGGGAAAAATTACGGCTGTAGTTTCCCCTTGCTTTCAGCCGTTCGCAGTACCAGCACAGCAAGGCCGTTTTGGTTATTGTTACAAGGCCAGATCAGTCAATCATCCAGACTGTTGCCCTTGCAACTACTGAAAAGGCTGCTGCCCCTCTTCAGGAACCACACGTTTGTCTGGCCTCTCAACAGATACCCCTCCGTTGTGGTTGCACCTACGGTACGGCTATCTGTATCGCTGAGGCACGCAAGCCTCCCCACCAACGGCAAGGTCCATGGTTCATGGGGGGGCCCAATATATTAGGGACCTACATGCCATGGATGGAAGCCTCCAGTGACGCCTCTCGGCCTCCATGTGACAGCGCATGGTGCCGAAGTGCCTGTACCAGTGCAACAGGATGAGCAGCTGTATCACCCCAGTTTTCATCTGTTGCCCTACAGAGCAGAAGCTGGCTGCTAACAGCGTGAGTTTGGAGGCAACCCATCAATGGAGCGGCACCAAGTCCCAAGACTTGGTGCTACAAGGTGGTGCAGTGGTGGAGGCTGGAACTTGTGGCAACTGCTTGCTCATCCATATTGCTACAGTGCCTAGCGTGGACCTCTCGTCGCAGTAGGCACAGCCAGACTGCTGATACCTCTGCTATAACTGACAGTTATTTATACAGGATAGCAGCTCATTTGCACCAAAACACTGCTTCCAGCCACTTTCAGAGGAACAAACCTGTGTCCTGGCGATGTAGAAACTGCTTAGCGCATCATGGAAAAGTCCCGTCTTGCCGTTATATTGGCAGAATTGCGGAGCTTGGCTTGGCCCACGTCACAATGCATAAACAACGCTGTTGCTGCAAGCCGCAAACCGCATCCTGACACTTTATTCCCCACTGGATGGTTATGGCTCCTTCAACAGCCGTGGTTGAGCTGCCAGTTTCCGCACTATGGCTCTCCACAAAATTGTGGTGGCGCTACAATGCGAAGTGGAGCACTCCACCTGACATGCAAACTACACAAACTGTATGCTCAGATTCGCTCAGCTCTCTCCTCAGTCTCCAAGCTCTCTACCCTGTCCACCCTCTGGTCCACCGGATTCAGGACTGCCTCCCCTTGCCCCACTTGGGGGGGGGGGGCGCATCTCTGTGGCGTTGCTCTTTTATGGCAAGCACATTGGTCTACACTTCCCAATAATAAATTGCGGGAAATGAAAGCTGTTCCCTGTGCTTGGACCTCTTCCTCCCGACCTCGTCGTCGGGAGGAGGTAATTTTTACTAGACTCCGGATAGGGCACTGTCTTTTTAGCCATAGACATCTTTTCAGTGGCGATCCTCCCCCGCTTTCTCCCCTCTGCTCTCTATTGTGGACGGTGAGACACCTTTTACTTGAGTGCCCCCATTTTACTCCGTTACGCGCCCGTCTACAGCTGTCGCCTGATATATCTTCCATTTTAGCAGACGACACGCGCTCATCCGATCGCGTTCTCGAGTTTATTAGTATCAGTGAGATGAGGTCAGTCATTTGATGCTCTTTTGGGGACAAACAACCCCCCCTTCTATAGTGGTTTTCTAAGCTTTCCTTCTGTTTTTAGTTTACCCACTTTTTTGAGTTTCGCTCCCATTGCTACTCATTTCCAGTTTGTTTGTTTTTTTTTTTTTTTTTTTTTTTTTTTTTTTTTTTTTTTTTTTTTTTTTTTTTTTTTTACTAAGTCACAGACCGGGCGCTAATGGCCGTAGCAGTTTTGCGCCCTAAAACCATAACACACGAAAAAACTACGCAAATGAAAGTAACTGATGTCTCAGCGCAGAAACAAAACGGATGTTTCTAGAGATCGTAAGTACAGCTTCAATGTTGAAATGTAATACACGGTCCAGCCAAATTAACGTGACCACCACCTGTTTTCAATATCAACATGTAATAAGCACTTATTTGCAGTGACGTGGAAAACAGTGCAATCTTTGTCATAAACAGACCGATTTATGTAACTTTCAAAGGGTCATGATCATTGGCTTTTGCGCCAAGGGTGGAAGCATTTCCGAAGCAGCTAAGTTCGTGAACTGCGCGTGTACCACCATGGTTAAAGTATACTGTGCATGGCACAATGGCGCTATCCAAAGCTATCACCCAGGCAACTATGGTGCATGACAGACCAAACACAAAAGAGGTGAACGACGGTTTCTGAGGTATGTACGGGTGAACAGATGTGCAACTGTTAGACAACTGACTACCTAGATGAACCAAGGGGCTACCAACGGTGTCCTCTCACGACTGTTCAGCGAACGTTGCTGCATGTGGGCATCCACAGCAGGTGCGTGGTTCATGCACCCATGGTGACTGCAGCTGTCCATTAAAGACAAAGGCTGGAATTAACACGCCAGCACCGCAACTGTACGTCCACAGAGTGGCTTTTTCAGATCAATCATGTTTTACACTCCACCAGAATTGAAGCCTCTGAAGGCAAACACCCTGCAACACTCGTCGTAAGGGTTAAAGCAGGATGACAGGGCATCTGGGTAATGTTTCCGTGGCATTCCGTGGATGATCTCGCCATTCTGGAAGGCACAATGGATCAAAACAAATATATGATCCATCCTTGGGACCACATCCATCCCTAAATACAGATTATTTTTTCTCACCGGGATGCCATCCTCCAGCAGGACAATGGATGTGTCACATAGCTGGCAGTGTGTGTGAGCATGGTTTAACAAACATCACGATGAGTTTACTGTAATCCCCTGGCCACCAACTCTCAGGATTCAAATCCAATCAGCAATCTGTGGGACCACCTCAATTGGGCTGTTCACTCCTTGTATCCTCAAATGAGAAACTAGCATAGCTGGCGATGGCATTGGAGTCGGCACAGCTCCACATACCTGTCAGTACCTTCCGAAACCTCAGTCAATCTCTTCCTACACGTCTAGCAGCAGTCCATCATGCAAAGGGTGATTATTCAGGTTTTTGACAGGTGCCACATTGTGACTGTACAGTATGATAAAAAGAGGGGCAACATTACCATGTGAGTGTAAAAGTAACACCAGTTACGCTTTTCTCGTGTAAAAGTTGTTCGACATCATTTAAAATAGTTGGGGTGCATGTTATTGTTGTGCTAAAAAAATTATCGACATCTGATTGGGATAGAGTGCAGAGCTATTTATATGATACTGGAGGCTTTGTTTGCCACTAAATGACATCACAGGTCATGTGATGGCTTATAGCAATCGGTAACAGTGCTAGAATTGTAACGTTTTCCGGGTGTATCTACAGTTGTCTCCTTCCCAAGGTCAGCAAATGTTGTGTGTACAGTGTGAGGATGTTTACTATTACTGACAAATTATGCAGAATAATGCTCAAAAGTTCTTCCCTCTCTTACTCAGAGCTTCATGGCGCCACGCTCAGTTGCACTTGGGTCCGCAGCTAGGATCCACCAGCTACATGCCGATTGATTAAACAAGGAGGATTCGTCGTCAAATCCGGATAAATTTTCAGCACTGCTACACTTCATAAAACTCGTATTAAGGGTTGGCAGTCTCACTTTGTCTCGCGAGTCAGTACTGAAAATTGTCGCTACTCAAATACTGCTCTTTAGCAATCTATTTTTCCGCAACAGCCCCACGTACTGTGAATGGACTGGAAAATAAAAACCACCGTCAGTTTATTGCCCGAAAAATGTTTAAACACCCTGGCCTTAACGATTCTCAGGAGCAGAATGCTAGCAGTCTCATTGGTTACTTCCTTCTCGTTTTAATACCACTGCCCCGAAAAGTGCTGCTTCCTGCCGGGATTTTTCCCAAGTTTATTTCCAGCAGGAGATGGAAAATGCATACCACCATGGACAAGTCGCTATCCTGTTAAGTCCACCCAGCAAGCCCTATCCAGTCCATTTAAGGCAGATTAGGAAAATATCAAATCATAATTCTCAAGCTAGGCAATTGCTCTGAGCACTATGGGATTTAACATCTTAGGTCATCAGTCCCCTAGAATTTAGAACTACTTAAACCTAACTGACCTAAGGACATCACACACATCCATGCCCGAGGCAGGATTCGAACCTGCGACCGTAGCAGTCTCGCGGTTCCGGACTGTAGCGCCTAGAACGGCACGGCCACCGCGGCCGGCTTCAAGCTGGGCAAATCCCAAATCCAATAGAGACTTGAAGTCAGCTACTGTGTCCCTAACAGCCAAGAGGATGAGCCCACAGCATGGCCGGAAATGAAATGTTACGATGCTTTGTATAATTGTACCTCGCGTGAATAAGTATTTAAAAAATGCCGTTATTTCTTTACGCTGGGTATCCAAAAAGTTCCTGTACCCCAGGTCGAAACATAGTATCATATATTGGAGCACTTACAGAAACTATGGCCTTTTAAGGTCAATATGTGTATCGTCGTGCCTTACAATGAGAGTTGTGTGTCTCCATGTCGTCCTTGACAGCTTGTGGAGCATCTCAGGAGCTATACTTCGAACGACTTTAACACTTTTATGCCATTCTTCACAAGTCTTGTTCTGACGTACAGCTGTATGGAACTTGATTATTCCCATTATGACCTGACTGATGTGGTGAGGTCCATGATCCGTGGTGCCGTGTCAGGGGCTTGGGAAGATTGTGAACAACGACCAACTCAGTGACCTATAACTGTTCGTCAAGTAATTTACGCACCTGAATATTAAAGGGTGCTGGAGAAAGGTTCTGCTGTAGGAAGACGTGGTCCACGATTCCCCTGTCTCTGATCTGAGGTATTAACCGTATTTACAAAATGTCCTACATGTCAGTTAATGTACTCTTCAAAAAAATATGAACAGATACCATGACAAAATCCCAGTCTATAAAATAACATAGCTGTGCTTCTTTCAAACTCGTGCTCATATATGAGGATTTTTCCTTAGACCTGAAAACCGCATCCCTCCGGGTGAACTGCGATATATCCGCACATTCATTAGCAAACAACACGCTTGACCGTGTCAAGCGTATGGCTATTGTGCCAACAGAACACAACAGGCTGCATCATGCCGTTGCCAGATAATTCATTCCCAAAAATAGGTCTAAATCCTTTCGTTTTCAAAAATTTTTTTGTGGTAATGTATAGCAGACAACGGCACTAGAACGTCAGATACTTTTTTTACGAATGGCTTTTAAGACAATAGTGGCTCGAGGATTTCTCAGACACACAGTAAACTAGGCACTTTCGTTCACAACGTTTCTCCCGAGATTGATAGCTGATTTTGGTAGTGGTAAAATCTTGGAAGGATAAAACTGGTACAGAGGAGTTACGACAGAGGAGAAATCCCGAGGGACGTGTGGAGCTTGTTTGGGGAAAATGTTACGAAATGGAAAGGTGTTGCAGCGTAAGTTGCGCAAATTTAAATTCGTTCATGTGTTTTCAACGAATAGTTTGTTAATGGCGATGAAGTTGCTCAGCAGTTTCTTCAGAGGGTAGGGGGAACTGTCGAGATAAAAGAGAGCTAAGAATAGCTAGAGATACGTGTTTTTCGGTACCTTTAATTACAGGGAAGGGTGCAGTTACTTCGATCAGAAGCCCTCAATTTCAGTTAGAGCTAAGGCTGTCCCAGGAGAGTTCTGTCATTTTAATGTCGAGTATCTGGAATTATCAGTTAGTGGACTTGCTACTGGAATAACAGGATAGTAAAAAATTCTAGAAACTTAATTGTAGAGTTCTCCAGTATCATTGCCTAAAGAACTTTATTATTTTGTTTCGTAGTCTCCATAAAAGAAATTTATATAATCACAGACGAAAGTGGAATCTGTACGGATGCAATGTATTCAACTCTACAGTACGCATTTTGAATTCCCTACGCCGAACTGTGTGCCCGCAGTGCTAAGGAGAGTTTTATAAAATCTGCTGTCCTGCCAGGCGAATAGTGAAGCTAGCGACAGTGATTTGACTACTGACAAAGATCAAAGATAATGGGAAAGTGGGAGGGGGGCGAAGAGGGGGAGACGAAAAGTTTCATTAACTTCTGACCAGCTTCGCTTCATTCAGGAGCCTGTATTTCGTGAGACAACTTGAGAGGCGAGGGAAGTTGACGTTAACAGTGGAGCGCCCAAGTCCGACACCGAAATAGACTTAATGGCACCGAAATAGACTTAATGGCAAGACTCTTTATGACTCCTTCCCCAAGTGAGCAGTTTATCTTCCTGTAGACCTCTCCTTGAGACAATGAGAAACACACCACAAAAGAGCGTTCTGCAAGGAAACGGATGTACACATCACAAGGCCAACAGGATGGACTTCGGTAGTCTAAACGAATTGTTTATCCTTTCAAGCAGCGTAACATTCGTTAAGCCGTCGGCACACGTACCGTGCTGTCAAACGTTAACGTGGAGCGTGCCCAGTTCAACGTGCTGCTGAACGCTCAGGAACGATGCGACTTGTGCACACGGTACGTGGGCCCCTACGTGGTATACGCGATCGCAACAGACTTCAGCGGCAGTTGAAGGATGCTTCTAGTTCGTAATACACAGTTTACTCAACGGGCGCGCGTAAAATTCCCACGCTAGCTCTATTAAAACGCACATTTCCTCCATCGTCCACGAAAAGGAAAGTACCATGTCCAGTTAATAAGGACACAGGCTTATAAAAGTTCCATTACAAACAGTGCATTACAAATTTGGAATACTTCTCCGCAAAAGATAAACATTATTTCATCATTCCCACATTTTAGTAAAACCCCAAGGTCAGTCTTACTTGATCACTGTTCCTACCCAGTAGCAGAATCTTTGCAACATGTGAACTACGAGGCGTAAAAGAAAAAGGACCAAAATATCTTCATACAAGTAGCGCAAGCTCTCCTGTAGATTAAGCCAATCCAACAACGTCACCCCCTCAAAAAAAGGAGAACTTATATTTACATAACATCAAATATTATAGTACATGCTTATATTAGCCGGCCGAAGTGGCCGTGCGGTTAAAGGCGCTGCAGTCTGGAACCGCAAGACCGCTACGGTTGCAGGTTCGAATCCTGCCTCGGGCATGGATGTGTGTGATGTCCTTAGGTTAGTTAGGTTTAATTAGTTCTAAGTTCTAGGGGACTGATGACCACAGCAGTTGTTGAGTCCCATAGTGCTCAGAGCCATTTGAACCATTTTGAACCATGCTTATATTAAACTAATAATAAAGTATCAGAACCTAATAAGAACACGAATGTTAGGAAAAAAATTCGGTAGGGTCAGGCCGCGAACCACTGCCTCGCTATAAAACTCTGCACTGGTCAGAGACTCTACTCATTACGCTAAATCAACATCACACCCTTTACAATTAATCAGGTTTTGTTACCCCTTGCTGAACTCCTTAATCGTAATATGTTACTAATTGAAATTTAATTATAACAAATTGTACCAAGAGCAATACGTCTTGGGTGGATCTTCACTGTGTCGCTGCCTTCCAATAGCCTACTCTCATAATATGCAAGTTAAAATAATTCTTTTGCCACGAATATGATGTTTCTCATTTTATTGTAACGAATCACACAGTTAGCAACGGGTTTTCCTGTGATTCTCAATTTGCTGGTGCTCAGAAACGGCATATATACATATAGGTTTGAAATGAATGTCAATATGGCGCCTCACTACTCTGTACTGAAGGGAGACGGAGTGCTTGTGACGTAGGTGGCGTTGTGCCACCTCATTGGTCAACGCTCAGACGCACGCTCAGAATATCTGACATGTTAGATTTTGCTCTGCACTTTCGGAAAGACTCCCGAGCGTGCTATTCCACGCTATGACGTCAGAAACTCGGAACGCTCAACGCTCGGATGCACGGTCCGTGTGCCGACGGCTTTACACTGCCCCAGCTACACCGTATTTCTTACCACCGATTAAACAACAAGATGGCACTTTGCAATGATTCCCTATTATTTGAATTCTTCATAGTCTTCTCCGAAATTAAATTGCTATTTATAGCGTAAATCCGCGATAGATAGCCATAATTTTTTCAAAAGCCACTTTCACAACCTAATATACAACTTTGCCATCTTACCCGAGTATCAGGGTTAGATGGCCAGGGAAATGTAAGGCATCCAGCGAGGTGGCGCAGTGGTTAACACACTGGACTCGTATTCGGGAGGACGACGGTTCAAACCCGCGTCCGGTCATCCTTATTTAGGTTTTCCGTGATTTCCCTAAATCACTTCAGGCAAATGCCGGTATGGTTCCTTTGAAAGGGTACCGCCGACTTCCTTCACCATCCTTCCCTAATCCGACGGGACCGATGACCTTGATGCTTGGTCTCTTCCCCCAAAATCAACCAACGAACATCTAAGGGATGGGTGGCCATCGGACAAAACACTTTGGTTCAAAATAACTTTTGACACTTTAAACATGTTTCACTCATCTTATTGACGTAAAAAATATTTTATAATGATATTAACTGCAGGTAAACTATAGCTTAAACAGAATCTCATTTGTAAAAAGCATTAACAATTCCCGAATTTTTAACGTTTTTATTAACTCGTTGGAACATATTAGTCTTATATAGAAAACAATGAGAAATCGTCTCAATGATGGTGTTAGTTGAATCTAGAACCAAGCCCAATTTATGAAAAGGAATGTTTACTTCATAGACTTAGATTTTTTTTTTAAACTGCATTATCACAAATGGTTCAAATGGCTCTGAGCACTATGAGACTCAACTGCTGAGGTCATTAGTCCCCTAGAACTTAGAACTAGTTAAACCTAACTAACCTAAGGACATCACAAACATCCATGCCCGAGGCAGGATTCGAACCTGCGACCGTAGCGGTCTTGCGGTTCCAGACTGCAGCGCCTTGAACCGCACGGCCACTTCGGCCGGCTGCATTATCACATCGATAGCACACATCAACATATGATGTGCAGGATTCACGTAACCAGCTTGCACCTGACACACAGAATCCAGTCACAGGTTTTATCTGTTTTAGTAGTCTTCCGCGGATCCAAGGCACTCGTCCTCTTCTTCAAGAAGTTCGTCACTTAATTCTTCCTTGTAGCGGACGTCATCTGACGAGTGTGAGTTGTCTGAAGTACCTTTAATCTTCCTGATCTGCGCCTTTTTCCACTAGTTTTTTCGAATAGGCCTACTTTTTTTCTTTTTGCATCAAGTTTCGATTTTAGCTTTTCAATATTTTATTTTGATGTTAAGTTTGCAGCTGTAATTTTTTGTTCGTTTGAGGTTCGCGTCTAGCTGGCAAAAGTGAAATATTATTTAGAATTTGTGTAGGGGTGACTTCGTTCCTTTCATTTGATATCACAGGCCAAATACGCCTGTCGTCTGGTTTTGTACAAGGTCCTGGTAGAGGTGACTTTGCTCTTCTTTCAGGAGATTTTTGGCCACATTTGTCTCCTGTAGTAGAGTCGGTGGATATTGTAATGGATTGCGGCTTGGGTAGCAGAGCTTTCAGTGGATGTCTGGCTACATGACTCGCTGATATCTGCCCTAGTACGGGAACATGGCAAGGGTGACAAGGTTCTTCCGTGGAGTGTTTTGACAGATACGCTGATGTTTTTATTTTGTGTGAGTCTAGCTGGATCACTTCTAAAAATGTAATCTGGAGCTGTACCGGGATTAAACGGGTGGATTCCCGTCGTTTTAAATCCAGAGACGGCGTTCCCTGATGTTGCAGCTTTTCGCCAACAACCTTGTTGAAGCTCGCCGAATTGCAATCGTCCTAGCTTCCGACACGGGTGACTCCCACGCCATTTGTCAATGGCACTGTAAAAATGAAACCTTAAAGATTTGAAGATGATCGGTCCAGCGATTGCAGATAATAGTATGGTTGGTGAGGCACATCAAAATGATACCATTCCTCTCGGGAAATTCCAACACTGTACCGCAGTAGAGTGTATAAAGTAAGGCCATCAAAAATCAGCATAACTGTTCTAAGGGGTTTGTGGGCCACAAAATGATCCCTTAGCCATTCAAGAAAGATCTCAGCATTTGCGTAGGCAGATTTTTTTGACATGACAACTTTACTTCCCGGTGGCATGTTGCCCTGCCACACCTTTTTATGTTAACTCCGGTCATAAGGAGGAAGAAACATCCCTTCAGCATTGCAGAATGCAAGTACCGTAATATTGTCTCCTTTTTCTGACGAAGTAATCGCAGGAACTGTTTTTGACCTCTCTCCAGCTACAAAGGATCTAATACTACTATAACATCCGCAGATATATAGGAAACTAAGTTAAGACCCCATTAACAAAATTCTTAGAACTGTTATGCGGTTGATAAAGAAGTCCTCTGTCGAACAGAGCATTCAGAAAAGTCTGTTCAGTTCAGTTGTGCTACCACCAAGACTTTATGGATTGCCGAAGGTGCACAAAGAACACGTTCCTCTATGGCCTATAGTGAGTGCTATTGGTTCGCCCACCTATTCGATTGCCAAGTTCTTGACAACATTATTATCACTGTATGTACGCCGATCTGACCCGTGCATCAAGAATTCGGCACATTTTATCAGTAAACTGGATGGCTTAGTGGTACAGCCGAAGGACATACTAGTTAGTTTTCATGTGGCGTCGCTATTCATTATGGCTCCACTCAATGAAGTGTTGCAACAGCTGAATCAGACTTTTCCTCCCGATGTTGCAGAACTATATAAATATTGCCTCACAACCACGTATTTCAAATGGAGCGAAGAGTTCTATGAACAAACGGACGGTGTCGCTATGGGGAACCCCGTAAGCACGGTCAAAGCGAACTTCTTTATGGAAAATTCAAAGAGCAGGCATTGGAAACTGCGCACAAGAAACCTAACATTTCGTTCTGTTACGTGGATGAGACGTTTGCTTTGTGGCGGCATGGCAGGGAGGAACTGGATCGTTTTCACAAACATCTGAAAGGAATCAGTCCGAAGATTCAGTTTACCGAGGAGGAGGAGGAGAGGAGGCGGGCGGAAGATTAAATTTTCTTGATGTACTAGTTTTCAAGCAAGAAGATGGTAGCTTGGGCCACACAGTTTACCGAAAACCCACGCACACAGGCTGTTACCTACGCCGAGATTCAAACCACCGCCCACAACAAAAGTGAGCGGATAGAGCCAGGAAAATCTATGAACCAGAGCTGCCTGACGCAGAATTAAAACATCTCACTATTGCATTGCTCAAGAATGGCTAATCAGTCGCTCAAGTGAAAAAAGCGTTATGACCACCGCGTAGAAATCACAGTGATGCTTAAGCGACGGTGAAATCGAAAGTTTTCCTGCCGTTCATTAAGCACGTGACTGACCGCATAGGAAAAATCTTGAGGAAGCTGAACACCGCGGTAATTGACACACCCAGACGGAAGATACAAGATCACCTAAAACTGGCCAAAGATGCTCGCCAACCGCTGGAAAAAGCTGTAATTTGTAGGATTCCGTATAGTTGTGGGGAGGTGTACGGCGGCCACTACAAAAAGACCTGTCAAAAGAAAAAAAAAAAAAAAAACGACTCGAAGAGTACGAGGGTAATTTCAGAAGAAGGGAGACTGACAGATCAGCTGTTGCGGAACATGCTTTACGGGCAGGAGACAACCACATTCGTTTTGACCGGACTGAAGTGCTGGCAGCCACGAACAAATACCACGAAAGGCCATACAGAGAGGCCATTCAGATTGCCAAATTCCCCAGGAATTTTAGTAGGAAGGAGGAGGGCGTGAAATTGAATGAAACTTGGATTCCGGTGCTGAAGAAGATGAGTACCACTGAAGAAGATGAACGAACCATGGGACGACTGTCGACAACGGTCAGTTGCGATCGCGTATTCAAAACATGTGACGTCACGCCGATGCTCGAGGAAGGGGAATTTTGCTGCAATCAGTGAATCGGACTTTCGACAAAGCTACGATCAGCTTTGCAAAGGTCCTCCGCAGATGGGAACGAAACGTCGGGTTTTAAAGTGAAATCCCTTCGATCACGACATAACAGACCGGAGTATTTTATTAATTGTGACAATTCCGGTCGCGAAAGTTTATATTTTACAACTACTGACTTTGCCGGCAAAACAATGATGGTTCAAAACTGACAGAAAAAACATCTTCAGGCGTTCTTTCGTTATCTTCACGATCACACTTCCATATACGACGACATTTGGAGGGCACCATTTTTCTATTTCCCTTGACACACGGGGTCAATCGTTCGTCGATTAATGCAGCATCGATCGGCAACGTCGAGTCGGTTTTGCTGTCCCTTTTCATAAATAGCGTTCTTTCAGAAGAAAACACAGCTGAATTGACTCTGATCACAGTTCCATACGGAACATATCTGGATGTTTACTGTCGTGATATGCTTACAGACTTCAGCAACATATGTCTGAGCTCTTTGAATCAACCCTTCATAGTCTTTGTCTTTTGGCGCTTGGAGCATAGTAAAACGGCGTGATGATACCCTACACTCTTTTTTTCACATTAGTAATACATTGACGCCGCAAAGTTAGCATTCCCACGATTTCTGGAACGCATTCTAGCGCTTCATCAAACTTCGTCATTGCACGCTGCTTGATGAAATTGAAAAGCACCGTACGATTTCCTCTGAAAACTGTATTGCTTTCTATTTTCCTTGCCACACACCACAGCAAGTTTTTAGTATTGCTTTTCGCGTTTAGTTTAGGGTATCTTTTCAGGAGCTTGCCATATGTGTTTAAACATCTGACGTGATAATCATCGTGTATGTTCTCTGGTGAGTTGTCATCAAACTCCGTGATAACACTTTAGACTCTAAACTTATCAAGAGAAGGTTTGCAATTCACTTTCACTGCTTACAAAGCCTGTTCTCGAACTTGCCGTATCACTACTGCTTGCAATGAAGAGTTCGCTATTATCATCACTAGCATCATAATTATATGTTAATGTTACAGTATTATCTGCTTCTTATCGTATTTTGAACGAAAATAGGTACAAAAAGAAAAACATACGGATGATTCATCTTCTACAGCAATACCTTCTTCACGAAGAAGAGTTCGTCGTAACTTCATTTCAACTAAGCATAATACTAAAATTAGAGTGCTTTTGGGTTCCGTTAAGGATGATCTTGGTTTGCGTAAGGCGGATGTGTATCGATTCCTTGTAGCTGTGGCATGGCATATATTGGTCAAACTATCAGGACCGTGGAGGACCGATGTACCGAGCATAAACGGCACACACGATTACAGCAGCCAAGTAGATCTGCTATTGCCGAACATTGCTTGGATACTGGTCACCCTATGTTATACAACAACACCGAGATATTGGCATGCACGTCCAGCTATGGGGACAGTGTTATTAAGGAGGCAGTTGAGATTAAATTAGCGAGCAACCTTGTAAACAGGGATGGAGGTTTTTGTTTAAATTCTGTTTGGGATCCTGCTCTCTCCCTTGTCAAAAAACAGAGGGACAGAGTCAATGTTACCTCATCTGCTAGTTCGTAGCTCACTATCAATATCTCTGAATGTGGTCGTCTTTAGTGGCACTAGTGTTCAGTGTGTGTGTTACCTTCCTGCATTAGTCCAAGTACTTAGGTTTTAAATTTGCCTGTACATCGCCGTCCTTTGCAGTTTACCTTGAAAATGACGGGGTGTGCTCCGCCGCAATATCGGCGGTCGCTGTTAATATTACCTGGCTCAATTTCAGTAAGTTGTTTGAAAATTGTATACGCCAGGAGAAACTCAGGTCTCAGGGTTAATGGAGTACATCGAGAAAGTCCAAAGAAGTACAGCACGTTTTGTATTACCGAGAAATAGGGGAGAGAGTGTCACAGAAATGATACGGGATTTGGGGTGGAGATAATTAAAACAAAAGGCATTTATCGTTGCGGTGGGATCTTCTTACCAAGTTTTAAACAACAACTTTCTCGTCCGAATGCGCAAATATTTTGTTGACGCCGACCTACATAGGGAGAAACGATCATCATAATAAAATATGGGAAATCACAGCTCGCACGGAAAGATGTAAGTGTTCGTCTTTTTCCGGGCGCTGTTCATTAATTGAATAACAGAGAATTATGGTGTAGGTGGTTCGATGAACCCTCTGTCAGGCACTTATGCGTGATTTTCAGAACAGACATGTCGAGTAGCTGTGGATGTAGGGGAACGATTCCGGATCCCTGTTTAGCAGACAGGTGACCTTTTCAACTACGCATGAGTGATCAGAAACTTGAGAATAGATCTACGAATAGTTTAGCCAAAGCTTATAAGGTCCCAAAATGAAAAGACTATAACATACCGGACGGATTCCTGAAGAGGTGTGCTAAAAACACAGACTGTCCCGAACTTCCAGGGTTGAAGTTAAACAGATTGTAGAGGATCCTAAAATGAGTACTTTGAGGCAACGAACTAATCGTAACAAACGAAATTTTTATTGACTAATGCCTTAGGCTCCTAGAAATTGTTGGAAAAATTCTTAAAGGTGCTGAAGAAGGTAGAATGAGGCAGCTAGATCCCACTTTTCACTCAGAATCTTTCAATAAACAGGAGCATATTCACGTTTTTTGTGCTCCCGTAGGAGTATTTTTCCGCCGATTGTGATATACTGCATAATCCCGTAGCTCACTCGCAAGCCAGCTGGTCAACAGGTCTCGGAGAAATAAAGCTATGGTAGGAATCGAATCAGATCACAGGATGTACACTACATGAACATGAAGAACAAGAACTTGAAAATGTCCATATCTCGTAAGGCATAATAAAAATGTCTGCACTACTGAAACAAGAGACGGGAGCACATCTGGAGAGGCCAGTTTTCCTTTGGCTGGATGCAGGCAGGCCTCCTCCGCCCTATTGATCCGCTTGGATGCCTCAGACCAGCCACCTGCAGCTCCATCGCCCCCGACCGTCACAAAGGCAGCCTGCCGGCTGTTCCCGCCCACAGAGGGGCCGTGGCTGTTCCACTCGAAAGGACACGTATCTTTCTAAAGTCACCGGCACACGAGTCCGGTGTTTCACAGACGTATTCTCTCTGCGCCGATTGCAACGAGCGTGGGCCACACAGCACGCTCTTTATCATTCACGACCGGGATGGGGCCAAAAAAGTTCAAGTTAACCTACATTTTAAGGTTGGTCCACACGCAACTGTCTGTCTGCGCACATCACATCTGCGCACACAAATCGTAGCTTGTGGACTGGAAATGACCCCAAAAATCTGGCGTCTCAACCGCGTTTTAGTCAGCTGATATGTTCAGTCTCGTTCGTGTTTCTCGTTTTTGCACGCACACTGACTTCTCAAGTGGCAGACGCCCATTAATTATGTATAGTGTTCATGCTGAATTTATTGAAATGTATAGGAGTCCACCAAATTTGGGAGCAAAGAATAAAGCGATCGGGACAACAACGCAACTTATTTATAATGTATTATTTAAGAAATAGGAGGAGACGACACTTTGGCAAGCAGGAAACAGTAATCTATATCTGTAGTACTGTATACGGACAAGCTACCGAAAATCTTGGAAAGTTCTTTAACGTTTTACTTCCGTTTTTTACTCGATACTCTAATAAACATTCGGATGGATATAGGCTACACATTTTTAATACTGTATATTTAACAACGACTCGAGAACTTTTCGAGATTTTTAATAACAATAATTAAGAACGACTTGGCTTTATATTCAAAATGATCAGCCAAAATATTATGCCACTGCCCACCGCAACGTTAGATGCCGTCTGGTGGCGTTACGGACTAGAGATGGGTAGTTCGCGAACCAACGGGTGCAAAGGAACGGTTCACCAAGATGAACGAAAGGACCGAGGAACGAATTCCAAGGAACGATCGGTTCATAGTTCACTTCGGCCGCAGCGGTCTACTTATAGTTCCCGGGAACGAGGAACGATCAGTTCATAGTTCGATAGTTCACTTCGGTCGCGGCGGTCACTTAGACAGTTCTCGTTCCAGCCTCGGTCGCGTGCTCGTCTCAGTCTCGGTCTCCCTCGGCCGCACTCGTCGTTCTTCGCATGACCACCTGTCTCAGTTCCACTGCCTACTGCTCCTAGTTGGTTCAGTATCCAGTTGTTCGTTTCGTTCACTGCGCTCGCCCATTTTACATGTGTTCCAAACTGTTCTTGCACTTGGCTCTGGCTATTCAGCGTCCACGACCGGTAATCAAAAAGTATTTTACAGTTACGTAAATTACATAAAAATTACGTTGTATGTAATAGGTACGTCTTTTCAGGTAACATAAGGGCATATCAGCTCACTTCATTATATCGATGAACAGCAGAAGACATACTTACAACAAGACGAGTGTTTTTGTTATTCATATATTTTTTGATTTCATCGATTTGATTTAGCAACTAACTTTCAATAATTTGCTTAATTTTTAGTGTAAGAAAATTCATATAAAACGATTTTCGTGTATCTTTCATATACAAAACATTACATTTTGGAAGGCTCTTGTTATTTTTATGTTCGGTTGTTTCCAATTTGCATTACCTGCTAGTTTGATTTCTTTGAAAAAAAAAAAAAAAAGTGGGTTGTGGGTCATTTTGGCTCAGTAGGAAAAGCGGTGCCTCTCCATTTGAAAAGCCAAAGATTGCCATACAATCGTATTTACTTATTATCTCAAAAACATTTGTTCAGAAGGAGCTTTCAAACCAAAACTTTATTACTGCGAACTTTATTATTATTATTATTATTATTATTATTATTATTATTGCTGCATTAACTTTAATAATGCAACATAAAAACCTAATTTTTATTAAGCATGTGACTCAAGTGTGATGAGAAAACCATATTTTATTTTATGCTTCCATAAAGTCTCTACTTCGCCTACGAACTCGGAGACAACATGAAGTATATATAGGGTGTAAACGATTATTGTTTTACAACGTAGCGTAGCTATGTAGTGGAAGTCGAAACGAAGAATTTTATAGGAGACACTTGTAGTCTATTAAGTTGAGAAACAGCCACCAACAGGTTTACAAGACTACATGAGCTATAGCCCATGCGCGTCGCGTGAGATTTTCATGTTCTCTTCTCCAGCTCTCTACACATCGTCATCGATTGTTTCGCAATTGTTGCTTGCATTAGCTTGTTATTTCTTCACTGTCTAATTATTACATGTTTGTCTGTTTGTTGTATCTGCTCGTAACGGGCAACACATCGTCCGTAATTGGCGGGCAGTCTATACTAGGGGCCGGTTTTCCGTGCGCTACCCTAATTATATCCCTGCGATCAGCCAGAGAACGCTGCAGTTGGCTAAACGAGAGGTTCTGCAGAATCACAGAAATTACTTCTAAAAGTGTGTAAGAATTCTGTAATGAATAAAAACTCTGTATTCCAGGGGGGAGGCAAGTGGCCCCTCTTGGTGCCCTCCATCCTTCAGTCACCTACACTACTAGTTTTCAGTTTTTCATAAGAACCATACCAGGCACAAATGAACGGTGAACGAGTAAAAATGAACGGTTCTCAAAAAAGAACGATCAGCAGTGAACTAGTTTCCAAGAATGAACGAGTTTGCCCATCTCTATTACGGACAAGTGACGCGGTAACAAAAGTATGTACGCTGAGCAGACAAGGACGGCGCATCACCCTTGCGAAGATATGGGCTGCAAATGGGAAATACACAGAGATAAGAGACACTGACAAAAGGCAGATTATTACTGCATAGAGCCTGGGAACGAATATCTCGAAAACGGCGAAGATGGTCGAATGTTCACGTGCTGCTTTCGTGAGCGTCTATGCAAAGACGAAAAGTGGAACTACCTCTAGGGGCTAAATGCATGGACGTCCACGACTCTTCACATAACGTTGGGTTTGGAGGCTTGTCTGCTCTGAAAAGTAGGGTAGATGTATTTATGGCTTACGTTTAGAACATTTCTAAGGAACCTGAATCGTTCGCAGCTTCGTAACCTCACCCGTTCGCAGATTAAAACTATGCGAAATAATGTCACTGACGTTATTATTCTCACAGATGCAGTTCCAAGAAACTTCTGTTATACCCCGTATAAGATTTACTCATTCATTTTAAACGACTTCAAGTCACATTCATGGATTCGTTGGTAATAACAATAAACAAAGCTCAAAGTCAGAGAAAGCGGAGAAGGGAATGTGGATGGGGAGAGGGGGGGGGGGGGGGGGGGAGTGAGGGAGGAGATGAACAGAAGGGTGAGGGAGAAGGAGATGATGATGTATATCCCAATTTCCATACACATTAAAAACTGCGAAGCATTGCCAGGTTCGCTAGAAAGTTTAATAAGTGGTTTGGGGACTGCTTAATGCAAAGAGTTAAGCAAGGTAACGAAATCTATTCCAATCGCGCCGGAAAGCCAAAATACGTAAGCCAAGTGAGTGCTATTTTGAACTCTTATGCTTCCTGGTTGATCAGAAAGTACTGAGGCCCAACACGGACGCAACTGAGGGCGAAATTAGAGAAGCAATTTCAGAGCAAATGGAATGTGAGAAGTTACAGGTGTCTATGAATAACTGTACGTCTCGAAGTCCATTCGCAAATAATTTCGCCAGTCGTCAGGCTCGGCTTGTGATTTGCGAAGTAAATTAATATGTGTAAACTTAAGCCGCTTAATGAATCAGTGCCTTGATCTTTTAGATCATTCTTTCCTCCCTCAGACATTTGTCATCCTCTCTCTCTCTCTCACAGATCAAAGAAGACAAACTGTGTCGCGTGGACGCACAAGATTTGTGGCGATCTGCTGCAAGAGCAGCATATCCTTGCATCTTGACCGGTATTTACACTTTGGCGAATAGGTTTCTGTCTCATCGACCTCTCTTTCCTACACATACATGAAACTTTTTTTCATAACACAATACAGAATTGGAGAACCTACTTTTCTGTTAAAGTTTTCCTCTATTTTCAGTTTTTAGTTTGTATGACCTCTTCTTTCAAGCACAATAGAAATATTTTTCCAGGAAAGGAAGACGACTCAATTTCGACGTGTTGTACACATTAAAAATTAAAAAACCTAAATCTCTCCTCACGCCGTACGTTAGCAACAGTGTTTTACTCGGCATGAGCACACCGGAGGAGGGGATTGGAGTTTAACGTCCCTTCCACAGCGAGGTCATTACAGACGGAGCACAAGCTCTGGTCAGGAAAGGACGGAGAAGGAAAGCACCCGTGCCCTATCGAAAGAACCATCGCGGCATTTGCCTTGAGCGATTTAGGCAAATTACGGAAAGGGTTTGAACAGTCGTCCTCCCGAATGCGAGACCAATGTGCTAACCAGTGCGCTAACCCGCTGAATGGGTTGTACTTGAGAGGGTATGTATTTCCCTTTCTGCGATTTTAATAAAGACTTTGCCATCCAGTTGTTGGGGGTGCTACATTTTAATATGGATTCTGAACAATAGTGCAAATTTATATTTTTCATGCACAAATCATTGCCACAGGGGAAAAAAGACATACAAGCGACAGGAAAAATCCTTCGATCAACTCTGGACCTAACCTCGGACCTTGCCTTTGTGGTCTTGCACTTACCCACTGATCCACATTGTCAACCTGTTGAATAAAGCAAAACAGCACTAAATTGTCTGTTGGGCGAGGTCCAGCGCATATTTCGGCTCAACTCTGAGACCTTCAATAATATTCGGATGATGACACTACACAATGACACTTGCGCAGTTGTAAATGAAGAGTGAGATACTTTTCTACCGCGATTATTACAGTGTCCAGAGCCACAATTAATAAAAATATTCGGGCCATTATGCACGAAATCCATTTGACCACAGCATAATAGCCCGAAATATTATTAATTTTGACAATGCCGGCCATGAAAGTTTACATTTTACAGTGTTCTGAGCATTCGCTTGGTAAAGAAGTAAGCTAAGCTGTAAGCTTCATATTCTGAAAAGGCGGCTCGTACCAAACCAAAATCCGACGAAACAGTATTTCACAATTCTTCTTTTTCTTTAATTTTGTGTCAAGAAAATAGCGTACCACTTTCTATCACTGAATCAGTTCGATACGTAGTTGAAGCGATGGGAGTAACCCATCTGATGCAACCTACACATTACCTGATCAAAAATATCCCAGCAGGTATATGCTGTGAGTACACCCTTCGTCTTCACGACGGCTTGAACACTCATGGGGAAATTTTCAATGACGTGTCCTAATGTCTGCGGAGGAATGGCAACCCTTTTTTCCCCAGCAGCCGAAACCAGAGAAGACAGTGATGTTCGACGCTGGGATGTCATCCCAGAGGCGCTCTAGTGGGTTCAGGTTGAGACTCTAGGCAGGCCACTGCGTTTCAGAGATGTTACTATACACAAACCATTGTCTCATAGATCTACTTTATGACAAACTACACTACCATTCTGATACACAAAGTCATCGTTCCTGAACTGTTCGTCTACTCTAGGCAGTAACAATGCTGTAATATGTTTTCATATCCTTCTGTATTTAGAGTTTTCTTCAGCGCAGTATGCAAAACAAACCCTAATCTCGAAAAAAAAACCCTACCGTAACACCAACTCTTCCGTTCTTGACTGTTGTCATTTAACACGATGGCAAGTCACATTCGCCAAACACAAGCCCTTCCTTCGAACTGCCGCAAGGTACAGAGTGACGCATCACCCCAAATCATTCGCTTCCAGTCACCCACTGTCCACAGGCGCCGCTCTTTACACAGCCTAAAATGTCGCTTAGCACCGACTACAGAAATGTGAGGCTTCCGAGGAACTGTTCGACCACCGTATCCCATTCTTTTTAACTCCGTTTGCAGTGTCAATATGCCAGCTGCCTGCTGCTAACTCTAATCAGATGGGATAGCTGTTGTACTTCAGTGTATTACATTCGTTCGTAAGCAATCGTTACCTTCGATATAATAAATGTCAGATGTGCACTAATCACCACCACCACCACCACCACCACCACCACCAACAACAACAACAACAACAACTACACAATTTGATGACCCAGAAACATCGATTTTATTGACGGCGTGCCTCAGCAGCCTTCAACAGCTCTTCTTCGGAATCACCTGACATAAGTGTTTAGCTGAAAACGACGGTTTAGGGGTAAATTATCTTTTCTTCGAATTAAATTTGGCAAATTTCGATAAATCACCACTATCTTTCTGTATTCCTGCTACAATATCTTCCTTTGCGCCACCTGTTTAGTGATTGCGCTCTCATGGTAGATACAGAGGGTTAGGGTTGCCTGGTTTGCAATAATTCTGAAGTCAACCCGTCAGACGATCTCAAGTTTCTCAGCTACTTTAATCGCCTCGTTGGTCTAAATTTTAAGCCGCACAACCTACTGTCTAATTCGTTTACTTTGGCCTTCTAGCACCGATGCTGCGTAAGGAAAAGCGAACGTCACCATGCAGGCCTAAATCCTCCAGATAAATTTCCTGGGTCCACTTTGTACAACTGCGCTTATTTTCCCCGAGTTCTTCATATCTCTGTGTAGCAGAAATAAGAGTGAGGGCAGACTCCTCAGGTTACTTTTATGGGATCCGTAAACATTACATCGCTCGAGAGCTGTTGGAGATAACGTTTCCTTATATGTATAGTTTTTAGTTTCCCCTACATTCACAGTATTCCATAGTGGTTAGAGGACACGAGTTCGTTACTTCGTGTGTGTGTGTGTGTGTGTGTGTGTGTGTGTGCTGCGGGAAGTGTCATCTTTGGTGTCAGAAACTGGACATTCAGCCCGCCAGAAATTCTGCCCGCAGCTGCTCTCTGAAAAAATGAATTATGTGGGTAATTACATGTGCCTCACCTTTGGACTCCCGGCCCGCGGACACAGAGACAACTGCTGTCGCACAGCCTGGATACCAGTCGAATACTGTGTGTTACTGCCTAGCTATTCTTCTGCCTCTACCCCTTCCCCCATGACATGGAAATAATTATTTATTATCGTGCCAGCTCCTACGACACCATTACTTTGGTCTGACGTCAAGAACTTTACTAATGACGGTAACGACAAAAACGCTGAATCTGTGAGCAAAATCAGTCTACTTGTTACAGGCTTCTGGTGTTCATAACAACGGACACACAGGTCTCTAAATGTTACTCTCCCAACTGGTCTCATCACTTGCAATCCTTTAAAACGTGCCCTGGCCTTAGTATTCTATACGCCACACAATTGACATTTTCCTTGTCGTACGTCACCCCATCCTTCGAGGTACACAATCTTTCTCAGTGATAAGCCTGATCTTGACTTCCGCGACAGCAGAGCCATTCTGATGTTCCGAGGATGATGTTTCTTTAGTTCAGTCTACGTTTGGACCACTGTCCAGGCGATTGGCAGAATGGTGTACCATCGGCGTCTTATTTTTATTTTCGTCTATTTTTTAAGACGGTGTCAGTAGTCCAGAGGTGGCATTAGGCAAAGAAACGAATGCATACTGTCCGCCAAAAGGCCCCTATATCGTTCGCCACTGTTGGACACTGCCACACGGACGAACAGTCCCATTTCCTTGCAAGTTAACATTTCGCATACTACGATGCCACCAGGAGACAGAACAGTAGCTTACGGGCAAGAGTGTTTTGGAAATTTGTGTTAAGGTCTTATGGGACCAAACTGCGTAGGTTATTGGTCCCTAAGCTTACACACTACTTAAACTAACTTACGCTAGGGAACACACACACACACACACACACACACACACACACACACACATGTCCGAGGGAGGACTCTAACCTCAGACGGGGGGAAGCCACGCGAGCCGTGACAATCCTCTTCTGACCAGAGCTCAAAACAGATCAAACATCTAAGTTTACCAAATGATAAAAGTGTTTTCTATTGACCAACATCTTGCTTGAATCCTTATTTGAGAATATAAAAAGTCTCAAATAAAAGACACAAAAATAATTTTTCTCTTTCTATGCTGTAGTTCGTGAAATATATGTTAAGTCATCTACAAAATATTCACGGCAGCCAAATAAAAATGTTCTTATTGTAAAAGTAAAGAGGCTCCAGGGTTTTCATTATGTATGAGGAACAATGATAAATCAAATAAAATGCCACAAGCAGATGGGCAGCAAACGTTTCAGGGCAGCGATCTTTCTCAAACCATTTTACAGAAACAATTTGGTAAAAAATTGTCATAGCTTCATTCATCTGTTGTACGGGAACTGTCATGCCATTAATACTTGCACTTATTGTTATATTTCGAAATTAAGTAACCTACTGCAAGAAATTCGAATACTTTGCGATGACAGGTAGGGATTCCTATGAATTTGCGTCTGGTGTATGTTAGGTCAATACACTGCTGTATACAAACTGCAGTTAACATATTAAATTACTCTGTAAACTTGGCAGGAGTACTCTATTTACAATCAAGAGCAAATTGGTTGTATGTAAGGCACTCAGTTCCGATCGCACGAGCCAGTGATGAAGTCAGAATGAAATATTCATATCTCAAAAGCAGATTGATAAATCGAAACGGCATTTTAGGGAATGATAGCATGCAAAGCGGAGATTATTTTTCAATGTCGCTGACATGCAAAACTTCCTTATCTACCGTATTATTCAAGCAACTACATATTTTTTCAATGAAAAAGTGTATTTTTTAAGGGACACCAATACATCTACATCTATACTCCGCGAGCCACCTTACGGTGTGTGGCGGAGGGTACTTATTGTACCACTATCTGATCCCCCCTTCCCTGTTCCATTCACGAATTGTGCGTGGGAAGAACGACTGCTTGTAAGTCTCCGTATTTGCTCTAATTTCTCGGATCTTTTCGTTGTGATCATTACGCGAGATATATGTGGGCGGTAGTAATATGTTGCCCATCTCTTCCCGGAATGTGCTCTCTCGTAATTTCGATAATAAACCTCTCCGTATTGCGTAACGCCTTTCTTGAAGTGTCCGCCACTGGAGCTTGTTCAGCATCTCCGTAACGCTCTCGCGCTGACTAAATGTCCCCATGACGAATCGCGCTGCTTTTCGCTGGATCATGTCTATCTCTTCTATTAATCCAACCTGGTAAGGGTCCCATACTGATGAGCAATACTCAAGAATCGGACGAACAAGCGTTTTGTAAGCTACTTCTTTCGTCGATGAGTCACATTTTCTTAGAATTCTTCCTATGAATCTCAACCTGGCGCCTGCTTTTCCCACTATTTGTTTTATGTGATCATTCCACTTCAGATCGCTCCGGATAGTAACTCCTAAATATTTTACGGTCGTTACCGCTTCCAATGATTTACCACCTATGGCATAATCGTACTGGAACGAAAATTATTGCAGTTTTTGCAACTACATAAGTGAATAAATTACATGTTTATTTTTATACCTAGACTGGGCTTCTTCATAAACTACTGACCTATCTTGTCATTCATTACTAGGATAATAATACACTGTTTCAGAATTGTCTTACAGTTTCAACCATATTAGAATATCATTGAGATGAATCTTTGTACACACTGCAGTGATTTATCAATACAAGAAAATTTTATTGTTGCAAGAAGACAAGTTAGGTATTAGCCAGAACTTGTCACTGGTCATTTTTCTCTGGGAAAAAATATAAAGTGTAAAAAGTCTGGGGAAAATATTTAGCTGCTTCTGTTCAATATTCAGCAGAATCTTACACCCAAGTATATTTTGAATAATTAATGACTGGGACAAACTGGCCACAGGATTTTATTTCTATATCTCAATGGTCTGCAAAATATGAACACATTTCAGTTTTCAGGAGCCATTTAATTACTCCACAAAGTGTAAGCAGATGATCAAAATATCTGATGAACTAGAGGATAACTGGTGTGAAAAAGTTTTCATGTTTCTCATATAAGTGACATACAGAAATAAAATCCTCTGGGAAGTTTCAGTCACAATAACTCATTGTTAAAAGTACACTGGGATATAGGATTCTGCTGTATATTCAACAAAAGTAGCTATTTATTTTCTGTAGACTTCTTTTTTCCTGCTTCTTCAGAGAAACATTATCAATGAGGAATTTTGAGTAATGTTAAAAGTTGCCTCTTTTGTCAAACTGCAGCATAATTTACAAAGACCCATCCCATTGACCTTCATATATAGCAGAAATTGTGACAGAATCCTAAAACAGTGTACTATTAAGCTAGCAACTGATGGCAAGGAAAGTCAATAGCCTATGAAAATGCTCTTTATCAGTATGAAAATGAATGTGTAGTTTCTTCACTTATGTTGGTGCAAAACTCACAATAGATCACATTTCACAAGCTGTTGATGGTCCTCAAAAATTATATTACTTAACTGAAAACATCTGTAGTTACTTTAATAAAATGGAAGATAAAGTTGCATATATTAATCACATAGCAAAATACTTCTTCTTTGAGCACTATCTTTTGCCAAAACCTTATTTTCATATCTCAAACCATTTTTCAGATAAAAAAGATGTTATCAAAATTTTGCTCTGGTTTTATCTCTGGTGGAACTGAGTGCACTACATACAACTCCTTTTCTGAAGATTGGAAAAGAGGATCTCCTAATAAATTTAAAAAATAATTCAGCTCCACTTTGTACACAACCACACCATTTGAGAGGTTCGACAGGTGAGCTAGGCATCTCCCCTGCCTGCAAGCTACCAGTCAATCTAACTCTGAGTGAGACAGGCTTTGTAATGTAAAGCTATGAGACATGACGAAGAGAAGTGGCTATGAAGGCCAATACTTTAGCGACAGGCATCTATCACACACAAGTCTAATCACAGGCAAGCATCTTGCTGCAGCTATTGGCAGAAACAGTAGACAAAATAACATGGCTAGCAGAAGAGGAGCAGGTGAAGTGATGTGGTCTCGTCACAAGCTAAAACGCAGCTGGCTGACACCATGAATGCCACCATGGTGGGAACAGAGTGGCTGTCAACTTCCGAACATCTAAACCAATACAGCTAAAAATTAGATGAGTATACAAAATTAAATAGAAAATTGAGGGAAGAGTGCGAATTTACATATCCTCATACACACCCAACAAAACTTAAGTTATCCAAGATACAAGAATTGTAATAACTATAAATGGAAAATTAACAACTCCTAAACACCTTAAACAATTTTAATCAAGTGTTCACAGTGCTCAAAAAACATTATTGAAATGTAGTTTCAGAGTTTTATAAATGTAGCATATTTTAATTATATGCCTGAATTTTCATTTCGATGTATTAAAACACATTTTAACATAAAATAAATTGTAATTTGTGAAATTAGTTGCAATATAAGAAAGTAGACCACAATAGCGACCTATAATTGTGCAAATTTGATTGTCTTTCAATGTACTTAATATGAAACTGATGTACAAAAACTACTCTATTGATTAAATTGTAATCTTTTGCAAGCAGCACAAATATTAAGACACCATGTGAAAACTGGTCAAATTATGGTCCACACTGATATGTAACATGTATGGTAGCTACGAGTTAAATGTGTATTGGAGGATTGTCTGCAATGACAGATCACGTCTACAAATAGGTGACGCCATCTTGGCTGGGAGCAGCTCACTTTAAGACTTGAAGGAGGTTGGATATATTGTCCAATAAGCAGGGAATCAGTCCTAACTTTTTAAAGTGTCGGAAATGTTTTGGAAGACAGTTTTCATGGACTTAGAAAAGTTTCAGTAGTCAGTGTATGACTAACTTTTGAGCAGAAGTGCTGAACTTTTAACATTTTCTTCAGCTGGCCACAAGTATTTAGTATTTAACAGTAACATAGTATGCCATATGTGGAGATTTTTCATAAGAAATGCACTACACTGCTGTGTTAGTACATAACCATGAAGATTCAATAAACATTGTTTACTTTGAATGCAAACCAGCAAGTGTTTAGGACATTATTAATTTTCACCACTACCCATAATCCTGCCTGAAATCCTTGATTTACAGGGCAGTTATAATTAAACTTTCAGTATTTGAGACGGTCTCCAGGACAGACTAGTGATTGTTGGACAATGAAACTTTGTGGAAACATTTTTAAGGACATGCACAAAAGAAATAACAAATAAACTACGCTTCATCACTTCACAAAATGTTCCAAGGTCACATGCCATCCACTTCAACCTCTGCAAGAAACTAAGAGTAAAGTCTACTTGAATGTCTGTGTAACTTGGCAAAAGTAGGTGAGTAACGTGAAGCTTGTACAGATACCATTTCACAATTGTTCGCAGCACTTCTGGAATGGTGGAACATGGAATGTTTAGTTGTGATGACACACTGCACCCAGCATTCTCAGCATTGGCAACAGTAACTTCTTCAACAATTTGTGGCACAACTGGTTGTCGGCCTCTCCCAGGAACAATTTCCAAATCATCAGTTAATTTGAAGTTCCAAATCATGTTCTGCAAACTGTGTATGGAAAGAGTATCTCTCTGTATTCCTTTAATGCATCAATACTTGTGAATAACAGCAGCACTACAGCTGCTGTTTTGATAAAATAGCTTTACAAGTAGAGCCCTACCCATCTTGCTCAGACCCATGTAGACTGACTGCAACTGTAATGCACAATGAAGCTTGTTTTTCAACTCTACATCACCGTACCAGTAACAGCACCTAACAGCAAGTGATGACACTAACACTACCAGCAACACAAATCCTGTAGTGTACAGTTTAAACCTCATTCCTATACAGTTGGCTACCTATACCGTAAATAATTTTCCATCTACACTGGCTCGTATAGTGAAATTTTAATTATAGCCACCCTATATAAGGAAGGCAGTAAACCTGCAGTGTTTAAAAGGATTAGGGAAACATGTTTACCAACATCCAGTATGTTACATCTGTTTTAATACAGGCAGTACCTGGGGTCTTGCCGCATGACTTAACAGCTTCGCTTTCAGGGTCGGCAACAATTAAAATAATTCGCCATCCATTGGCTGTGCTATGCACTACAGTGTCAGATGACCCCTCAGAAGGAACTAAGAACTGGTGTCCCAGTGTTTTCTAATGAGGTGCACTGATGGCAGTTGTCAGTTGTGGACATTTTATTCAAGGAAACATACACAATGTGACATCTAAATGCAGTAAAAGTTGGAAAGGCAGTTTGATCTGATCTAAAAAGGATGGGCTTTTGCTCATGTTGCTGCAGATGCCAATGCCTCTCCATGCGTCATCTACAGGTTGTGGATATGCTACTGGGAGAAAACACAGTACACAAGATGAGTTGGACAACGTCACTTATGCATTACAACCCCATCCGAAGACTGATGTCTGGGCATCTCTGCATTGTGGCAGCATATGGCTCCCACCAGAGCACTGCAAGATGATCTCAGAAGGGCGATTGGGGCTTCTGTGTCCAATTAGACTAATGAACTGGTTATGATAAAGGACTTTACAATCTAGAGTCCTGTTTAAGTACCCTGCTTGATGTGACAATATGTTGCAGCTTGCCTTCAGTTCTACCATTCCCATGTCAAATAGCAACTTCATCACTGGCAAAATGTGTTATTCACGGATCTATGTAAATATCCTCTGACACAGGATGGTGGCCATATTAAGTGTGTGGAGACCCACAATGAGCAGTACCTCCTAAATTATGTTCAGGAAATTGATCGACTTCCAAGGTTCTGTGATGTTGTGGAGAGGCTTCAGTTTTCAAAGCCAAGTGGATCCTGTCATTACCCATATAGCAAAGCAAACAGATCCTGTTGGAAGATGCAGTAGCTGCTGCATACGGGGGTGGCCCATAATTCCTTGTAATCCCAGGTCTATGTGACGGTCATCAGTAGGGATGTCTTGCAAAGTGTGGACACTGAAGTAACGGAATGGTCAGTGATGAGTCCCAACCTAAAGCCTATAATGTATAAGTGGGAAATGCTTGACAGATGTGTGTATGGCTGTCCTGTTCCACAACAGACTCCCCAAAAACTAACACAGGTTCTCATTCAAGAATGGGATCAGATACCACACTGTGACCTTCTATGAAGCATGTCACATAGTAGTCACGCAGTGATGAATTGTCACAGAGAGCATACACTTTATGCAGCTCTCAAAGTCCTTTGAAAGGCACCCATGATGATGGGATGTATGACTTTTCACTTCTTTTGATGTGAATGATCAAGGATATAATTGTGTTTTGATGCACATAATTTTGGATGGATAAAGGTATAATTTGGTAATATACTCAACTCTCCATTATTGCTTAATGGAGTATAGCAGACACCCAAAGTCATGTTCTCCTAATTCTTCTGAATAGTGTATTTATTGGGTGATGGGACAGACGTGTGATCATCTCCTAGCTAACCACACAGCCAATGAACATTAAGACCATTCACCTGACAAGCCCGGGACTTGCAAGGACTTTGATAGTAGCAGCTGGACACTAGTAAGTCATGCATGGTGGCTTGTCCAGGATTTGTTTGTTCTGCAAACTGACTTGCCAGGCAGTGTAGGATAACATGAAACCAACAGGCAACAGCATATTAGTCATCAACAAGCAACAGTTCTGAAGCAGCCAGTAAATGATGGCAGCATTCAGTAGTTTCTGAGCAACCAGCAGACTACAGAGCATTCAGTGGTTAGTGGGGATCCAGCAGATGGTAGCATTCAACCTTTCCTGGGGGCACCCATCTGAACAACAACATCATGCAATGGCAAGCATCCTGTGTGGTAGTACTTAACCAGGTATTACACATACAGCAGCACACCTCATCTCAAAGTCAAGGGGCAGTTTGCGACAAAGGCACAGAGTTGTGGGTACAAAAATGCCAGTAAGCAATAACAACAATTTTTAGGCAACTAACACTCATCTACCAAAGCCCAAAAAAGCTCCACGACAGTAACTTTTAAGCATAAGATACGCCACCCTTCTCACATGAACATATATTATTTTTTGAGCTTATAATTTAGACCCAGCATCTTCAATACAGATTTTGCCCAATTGTGGTTTCCAATAAAGCTGCTATTTCAACCCACAGATTCCGAGCTGTATTCCGATGATATTTTTCATTCTTAGGATGCTAAAAGCTACTTATTTGTGGAACCAAACCAATCACTTTCTTACACTCCACATTTCATGTGTGAGAAAGTCGGCTGATACAATCAAAGAAAACAGAACTGTCATCAAAAGTCAGAACATTAGATACTGGGATCAGCGGCATTGTGACTGTGCATGTAATGGCATACTGATTTGAAAGGACCAGCCACCTGCACTCAAAGTTGGTTGTCAGTGGAATCCATTGATGTTGGTGGAATGTGGCTGCAGTGTTAATACACTGCCCACTGAATAGTAATTGTAAAGAGCAAACAGGAGAAAGGATATGTAAGGTGAATGCAATCTTGGGAAGCAGTAGTTTAATGAGTGGGGGTGTAATTTAAACATAATGAGAGAAAATTAAATAAAAAGGTAGAATCAGCAGAGAACTGAAGAATAAGGAAGATGAATAATTTAACATTGGATGTTTATTTAACGTGGACAGTAGTATGGCTGCTGGCACTGACGATAGTAGTGTGGGATTAGTGGTTCTGATGCGTGAAAATTCAGTTTGAATCAGCTGTGGTACCAGAGCACATAAATATGTGCTGTAGTGAGTTGAATGAATGTGTGTAAACCAGCAGTAATGATATTGGATTAGGTGCAGTGAGATCATCCTCACCTATAACTGATGTCTTATGTTTGCAGGATGATCAGGTAATTTTGTCAGGGGAAATGTGCTGCAAGGTTTATGTTCCAGTAATGAGGTTAGTTGTGTGCTTGCAGTGGAACCTGTAACAGTTGTTTTAATGGATGAGCATGTACAGAAAGTGTGTGGCAACTATGTGTGTGTGATTCCCGGAGTGTGGCTGTAGTTGATAATGCTGTGGATACAGTAATGGTGCATTGGAATCTAATGATGATAATACAGTAATGGTGCATTGGAATCTAATGATGATAATTTTATAAGTTCTCTTCATGAAGATGAGGTATAAGCACATTTATTAGTTGATAGTGCTGAGCATATGGTTAAGAATAAAGAATTGATCAGTGACTGGACGGGGGAAGATGAAAGTTAGTATGAGGTCTGTGACCGTGTAACATGCAAAATTCTATCAGTTGTTCAGTTCTAAAGCCTAATATGGAAAACGTTTGCCTCTGCAAGAAAGCTACTGGGGTTATGTGCAGAGAATTTTGAATTTTGAGGTGCATTTGATGCAATATTTTCTGAGGATAAATATCATCGTCATCAGTTATCTGCTATATTAGTAGGTCCTTTGCCTCTCCATTTTCTGTGATCCATTGCTTCCTTCTTAAGGCTGCTGTATGTTGTACTGTCCATCATGTCGTACAGTATCTGGAATCTCTTCCTTCCTCGCTTCCTTTTACGTTCTACATAACCTTCTAAAACTGTTTTTATCAGTCCGTCATTCTTTCTTAATATATGCCCAATCCAATTTCTTTTTCTTCTCTTTATTACATCTAGTAACTGTCTTTTCTCTCCCACTCTTCTCAGTACCTCTTCATTTTTTACTCTGTCCATCCAACTTATTTTTTCCATCCTCCACCATGTCCAGATAAATATACTGAATTATTTAGAGAGAAATGGTTTTTTACTATGGTTAAAGATCGCATCCATGATGTAGACGACAATCTTTTAGCTGCGACAGTATTGAACCAGATATTGCAGAAAGGAATTGGGCAGTGATTACTATTACACTTGGTAATTTAAGTGAAGTTGCTTTGATCAACGCTGATAGTACAATATTTGGTGGTACACCAGAAAACTTTCATGAATAATAAGAACAGGGATACAGCAGACATTCCTGCCAAAGGAGTAAAGACAAAGAATGCTACTGAGATTTATACTTAAAGTGACGGAACAGGTGGTATTGAATGTAAATACAGATGAGGAATTATTTAATCAAGGCAAACCTAAATACACTAGGGCTGAATACTAGAGGTGGCAGAAAGAAGAAGAAATTTAAGAGGATACTGGCTGGAAAGAACTTGGTGGCCAATTTGTGCATGGCCAAATATATACTAGATGATTTGGAAGATGTTGAAGAAATGAATGCAGATGTGACAATGTAAGAAGGGATAGGTTAAGCTGATCAATAATGTATACCTGTATATAGCAGCTTAGATATTAACTTTTAGTTACATATTTTTGTTATATTTCAGTGAAGAACTAAATTAGGTGGTATTTTAAAATTGGTTTACTTGTGAGGAAGGTTTACCAAGGAGAAGTCATTAGTGCAATGACAATGAAATGGAATTTATTCATTAGTAAGATGCAATAGGATGAATTTGTTTACAATATTTGTGTTTATTGTTTTTCTGCTACGGAATGATGCAATCCTAGTCCGAAGAACCTAAAAAGAATGGGGAGCTTTAACTCTGTTTAGATGGGACAGGAAATGCATACTAGTATCTTTAAATAATTTTTTACAGATGGTGATTTGTTGGTCAGACACCGAAAATTTTGATGCAGGTAGGTCATGCGTGCAACATATGTTATGTCAGGTGACTTAATGTTTGACTGTGAGTGAAATTATTAGACATTTATCAGCAATGGATGTCAGGTTTTAAATTTGTTTCTTCTGATGTACTTGTTTTATGTGGTATTAGTAATTTGTTGTTGTTCAAATTTCAGTACTAAAATGTTTAATGTTTTCATTTTGTGCCACACTTGGGATCAAGAAGGGTTTTGGAATTGTCTATTTAAAATGAGATAACAAGGACTTTTTGGATGAATACTTCTTCATGACAATAATCATGGAAGATCTACAAATTTTCACCTCTGTTTACACAATATTTTCATCACATTGTTGTACAAGATATTTTGAGTGTTGTACAGTTTTAATGGCTCGGGCTCTTTTATATTTGAAAGGTACAAGTTGTTGGAACATAAATGCACAGTTTGTATTTGCAAGTATCTCACGTGAACACTATCAATCTGTTTGTTCATGTCAGTTTTTATCTATAACTTAGTTTTGATTGTAGCAAGTCTGGATGGCAAAGAGGGATGGTTTCCACCCAAATAGTCCTTGAATTTTCAGACCTGTGTATTTGATAGGTGACTCACTAGAATATTTCTTTGCTTCTTGTTAGCATCCAAATTGCCTGCTAGGCAGCAGAAATGGCATACATTGCACCCATTTAACGTGCATGGGAGTTGTCAGAGGAGGCTATGAAAGTGTAGAGAAATTGTTTTTGGTCTATGAAAATTCATTAAATACACGTTGTAATAAAATAATATGTGTAATGGGAAAAACACACACACACACACACACACACACACACACACACACACACACACACACACACACACACACACACACAGGAGTTTATAAGTAATAATGTACTGTGTGTGTTTGTTTATTAAAGTTTATTTGCAGGTGTGATATGAATATTTTTTATAGCTGTTAGGTTGGGCAACATACTGCTGCAGGACTACAGTACGACAATTAAAAAAAATTGTTTACATGTAAGAATGCTTTTTGTTGTATGTGAAAGGCCTTCATTGAAACTAATTTTGGTGCTACTTGCAACTCACTTTTTGCATTCATAGAGCAGCAAGTGATGGAGATGTTACAAACAGAGGCAGCTCAATGCTGAGACTTGACAGGTGTAGCTGATCCCTTGTTATGATTGACAGTTAAAGGTGCATACCACACTAGAGTCTTATCATGGGTGAGCAAATTTTGATCACTTGCTGCTAGCAGAAACAAGAGGTGAAATAACACAGCTAGTGGAAGAGGAGCAAGCAACTTAGTGGATTCCTGCCACACGAAGAGAAAAAAAAAAATTACGGTTGGTTGACAGCTGAGGGACCCAGGTACAGTGATTGCCACCAGGTGGGAACTTGAGCAGCTTTAGAATCATTCCATGGTCGAAAAATCAATAACATCTAATCCAATGTACCAAAAAAGTAGGCTAGTATGCCAAATTAGAGAGAAAGTTGAGGCAAGGGTGCACATCTGTACGCTCTCACGATACACCCAAAAGAACTCAAATTATCCAAGATGCGAGATTAGTTAATATCTATAGGCACAAAATTAACAACTCCTAAATGCCTTAAATGATTTTAACAAACCAAGTGTTCATAGTGTTTGAGGAGCTCTATAGAAGAGTACTCGCAGATTTTTACATACGTTACATATTTTGAATTATAAGTCAGAACATTCATTCCGAGATGCAGAACTGAATTTTAATGTAAAATAAAATGTTACAGTGGCAACAGTTTGAGAAAGTAGATTACAGCAGTTATCCACTACAATGCAAATTTTATTATTTTTCATAATAATTAATAGCAAATTAGTTTACATAAACAACTCCACTGAGTTAATTGTAGATAATTACAAAACTAAGGACCCCACACAAATTTAGACACTGTGTGAAAGCTGGTGAAATTCTGGTCCATTATGACATGTATTCAGTGGTGAAGCAGCCATTAAGGCTCTAAGGCAGTGCCTACCCAAAAGTTCCAAATTTATTCATCAAAACTGATTTTAATACACTCCTGGAAATTGAAATAAGAACACCGTGAATTCATTGTCCCAGGAAGGGGAAACTTTATTGACACATTCCTGGGGTCAGATACATCACATGATCACACTGACAGAACCACAGGCACATAAACACAGGCAACAGAGCATGCACAATGTCGGCACTAGTACAGTGTATATCCACCTTTCGCAGCAATGCAGGCTGCTATTCTCCCATGGAGACGATCGTAGAGATGCTGGATGTAGTCCTGTGGAACGGCTTGCCATGCCATTTCCACCTGGCGCCTCAGTTGGACCAGCGTTCGTGCTGGACGTGCCGACCGCGTGAGACGATGCTTCATCCAGTCCCAAACGTGCTCAAAAGGGGACAGATCCGGAGATCTTGCTGGCCAGGGTAGTTGACTTACACCTTCTAGAGCACGTTGGGTGGCACGGGATACATGCGGACGTGCATTGTCCTGTTGGAACAGCAAGTTCCCTTGCCGATCTAGGAATGGTAGAACGATGGGTTCGATGACGGTTTGGATGTACTGTGCACTATTCAGTGTCCCCTCGACGATCACCAGTGGTGTACGGCCAGTGTAGGAGATCGCTCCCCACACCATGATGCCGGGTGTTGGCCCTGTGTGCCTCGGTCGTATGCAGTCCTGATTGTGGCGCTCACCTGCACGGCGCCAAACACGCATACGACCATCATTGGGACCAAGGCAGAAGCGACTCTCATCGCTGAAGACGACACGTCTCCATTCGTCCCTCCATTCACGCCTGTCGCGACACCACTGGAGGCGGGCTGCACGATGTGGGGCGTGAGCGGAAGACGGCCTAACGATGTGCGGGACCGTAGCCCAGCTTCATGGAGACGGTTGCGAATGGTCCTCGCCGATACCCCAGGAGCAACAGTGTCCCTAATTTGCTGGGAAGTGGCGGTGCGGTCCCCTACGGCACTGCGTAGGATCCTACGGTCTTGGCGTGCATCCGTGCGGTCCGGTCCCAGGTCGACGGGCACGTGCACCTTCCGCCGACCACTGGCGACAACATCGATGTACTGTGGAGACCTCACGCCCCACGTGTTGAGCAATTCGGCGGTACGTCCACCCGGCCTCCCGCATGCCCACTGTACGCCCTCGCTCAAAGTCCGTCAACTGTACATACGGTTCACGTCCACGCTGTCGCGGCATGCTACCAGTGTTAAAGACTGCGATGGAGCTCCGTATGCCACGGCAAACTGGCTGACACTGAAGGCGGCGGTGCACAAATGTTGCGCAGCTAGCGCCATTCGACGGCCAACACCGCGGTTCCTGGTGTGTCCGCTGTGCCGTGCGTGTGATCATTGCTTGTACAGCCCTCTCGCAGTGTCCGGAGCAAGTATGGTGGGTCTGACACACCGGTGTCAATGTGTTCTTTTTTCCATTTCCAGGAGTGTATGATCTGAGTTCATACACTCGTAACTGTTTTCAAATATTTTACGTCTGGACTTCAAATATGGGCCTGTAAGTAGATTGCGTCACTCCTCTAGCTCTGCAACCAATACTTACTCAGAATTCTGTGCTTGTTAGAAGCATGCACAGTAAATCCGTTTCTTTCGTGTGGGAGACTGGATTTCCAAAGATTTGACATTATTTTTAAAATCTGCCATCTCATTTGTGTCTACCTCTTGCCAACAAGTAGGCACATGCCTGAGTAGAACGATTAGTCACTGAGCAGTTTCCTAACAGATAGCGTCATTTCGCATCACCATCCGGGAAATATGAGAATCAATGAACTTTAAATCTACGTGTTTATTTGGAGCACAAAAAACCAGAAAATATTCATAATTCATACAAAATAAATATGAATGCATCACTGGACGTTGTTGCAAGATGACAGAAAATGGCTTATGTATTAACCAAATTCGCAACTTATCCACATGCTACTAACGTAGTGCCCTTAGCCCACTATCATCATTACTCACAGCATTTCGCCGATTCTAGTAAGAGTTCGAGCTCGGTGTGCATATTCACCCAAGAAATCATTGGCTGTCTGGCAGTGTGTGGATGAACTGAGGGTAGTCCGTGCAGGTTTGGTGACGACTGTGTCCAAATGGCTTGGTGGTCGGAGCATCTCCATAGTACGCAAGAGACCTGTGTTCGAATCCCAATCTGGCAAAAATTTTCAATTTACCCCATTAATTTCAATCAATGCCCACTCGAAGCGAAGGTCTGTAATTCCTACCTCAAGCATCGAATTAATTTTCTACTATAGGTGTGAATCGACCTTGTGGTCATAATCATTTATTTTAGTTGTTTTGTTTTCCTTCCACAGCAAAGTTACTTTTAGCTTCATAGAATTATTAATTCGCTGCTCCCCTTGAATCCAAGTCCATAGGGATTCGCCGATACGCAGATGGTGCAAAACGTTTTCAGGCAAATAATTGGATAAATTATATTGGATGATTCTGCCCGTCAACTTTGACAGATGACGTCATATCACACCCAAACGAGGCCCACGAGAGTCAGGCAGTGGTGCGTACGTCACAGCACGTGATACTGCAGGTCTTACGAGTGCCAGCAGTCGTCGCTGGCGGGAAGCTAGTAACTGTTTCAGACGAATTTAATAATTCTTGACAGCATATTTAAATGCATTCAAGTTCTCGGTAGCACACGACAAAGTTAAGACATTTAATGGTTACCTTTTCAATTTAATACTGACTTCCGTGGACTCTGCACACATTCACGAAACGTTGATGATAAGCCGACTAGTGTGACGTCACGAGTTCGTTGCAGGGCCTGTATATCACGTTGGCCCCGGCACCCAAACATGATTTCAAAACAGAAGATTATTCTTAAACAAACGAATATAACACTGAAACAAAAGATAATACAAGTACATAGCATAAATTAAAATCAAAGACCCCGAGTACCTATTTAACTACAAATTATGACGCAAACAGAATACAATAAAAATGCCACAGAACGAAAAGAAAATATAAATACGTCGAATGAACTAGAAACATAATTACGCCAGTAACCAAAACAAACACAGACAACCTGCAACGTCTATTACAATACTTCGCATCGTAAACTTATGACGGAGAATCACGTTAATTCTTAATATTTAATATTGAATCTAGAAGGATTACCGCGAGAAACTGGGGGTTTTGGGAGGTGACAAACTAAAATCTAACGCAACAACCGCAAAATAAAAAACAGTAACACATACAAAACGCAAAAACGACAACAGCAAACAGTGGGAAATAAACACAGAAACCTTTAAAAAATTGCACTACATACATAACGAAAATTCATGATAAATAACGAAATGTAGGATCCAAACTAGAATTCAACTACACTGTTTCTGTCAATTCTAGTTTAAAATTCCAAGGTTTATTATTTTTCGCGTTACTGCAGATGTGTGCAGAACTTTCTTTTGAGATATTTCTTTTTGGTATCACTCTATGTCCTCTTAGGTTCCTGCCTAACCTCACCTTCAGATGCCGGGCCACATTCGGAAAATCCAGCAATATACCCTGAAGTGACAAAAACCATGGCATAGCTGCTAACATTCAGTCGGACCTCCTCTTGCCCGACGTTATGCAATTCGACGTGGCGTGGATTCAACAAGTCGTTGGAAGTCCCCCTGCAGAAATACTGAGGCACACTCCCTCTACAGCCGGCCATAAATGCGAGAATTGCCCGGTGCAAGATTTTGTGCACGAACTAACATCTCGATTATGTCCCATAAATGTTCGATGGGATTCATGTCGCGAGACCTGGGTGACCAAATCATTCGCCCGAACTGTCCAGAATGTTCTAACATAGTGCACTGTCACCATAAAAATTCCCTGCTTGTTTGGGAACCTGAAGTTCGTGAATGGCTGCAAATAGTCTCCAAGCAGCCGAACATATCCATTTCCCTTTATCAGTAAACACTTCCGGGCTAAGTTGCCGTGGTCGATCTGCAGAAATTCTTCTCCCTGACGTTTCGTTCTCACCTACGGAGAACATCTTCCGAGGTGAGTCGACGACTGGCTGCTAGGAGCTGGGGCTGCCGCTTTTATGGAGATCGTAGAGGGCGCCATCACACGTCACGTGGCGTCGATGTGTGGCTATCTCTGGCTATCGTCTGTTCTCTCGATTGCAGGCAATCGATTGTCACGTGATTGATGCAACGTCGACCGCCATATATTGTCCAATTTTAATCCTTCTTCTTTACGATTAAAATTGTATTGATGTTTGTGGATTTCAATTGCCTCTCTATACATACGTGTATAATAGTGCGACGTCCTCGCTAGCACGCTTGTCTCCCCAAATTTTATTTCGTGATCTCCATCCTTAAAAACATGTTCCGCTACTGCCGATCTGTCGATATGTCCCAAGCGACAGTTTCTTTTGTGCTCCGTCAACCGTGTATTGATGCTTCGTGTGGTGGCGCCCTCTACAATCTCCATATAAGCGGCAGCCCCAGCTCCTAGCAGCCAGTCGTCGACTCACCTCGGAAGATGTTCTCCGTAGTTGAGAACGAAAAGTCAGGGAGAAGAATTTCTACAGATCGACCACGGCAACTTAGCCCGGAAGTGTTTACTGATAAAGACGCCGGCCGTGAAAGCCTACATGGGATGATATCCATTTCCAGTCAACGATCGCTTCAGTTGGACCACAGGAGCCCGTCCACTCCGTGTAAACACAGCCCACTCCGTTATGGAGCCACCACCAGCTTACACAGTGCCTCATGGACAACTTGTCTCCACTGCTTCGTGGGGTCAGTGCCACAACGAAACCCAACCGTCAGTTCTCACCAACTGAAATCTGGACCCATCTGACCAGTCACGGTGTTCCAGTTGTCTAGGGTCCAACTGATACTGTCACACGAGTCCAGGAGAGCCGCTGCAGGCAACTATAATTCCCCGTTCAAAGTCTTAATTCCCGTCGTGCGGCCATAATCACGTCGAAAACCTTTTCAGATCAATCATCTGAATCCAAAAGACAGCTCCACCAATGCACTGCTCTTTTATACCTTGTATACGCGATACAACGCCATCTCGCAGCAATTTAATCCGTGATCTGGGTTCCTGCATAACCACACCCTCGGTAATCGTGAAAAATTCGGAATGAACAGCGTAGTTTGTGGCAATTACTAGGACAACCGTAGATAAAATTTAATAACAGTCCGATTACACCCTTCGCATCGTAAACTCTTGAAGTCACGCATGACGTCGTGGCACACAGCTTAGAATTTTAATCGCACACTGGAACTGACCCAGATAATTTCTCGTCGGCGTCACGTCAGATACTACACAAATAAAACATTCGTCGGTTCCTGACGTGAAATCGCGTCGTGTCGCTCTCTGGGCAGGCGAACCAGCGCTGGCTTCCTGGGGCACCGGAGATGCGGTGCCGGGCGCCCCGTCCCGGAAGACGAGCCCATCTGCTAGATCCGCGGCGGAAGCGCACACTGCCCGCGCGTCGCAGCCTGGGAGCGTGTTCGGCCATCTGTCAGGCGCACACAACAGGGGCCACCTTTTAGGAGCGCACGGCTCGATGCGAGACACGTGCTGGCTCTGGCTCATCCCCCTCCGAGTCTGCTCGCACGGCGCACTGTGCAGCCACATTGCCACACATGCAGCATGTACCAAAACTTGCACAGATGCAGGGACGCATTTACGTGCACAGTATTTAGGCACCACGAATAGGCCCCTACCGCAAAAATTTAAAGTACACACATCAACAAAAGTTTCAGCATCGCCGCCGCCCCCCCCCTCCCCCCATTGTTGAAATTTACAGTACAGAAATTAAAAATTGGGTGTGATTAGTAATGTGGGCCGGGCAAATGCCCAGTGAACAGGAAATTTTTAAATGGGCATTTGCCCAGGGATTTGCCCGGAGCAATTTTAAATGCCCAAAATCTGGATATTTATATAAAAAATACTTGTTAAAGCTTTTACTGCTAGAATGTACACTCCTGGACATGGAAAAAAGAACACATTGACACCGGTGTGTCAGACCCACCATACTTGCTCCGGACACTGCGAGAGGCTGTACAAGCAATGATCACACGCACGGCACAGCGGACACACCGGGAACCGCGGTGTTGGCCGTCGAATGGCGCTAGCTGCGCAGCATTTGTGCACCGCCGCCGTCAGTGTCAGCCAGTTTGCCGTGGCATACGGAGCTCCATCGCAGTCTTTAACACTGGTAGCATGCCGCGACAGCGTGGACGTGAACCGTATGTGCAGTTGACGGACTTTGAGCGAGGGCGTATAGTGGGCATGCGGGAGGCCGGGTGGACGTACCGCCGAATTGCTCAACACGTGGGGCGTGAGGTCTCCACAGTACATCGATGTTGTCGCCAGTGGTCAGCGGAAGGTGCACGTGCCCGTCGACCTGGGACCGGACCGCAGCGACGCACGGATGCACGCCAAGACCGTAGGATCCTACGCAGTGCCGTAGGGGACCGCACCGCCACTTCCCAGCAAATTAGGGACACTGTTGCTCCTGGGGTATCGGCGAGGACCATTCGCAACCGTCTCCATGAAGCTGGGCTACGGTCCCGCACACCGTTAGGCCGTCTTCCGCTCACGCCCCAACATCGTGCAGCCCGCCTCCAGTGGTGTCGCGACAGGCGTGAATGGAGGGACGAATGGAGACGTGTCGTCTTCAGGGATGAGAGTCGCTTCTGCCTTGGTGCCAATGATGGTCGTATGCGTGTTTGGCGCCGTGCAGGTGAGCGCCACAATCAGGACTGCATACGACCGAGGCACACAGGGCCAACACCCGGCATCATGGTGTGGGGAGCGATCTCCTACACTGGCCGTACACCACTGGTGATCGTCGAGGGGACACTGAATAGTGCACGGTACATCCAAACCGTCATCGAACCCATCGTTCTACCATTCCTAGACCGGCAAGGGAACTTGCTGTTCCAACAGGACAATGCACATCCGCATGTATCCCGTGCCACCCAACGTGCTCTAGAAGGTGTAAGTCAACTACCCTGGCCAGCAAGATCTCCGGATCTGTCCCCCATTGAGCATGTTTGGGACTGGATGAAGCGTCGTCTCACGCGGTCTGCACGTCCAGCACGAACGCTGGTCCAACTGAGGCGCCAGGTGGAAATGGCATCGCAAGCAGTTCCACAGGACTACATCCAGCATCTCTACGATCGTCTCCATGGGAGAATAGCAGCCTGCATTGCTGCGAAAGGTGGATACACACTGTACTAGTGCCGACATTGTGCATGCTCTGTTGCCTGTGTCTATGTGCCTGTGGTTCTGTCAGTGTGATCATGTGATGTATCTGACCCCAGGAATGTGTCAATAAAGTTTCCCCTTCCTGGGACAATGAATTCACGGTGTTCTTATTTCAATTTCCAGGAGTGTATATATAATCTACCAATTACAATGAGGGATGGGTGTGTCCCGAAATTGGAAGTTACGATATTTACACTTAAACCTACATTTGCTTTTATCACTAAGAACGAAAGGAAAAAAACAGAAGCCTTTATTTTGTGCTAGCATTCCAACTTGCAGTACCAAGGAAGGACGCGTGTTGCTGAGAGCTGCTTCCTTTTACCAATTGTACTTTTCAGTCGGTCGGTTTCTCTCTCTCTCTCTCTCACACACACACACACACACACACACACACACACACACACATTTATATATATATATATATATATATATATATATATATATATATATATATACACAGCTGTGTAGTGATAGCCAGTAAAAACAGGTCCTTAGTCATCGCTTTATAATGTAGAACACTTCACACTTCAAATTCCGCTGACAAATCTCTGTTCATAACAATTTACTGAATGTATTAAACAGCTGGCATGCGAAAAAAAAAGTGCTTTATTGCCAGGTGTAGCAACTCTTGAGTCAGACTATAGTTTTCTATCCCGCTCATTTCTGTATCTACTTCCGTATGACTCCACTGCTGTAAAGATAAAATTGACCTCATTGCAGATGTAGAAAATTATGTTTACACTCCAATTTATTTCCTTGAATAACTCTCCCCTATCTCTTACGCAGCTTTTTCAAATTTATTAGCCAACCACAAAAGTAGTAGTACTGTAAAACACCTTTTCCAATACCAAATATCAGATTCAATTTTATTATGAACACCGCATATCAATTAATCTTCAAAACGCAGAGATGCCTGGGCGTTTATGAATAATTTTGGGCATTTCCCCGGGCATTTATACTGGGCACTTGCCCCAAATTATAAATGCCCTGCATTTTACACCACTATCTCTGATGCTTGAGTATACATTCATTTGCAAAGTGACCAAATCAAAAAAACATTTCTGTACCTACACAATCGCCTGTTTCTCATGCGAGGTTTTTCACAGCACTCCTGACCAACGTCAATACCTATTGGACAGTAACCTTGCTCGAATGCAGGTATGAATCCACCGTTGCATAACAACGATGAGATCATCAAGCTAGTCCTGGTTCAAATTGTCTCACTCTTCAATGACGATTTTACCTTAGTCGCGTATGGCACGCGGTCGTTATAAATGACCAAAAAAAAAGCTTGTTTCAATCAATCCTACACATGCTCGAGTGGATTCATGTCTGAGAAACAGACAGACCACTGCATTCTGGTGATCTTAGAATGCTGATAGAACGTATTCTCGGGAACAGAATGCTGAACACGAGAGTTCTCATCCATCATGGTAGAATTGTCACCGAAATGTTGGTGTTACTGTCCCACAATCGGGTCCAGAATCTCGTCGCTGTACCGTAGAGCAGTGCGATTGCCCTCGACAACCAGAAGAGGTGCATGGTGTGATGTCCATAGGTTAGTTAGGTTTAAGTAGTTCTAAGTCTAGGGGACTGATGACCTCAGATGTTGAGTCCCACAGTGCTCAGAGCCATTTGAACAAACAGATCCGAGTTTCGTCCGTAAACACCACCCAGTGCCAATTTTGTGGCGTCCATTCCGCATGACTTCTTGTTCATCTGCAACGGACCCATGGTGTTGCTGTGTACGACATGGTGCTCGCCATGGACCACGGGAATGGAGATTCGCATTATGTAATCATGTCCCAACGGTTTGATGCGATATATGACGCCCAGTTGCCACTTCGACCGTCTAATTCTGGCACACCCTGTCCACGGCACCTTTGACAAGTCGTTGATATCGATCATTCTGTGCGCTTGTCATACGTGGACGGCATGCGCGGTATTCCTCAATTCTGCACCAATTGGAACCGATTCCATGTCCGCACTATATCACTTTGACTCCGGTGCACATGAGCAGCTTCCCTGGTTGACAAACCTTGTGTGAGTAGCGTGATGAAGCGGACCCAATCATTGGTCGTGACTGTCCTTTGCTGCATGACGGATATTCACTCTACTGTTCCTCAGAAATCTCTAATGCGTCCGCTCTGGTGCTTGACGTAATTATATTTTGGATGTGCTTGTTCGGCTGAATTTTTCAGGGGACAGCTGGCATAAATTGAGTCAGCAGACGTCTGAAACCTCGACCTCCCTCACGTCGATTTCCCACTGGCGCCCGGTCAAATGCGAAGGCATGGTACCAGAGTTGGCAACATTACAAAGATTTTCGAAACAATGCTTAACGAAATTTTGGCAGTTTGCAGACATATCACGCGAAATGCCGATTTTTTCCTTACCTCATTTCATCCAAAGCCGTACCCATAGTACTTTATTTACATTCTGACAGTATGCACGGGTTGTTGAGCTGGTCAAGCTGGAGAAAACCGTTTTCGAAGAACTTCATTCATTCCCAGGTATTGCGGGAAACTTGTCCGTCGTCTTAAAATCCATAACGCCTGATGGATAGCTTACTGACTCCTGAAGTCATAGCAACTTCAAGAGAACACTGTTTCGTTGTGAAGAAAGTACAAGAATCTTCTTCACTATGACGTGTAGGCGCAAACCAATTAGGCAATAAGATTATTTGAATTTTCATTTTAAAACTGACTATTTGGAAAAGTATTGCCTTTGGACTAAATGAAAGTAAAACTTGGTGGTTGTTACATTCCTTTGTTATCTTGCATGCGCGCAAAAGCATGTTTGCTGACAGTTATAACACATTATTTTTAAAACTGAAAAACTGATTTTTCCATGGACATGAATCAAGACTTTTTCATTCCTTTCTCCTTTTTAAAATTATAATTTTTAAGGATACTTACAAATTATATTGAATATCTCAATTTTTTTCATTTTTCATTTTCATTAATTCATTAAATCACATTAAATGCTCCGTTAGAGGCTTTCAATCCCGATGTAGCTTTAAAATGACGTACATTATTTGATCAAAAGTACCTGGACAACCCTATAAAATGCGGAATTGACCATTAGGTGTCACAGGAGGCGGACCTAGCAGTATAAAAGGAGTTTGGGAGTAATGTGCTGTCAGCAGAGTGAGTCGCTCAGTACGGCACAGTAACTTCGAAGATGGAGTACTCATTGGACGCCACCTAAATAACAAATGGATAAAGTACATTTCAATCCTTCGAAAGCTGCAAAAGACGACTGTTGGTGAGGTGATTGTGAACACGCGCAGGAACAACCATAGCTAACCTCACGTGCTGACAGAGGATTGCGGAGGGAGATTGTAAGAAGTTTCATGAATTCAGCGGAAGCGATCACTCTTGTGTTCTAAAGTGCTAACAATAGGTAGAATAGCACAATGACTGAACATAGGGAGTTAAAGGTAATGGGTTCCTGACAAGCCACACTTTCCTTTGTCAGTGATAAGCAACACTCGAGATGGTGTAAAGAGCGACGCATCTGGACAGTGGACGATTCCAAATGAATGATCTTCAAAGATGAATCCCCCTACATCTTGTGGCAATATGAAGGAAGGGGTACGCATCATGTGTAGCGTCAACAGTGGTGATTGGAGTGTGTGTTTTTCGTGGTTAGGTTGTAGTCCCCTTATTGTTCATAAGAACACACATTGTTCAGTAGTGTGTACTACTTACAGAAGAAGAATAGTTGGGAGACGATGACTGTATCAGCGTGACAATGCTCCCTGCCATCTTTGAGACAATGTTTTGAGGACAACAGCGTTCCTGAAATGGAATGTCTTGCACAGAGTCCCGACCTGAACCAAATAGAACACCTCTGGAATGAGAATGTCGCCTTAGCTCCAGGCACAAGTGTCCAAAGTAGCATTCTCCGGTTACGGCTCTTGAGAAATAATGGGCTACCATTCGTTCCCAGACATTCAGAAACCTCATTAAAAGTGCCTCCACCAGAGTTCAGACCGTCATAAAGACGGATGGTGGCACAACCCACATTAACGTCCAATAATGGAATACTTGATCAGATCATGCATTCACATTGTTGTTGTTATTTAGCACAAAAAATTACCTCTGGTAGGCCTCGCACAACGGAATCAGCCTGCGGAGAGCCATCTGCATCCTGTCCACTATACCTAGATGCCTAATATCGAGATGGGTGCCGCAGTGGACTTGTATTCGGGAAGACGAAGGATAAAATGCTCGTCCGGCTATCCAGATTTAGGTTTCGCCTGGCTTCTCTAAATCGCTTTAGGTAAATCCAGGGTTGGTCCCTTTGAAGAGAACATGCTCGAACCCCTTCCCCTTTCCCCTCAGAAGGCAAAACAACAGTTCAGTTATACGCTCCTAGTATTGTGACCTGTCGATACAGTCTAGACGATAGACTGACAGAACCACTCGACGAACGTTAATGAGAATTGCTGCAAGAAAGACGTCTTGAGTCTCGCGGAGCCCTCTTGGGCACATTAAGATAACATGTATTCGTGAAATACCTTACGACTATTACGATACCACCAGCCTATAATCAGAATAAAATAAATTAGAGGGCGTACGTGGGAACAGAGGCGGCCTTTGTCCTCATCTTAACATGAGAATGGAACAGGAAACACAATCGACACTAATCTACACTGTACCCTCCGCCATGCTCTGTACAATGGCTTGCGGAGTGTACATGGAAATGCAGAATCCGAGCTTGTGCTCCGCCTCTAATGACCTTATCATCAACGGAACGTTAAACCCTTATCTTCACTCCTTCTATCCATCCATCACCAACAATCCACGTCAGGGATGCACAGATATGCGCCCTGCCACTGATCTGATGGTGGCCCAGCCCTCATCATTCGTTCTCGAATTTATTTATTTTTTTTCCACTTCTTCATTCCGTCACGCAAAAGTGAGGTAGGGCCCCTGCAGAACTTAGTTCTTTTGAGAGTATGTACTTGTAATTACGTTTGTTAAATAAAGTTAATATTTTAAAAAATGTGATTTTTCCTACCTTGACTTTCATGTAGTCACAGTGAGGCAGTTAGCGCCCGTGGCACTAGAGAGAGTGTACACCATTGCTTTAAGTGGTTACACCTATGGAACTAATATACACTGGTGTGCAAAACTTGAGGACGAAAGTAACGTTCGCATAATATGTCACTGCCACCTAACACAGCTAGATGACTGGTTGGTTGGGTGGAGAAGGGACCAAACTACGCGGTCATCAGTCCCTCCGACCTTAGATTAACTAAAACCGATAAAGTCCCACATTAAAAGAAGGAACTACAATATCCATAAAATGATAAGCTATTGACAGGGAAGGAAGGAAAAGGACAGAAGAAGAGGTGGGGGAAGGAATGTGACTAATGACAGGGGCGTGAAGGAAGCAGCACAGGAGACAGGAGAGATACTCAAGCCATAACAGACCCCATAAGGAAAGGAGTGGGAAGGCAGAGGGCCGGGGTTAACCACCAAGCCCAGTTGAAGGCTCGAAGGGGCGAGCAAGAGGGTCTGCCATCCCCTCCACTCACCGATAAGGTGGAAGGTCCCTTCCTTAAATAAAGCGATAAAAAACCCCATCACGAATAAAACGTAAAACGAGATCCGCCGTTGAGGCATTGTCAGCCAACACCATGGGTAGCGAGTCTGGAAAGCTAAAAGTCCGTCGCAGGGTGCCAAGCTGGGGCAGTCCAATAACGGTGTGAGCCACAGTCAACATCAATAACGGTGTGAGCCACAGTCAACATCGATCCACGACAGGGAGGGGGGTCCTCACGCCGCAGGACATAACCGTGAGTCAAAAAAGTATGGCCGATGCGGAGCCGGAATAGGACGACAGAGGCCTTACGAGAGGTCCGTAAGGAGGACCGCCACGGGGTTGTAGGATCCTTAATTGCCCTGAGCTTGTTCGGCGAAGAAAGAGTGTGCCATTCCGCATTCCATAGGCCCAAAACCTGACGACGTAATGCCGAGCGAAGGTCTATTTCCGGAATGCCAATAGCAAGAGATGGCCTGGTAGCAGCTAACTTAGCCAGTCGATCGGCAAGTTCATTGCCAGGAATCCCAACACGGCCTGAGGTCCAAATGAAAACCACCGAGCATCCACGTTGAGCAAGGAGAGAAAGGGAGTCCTGGATAGCGATGACCAGCGGGTGGCGAGGGAAGCACTGGCCGTTAGCGTGCAAATCGCTCAATGAGTCACTACAGTTAGTGAAGGATAGTCCGGGGAGCACGAGCGGATATGGTCCAGTGCGCGCAAGATGGCTACCAATTCTGCAGTAAAAACACTACAGCCATCGGGCAAGGAACGAAGTTCTGTGCGTCGCGCACAGGTGAAAGCAAAACCAGTGCGGCCAGAAGCCATGGAGCCATCAGTATAAATCACATCTGAACCCTGGAATGAACTGAGCACAGCTCGATGAAACTTTGACCGTACATAGAAAGAACTACAGCAGTACAGTACAGTACACTACACTACAGTACAGAAGGTAACAGAGAGAAATACGCAATGAGGCGAGCAGAAACGGCACTTTCATTGACGCACATTAATTACAGTGAAGTCACTGCAATTTATGTTGATGCCCTGAATATTACAAAACGAGCGACATAGTTTGTAAGAGGTTGTAAGATCACCGCAGATTGCAGTGCATGTTCTGCAACGTGCTCCCATGCTCGCCGTAAGTTCCGTACGAAGCTCTTGTGGTAGGACGTTCCATTCCTCGACAGGCGCGTTTGACAGCTACTGGATAGTTGTTGGTGCACGTGCACGTGTACGTGCTGCAATACGTTTCCTCAACGCGTGCCACACGTGCTCGACGGAAATGAAGTCTGGTGAACGGGCAGACCAGTCCATTCGCCGAATATCCTCTCGTTCCAAAACCTGCGCCGGCCGCAGTGGCCGAGCGGTTCTAGGCGCTTCAGCCTGGAACCGCGCGACCGCTACGGTCGCAGGTTCGAATCCTGCCTCGGTCATTTTCAAATATGTTCAAATGTGTGTGAAATCTTATGAGACTTAACTGCTAAGGTCATCAGTCCCTAAGCTTACACACTACTTAACCTAAATTATCCTAAGGACAAACACATACACCCATGCCCGAGGGAGGACTCGAACCTCTGCCGGGACCAGCCGCACAGTCCATGATTGGAGCGTTTTGTTATTCGGTTTTTGCGTAGTGAAGGTGTGAAACCTATTGAAATTCATCGACGACTGAAAGTTCAGTACGGTGATGCATGTTTGTCACAGCAGCAAGTCTACGAATGGAGTAGGAAGTTCGCAAATGGTGTGACTTCAGTGGAAGATGCTCCTCGTCTAGGTCAGGCACAACGAGTTGTGACTCCACAGAACATTGTAGCAGTTGAAGCCATAGTGAAGGAAAACCGCCAAGTAACACTGAATGACATTGCAGTATGGTTACAGATTAGTCATCGGTCAGCACACCACATTGTGCATGATATGCTCCAGTTTCACAGAGTGTCTGCGTGATGGGTGCCACAGCAGCTGACTCCTGAAATGAGAGAACGACGTGTTGATGCTTGTGAAGAACGTCTTCGGCGCTTTGAACGAGAAGGTGATGGCTTCCTTGCAAGAATCGTTACTGGGGACGAAACCTAGGTTCACTTCCACCAACCGGAAACGAAGAGAGCGAGCAAGGAATGGCGCCATTCCCCATCACCAAAACCGAAGAAGTTTCGAGCAGAACGATCAGCAGGGAAGGTTATGCTGACTCTCTTTTGGGACGAAAAAGGCGTAATTTTGGAGCATTACATGCCTAGAGGGACCACTGTCACCAGTGCATCATACACAGATCTCCTAAAAAATCATCTGTGGTCTGCAATCAAATCAAAGTGACGTGGACTGCTGTCAGCATGTGTCCTTTTTCAACATGACAATGCAAGGTCCCACACTGCCCCTACAACAGTTCCAACAGCCACAGACCTGCATTTTGAGTGTCTTTCTCATCCACCATACTCACCAGACCTTGCCCCAAGTGATTTCCATATGTTTGGACCACTCAAAACGCAATGTGAGGAAAGAAGTTCCGTTCTGATGAAGAGGTACGCCACGCGGAGCATGAGTGGTTGCGCGGACTAACAAAACAATTTTTTTCTAAAGGAATTTACGCACTTTGTATGCGCTGGAGGACTTGCATTGAGCGTGTGGGAGTTTATGTTGAAAAGCGATACAGGTTTGTACCACTTCTGCACAATAAATAATATTTAAAAAATATTTAAGGTTTTCATTTGACTCACCCTCGTATGTAGGTACTATGTATGTATGTATACTCTACATCTCCTCCTAAAGCAATAAATCGATTTCATCTGACCTTAATACACTTATGACTTACTACCTGGGAAGAAGCACAGTGATGATTACACTTATCTTCAACAGGGATGGGGGTAAGAACGTGGTGACCGAAATTTCTGGAGTAATTTCTACTAAATTTTGTACATACATGACCCAGTATTTGTAATACTTCTATAAAAATGCTCTGTGATAGTATTATACCATCCTTAGTGTTGGGCTGGGCGGAGTGGTAGGCGGGAGAGGGAGGGGGTTGGGCATAGAAATCTTGGCATATAAAAATACTCGATAACGTCCGATCTCAATATCGAACCCAGTATTATTGGGTTCGCTAGGCTCATAAGTGACAGTCTCAATGGCTTTCACCCCTAGAAGTGAAGGGGCACAAAGACAGAGGGAACACTGTTTACATGCAGAACTCTTTAGTTCCTCGCCAACGAAAACAAATCAACACCCTAAGTTGTAATTAACTTAATTTTTTTACGTCAGTTTTCTAACTGGTTTGATGCGGCCCATCACTAGTTCCTCTCCTGCGCCAACCTCTTCATCTCAGAGTAACATTTGCATCCAAAGTTTCCTATTATTTGCTTGACATATTCTCATCACTGTTATCCTCTACAGATGCTACCCTCTACAGCTCCCTCTACTACAATGACAGTTATTCACGGATGTTTTAACACATGTCCTATCACCCTGTCCTCCAATATTCTTGTGTTTCTCTCCTCGCCGATTCTGAGGAGAATCTAATTTCACATCAGTCCACCTAATTCTCAACATCCTTCTACTACACCACCTTATCTTCTTTTGCAATTTTACCACAGTCCATGAGCCGGCCGAAGTGGCCGTACGGTTCTAGGCGCTGCAGTCTGGAACCGCGAGGTTCGAATCCTGCCTCGGGCATGGATGTGTGTGATGTCCTTAGGTTAGTTAGGTTTAACTAGTTCTAAGTTCTAGGGGACTAATGACCTAAGCAGTTAAGTCCCATAGTGCTCAGAGCCACTTGAACCACTTTAACAGTCCATGATTCACTCCCATACGATGTTGTGTTCCTAACGTACATTCTCAAAAATTTCTCCGTCAAATTATGGCCGACGTTTGACACTAGTAGAATTTATTTGGCAAGCAATTCCATCTTTGACAGTGGTGGTCTGCGTCTTATTTCCTTGCTTCGTCCGACATGGGTTATTTTGCTTCCCTGGTTGCAAAATTCATTCACTTCATAGCTTGCTAGCTCTCTCTTTGGTCTAACCCTACGCAAGAGTGTAGTGGCATCTAGTGATCAGCCTCTTTACGACCCGCCTCCACGGAGCCCTGTCTCTGGTATCATGACATGTTTGCCCATCCTGGTCAGGTCGTAATCTGGTCGAACCACCGCAATGGGGCGCGTCTTCTAGGTTTTCGTCTGTCGAATTTTCCCTCTATGGCACAAAATACAATTTTAGAAACGTCTTGGTCGCAATTTAGTTTACTCTTCGTTACGCGTTTCGATACATCATCACAAAATACCTGTGACGAAAACAAGAAATGCATTATAAGAAATACTAACCAAAATATTTTTTCATCCATAATACAGCAATTTTTACTAACAAACACACCTCAAAGCTCAAGGAAGAGAGCACACGAGTCACTGAAATAAGACTGTCAGACCAACGGAGCCAAGTGCCAAACTGCTCATACACCGATAACGTACCGATGAAGAAAAAGTTACAGATGAAAGATGGCGTTAACAGTCATATAAATAATGATTGTTGTTTCCTTAGCCTTTCAGCTTCTGACAATGTCACCAAAATATTTCAACTGATCTTGGTTGACAAGAGTCGAAAGTCTTGTTCTGATGCCGAGCTGCCTCAGGATCGATTCATTTGTTCGAGGCCCTGTTTGTTTATTATATTTGCAATATGATTCATTACAACTTTTTGGAGGGAGGGAGAGCAATTCTTGTGATGTCAGGTACTTTGTCATTAGGGCGATGTACAATCACCACTTTGGTCTTTGTGTTGCTTATTTCCTTGATACTTACAAAATCGCCTTCTACCACACACCTTTCTAAGCTCATTAAAGGGAGACGCATCAAGGAAGCCTTTGATTCACTTTCGACGACCAACTGAAGAAATGTGCGGAAACATACTCAACAGAAAAACTGAAGAGCGATGATCGTTGCACTTAGAACTGCAGAACCATTGAATTTGTCCGCCGTCTCGTTGGGGGCTGGTAGCAAATTGGATGGTCGTTGCAAAGACTCGTGACCACACAGTCAGTTGATGGTGTGTTAACACTAGACGGAACGCTTATATAACCACGTGTCGCCCACCCCTGAACTGAGCTGTCAAAGTGACATTATGAAGGCTCTGTCTTACAAAAAGCCAGAATGAATCATCAGCATTAAGGAACCACAAGTGGTGGTACAGTTTATTAATGGCCAAAGAAAAATGCTTACCTGATAGTAAGACTTCGCCAAACATTTATTTGGTCACGAAAATAAATACTTGCAAACACATCGAAACACATTTACAAGGCGGTACATAGCGCCTTTTACTTTATTCTTTGCGCCTTATTTTCTTCCTAAATGTCAAATAACATTGAAGAAAACTATTTTTTTTTCTTCTCGCAACACAGTTGAGATGTCGAAACAATTTTCATTAAAAAAACTGTTTTTCTCTTTATGTTTTTAGTTAAGCACAGTCTAAGCTTTCTCTTGGTCCAGGTTTTACAACTAAATTAAATCATTTTTTTCCTTTAACAGGTCTCTGGTACAAAAGTAGCAAGTCCTTATCCAAACTTTGTAATGAGTTACGAAAACAAAGCCACCAACAAAATTAAGGAGACCCAAACGCACAAAATCCACAACTTTAACAGCAGTGACCGTGGCGAGAATATGTTAACCTTCCCTGTTAGCAGAAGTCAAAGCGAAAAGTTTCCTCCCAGGAAAACTGGGCAGTAACGTGACGTGACGTGACGTTCCGCTGACGCTCAGTGTGATTACCGCTAGCTGAAACGCAGTGTGGAATGTTTTGAGGTTCCTTCTCGTGGCGTCCAGTCGATCTTTGTCCATCAGGTGCAACCTTCCTTACGAAAAACAGGCGCCGGCGGTCCACAGAAGGTGTACCTTGTCGTCTTCTGCTCTGGACGTAGCGCCATACAGATTCACGCCTATATCGGGCGTAACAGACGAGAAGACTCTGATGACCAGACGTCGACAGTGGCACGAAATGGAAAAATTGTTGCAACCAGAACGCCAGGCAGGATCACCAGGAAACGTTCGCTGGACCCTGAGCAGTGAGCAAGTGAGTTACTCGAGAGGACTTCATCTTCCGCATCGTAACTACGCAGTCCAACCCAGATCGTGCAGTGACAGACGCAACTGACGGGTTGAAAGTGTTAATCTATACGATACTGGTTGTGCCCGAAAGAACGGTGAATATTCAGGCATTTGACAGCAACGACCATTCGAAAGAAAAAAGGTCTAGTAAACATAGTCTCTAAAGTGCATACCTGAGGAGGTATGAGCACATGTTCAGCGAACGAGAAGTGTTTCACATTAGCCAAGATGAACAAGTGCTCAAGCTTTTAAGGTATGCATTTTGAGGCCTAAGTTTACTAGACTTTTTTTTTTTTTTGCTTCGAATGATATTTCCTGTCATATCTTTCCATTCCTCCTGGGACACCATGTAAGTTGTTAAAGACAGGCCCTGTCTTGGGTAGACCAGTAGAGAGGCAGTTACAGAAGCGTCTTACATTGCAGTATATGAGACCAAAACCGGGCATCGTAGTGGGGGCAGCCATAGATTACATTTATGATCTTCAACGATCAGTGCAAGATACATTCGAAACATCGACCAGCCCAAGAGAGATTTGGCAACAGGTGGATGTAGAATGGTACAGAATGTGCTCATATGACGTTTTGCAAGCCTGTGATCATTTATTGAATCCAAACTCCACCAATGAAACTTCGGAGGCTGTTCAAGGATATTTCCTGTGTAATTTGGTATAAGAGACCTGAGGAATCAGAGTAAAACTGCAATTCTGATTTGTTTTCTTAGTTACCGCATTTACATTTGTAAAGCCTGTATATGCAATTATCAGAACATACAGCACAAAAAACAGTAATGGAGCTGAGCGGTTGAGTGAGGATGGAGGAGAGGAGGGGGAGGGAGGGAACAGTGCGCTCTCCTAGCCATATTACCCTTTATCATTGTTGAAGTACGACTAACACTGACAGAAAAACAAACGCAATACAGAACTAACCAGAACTTGATGCAAGTTTGAGGGCGATGGGTAAAGTGGGCATTGTCGTCAACAGCTGGTACCTTGACTGAATGGAACAAGTTTGTTTTCAAACAAGGGATACATCTCACTCCGATACTTACACTGCCGCGCACACATTTTCAGTACAAACCAGATACAAAGATAAATTATGGGGCAAGGGCGGGTAGGATGGGGTGAACGTAAGTAAACAAACAAAATGCGACATCTCTTTAACGAGCCACTGGTAACTATAGGTTCCTTGTAGTAAAATGCTCGGGGAAAAACAGCCCTGAACAACCTCACAAATTTTGTCGGTGGAGTTGTGGATTGCAATGTAGATGGAAGAGCTCATACAATGTAGCGCCTGAAAAATAGGTGACAAAAAAAATTAATACACGTGGACCAACGTTTAAGAATTCCATTCATAAAGTTTCAATGGAATATGTCAACAGTTCAATCTTTTTGCAGACTTCTGAGCAAGGATAGTGCAATTGAAACGGAATTCAAATATAAAATTTCCTTCAACCAATTTTCTTGAAGTAAAAGTACCAATTCTGAGATGTACCGTTAGAATTTTAACCGACTAGTTTCTAGTTGTTATTCATTTTAAGGGTGACTGATGCGTATTAATTCTTTCTACATAAACAGAAGTGTTATACTTCACAACAAACTCAGTTTTGCTCACTGATAAGCTCCTTGGGTTCCGTGCTTATGATATCCCGCTAAAAGAACTATGATTAATATTTTTGATGCCGTTCAAATACTCGTATTTGAAGTTTTTGTGAGGGTCCAGTGGGGAGAACAAGTGACATTCCTGCATCTTTGACTATTAATATTAATGTTATTAGGGAAAATCAAAGCGGGATTGGTACTAGGGCAAATCTTTCTGGATTGAATTCCCAAACAAAGGTCATCTTTTTCATCAATTAATTAATATTTTGACAGGACTGTTGCAGGTAATCTAACAATTAATGGAAAAATAAATCTAACTGTAATTGTTACAAATAAAAATCAATTTATTTTCCTTGATCAGAAATAGAGCTTTCCAATTGGAAGTCAAACACTTAAGAGATGATGAAATATTGGAATAAAAACAACTCCATCTGTGGTGTATATTTAGGGAGCACCATATCAATCAAACTTAAACAGTTTCATTAGAAATTAATTAGAATGTATCGGAACAAATTTATTAATATTTCTCGAGCTCACGGTATACTGCTAAATAACGTATCGATTGCTCTAGCAGATTCACTGGTGATAGCTGACTTGTAAACAGATTCTCATAGAGCCCTGTAGCAATCTAATGACAATATTTGAGTTTATGTATTAATCCTTCGTAACATGCCCTGATCGACTTTATCTGCTACTAGAGCAATTAAAGAGAATGAAGACCCCTTTGATCACAACAATAAAAAGGATCTTTCGAAATTATTACGTAATACGTTTACTGCAATGGCACGCTTAGTATCTATTTAACCACAAAAAAACTATCTTCAATGTATTAAGAAATGAGTAATGTGGTCGATACGATCGCCACATGTGCCGAGATGCTTAATTTCGATCTCCGTCGCCGACATGCCAAAATAACAAATGTAGCACAGGCGTCAAGTGTGTTTCCCTATGTTCAAGTCATAGTGATAAGTGGAGGTGTAAATCAGCTTCACTGGCCAATCCCTGGCCCAATTTTATAAGAACTAGAAGAGATTTTATTTTCACATATATGTGGAGGGCGTCGACCTCGCTTCTCAGCATCTATCGATCAGTATAAGCCACCCTGGCGCCACACCCTTCAACGCGGCATCCCCTAGTACTAATCTAAGGAAAAGTTTAAAAATTAATTCATTGCTACATTGCCAATATTTAGGTCAAAGTAGTACCAAGAGTACTATACAGTCCTGCACAAGCATTATTCTCATCTTCTTCCAGTGTAGCAAAAACATGAACCAGTTTACTTGGCAAAAACAGTGTCCTAAACATTAAGATCCGTGGCCAGAAAACACAATGAAACTAGAGATAACTTAAGATAGGAATGCAAGAGAAATTTCCTGTGTACGATTGATTTGTACCTCATCTAACCTAAAATTAATTGTGTGTGTGTTTATGATAACAGCCCTGCTATGTCGCCAAAGACGCCTACATTTGTCACTTTACGGAGAGATTACCGACACTTCACTGTCGTGGTAGTATAGTACGCTAACGGTGATGAAATAAGTTTCCTTGTATGTTGCTGACTAGACGCAAATCAATGGAAATTTAGGATAATGTAAACTGAAAACGGTAATGTCAACTTCACGCATATTTCTGATACTTTAAGACTTAAGAATTGGTTACCTCTAACCAATAAGATGAATTAGAAAAAAAATATTGTACTACGATAATCTAATCTAGGTATCACAGTAGCATGTGGAAACAAAATAATGAAAGGGCGCACGATCACGAGTGTACTAGCGAATAACCAATAATAATACTGGAAAATAAAACTTACACCTTATACCTAAACGTGGCAATTTTACTCTTAGAATGTCTCCTTTCATATTTACTGTATTCGCTAATACTCTATGTGACATGACGATAGATGACAGGCAAAAGCAGATGGTTTATTGGCAACATTTTACTCAGACTTCTGCTATCCTAGAACCTACCACTAAAATGTAACTTTTTTTTACTGCAGCACAAAATTAATAATTAAAAGCTACCTTGCCACTACTACATAATTACCACATATATAGACAGTAAATATGTACCGACGCCGACAATCAGCAATTTCGAAGCAGACTGTCAACACATTATCACAAAATCGCTATCGAACCGTAAAAAGTTCAAGAGATGTCTGAATAACTGAGATGGCTCTCCAAAAACACACACACTTATTAACAGACAGGTTACGCTAAAAGAAAAGATCTACGTGCCTTCACTCCAGACTTAATGCTTCCTAATGCTTAACAACGGTTTCCGAACTTTGTTTACTAAACTTACAACAGGTTTATGTCGTGTTTCCTGACGTTACGGTAAGAAGTGGTTAGTTATAGCAATAATAGTTCTAAACACCGAACTTACCATGGCATTAAGGAATTGTCGGTTTATAGGATCAATAATTAATGCAGTGTGGTAACAATAACTAACGAAATAAATGAATTAATATTAAAATACCCACCTTGCCAATGGGCCGCTCCTTTTCGCTCTCTGACTGAGTATTTTCTCCACCACAGAGATGTTCCCATTGCGTGCTGCTTCCAACAGCTCTTGATCCTTGCCCATGTCCCATTTATTTTTCCACCACGCACATGACACAGAATTAACTTCGAAAATATACAACTGACACTACATTTACAAGATTACAAAACTTCATTGATCGAGCGCTGCCATGTTGAAGCGCTACGAGCGCCTCTAGCGGCGTCGCGTGAGTGAGTAAGAAAACAGACGACGCGAGGTGTGGAGAAAGTTTCGTAACGAGTGTTAGTGAGTGTACGCAGGGAATGAGTGGTACAGTGGTTTATAAATGTATGTACGTGTGTCAATAATGTGACAGTTTACCCGGCAAATACACAACAACTAAGTGTCACCGTACTTTGATTACGATTGCATTTCGTGACTTAGAATGAGTGTAATTCCAACTAGTGAGAATGTCGTATTTAATGTTGATTCAGTGTATGAAGTCCAAGCGCAATTCCTTGCTTATTCTTTCGGTACTGTTTTGTTTAGTGTTTTTGCCGGTTAGCGTTCAAACAACAGATATTAATACATTTGTAGAAGGTTAGTAAACGCTAACTTTAAGCATGCAACCTGTCTGTAGAATTTTGCGTACATGAGTTGACCGCTTTTAGATGTGACGCTCGAGAAGAGTTAAAGTTTTACAGCATATTGTAATCCGGAGTTTTGAAGAGTGTCATGCGTAAAAGATTAGCCCAAAATTGCAGTTGTAGCTATGCTTTCTGTTTTACATTTACAGATGGTGACACGATCAACCTCTCTCTTCTTAACTACAACATTCTTGCTTCACCTGGAGCGATAGTAGATCAGTTTATAGACATTGCACCGTCCAGTATCATAGCAGTAAATGTCACAAATATTCCGTCTGATGGTGGATTTGTATTATTGCAAACACACGCATATCAGTATGAGATTGTTCTGTCGTACAATAAGGTTCTTACACCCCATACGTATGTGAACGGAAGCAATATTGGCTTGATACGAGAAATAAAAGGACAACCGCCTGCACAGTTCTTTGTTCATAATACAAATCCTGTGAGAAACATTACTGTTATGGTAGCAGCACAGGCGTACAGCGATGAAGGTTGGTATAGTTTTTATTTTTTTCTCTCTTGTCATATTTTTATCTTATCAGACGTTTGTAGACAGCAGGCTAATTAGTTGTGCTAATGAAACAAACCGGGCCATTATTTCTGATTCATTCATTTGTATTATATGTATTCAGACTTGGATGGAAGTAATAACCCACTTACAATTATTACTGTGGAATAAATTATCGCATGCTGTGTGGAGCTAGTTTCCTCTACAGACTATGTAATGTGGCATACAGTGATAACAAATAGTGTAAAATATGCTAAGTCAGTCATTTGTCTCTCAAATAAATCTGTTGAAATTCTTACTCTGATATGTAAAGTACAGCATTTAAAATTTTGTATTCACAGCACCAATACCTGGAGGATGTAATATGGAGTTCAGTGTGGAGATTGCACCGTATCTAAGAATAACAGAGACAGAGGCAGTTATTATTGTGGACAGCCAGCCACCAGGAGTGTCAACCCTGCCTAGCAGTTGTGAATTTTCACCTCCATCTGAAGTATTGATGTACCATATGTATCTACCAGAAATGGATTTTTCAAGAGAGACATACTTCAGAGCACTGAGAGCCATGATGACAGTGCAAGATATAAAGGATCATGGACTGCTGGTTAGTGTACTTTCTACAGTCAAAACCAACATTTTGCTTGATAGAAACAGTAACTTTTGTTAATGCCAATTCAAGAAAGATGTTATATCCATTAGTAAAATAAAACTAAGTCTGTATTTAAATATTAATGAAACAATGTTACAGATTGAGCCAAGTTTAATTGGCTCCTCGTTGAGACGGACTTACAATGCATATCGTGGAACTGGAACAGTATATGGGGCAATTGCTACATCAGGTTTCTCAGGTTCTGCTTATGTTCCTGCTATTACATATGGATGTAGTGGTGAAATAGCAATTGACTCGTGTGAAGTATTACGTAAGTGATATTGACTTATGTGCCAACAGAAATAGTGATGTCATTCTTATATGAATTATTATTAAATTTCTCTTAAATTTTCTTTTCAGATACGGTGTTCTCAAAAGTTCTGTGTGCTACAGCTTTCTTTCTGGGTATCTTCCAATGCTTTTTTGGGCACAGGTTTTTTAGAACAGGATTGTTTCTGGCAGGATTTTTGTCTGGTGGAATTGTGACCTACATAATTTTAACACTCCAAAAGTCACTCAGTACACCAGGTAAATATTAGATTACTGTTACAGCAGGTCAGTATGTTTTAAATGCATTTCAATTCACTTGCAACTTTTATTTTCAGTTTTAGAGACAGTTTCTGTGCTATTGGGCATGCTATTTGGAATAGTGTGGCTGTTGTTGTGGCGTTGCTGTGGAGTACCTTTGATATCAATACTTTTACCTTCCATGACTTTTGGATTTTTAATTGCATCTACCTCAATGTATGCAACACTGGGTAAGATCACAACCTCAGTGTTTGTGAATTATTATGTTGTGGAAAGCATCAGATGATCTTATGAATTGTTATTTACAGCTGACATCCCTGTGTTGAGGAGTGATACAAATTTCTGGGCTGCATTTGTGTGTATAATGTTGCTAGTAGTACTTGTGGTACTTCTCTGCCCGCCACTAATGAGCAAGAGTAACATTATCAGTTGTGCAGTACTAGGTGCATATGCCACTATAATTCCCATTGATTATTACATAGGCTCAAATCTAAAATATGTATTGGTGAACACGATAAGGAGAGCAACAGTTAGTGGCTATAATGCTGCTGTTATTAATCCTCCATTCCAGTTTCGAGGTAAGTACCTACATTTGTCCATTGTGTATGGGAGATCATTAAATATAAACAATTTCTACCGTTTTCTGTTTTATATACTTCAACAGTTACCTAGTATATAATGCATACTGACAGAGAGGATCCATTATCAAGGTGATCCCTTATTATTTCTGATTATTCATGTGCATCAATTTTTTGGGTCGTGTGCAAATTCATATTATCCACTCTTGTGCCATATTTTTTTTTTTTTTAGATTTATTTAGCAATAAATAAAAATGGCTATGCTGATCATTCCTACATTTTTGTGTTTGCATTAAACCAGTTTCAGAAATATTTCTGAAATGTAGGCTTTTAGAATTAGATGCACTTTTAAACCAGAAAGAAGGAGATAGATTATGATATAACATAATAGTGATATAAGAACTGCTTTAATTATAAATGGGGGTTAGGGACAAAACAGACAAGAGACAGCAAATTAATAACTGCCATTTTTTGTCATCTTTTCTGAAATATTTGCCTGATGTGTAATCCTGCATGGAAGTGAAACATCAGCAATCAACAGTTCAAACATGAGAGGGGAATAGGAGCTTTTGAAATGTGGTGCTACAGAAGAATGCTGGATATTATAAGGGTGGATATTGAGTAACTTATGAAGAGATACTGAATTGAATTGGAGGAAAAAGAAATTTATTGCACTATGTGACTAAAAGAAGTTATCGCTTGAGAGGACTTATCTTAAGACATCAAGGAATCATCAATATGGTAATGGAGGGAAGTGTTGGTTAGTGATGATGGGGGGGGGGGGGATAAAAATTGTGTAGTGAGACCAAAGGATGAACACATTAAGCAGGTTCAAAGGGATGTAGGTTGCAGAAGTTATGCAAAGATGAAAAGGCTTGCACAGGCAGATTAACATGAGAGCTGCACCGGACCAGTCTTCAGCCGGAAGGTCACGGTGACAGCAACGATTGAACTAATTATTTATGCTGTTGTTTACTTGTTCCTATTTGTGCAGTGGTTCTGTCTGAAAGCTCAACTTAGTTTTCTTTTATGCTTTCCTCACCTGTTCTGCCTCCTCTACCCCTGAATAGAGGGACCCCAGGTTCAAGAATTCTGTATGTTTTTGTATTTTGCTGCTGTTCAGTTTCCTTTTAAACTTCTAGTGCATCTTATCTTATAGTTTCCTGTCTAGGTTTGTGGCATTAATTTTTTATATTTTTAATTAATGTAACCATACCTCTCATTGAATTCTTCATGAATTAACTGAAATCCATGAAATACTTTAGGGAATGCTATTAGCTTTCATGCGTTATCATACAGAAATTGTCATTAAATTTGCTGCTCTGGTATTTGAATTCTTTGTTTCAGATGTCATTCTTGTTGCGGTGTGGATTTCATTGACAGTGCTTGGCAGTTGTGCACAGATATGGCAACAGAAAGGAAAACCACCATTCCCACCACCACCATACAGATCTCGTTATGGAAGACTAATAGATAGAACACTTTCTAGCCAAACTCCGCTTATGATAGATGCTCGTATCCCATATGGTACTGTCCCAGAAACCCCAGCATCTGCAGAGCAACGCTTCACATTTTTGCCAAAAATGCCTCGCATCTCTCTGCCTATTGGGAAACTGTGATATGGAGAAGACTGATGCTCCACATTTCTAATTATCTTCTTTGTTTCTCTGTGTTGACAGCATTAATACTTATTCTAAGTATGACACAAACTGTTGAAAGGAGCTCGAGTGAAAAATGGCTTCAGTAGTAAAAGTATAGTTTGGGGCCAGTGGTGTTTCTAAGTGTTTCATGGAGCAACATTGCCAATCTGTGAACAATAGAGAAACACTGCCATGACTGGCACTGGCCCTGATCTAGACTTTGGCTGGCTTCTGTTGGTTGCTCTGCACGCGAATGGCAGTGATGATTAGAGCTGTATCACTGTGGTGATGACTGAACCTCAGTGTTTTATTTCGTGGTAGGATTTGCTATGCTTTTAAAGGGTGGTGGGTGATGCTTTGCCCTGTCTGTAACTTACGTTGTGTGTGTTGACAGCTTATGAGAATGTAGCAATACCATTCCATTGGTCTACTGTTTCAGTTCTTATGTAGGACCATTTTGAAAGATGGTGACAATATCTTCCTTCAGCATTAACACTTAGTGCTTAGTCTAGAACAGCACCTTAATCAATGTGTGTGTGTGTGTGTGTGTGTGCGCGCGCGCGTGCACACATTTTTTTTTTTTTTAACATATGTGCTACCAGCTGTCAGACAAGTGGGTGCTATTCTCATGTACAAATTTTTAGCTGTTTAACACGTTTTATTTAAATTATACCAGTCACTGTGTTCAATGTATTATACATTTTATTGATGTTTTTGAATTCAGTTAAATAAAACTTTTTCAACTTTCATGTCTCATACAAATATATTTTTCACCGTGACACCAATTAGTCCGCCCATCCTTAAATATTTGTTTGCTACCTCTCATAAATTGTATGGAGTATGATGCAGTGAAAAGAAAAGAAAAATACACATTGCTATGTAACCTTAAAGTGTTGTTTCATTTTCATGCAATGTTTTATTTGTTATTTTGAAACAGGTCAGGTAATGAATTTGCAAATTTGTCAGTACTTAACCATTCAGACATGGAAAGGGCTTGAAATACCAGTTGTAAAATCTCTGTTCCTTCATCTCCCCACACACATTTGTCTGTGGTCTGTTTAAGAGGAATGTGTGTTTGACAATTGAGCTGTAGTGTTCCACATCATTCTATATTGCAGTGGATCTCTTTTCTCATGAAATTTTTTAAACTCCAAAACATGGCCACCATGTGTCTCAAATGTTAATATAGAACTATGTTAACAGTTCAAGAAGAGGTACAAAAATTATGGGGCTACAAGTATACTGGGAAAAGTGCAGTGGAGATAGTATTACTTTTTGCTTGATGGGTAGTGTACTGTATTGAGAACTGAGAAAACAATGTGGGGACTTTGTGTCTATAATGCTTCTTTATGTTTGATTCTGGAGCTGTGGATCAACCCTTCATCTTCTTTCCATACCTTTTCACCTCTATAGCCCATATGAAGAAACTGTGGTGAGAAAACAAGTGTGACTCAATGAAAGTTGTTTTTATTTAGACTGTATATGCAGTGTCTTAATACAGTCTGCTTTTTCTTATAAATATTTGTGTGTAAGAGGCTGATGAGTGTACGTAACACACTGTTATGTGACAATAGGAATTATTTACTGCATGTGAATTAAAAACCTTCACTTCAAGAGGAATTACAACCAGCTATATTAATAATACAAATTTCTGAGGAAATGGGTAAAGCATTTCACATTCTGGTACAATACGTTTTACTTATTAAAAGTCATTTGAGATTTGTATTCTTTTTTTATTACTTTATCCACATAAGATCTACACACTGACAGATATGCAATGTTTTGCTTACTCCATTTAAATATTATATAATCACAGCAACAAAGTCAATATACATGACATTCATTATTGTTACATTGTTGTCACTGAACATATTTCTTAAAATTTGTTCCTAAATAAAACAGTTTAAAACCTTTCTGGACTTTGACCAAAACTGCATTAGGAACTAGAAAAATGTTTTCTTACATTTAGATAAACATTTACATCTATTGTATGAATTAAATAATTCGAGAACCAGAAAATAAATGCAGCAAGGAGGGTTGAGAATTGAATGTTGTTAATCTAAAAGCTACCAAGTGATGTAAATTTATACTTCCAGTTCTCTGACTTTTCGTAAGGCACACCTTTCAGATTCATGGTGCAGAACCCAAACTGAAATTCATTACAGGTGTACTACTTTATGATTGGTTCTTAAATACAGTAGTCTTGCTTGTATTGTTTTCATCTTAGCCTCCCTGCTACATTAAAACACTGTACAGATAGGTAAGATCTCTGTGTTCACCATATGTTCAGGATATGGTGGGTCAGTGTATTACAAGAAACTACCAGTAAATATTTTTGGTACAGTTTTCCCAACACAGTTGCCATTGAACATTAAGTTTGAAATTTGTGGAAGCTATTACTGCATACAAAACCTTGTGAAGCTAACATTAATCCTCAACAATATTTCAGAATGTAGAATAAACAAAAAGTCCTTTCAGAAACTTTATGTACAAGTGCACTATCTACATTTGTGGTTTGGACCCAAAAGTTTCACAGAGTTTCTGTAGTTTTTCAGAATTGTAATATAATTCATAATGGGTTTAAATCCCGTAGTGAGTTAAATGGTCAATATTGTCCTACATTTCACATTGTAAAAAGAGGTGTTATTGTGATGTGTGTAGGCTAACTGTACCATGTCTGTTGAAACGTGTCAAGATTCTACAGAAATTATTTAGTTAAACATTGAAATAATACTTATCTTTACAATTTATTCAAATTGCCAAGACTGAACATGAGTTTAATGTATGCATTTACCTATTTCACTTTAATCAGATTGTTTTATTATCGTCAAATTTTCTCGATTTATGTTCACTTAAAATTAAGCCTACTTTAATCACACACTGCATCCTAATATATTTGCCGAGCACACAGTTAACACACACTTTTGTGTAAGCATTTGTACAATTACGAAATTAATGACTATACAGTACAACACTGCACGGAAATGAAATTAATACTGTTAAGGATACTCAAACCACTGTTTCAAAATTTTAAAATTTCTGTGTGCAAAACTTTTTGGCACATTTTCTTGCTGGTATTAACCCAACAAATGCTGAAAGAACAGTTGTATGTGGGTTACATTGTATTTACTGTGAGTTCTATCATTCACAAGTACCCTGTGATCCGGTTCAAATTGTTCTTCTGTTGAATATTCTTCACTGCTGAAGACACCAGTTTTGCAATTTATAACAGTTAAGTGTTGCACAGTGGGAAATAATAATGAATACTATTTGTGTAGAAATTGTTTAATTATGTTTAATCTGTCACAGAAGACTGTATGTCTTTTTAATTTTGTGACAGATGTCGCACGGATAGAAGTACAAAAGTTAATTCCCCCCCCCCCCCCCCCTGCACCCACTGACCCTGTCTGCAGACTACAAGGGCACTATTTTGCTCTGTATTACTGTTAAGGAAGTGTAATGGGAAGTTATTGGGTACTGTTTCTTTCGCAGTAATTGTTCTTCTCTCTATACTTTATGGAAAGTAAAAGACTTCTCAACAGTGAGTTAGCTTCTCAAAATAGTGACATTCAGTTCTTTGGCATTAGTTAGTGGTTCTTTAACAATATAACAAAGCAAAATGTTACTGAAAGAAAAGGACAAGAATGTGTCCTTCATGTGTCATATTTAATATGCTGAAATGGGGAAAAAGGTTACTGGGAAAGTTGAAAAATGTGCTAGCTTTGCATGTTCAAGTGATCAGCAATCACATTTTCCTTCCAGTCCGTATGTAGAAGCCCAGTTACAAATCTCTCTGCCGACTGCAAATTTAACGAAGCACTTCAGTGAAAATTACACGCACCAGATGGTGAGGAGGATGTGGAAGTACAACAATCTTTATTGCCCACATTCGTTCTGTAGTAATAGCTTTTTGTAAACCTTGTTGACGTGGTGAGAGAGACCACCTCTGCAGTTTCTTTCATAGACTTTTGTCGAAAAGAGAGGAAGAGTCTCACTTTCAGACGACGAGGCAGCAAGGTATCACGACGCCCACGGGTTGCTTTGGCCTAGCTGGTGATCCGCCGCGTCTAGTGACCAACGTGTTTTATCGTTTATTTTGAGACGCGTTGCGGAGGGAAGCTGTGGTTCGTGGTACCCGATGTGTGCGTGTGGTGTGATCCTGGCGCGCTCAGCGCTGCTGGTGGTGGTGTGCGGAAGCGGCTGCGGCTGCGAGGCTGAGCGCGTCCAGCGAGGAGGCGTCGCGCAGCGCCTGCGACAGCGGGGACTGCGGCGAGCAGCTCTGCGGCGTGTCCTCGCCCGTGCCCGTCGAGGTGGAGGCGGCGACGGCGGCGGTGGCGGGCCCCGGGGGCGGCGGCAGCGGGTCCTCCGGCGGCTGCAGCAGCAGGCGCGCCGGCGGGAACCCGAACAGCTGCGATCACTGGATCCGCGGCCAATAGTTGGACGTGAGGTCCGGCCCCTGGCTGGGGATCTGCACCGGCACCGACACGCCCGCCGAGATAACGCCTGCCGGGAGAATAACAACTCAGTCTCACCTGCTACCACTGCATCTGCTTGCGCATAAGCTGCTCAAAACTAGAAAGAACGAACATAATGCCTTCGTATTGAAGCCAGCATCAGGGGCTTCTGGATTACTGTCCAATGTGTCTTCATTGCAGTGAGAGTTGTAAAACGCCTGTAGACTACCAAAGTAAGAGTAGAGTACGGTAATTTTCCAAGTAGCTTTGGTCAGTTAAGGTCGTACCCGTGTTACGTGTACATTAGGTGTGTTGCATACCATACGGGCTTTACTTTATAACGATCTTTTTTTTGTGTTTCCGAGCAGTGTTTTACTGGGTTCCACTATAAACCGGAAGCGATGAACGGTGTAGAAAATGAGTGAAGCATAAACAGGGTGTTTCACAATTCATATTATACATCTAGATATTGAAGAGGGGACTTAGTAGATCAAGTTTTACGCAGGATTACATGTCTGGGAACCTTAGAGATTACAGAGCATCGAAGTCACAGGCGCCGGCGCCTTTATATATATATGCAGGGTGATTCCGTGATGATGTCACAAACTTTTAAGGATGATGGAGAATAATAAATCTATCTCGTTCAATAGACCCATTTTAGAGCCCATGTTTATTAGACATTACTTCTTGTCTTAGTCCATACCACCACCTCTGAAAGTTGCCTACCCTAAATTCTTAGCAACAGCAGTAACAGTACAAGTAATCCACTGTCAGAAGTATCAGTATTTTTCGCTTGTGACTTTCGACTCGGTCGTTCCACAACCAGAAACCCTGACCTCAATTTAATATACTCGTATTTATCCGTTTCCATCATTCTTCAAAGTTTGTAACATCTTCTTGGAATCACCCTGTATATATATACAGTTACAGGTGCGTATAACTTTGACGCTATCTAGCGTCGTTGGACGAGTTTTCCGGACATGGGTTGTTATATAAAACTTGATCTACTATGTCCCCTCTTAAACCTCTGTAAGTGTGTTACTTGAATCGTGAAACACGCTGTATAAAGGGCTGAGCAACCTACGAAACACTTTTCTTTTGCATAGTTATCATTCTGTGTGCTACTTAAAAGTATTTATAGCGAAATTGAAATTATCAATATTTAATTCAGGCTTTATTCCAAAATCGTTGGTTTCTAACGTGGAACAGAGGGACGTTTTAGTAAAAATAAAGAAAACAATACAGATTTATCATCTAGCGCTAGGAAACGCAATTTCCTGACCAAGAAGGTAAAGTAAAGAAAACCCGCAAAACAAAAATATATCAAACATCGCTTCACTTCATCGAACTTATATAGAACACGGTTCTGTAATTCGTAAACAACTTTCGCATTTATCAGTAGCAACAGAAATCTCTTGCCTTTCATCATGATAATGAATGTTCTGATGACAAAATAACTACACATATTATGTTTGTACATGAAAACTATATTTGCATCAAAAGTAACTGCTATGGTTACATAGAAGTGTAGAAGTTACACAATCAAATAATTCTTATACTTACAAAATGCTATTTATATTTTTTAAGAATATAAAATACCCAATGGACTAACACTAAATGATGTGCCGTTCTAATAAAAAAAAAAAAGAAAGATAGAGAAGTCGTCGGCTCCCAGTTTCGCTGTTACACGTTCATTTATGTATGTTTCCTTACCAATACTATCGGTAATCCTACCATTTAGTACGTCGTTTATGTTATGTATCAAAACTTCCGAACTGTAGTTTTGGTAGAGTGCAACACTTATTGCAGTACTTTCAGTCAACGTTCTTTGTATTACAATGGTGAAACCTTATGCAATATTTGGCTGCACCGAAATATATGTGAAAGGAAGTAATATTTCGTTCCATAGGAAAATTTACTTTAAAAACATAAACTTGCGAACATATTTGTCCGGACAAAGTCAGTGAATTTACAGGCTGAAGCTGCAGCTGTGGAGTGATATCGTTTCCCAGCAGACGCCAATAGTCTACTGTTTGAGAGTTTTGATCTGTGTCTACATATTACGAACTGAATCATATCTCGTAAAAAATACATTGGTCCTCAGATATGAAACTCAATGAATGACGAAGTCTGAGTCGACAAAATGGTAAATTCTATTTCACTATAAATATCTTCTCTGTAATTAACGTTTTCTAACATATTATTATTAGCTTGACAATGTTTCAGTATTTGTACTCGATTAAGCAAAAGACATAAAACATAAACGCCAATTTCGTCTAAGATACTCGTGTGGAAGCAGTGAAGTAAATGCCTCGCAATGCAACAAATGCAGGCACTGAGAAGCTGAAATTCTGTCGCTTGTGAAAATGAAGTGCGCCAAAATACAAAATTTGTTACCGTTTCATCCGGCAAACTGGAAAAACGATAAACATCCCATTAACATCGGGAATTTCGGAGAAATTAGGTTAGCTGTAGCAATACAAGAAGTCGTCCGACTGTTAAAATCAGTGCTTGATTTCAGATGCGAACGAAAGAAACTGTTGGCTCCACTTTACATAGTGCATAATGAAAAACACTTGGCTTGTAGCCCTCCGTGACGTGATTTAGATGTTGGTTTCAAACGTGAACACGGCAGAGATGGAGCGGTCTATGATGTAAGACAGTGGATTTCAACCTTCCTATAACTATTATCCTTCAGTGTCATCAGGTATTGATTGGCTGGTACTCTCTCCCCCCTTTATTAACATGTACATCAGCACCTTACTGAAGTTTGGAATGAAAAATAATTGTCTTTGAACACTTTCACTTTTAAAATGATGAAAAGTAAATGATTATTTGACTTTTGTAGGTGTTTTATTAAACCTCGAACTAATGTGACAACTGTTACTTTTTTTTAATTTTTTTAAGCAACCTTTGCTCGTGGAATGATGAAACAGTTCTCATGGCATCATGAGTGCTACCAACAACTCCTTCACAGAAAATAATGCTTGCTGCTGCTACTACTACTACTAATTATTATTATAATACAGCCTAGGCCATACAGTGGCATAATAGTCATTACGTTGTTACTGTTGTATTGTGTTGCCAATTAGCTCGTTTATCTGTTGTGAAGCGAATACTGAAGCAATATCTGCTCCATTGTGAGAACTATCTACAACTCGAAGAAGCCATTTTGAAGAAATACTTAATCATGTGTTACAGATATGTCTCACTTTTACTTTCATAGATGCATGGTACGAAGTAGAAAGTATTTGTCTAGTGGGTTTGTGATGTGAGGAACATGTTGTTCATTTATTCGTAACACAAACTATAATCTCCACCAGGCTGTGTTACATGTTAATGCTAGTATTTGAAAGAGAATTAATTGTTTGTAACACAGGAAATAAGTAGAAATAGTGATAACAGCAATAGCTTGAAAAAATAATTTAGTTTCGCGACAGAAACACAATGGAACCCTTTTGTTTTTACCGCCCAGAAAATTTTATTTTGTCTCTCATGCGGTAACTACCCTCAGGCTGATAACCACTGATCGAAAGCATATTTCCTGGATAAAGAGGAAATTGCTATACTGAAAAATAAACATCAAAAGTTGCTACATGTGTAAAATATAGTTTGCATTACAACCATAATGACCAGTCATTTATAAATAAGAGGAACATATCTTGGGAGAAAAACCGAATCGAGCATTGGAAAAACAAGTTCTGCAGCCGTAAATGGAATATCGATGCTCTGAACGAATTAAAAAGGAATATTTATCACAAATAAATTTTGGCTAGTATCGAAATAGGCACTTTATCTATATAGCTTAAGCGTAGATTGCGATACGTAGTGGCGAATATATGTACTTATCAGTAGCAAATCATAAAAGTGTTAGACAGGAAGAATATTTATCAGAAACAAATTTTGGCTGTTTACGGAAAATACACTGTAGTAACATAGTTCTAGTGGAGACCGCGATACGTAGTTTGGAACTTTTCACTGGTTAAAAGAAGAACTTAACAATTTGTCCTAAAGAAACAGGATTGAATAATGTAAAAACAGCTCTAGAGCTTAGTGGAGACCACGATACGCAGTACCACCTAAAAATAAAATATGTAATGTGGAGAAATCGAAGCTAATATTGGAAAATATACTTTAGCTCTATAGCTCAAGTGGCGGCTATAATGCAAGGTTACAAATCTATCTATGAATAGTAAATCGAAACACTTATCATACACCGAGCGAGGTGGCGCAGTGGTTAGACAATGGACTCGCATTCGGGAAGACGACGGATCAATCCCGCGTCCGGCCATCCTGATTTAGGTTTTCCGTGATTTCCCTAAATCGCTCCAGGCAAATGCCGGGATGGTTCCTCTGAAAGGGCACGGCCGACTTCCTTCCCCATCCTTCCCTAATCCGATGAGACCGATGACCACGCTGTCTGGTCTCCTTCCCCAAACCAACCAACCAACCACTTATCATACGAGAACTATTGCCGTATCGAATACGGCGAGTAAAATCACGTGCGGAAATCCACGTTATGAAGGCGATGTAAAACATTTTTGAAGTGGTTTACGTACCAACGGAGAGGGATGTCGCATTGTATCATACATAAGGTGCGTATCAAAAGGAACAGATAACTGATTAGGAAATACACAGATAACACAAACGTTGTGAAGCCTATACAAAAAATTATTCCTTTCTTTCTTCTATACAGTGACCCATTTCATATCCAGATGAGTAATATTGAGGTAACGCTTTTCCAGAAAATTATTTATGTAGTCGATAAGCTCTTCTACTTGAACGTCAGCTCTGACAAACCTGACCTCGCCATGAGCCTTCGTACAGCCACGTAACTGCTTTGCCATTTCTTCACTCATGGCTGGCTGTGAAGCAGTCTCCATACACCTGAAGTGGCCAGTCATCAGCCTCTAAAATTTGTTACAATCCAAGCTGAGTATTGTATTCGCTGTTCCTCTTCTGCGGAACTTTTATGTAGTCCACCGTTCACTGCTGCGGAGAATTTTCACTTGGTTTCATCCTTTTCAGTTCTGGTATGTAGATTACCTAGCCAGTCTGACAGTCATTTCGAATTTTTCATTTTAATATTTTTCCTGTAATGTTCAAGTATGTAGTCTGTGCTCTGTATAGGATTGTTACTTCAATAGAGGTTGTTTGTGCCTGAGGAACTTAATTTACCGACAACCTGCCCATTATGCACCCATTGTGGTAAGCCAGTAGGAAGGGCGCGAGAAAATCGAGAGATAACGGCTAATCACTACCGAAGATCGTCGGCTCCAAGCCACAAGCTCACTCTCTCTAGCCCCGGCTTCCGGCTAACAAAGACATTATTCCTTTCCTACATACTTTTCTCGAACTTTCTTCCAAAATAAAAATTAACTTCATTTCACGGCCCACCACAACTGGCTACTGGCCTCACAGATGAACTCACTGCGTCCATCTGTATTCCCTACGTTGCACCTCCTTTGTGTGTTACTTCATAATAAACTTTTTTTCATTTAGACTGCCTACCCAAAAATGTGAAGCACCCAGAAGACATGGTCAGATATCAATATGACTTCAGACACGTACACATCATCGGCGGGTATGTAAATGATGAGAATTGCAATTCTCTGTGACAGGTGTATTAGAGTTGTTCGTGTTTAGCGTTGTTACCAGACCTAGTAGTGTGCATGAGGGGATAGGAGAGCATCAGATGCTGAATGATCACTTTGAAGGACACAGAAATGCCACGTAATCGTGTAAGGCAGCGTTATCAGCACATGGCATAGTCTGTTAGGGGCCTCACTGTGGGAATCCATTTGGCTAGCTGGTCGAATGGTGTAATTTTCAGATTTGTGTGGCGTTCAGATGTGACACTGGCCCGATGTTAGCTCTGAGCATATGGGACTCAACATCTGAGGTCATCAGTTCCCTAGAGCTTAGAACTACTTAAACCTAACTAACCTAACGACACCACACACATCCATGCCCGAGGCAGGATTCGAACCTGCGACCGTAGCAGTGACGCGGTTCCGGACTGAAGCGCCTAGAACCGCACGGCCACCACGGCCGGCCCCGATGTTGAACTGCATGGGAACTTGTTATCAAGGTTCTGGTTGACCGTATCTTAGCCCCACATGGGAGGATAGCCGTATTGTGCACCAAGGATGTTGTAACCTCTTCATATCTGCGCCTGCCATCCGAAAACAAGTGGACTCCTTGTAGCATTATGTGTGATCCCGCACCATTCGAACTGCCTCCCTATAAGCAGGCTGCCATTAACGCCGCAACACAAACGGTGCCATGATCGGAAAGCAGGGACTGCTGATAGCTGGCAATACACTGTGTTCAGCGATGAACCGCAGTTCTGCACTACCCCTGATAACCATCATCCGCGAGTACCGGGAAGAGGAGGACGGGGGATGGAGGGGGGTGGACGTGAGGACAGATCCCAGTGTTCCAGCGTTTTGGAGGGGCACAGCAGCGTTACTCCTGGCATCAAGTGTGGGGAGCCATCGGATATATAGCTCCAGGTCACGGCTGGTAGTGATTGGGTTCAAATGGTTAAAATGGCTCTGAGCACTATGGGACTCAACTTCTGAGGTCATTAGTCCCCTAGAACTTAGAACTAGTTAAACCTAACTAACCTAAGGACATCACACACATCAATGCCCGAGGCAGGATTTGAACCTGCGACCGTAGCGGTCTCGCGGTTCCAGACTGCAGCGCCTAGAACCGCACGGCCACTTCGGCCGGCGGTGATTGGGGGAAATCTGACGTCACAACAGTATGTCATTGGCATACCACACATTCATTTGTTATCTTTCATGCGACAGTATTGCAGTGGCAATTTTCAACAGAACGACATTCGTCCGGACGTGGCACTCGTCTCTATGAACTGGCAGCGTAATGCTGAGATACTCCAGAGGTTAAAAAGATCCCCACATTTGTTCCCAATAGGACTTGCGTGGGACCAGTTTGGACCTCAACTCTGTCACAGTACCATTATCCAGGACATCAAGGACCAGTTACAACAGTAATGGTCAGCTTGGTTCAGTAGAGAGGAGTTTATGACACCTTTCTCAGTCGAATGAGCACATGCATCCAGGCTAGAGGTCGTACGACGTCGTACAGAGAAGTGGAATCTATATCTGCATCTACATCCATACTCCGCAAGCCACCTGACGGTGTGTGGCGGAGGGTACTTTGAGTACATCTATCGGTTCTCCCTTCAATTCCAGTCTCGTATTGTTCGTTGAAACAAGGATTGTCGGTATGCCTCTGTGTGGGCTCTAATCTCTCTGATTTTATTCTCATGGTCTCTTCGCGAGATATACGTAGGAGGGAGCAATATTCTGCTTGTCTCCTCGGTGAAGGTATGTTCTCGAAACTTCAACAAAAGCCCGTACCGAGCTACTGAGCGTCTCTCCTGCAGAGCCTTCCACTGGAGTTTATCTATCATCTCCGTAACGCTTTCGCGATTACTAAATGATCCTGTAACGAAGCGCGCGGCTCTCCGTTGGATCTTCTCTATCTCAACTATCAACCCTGTCTGGTACGGAACCCACACTGGTGAGCAATATTCAAGCACTAGGCGAACAAGTGTACTGCAACCTACATACTTTGTTTTAGGATTGCATTTCCTTAGGATTCTTCCAATGAATTTCAGTCTGGCATCTGCTTAACCGACGATCAATTTTATATGATCATTCCATTTTAAATCACTCCTAATGCGTACTCCCAGATAATTTATGGAATTAACTGCATCCATTTGCTGACCTGCTATATTGTAGCTAAATGATTAAGGATCTTTCTTTCTATGTATTCGCAGCACATTACACTTGTCTACATTGAGATTCAGTTGCCATTCCCTGCACCATGCGTCAATTCGTTGCAGATCCTCCTGCATTTCAATACAATTTTCCATTGTTACAACCTCTCAATATACCACAGCATCATCCGAAAAAAGCCTCACTGAACTTCTGATGTTATCCACAAGGTCATTTATATATATTGTGAATAGCAACGGTCCTACGACACTCCCCTGCGACACACCTGAACTCACTCTTACTTCGGAAGACTTCTCTCCATTGAGAATGACATGCTGCCTTCCGTTATCTAGAAACTCTTCAATCCAATCACACAATTGGTCTGATAGTCCATATGTTCTTACTTTGTTCATTAAACGACTGTGGGGAATTGTATCGAACGCCTTGCGGAAGTCAAGAATCACGGCATCTACCTGTGAACCCGTGTCTATGGCCCTCTGAGTCTCGTGGACGATTAGCGCGAGCTGGGTTTTACACGGTCGTCTTTTTCGAAACCCATGCTGACTCCTACAGAGTAGATTTCTAGTCTCCAGAAAAGTCATTATACTCGAACATAATCTGCTCCCAAGTTCTTTTTGAAGCTGACTAGATTCTGTTATAATCGAAAAAACATCATATATCCTCTCAACTCGTAAGATTTCATTCTGTTTCCTTCTCCTCGTTTGGGCGCTTTACTTTTTTGTCAGGTAGTGTACAAATCCCTTCAGATGGCCACATCCTCATCAACCTACTCAGGTCGCCTCTGACCTTATACGTCGGCCATCCTCGCGTGCTTCCGAAATCTCACCATTCGCCCGCTGAACTGTTGATACGGGAGTGCAGGGAGAGGGAGCGACCCCCACGGACGGACAGGTGCGGCGCTTGCTCAGCTTTGTGGCGGCTGGCTCGCCACCTGCCGGAGACAGCGCGGACGCACCACAAAGGCGGCGCCGTGCTCCTCCTAAGCTTTTCAATTACCGGCGAGCGGGCGGATGTTTTCCCTCGAGTGGCCGCGCCGCGGGCCAAACGAGCTACCGGGGAGCCCATGCGTCTCATTTTAACGACATCGCCGCGATCGTTAGCCGGCGAGCCGAGGCGCGCCGCCTTCGCCGTTAATGACGACGCCGCGATTACGCGAGGAAGAGGTCGCGGGGGCGGGACCTATCAGGAGGCGGCGGCGGCGACAATGCGGCCCAGAAGGCGGGCCATTAGGCCCAGCCGGGCGGCCCCTCCGCACTCCAATCGATGTGCCATTACCTCGTCGAGGGCTAGCCGCCGATCGCCAAATCGCACCACCCCGATGATGATGATGATTATTATTATTACTTGTGTAAGTGGCATCTATGTAGCGGGCGCTACCTGTAGCCATGGATACTCTTACTTCACCAAGTAGTTACGTAACGTAAGCACTCCGATTGCTGAACCTGTGCCTCGAGGTTGGTGCCACCAACGACAAAATACACTCCTGGAAATGGAAAAAAGAACACATTGACACCGGTGTGTCAGACCCACCATACTTGCTCCGGACACTGCGAGAGGACTGTACAAGCAATGATCACACGCACGGCACAGCGGACACACCAGGAACCGCGGTGTTGGCCGTCGAATGGCGCTAGCTGGGCAGCATTTGTGCACCGCCGCCGTCAGTGTCAGCCAGTTTGCCGTGGCATACGGAGCTCCATCGCAGTCTTTAACACTGGTAGCATGCCGCGACAGTGTGGACGTGAACCGTATGTGCAGTTGACGGACTTTGAGCGAGGGCGTATAGTGGGCATGCGGGAGGCCGGGTGGACGTACCGCCGAATTGCTCAACACGTGGGGCGTGAGGTCTCCACAGTACATCGATGTTGTCGCCAGTGGTCGGCGGAAGGTGCACGTGCCCGTCGACCTGGGACCGGACCGCAGCGACGCACGGATGCACGCCAAGACCGTAGGATCCTACGCAGTGCCGTAGGGGACCGCACCGCCACTTCCCAGCAAATTAGGGACACTGTTGCTCCTGGGGTATCGGCGAGGACCATTCGCAACCGTCTCCATGAAGCTGGGCTACGGTCCCGCACACCATTAGGCCGTCTTCCGCTCACGCCCCAACATCGTGCAGCCCGCCTCCAGTGGTGTCGCGACAGGCGTGAATGGAGGGACGAATGGAGACATGTCGTTTTCAGCGATGAGAGTCGCTTCTGCCTTGGTGCCAATGATGGTCGTATGCGTGTTTGGCGCCGTGCAGGTGAGCGCCACAATCAGGACTGCATACGACCGAGGCACACAGGGCCAACACCCGGCATCATGGTGTGGGGAGCGATCTCCTACACTGGCCGTACACCACTGGTGATCGTCGAGGGGACACTGAATAGGGCACGGTACATCCAAACCGTCTTCGAACCCATCGTTCTACCATTCCTAGACCGGCAAGGGAACTTGCTGTTCCAACAGGACAATGCACGTCCGCATGTATCCCGTGCCACCCAACGTGCTCTAGAAGGTGTAAGTCAACTACCCTGGCCAGCAAGATCTCCGGATCTGTCCCCCATTGAGCATGTTTGGGACTGGATGAAGCGTCGTCTCACGCGGTCTGCACGTCCAGCACGAACGCTGGTCCAACTGAGGCGCCAGGTGGAAATGGCATGGCAAGCCGTTCCACAGGACTACATCCAGCATCTCTACGATCGTCTCCATGGGAGAATAGCAGCCTGCATTGCTGCGAAAGGTGGATATACACTGTACTAGTGCCGACATTGTGCATGCTCTGTTGCCTGTGTCTATGTGCCTGTGGTTCTGTCAGTGTGATCATGTGATGTATCTGACCCCAGGAATGTGTCAATAAAGTTTCCCCTTCCTGGGACAATGAATTCACGGTGTTCTTATTTCAATTTCCAGGAGTGTATATCGGAACCAGATGAGATACGATGGCTGTCTCAGAGTTACCCCACCTGACGCATACGCTGTCGGACAAACAATCGCAACACTAAAAAATAATTAATGTTGAGTAACACAGTTTCGAAAATACGTTTGTCTAGGTAACATATTTAAGTAATTTACATTGCGAGATAATACGCACTGTAAATGTGATGTGTTGCTACATTAACAATCAACGCAACCGTCAGAATGTCGAGTGTAGGCATGCTGTCGTGCATGCCCTGTGTTGTACAGGCGCCGATGTCAGTTTGTGGGAGTGAGTTCCATGCCTTGGTCGGTCAATACAGGGACAGTTAATGCTGTTTGTGGATGACACAGGTGTTGTCGTACGATGATGTCCCATATGAGCTTGACTGGAGACAGATCTGTTGATGGAGCAGGCCAAGGCAACGTGTCGACACTATGTAGAGCATGTCGGGTTACAACACTAGTACATGGTCGAGCGTTATCCTTCTGGAAAGCACCCCCTGGAACGGTGTTCATAAATGGAAGCGCAACAGGTTGAATATCCAGACTGACGTGAGTGCTGTTGCTCTCATACGAAATCGCACCCCAGACCATAACTTGAGATGTAGATCCAGTACGTCTAGCACACGGACAGCTTATGTGCTGGTCCTCAAATGGCCTCCGTCTAAGCAACACACAGCCATCACCGGTACCGAGGCAGAACCAGCTTTCATCAGAAAACCAGAACAGACCTCCATCCTGCCCTCCAATGAGCTCTCGCTTCACACCACTGAAGTCGCAAATAGTGGTGGTTTGGGGTCAGCTGAATGCACGCTACAGGGTGTCTGGCTCGGAGCCGTCCTTGAAGTAATCAGTTTCTAACATTTGTTGTGTCACTGTGGTGCCAAGTGTTGCTCAAATTGCTGCTGCATATGCAATACGATGCGTAAGAGCGACATGCCGAAAACTACGATATTCCCTCTAGGTAATGCAACGTTACCGTCCAGAACCTGGTCTTGTTGCGATCGTACATTCTCATGACCTCCGCTGCCAGCAGTCATGTACGAGGGTTGAATGAGAAGTAATGCCTCAACCTTCGTTAATTGTTTCTGGATGGGATTATTTAATAAATCAAACGCAGAAATAATCCTTAGAATGTGCTCTTTAATTACCAATATTCATTTTTCCACATAATCACCAGCCAATGGGACACATTTCTGCCAACGATTAACAAGTTTTCTGAAGCCGTCATGGAAGACGTCGACACTGTTTCCGCAACCACAGTCTCACAGTTCTCTCAAAGTCTTCATCAGAAGCATAATGATGTCCCCGCAGATCGTCTTTCATTATCGGGAGCAAATGGAAGTGCTAAATCTGGACTGTATGGAGGATGCTGTACGGTGGTGAGATTCAGTCTCTGAAGTTCTGCTGTGGTGGCACAGATCTTCCGATAGCCAAGCAAAGCAATAATGTGACCCACACGTTCTTGTGAAATGCCGATTGTGCTTGCAGTTTCTCTCTGAGTGATACGACGATCGTCCTGAATCAAACTGTCAACATTTTGCTTCTGAAACTCGGTAGTTGCTGTCACAGGACGCCCAACTCTTTTGTTTGTCACGCAGGTCAGATGTTCCCGCCTCAACATCTTTAAACTTACTCGCTCAACGACTATAAATTAATATCTAATTTGCCGATCCATTCAAGGGCTGACCCTGTCACTTCAAAGAAATCTTCCAAGTTCCCATGGTAGTCTCTTCTGCTACAGCTTGTTATGATGTGATGGATCGTCTGGTGTTCATTTCCACAGTCACAATGAGAGGATGAAACCCTTCCCCATCGGTAGAGGTTTTCAGCACAGATGCCGTGGCCTGTGCGGATCCTATTAATTGTTTTCTTGGTACGTCGCGTTAGTTCCATACCGACTAGTCTTGTGTCAGGTCTTTAGAGGGTCTGATTTTCCTCATGGGCAATAGTGTTCCACATTTCTGTTCACTTTTTGTTGATACTGAAAGTAGCTGCCCGTAGCGGTTCCGCCAGTGGGACAGATGGCTGCCTAGATTCTAATCGGTTCATTCGCAGTGCAGGAACGTCAGAGTGCATTGGAAGCTCGGGGATTTTAAGTAATTTTTGGTATTCCTTGAGGAGGGCATTCTGTCTTCGGAGGCCTGGTAGCGCAATGTTGCTTAGAGGTGGTTACAGTATAGAGGAGTAGATTTGATGCAGCCTGTTATTGTCTTCATTGCTGCATTTAGCTCCACGTCAATTTTTCTCACATGTGTGCTATTGAGCCACACTGGGGCCCAGTATTCAGCAACTACAGATCTCCTGGCTTAAACATGCACGCGAAATTACTTCACAAATGTTCTTCCCAGAACCAACCAACCAGACACCCACGGTACAATAATTATTTCCGAATGGCGGTGCTGCATTCCAAGGTGACAAGGCCACTGTTCACATTGCTTGCATCGTTCAGGAAAAGTTTTGTGAGCATGAGGGTGAATTTTCGCTTCTCCCCTGGCCACTACGGTCAACTGCTCGCAATATTATTGAGCCTTTCTGGTACACTTTGGAGAAAAGTGTACATGATCGCTGTCCACTTCCATCAGTGTTACCTACATTTGGCGCTATTTTGGAGGAAATATTGTACAAGAGTTCGCTGAAAACTATATAGCACCTGTATTTTTCTATTCCGCGACGACCGAAAGCTGTTTTGAGTGCTAACGGTTTCCCCACGCCGTATTAGACAAGGTAATATGCCTCGTTTCTGGTATTTACATTTTTTTCCGCCCGCTGTAAAAATGTACATTCCTCTCACTCTTTTCGCTATACTATATTAGTGGTACCGAAGTATAAATATGTTCGTACCACTACAACATGTAATGTCCTTTGAAGTCGCAGCGACATTTTTGTAAGTGGTGTGTTCAAACAGTACTTCTCTGGTGCATGTTGAGCACGTTTTGCCCATATACATTAACGGATAGTTCGGTATCCCACAGGGAGGGAACAAACCGGAATCGAATCTGCGCACAATATTTACGACGTTTGTCTAGTATCTGGGACAGCTTGCGCGTGAGACGACATCGACCACGGAGCTGTCAGCGAACTGCTTTGTGAGAACACGGAATTTTAAGCCATACATCGTTGTCAGTATATACTCCGTTCTCTAGAACTACACCCTCTCTTAGAAAATAATTATTTTAATGCTTTTCCTTCCCCGGTCAGATTCAGGGCGGACTATTTGAGGTACACCCCCGTGAAGTGTTTGGTTCTGTTGAATAACACACTAAGCGACATGGTAGTGCACCACAGGAAGCACAAACTGGGAATATAAAGGGTGTCGCTCTTAAGAATCGTCAAGCGCATTTTCTGTGGGTTTTCGGAACATATTTTCAATTTTGTTTGTGAATTGTGTAGCTGTAACCAACTCAAACCCGTCTGTTCATCACGTCTTTCATGCGATTCTCATTGTTGCTGGAAAGCGTCGATTTGTTCCCCGTTACGAAAACAGTGATCTTTAAAGTGGAATTTTACATGCCCAATCAGTAGAGCGTCCCAAATTAGTCTAATGCGATGTTCGTTTTATCGATATGTATGAACAGGGCCAGTAAAACCCAAAGAATAATCTGTACTCCAGCAGCGAATGAGCAGCGCTGCTGCATGGCGTTACCTAATGGTTATCCTTTGGGTTTTATTGCCCCTGTTCATACATATCGATGAAGCGAACATCGTGCTAGACTAATTTGAAGCCGCCCTAACGAATGGGCGCGTGAAGTTCCGCTTTAAAAATAATTTTGTTTGTAATGGGAAACAAACTGACACTTTCCGTCGACAATGGACGCTGCATGAAAAGCTTGATGAGCAGTATTTGCTTGGGCTGAATCGAGCTACTCAATGTATAAACGAAAATATCTGCCGAAACAGCACAGAAAATGCGCCTGACGACTTTTACGAGAGACACCCTGTACATATCCCCATGCTACAGGAGGCAAAATGGCGCACCCCCTCAAGGCGGCTAAAGAAGACACTTGGATTGGCGTCATACAGCTGAAACATTCCCGCTGTTACCGGAAATGAAGCACCGCACGACTTCTGGCAATATTTGCTAATGTCAAATGTGCCGAGAAACATCATTCCTCAGAGTTTACCTTAAACTGTGTCCCTCTTTCCCTCCTGTAACTTACCCCCATTTTGTCAAAGGGCTGTGCGATTTTGTTTCAGCTTCTGTACTAGCGTATTGTGGCGCGGAGATTCCGATGTTTACCAAGACTGCAGAGTTGGGTTGACGGTTATCGCTGACACAACCGGTTTTACCCAGCGAGGTAGAGCAGTGGTTAGCACACTGGACTCGCAATCGGGGGGACGAGGGTTCAAACCCGCGTCCGGCCATCCTGATTTAGGTTTTCCGTGATTTCCCTCAATAGCTTCGGGCAAATGCCGGGATGGCTCCTTTGGAAGGGGATGGCCGACTTCCTTCTCCATCCTTCCCTAATCCGATTGGACCGATGACCTCGCTGTCTGGTTCCCTCCTCCGCCCCCCCTCCTCCCGCTCCCGCCCAACATCAACCAACCAACCAATGGTTCAAATGGCTCTGAGCACTATGGGACTTAACATCTGTGGTCATCAGTCCCCTAGAACGTAGAACTACTTAAACCTAACTAACCTAAGGACATCACAAACATCCATGCCCCAGGCAGGATTCGAACCTGCGACCGTAGCAGTCGCGCGGTTCCGGACTGAGCGCCTAGAACCACTAGACCACCGCGGCCGGCGCAACCAACCAATCAACCGGTTTTCGGTTATACCAGTTTTTTCACCTCTAGTTTCACCTGACTATCAAAACCGCTCAAAATAACCGATTTTTGAAATAATCGAACGTCGGTTTCTGTAATTTGCAGCGGTAACCGGAGACATCGAACAAAGATTGTCAGTTCTAAGACTCCATCAGACTTTTGCATTATATGTTTCAAGACACATATAATCAAATTATCAAATAAAATAGGTAAATAAAAGAAAACTTAGTTAGTCCACAGTCCGCTGCGTTTTTCGAAAAGCAGTGAGAGCTTGAATACTACAGAAAATTCACCAGCACTCTCCTACTGATTCTAATTTTTTAAATATCTGTTCAAAAATTGTATTCGTCCGGCCATCCTGATTTAGGTTTTCCGTGATTTCCCTAAATCGCTCTAGGCAAATGCCGGGATGGTTTCTTTGAAAGGGTACGGCCGATTTCCTTCCCTAATCCGATGAGACCGATGACATCACTGTCTGGTCTCCTTCCCCGAACAATACACAACACACACACACACATACACACACACACACGCACACACACAAATCGTAATGTAATCGAGGATCATACTACTATTTAGAAATTACAAATAGCCATTACCAAAAGATGAGAACTGAGTTTGGAGACCTATATTTTTCGTGTTACAATGTCCGTTTGCAAGGGTACAAGGAGATAAGAGTATGACACAGGAAGCAGATCAGCTATTTTTTTATTTTTATTAGAAATATAAGTGAATTGTTAAGTTTTTGGTTTATTACGTTGCCACAACTTCCTTTCTCTTTCATTATTTAGTAGAAATGTCAGGCAAATAACAACTTTTTGTGTAACGTTTGTATCGTTCTTTTTCTTTAATCATGTCGAATGGAAAATCCTTTTTTAGTCAGATAGGTATCTTTAGTTTCTGACGGGAATTTGAATAGAACTGATTGCTGACAAAAGCAAAAATACTCTTTTGGAAAAATTCAAATGAACAGTTTAGATAGTAGGCAAAGTATGACACTTGCCGGGAAGAATTATATGCCAATAGTTAAAGTTCCAATAATGAATTAGTCAAGTGATCAACTGTACGTCCATGGGGTTGCGGGGGCTGAACGATGTAAACAAAGGATAAAAGTTCTTCTTCGCCCCGCGGGATTAGCCGAGCGGTCGGCCGGCACAGTAGCTCAGCGTGTTCGGTCAGAGGGTTTAGCTACCCTCTGTAATAAAAAAAAAACTGAGTTAATCGATCGTCTTCGAACTTAGAACGGATGTCTTACGACGTCCGCCCCGAGCAGATGCAACGAACAAAATGAGATTAAAAAAAAAAAAAGAAAAAAAAACATTTTCCTAGCCGCGCTGGATTAGTCCAGCGGTCTAAGGCGCTGCAGTTATGGACTGTGCGGCTGATCCCGGCGGAGGTTCGAGTCCTCCCTCGGGCATGGGTGTGTGTGTTTGTCCTTAGGTTGATTTAGGTTGAATAGTGTGTAAGCTTAGGGACTGATGACCTTAGCAGTTAAGTCTCATAAGATTTCACACACATTTCAACATTTTTTTCATTGTCCAATCGTTTCATAAATGCTCGTTCTGTATTGTTTTGATCTCTAAATTGACTCATTTCATCGGATACAATACCACTTTAAAGACTATACCAACCTATCAGAAGCCACAGTACGTGCTACCAACCCCCATTTTTTTTTTAAAAAAAAGTAAAGAAGTGTTATATTTTAAAGCACTACCTTTTAGTAGTACTTTTATGGCAAAATGATATCGGTTTATACACGGTTATCAACAAAAAAATAAAAAATCCTGTAATTACCGAGCTCAAACAAATACCGAAAAATACTGATTATTCAGAACTAACACACAGGTATCGGTTTTAACCGGTCGGTATTTCCCATCCCTACTGCAGACACGTGTCTGCACTTACGTTGCCTTTTCTTGTGTGAAAAATAAATCATACTCTTTCAGCTCAGTAGCGGGCCAAGTTCAGGGCTTCTTTCTTGTCCAGCCACAAATTGTCGAGGTTGCACATTACTACAATCGTCGTTACCACGGCCCAACGTGATATTGGTTGTTTTCACCGGGACCACCCGTATTCTTCAAAATGGTTCAAATGGCTCTGAGAACTATGGGACTTAACATCTGAGGTCATCAGTCCCCTAGACTTAGAACTACTGAAACCTAAGTAACCTAAGGACATCACACACATCCATGCCCGATGCAAGATTCGAACCTGCGACCGTCGCAGCAGGGCGACTCCGGACTGCAGCGCTTAGAACCGCTCGGTCACAACGGCCGGCGCGTCTTCTTACGTAGTTTGGGGTCCTCAATGTTTTCCAGATTGTTGTGGCGTCGCCAGGAACTGGCTGTGCTGGTGGCTAGTCAGGTGGCTGTTCTTCAATTACCACCAAATACTTTTTTTTTTTTTCGTTTTCGATTTGAAGTGATACCTCTTGGGTGCCCCCCCCCCCCCCCCACCCTGTCCCCCTTCCTGTTTTTATCCGATAGTCTCGAGTGCAAAGCCGGCCCCGTGGTGAACTGTGCCACCGTTGGAGCGTGGAGAACAAAGCAGCGCGGGTGGTCCACACTCTGCTGACGGCGTACGGCGGGGAACACGCGCGGCCGTCACCTGCCGGCGGAGGGCGAAGCCCCACCGGCGCAGAGCGGGGACAGATATATCGCGTTGCCTGTTTTGTCAATACGGGCGGCCGGAGGAGCACTTGATGAAGGAAACCCCTGGTCTAATCCGGACGAGGCGCGTTAAGAGTCGGCCGCGCGCGTCCCGCCGGCAGGGCCGCATTATCGAACGCTGGCCGCGCCAGAGACATCTGTGAGGCGCGCCGTGGCACCGCCGCCAGAGGCCGCGGGCGACACCTGCTCCCTGCCACCGGGCGCGCGCAACCAACACCGACTCAAAGGAAGGCCTCGGCGCTTGTTGGTGACGTCACGTCAGCTAGGCACGGCGAACGCCAGCTCTGTTGCAAGCAGAAACGCCTGGTCGAGCTGATCACTATAAATCTCTTATTTTTGGACAAAATGTTTGGTATTGTTTTCGATTCTGCAGTTTTATTTAGATGAAAGATTTTCTTACTATCGTAAAGCTACAAATGAAGATCATAGTTCCGTATTACTGAACCCTGTCGAAACAAACGTAGATCAATATGCTTTGCCCTATTGCAAGCTTCGGAAATTTTACATTCAAGTAACTATATTTACTTGATCCATTTTGTTATCGAAACTTATCCCAACCCCCTTACAATTAACTCGTTTCTTTTATTTATTTTTTTATTTTCGTTTGACATCGTCACTGGAAATGTGAACTAATTTGCATGTGTAAATGTCCAACTGCTGCCAGTCATTAGATTACAGTCGTTTTCAACGAAAGGAATTCTAAACAGGAAACAAAATAGCTTCATACATCGAAAATATTGCTGAGCTTAAACTTTTTTAAACATGCACATTAGAAAAGATAAATATTCCCCTATTGCAACTGAAAGGAGAAACTTTATAAGATAAAAAAGTTTTATTTGATGAAACAAGTATCTCTCTTTTGCCTCTTCTTCTGTCCCCCACCCCCTCCCCCAACGTGTGCAGTCGCAAGATATTTCATTAACGTTCAGTGCTTCTCACCCCATAGTCAACCAAGATACCTAAAGAAGAGCACCAATATGTTCACAGTTCCTTGTAAAAGCAACCCAGTACAAACGTAACTTCCTCAGATTTACAAATAAGGTAAAGAAGCACGAATTCTGTTGCTGCTGGACCATGAAGTTGTTTTTGTATGTCAATCCTTAAAACAAGTGGAAATTTAAGTTCAGGAATACACTATCTGTTAAGAAGTGCAATGAATTGCACAATTAATTGATCGCAGAAATCTCTCAGAACAATGTGTGTTGGTCAACTAACGCCAATAGTTTCACATTTTCCTGTGTCAGAGAGGGAGACACCACCATTATGAGTATGCCTGCAACAGACCTGACGTTCGCCGTGCCTAGCTGACGTGACGTCACCAACAAGGGCCGAGGCCTTCCTTTGAGTCGGTGTTGGCGCAACCCACTCTGAACGGACACCACGCCACACTGTCTGTGCAACGTACCTTCAGCCACCCATGAGCAAAGCAAAGGGGGAGGGGTGGAGGGGAGGGGGAGATTAAGCCCCCCCATCCCAAAATACTCAATTTTACTATGAACATTCCTATTTTTACTTGCACTGATCATCTAGAACATTGTGGCCATCGACCTAATATCGACATAAATCCATCCAGGCGACAGCAGCGTAACCTGGCGGGGAATGACTGCTAGTCAGACAAACGCACGGTGCATGTAGTGCCAGCGAGCATGCTCTCCGTGTGTAGAACGGGGAAGGCGCGCGATCTACCTGAGTTTAGCCTGGGGCAGATTGTGATGTAAACTGCACGACTTGCCAGGTGTTCGAGGAGTGCTGTGTATAGCGTCTTCAGTTCGTAGCGAAACTAAGACGAAACCACGTCAAGACACCGTGGGGTTATGCGGCCAGGCAGATTGCGGACTCCGTAGGCTGGGTAGACTGGTAAAACAAGACAGGCAGCGAACTGTGGTGGAACTAACATCAGACTGTAATGCTGGGCAGAGTACAAGTGTGTCTGAACACACAGTCCACCGAACAGTCCTAGTGACGGGCCTGCAGCCGACGACCCATGCATGCGCTAATGTTAATACCACGATATCGGCAACCACGAATGAAATGTACGTGACCATCGGCAGTGGACGTTGGCGCTGTGGCGGAGCGTTGCATGATTTCATCAGTCCCGATACCTTCTTCATCATGCCGATGGGGAGACGCGAATCCGCCGTCTTCCAGCGGAACAGCTCCCCGACACCTGTACTGCGGGACGGAAACAAGCTGACGGCGGCTCCATTATGCTCCGGGGAACTTTCACATGGGCATCCATGGGTCCAGTAGAGCTCGAGCAAGGCACCATGACGGCCATGGAGTATTGTACACTGTGTAAGTAGGCTGTTTAGGTTTTTATGTTGGTAACGCCACGTAGCGCTCTGTATGAAAATCACTGGCTGTGCTGTGTGAAGTCTGTGGCTGGTTTGCATTGTTGGAATTTGCTATTGAAGTGTTGAGCAGTTGGCTGTTAACAGCGCATAGCGTTGCGCAGTGGGAGGTGAGCCGCCAGCAGTGGTGGATGTGGGGAGGGAGATGGCGTAATTTTGAGAGCGGACGATCGGGACGTGTGTCCATCAGAAAGAATAAACTTGTAATATTGGATATCGTGGACTGATATATATATATAATGGATTGCTGCTATAAAAGAGGACATGAAAGAGGCAGATATAAAACAAGATGAAATTCAAGACAGAAAATTATTTGGGCAAAAAATTCATGACTGGATAGTTGGTCAAGCTGAAAAACCAAAGAAAACTGGAACCACATGGTCTGATGAAAGGAAAAGAGCTCATTCCGAGAGAATGAAAACAATTTGGGCAGAGAGAAAGTCTAAAAGAAAATAACTGAATGCCCCGTGATTGTACTTCGCGTGGTCCAGTAGGGCCCAAACGTGAATAATAATAATATATATATATATATATATATATATATATATATATATTATGACTTTTGAACACTATTAAGATAAATACATTGTTTGTTCCCTATCAAAATCTTTCATTTGCTAACTATGCCTATCAGTAGTTAGTGCCTTCAGTAGTTTGAATCTTTTATTTAGCTGGCATTAGTGGCGCTCGCTGTATTGCAGTAGTTCGAGTAACGAAGATTTTTGTGAGGTAAGTGATTTGTGAAAGGTATAGGTTAATGTTAGTCAGGGCCATTGAAAGTCAGATTGCGTTGCGCTAAAAATATTGGCTGTCAGTTTAGTGTTGATCAGAATAGGTAAAGAGCGAAATGTCTGAGTACGTTCAGTTCTGCTCAGCTGTTTGAAAATCAAATAATGTAAGAGGTTTATCAGCACAGTAATTCATTAATTTTTCTAAGGGAACGTTTCAACTGGTTACAGACCATGACGATCATGATTTACGACGGCAGTGGCATTTTTCAACCCAAGGCCAGGAGTGTGATGGTGTAGTTCGAGGCACACAGTGCCGAATTGCAGTTGATGTGCTGGCTCCCCAATTCTGTGGAAATTAGTAAGTAAAGCTTCATACAAAGTAGCCTGGTAGCTATAACTAAACGTTCCCTGTTTATAAAGTGTTATAACACGAAAACTAATTACCATACAAGTACCAAACTTTGGCAGCATTAACATCCAGAGTACAGGGTGTATGATTTCCATGCATTACAGCACCACCGTACAGTTCCAACTGTGGCCACCACGTGCCGTGTTCAGTCATTGTGATTCATAGTGTAACACACCTGACCAGTCGCAGTGCACTTGTTGACATGTCAACATGAGCTTTGACAAAAGGAGCAGGATATTACTGGGGAAGCTCTACTACCAAAACAACAGTAATGAAACAGCTGCACTTCGAGAATATCCCCAGCTGAAAGAGTTACGGAAGGGTCCTCTTTCTCCACCTGCTGTGTGGAGCATGATGAAGAAGTTCAAGTGGAGAACTGGGCGTCGCCCCAGGAAGAGGTCGACGACTGGTTGCACCACAGGTGGTTGATGAAATCGCTGTTGCTACGGCAGACAACGCTGCGGGCAATTCCCGATCGTCAGGCAATGCCTGTGGTGTGTCACGACAGTTGAACATCTTGTAGTCTACTGTACGGAAAGTGCTTCGAACCATTCTCAAATGGTATCCGTACAAGATCCATATCGTACAGCAGCTTTCACCAGAGAACGCACAACGAAGTGTTGATTTCGCTCTCCACTTTCTCGCAAGGACTGAAGTTGAAGAGGACTGGTCCTGGACCATCCTGTGGACAGACGAAGCTCAGTTTTCTCTGAGGGGTGAGGTAAACACACAGAATTGCCGAGTATGGGGCTCTTCACCTCCAGTCACTGTGAATGAAGTTCCTCTGTACGGTGAACGTGTCACTGTGTGATGTGGCTTTACGGCTACGTTCATCATAGGTCCATTCTTTTTTTAACAATTTGGCACTCAAGGACCAAAGACGTGCAGTGTGATTGGCCAGCGTTATTGCTGTATGCTTCGCCAGCATGTCATACTCTCCCTACAGAGAGACGGATCAAACGCAACAGTTTTAATGCAAGATGGAGCCCCACAGCACATCGCTCGTGAAGTCACCTGCTTCTTCGGGACAGATTTGGAAACGATCGAATTATCAGCCGGCATGAGCATCTGATATCACTCCCTGTGATTTCTGGTTTTTGGGCTACGTAAAGGACACGAGTTACCAGGGAAACATTCACACATGTGCTGATCTGAAGCGCAGCATATCAAGAGAGTTAGCCAACATACCTACCGACATGCTTCGTTCTGCTGTGCAGAATACACTCCTGAGGTTTCAGACTCTTCTGGACACTGATGGACGCCATATTGAGCCCCTTTTGTAGCAATTGCGGTAGGCAATGGTATGATTTACCGTAAAACAAGGAAACTCTGTCCGAACGGGCCACGAAAGCCCAACGGTACCGATCGGCCGCCGTGTCAACCTCAGCCCACAGGCGTCACTGGATGCGGATATGGAGGGGTATGTGGTCACTACCCCTCTCTCCCAGTTGTATGTCAGTTTACGAGACCGAAGCAGCTACTGCTCAATCAAGTTGCTCCTCAGCTTGCCTCACAAGGGCCGAGTGCACCCCCGCTTGCCAACAGCGCTCGGCAGACCGAATGGTCACCTACCCAATTGCTAGCCCAGCCCGACAGCGCTTAACTTCGGTGATTTGACGGCAACCGGTGTTACCACTGCGGCAAGGTCGTTGGCATATGATGTAACGTAGCAGCACGTTAAAAGTGTTTCAGTTTCATTGATTCTGCATTATTTCTTTTCCCAGTGTCCTTGACATTAGTGCGATCAAGTCTGGTACTCGTGCGGTAATTCGTTTCCGTGCTATAACGTGTTAAATAGAGAAAGTTTAATTATAACCACCTGATACGTCGTCCAGCCACACTTGCGGTCAGAAGAGACACTAGGTAATCATGATATCAGACGGTTTTAACTGCACGATGTGAAAGAGAAAGCCTGTTTAATTTTTTTTAATCATTAGTTATAAGGTTCCGAAGGACCAAGCAAGCCAAAGCTACATCGTGGAACGAGTTAGTACATAGTATACAAAACGGCGATTAGAAAATTTGCGAACGGAAGTAATTGGAGAACAAAGAAAACACAAAAAATTGTGAGAGGGCATACGAATTAGTAACACCTTACGGAGAAAAGTTCTGTTACTGGGGGAACTCCTCCACAGAACAGAAGGAATTTGTCACAAGGAAATCTTTCAATTTAGATTTGAAGATTTAGAGTTTATCTTTCTTTGCAATTCTGTTGGGAGTCTACTGAAAACGAAACCTGCTAATAGTACACATCTCTCTATACAGTGGTTAATGAAGCGTTGTCCAAGTGCGAGTCGTATTTCCGTTTAGTGTTCACTGTATCAACGTTGCAGTTTCTCCTCAATGAGTCAATGTTCTCAGTAACAAATTCCGTAATGGTGTATACGTTCGGTGATGGCAGGGTTACAATTCCGAGATGCCTGAAGAACATAAAGTTCGCCAACTGATACCTCCGTTCTGTCTGACCACCTTTTTTTGGGCTGACGTATTCTTGTGAGCGTACAGATTTGTTTCAAAATATGAATAAAGTTGCCTTCAACCAAGACCCTAAACTTGCAAAAGTTTTTGGGGTACATTGTATGTCACGTTCGTGCGTTAGTACCGCTAGGGTGTGAGTCTGTTTTTTAACCTCAGACAGTTACATTACGATGTCGTCGGGGGCGCAGTGACATTTATGTCGGTCTTTGAAGGTAAGAAAATACCGAAGGACTATAACTACACTTTCATCTCAAGAGAGGCCTCAGTTAAAATCTTTTGAGTTATCGAGTATCGAAAACAATCCTTACCAGTTCGTATGTTCTCTTTCCCTACCTATAGTTCAACTCTATGCTGTGTAAATAATAGTTTTAAAAATTAGGAATTGAATTTTGATGGTTCTAAGTGTTGATAAATTCATGTTTGACGTTTACAAAAAATGTCAAGACGAATATTTAAGAACGCTTTCTAACGGTTGCTCTTCGCTATTGGTTATTTATAAATTGCATCGATTACCTCATTATTTACTTTTTGTTTCGTTTGCAGTGGGTATCAAAACGCCGGTAAATCAAGTTTTGACAACGGTTTGTATCTCACGCTCCACGTGAGCTGGAACTTTTTTAATGTAATTCGTACGGACTAACACCTGTGTAAACAAACCTAATGCTGAAATTGCGGCACAAACCGCCCGCCTGTCTGTTATGAGTGTGATGATACAGGAAATTATTATGAAAATAGAAATATCTGCATTACTGGACTGACGCAATTAAAATACTACTCGGCGCTCTGAAAATCCGTTTTGTCGCATTTCTAGTCGCTTTCAGTTCACGGCAATTTGTTTTAATAAAATCGTCGCATTATGGCAAAACGTTTAATGAAAACATAATTCGCCGCAATTAGCGATTCTGCATGTTGTTTCGCTATTGAACTGTTAACTGGCTGGCAGATAGAACGGAATAACACTGAAAATCTGTATTTGCTGTGCACTTTTTCGCAACAGTTCCATTTTATTTCCCCACAGCTATAAACGCATTTCGCTCAGTAATACACCTTTTTCCTATTGTTGTTCTGCTGCGGCTGCATAAAAAAGATCTCAGGACAAATATGCATCTCTGAAGTTTTTTCTTCATGTCACAACTCTTAAGAAGAGTCTTTGCCGCAGCAGTAGACACACATTGCTGTTTTAGACGCAAGCTTTGTTTTCGTCTCGACAATTTGCTCCGGTTAAGACGTCTGGGCTACGAGGAAGTGGTCGTGATCAGAACCAGTCTGAAGAGCTACTGAAAGTGTTAAGAGTGTTATAGGATAGGTTGTGCTAAGATATAATTGTTCAGAAAAAAATTCGATACGTTGCGTCGTTGCCGATTTAATTAGTATTGATGTTAGCCAATCAGGTCGTTGAGCGCGCAAATTCAAGCACTTGCCCCTGCTAAAATACGATAACGGACAGACATCTGTGGGTCCGTGAGTTTTCACTTGTTCAGATGCTCATTAATAATTAAGATGTCCCTTTTTTGGAAGTGATAAACTTACGCTAAGTGAGCAAAAGCTACATTTGTTCGGTTTCAGGGAACCAAACGAAGAACACTTTCTGGGACACTGTCTCCGGCAGGCTGCTTGAATTTCCACTTGCAGCGACCTGATTGGCTAAGTTCAATGCTAATTACGTCGGAAACGGTCCAACCTACGGAATTTTTTCCTTAACAGTTATTTCTCAACATAGTCTACCCTACTACACCCTTACAAGCTTTTCAGGCTGATTCTGACCACCCGGTATAATAGTATTCGCTAACGTTTCGTCTCCGACTGTAGAGTCATCTTTGAAAGTAAAGCGGCAACTCTATCAAGGGCTCGACGGTCTCCCTTTTCACAGAGCATTACAAAGGGCACCATCTTCGTCTCGTAATGTCAGTTTCGTGATTATCTCCGGATAGGGCCACCGTTCTCGATTAAAAATAATTGACTGTCATTCTGTTCGTGAGAAGTCGAGATTCATATTTTATCTCACTTAACCTCTTCTTCTTTTCTGTTAAAATGATTATAAATCTTATGCTCTTTCTATACGTGCGGGGACGATAATGCACTGTCTACGGCACAACGCTAGTCTCATTTAATTTTCTTTCCTAGTTTCCGTCTCGGAAAACGCCAAGAGATATGCCACGGAGAGACTCTCGTGCTTCCTATAGCCAACTGAGAGAGCTTTTCCGTGATTTCCCTAAGTCGGTTCAGACAAACGCGGGGATGGTTCATTTGGAAGGGCACGGCCGATTTCGTTCCCCACCTTTCTATAATTTGAGCTTGTGCTCCGTCTCTAATGACCTCGTTGTCGACGTGCTGTTAAACACTAATTTCCTCCTCCTCCGAAGTTCAACACCCCGTAGGTATCGTGGTGACTGGAGACAAATCATCAGTTCTATTGGAGAAGTGCTGGTAGTTTAACAGGCTGCGGTTTTGTTGAAAGAACCGTGATCAAGAAAAACGGCGAGCTATCTAAATCAGGACACCACATGAGGATATCGACCGCATTCTTCGCGAATACGAGTTCAGTTTCTCAGAAACTGCAAGACCTCGTTCGGTCTATTACCAGAAATTTATGCCGGCCGGAGTGGCCGTGCGGTTTTAGGCGCTACAGTCTGGAGCCGAGCGACTGCTACGGTCAAAGGTTCGAATCCTGCCTCGGGCATGGATGTGTGTGTTGTCCTTAGGTTAGTTAGGTTTAATTAGTTCTAAGTTCTAGGCGACTGATGACCTCAGAAGTTAAGTTGCATAGTGCTCAGAGCCATTTGAACCAGAAATTTATATACAATAAACAACGTAGAATACCGTCTCTGAGGGCTAATCAACGTACATTGCAGGTCAATTATGCTTCTGATGAGTATAGTAGCGAGTAGTTGACGTGGTCAATAGTTTTACAAGTAGGTCGGTTATTGAGGTACTGTGGTACCATTATTGCTAGATGGAGTACGTTCTATGCTTCTTATCAAGTAAGTGGTAGGCTATTGGCGATACTGGACGAATTTAAAATGTAATTTAATGACACTGAGAATTTTGGAGTTTTAGTGCGCCAGAGTTTTCAGTGAAGTCAATCAAGAGTTATTCATTTCTCATGGGTGAAGCCAGAGAGGGAAACACAGCGTTCCATAGTTAACTCTGTCATGAGTGGCAATGAAGCACTGAAAGAAGGAAGTCCAGAGTCTGGTGCTCCATTCACATACGGATCATCAGAGATGGCGATCCAAGTCAACTGAAGGAGAACAGATGCAGAAATAGCACATGGTCCATTTGTAGATACCATACAAACATCCGCGTCAAAGAAACGCCTGAGGTCTGATGGCGAATTGAACCCAGTCCTTCCGAATATGAGTGTAGTGCCTTCACCATTGCATCATCCCTGTCATAGGTAATAAAGAGAGCAAGGTAGGTAACGTACTATTCAGTTGCATGGCGCTGTTGGTTGAGAGGATACTCTGTCGTTAGCACTGCTCCTTGCAGACATGTTGGATGACCAGCGTTGATACATCAACAAATCGGCCAGTATCATTCACGGTGTAGTCATGGGCACGTTGAAACACGATAGCTCCTTTCTGCCATTCTGTTACGCCTCCAAGCAGACACACCATCCTGTGCTGGTCCCATACAATCGTCTGGTAGATACAAACCTCTTCAGCCCCGTAACTTACGTCAACTGCGCAGGGCCACGTGACCACTTGTATCAGTTCTACATCCTCTAAAAAGCTCCAAATTAAATTCTATAAGTACAGAGAAAGTCGAAAATGGCCACTCCATTAGGTCCGTTTGTAAGATAAGCTGTGTGCTGTGGTACGATGAGACGTTAACAAACGTGTAGCACACCACAAAACTTTCATTTCGGAAAAGCGGATGTGAAGGATAACTCTTTATAAGGTACCGAGCCGAGACGAATAGTTTGATGTAGCACAATTATGGTCTATCAAGCAGGGAGACGTTAACAAACGTGCAGCACGCCACAAAACTTTCATTTCGGAAAAGCGAATGTGAAGGATAACTCTTTATAAGGTACCGAGCCGAGACGAATAGTTTGATGTAGCACAATTATGGTCTATCAAGCAGGGAAACAAGCTCAAGCTGGCCTACAAAAGTCATTTAAGCTACAACGCATGTTCGCCGCGAGAGATTATGAATATCCTCTCGCCCTCTTACGCCATCGTCTTAGTCAGTCGGATGTTTTATTTTCCTTATTTCGTTAACATTACTAATTTGAACTTTCGCATGAGGATAACGAGTGTAAACGTTATGCAAAAACTAACTGCATTCAGAATTCTGTCTAAACTGAGCCCTTACAAGCGCAGCAGTCTCGTAGTAAAGCCAGTGAAACAAAACGATTTTATCGTTAATTTCCCGCTGTTAAAATTCACAAAAGTTTGAGGCAAAATTTACACGAAAAGTTAATTTTACAATCTGTAAATGCAAGAACTAGACTGCAGTATGACGGGGGTGGTGAAGCCGCTGTCGTGGAAACGAAATTATTCACCCGCAACTAAGACGATTAAATAATTTATCCCTCGCACAGGCAATGTGGAGTTTGTTTTGCTGTTGGGTGAAGATGTCGTGTCCTGTACTTTTAGTGATAATGACTACACCCTCAACCGTGAATAAAATAACAAATAAGGTAACTCTCCCTATCACTGTTAGACAACACAATAATAAGATACATTTGTCATTGAAATACATATACCCGCAGTTTATCACGGAGTTTAGCAAAGAATACATCGTTGGAGAATCACAAACAGGTTCAGTATTTTAAGTTAGCACCTAGCTGTGGGTGAAGAGTGCTCTGAAGTCGAATGAAACAATACAAAGGAGTGCACACAAACACACTACACACACACACACACACACACACACACATTATACAGGAAACCAAGTTACAGTACATTGCTAACCGCGCTGGGTAGCCGCGCGGTCTAGGGCGTCCTATCACGGTCCGCGCGGTCTCAGGCGTTTTGTCACGGTCCGCGCGGCCTCCCTCCGTCGGAGGTTCGAGTCCTCCCTCGGGTATGGGAGTGTGTGTTGTCCTTAGCGTTAAGTTAATTTAAGTTACCGATGACCTCAGAAGTTTGGTCCCATAAGACCTTACCACAAATTTCCAAACACATTGCTCTACTGCAGCCACTTTAAAAAGGGCCTAAGCCGAGAGGAAACTATAGTGTGTGCCGCAGGAGAGAGTAATGACGGGACGGCTTAGTATACAGAAGCTGTCAACGCACCGGCATCAGTGGAGATTTCGGACGGCCACGTTACGTAACTGAATATTGCGAAGAACTGAGAACTAACAGTTCGAAGCTGGCGGTTTTATAGAGTCGCCGTCCACCCACTTTCTGTCTCCGACTACCACTTTCTTCGGAGTAACCCGAAAGAGCCGCCCGCGACTCTTCCCTAGCCTAAGCCAACGTCGAGCACCTCCCACAATTGGCAGAAGGTGGCTCTGTAGTGCCGAAGGGAACAGAGGTGTATGTGTGCGGGTCATTTAGGTCATGCTGTGGGGACTATACAGTACTCCTCCACAAACGGCCGAAATTGTCGATCTTTCTACCGGCGTAAAGCTTTCGTAGTAGTTTTCTGGCGCTACGTACAACATTTCGGATTAGTCAGTTACTATCGATGTCGACTTCATACGACTATAAAAGAAACAGGAGACAGTTTAGAGAGGTGACTAGCTGCTCTCGCAGTTAACAGTTAATGTACACTGGTGTGCAAACTTAAGGACGAAAATAATTTTCGTTTGATGTATCATTCACAACTAACATAGCTCAATGAAACTTGGATCGGACATTATAGTATAGTAGACAGCTGAAGTAAATACGCAATGAAACGAACAAATGGTTCTGAGCACTATGGCCGTCCGGAGTGGCCGAGCGTTTCTAGGCGCTACAGTCTGGAACCGCGCGACCGCTACGGTCGCAGGTTCGAATCCTGCCTCGCGCATGGATTTATGTGATGTCCTTAGGTTGGTTAGGTTTAAGTAGTTCTAAGTTCTAGGGGACTGATGACCTCAGACGTTAAGTGCCATAGTGCTCAGAGCCCTTTGAACCATTTTTTGAGCACTATGGAACTCAACTGCTGAGGTCATAAGTCCCCTAGAACTTAGAATTACTTAAACCTAACTAACCTAACGACATCACAAACATGCATACCCGAGGCAGGATTCGAACCTGCGACCGTAGCAGTCGCGCGGTTCCAGACTGTAGCGCCTAGAACCGCTCGGCCACCCCAGCCGGATAAAACGAACAGAAATGATACTTTTATTTAATTACGGTACATATGCTAATGTCACCGTGACTCATGACGGACTCCTGAAGGAGGGATATGGGTGTTAATGGAGTGTGCGACCACCACTGACGACAATGACCGACGTGCTTGTGGCAGGATGTTCCAGTCTTCCACCACCTTGGTTTACAATTGCTACATGATCATTGTATGTGGACATCCTGCACTACGTGTGCCCAACGCACACCACTACTGCTCGATGGGGTTTAAATCGGGAGGGGGGGGGGGGCAAGTTCAATTGTGTGTGAATTCCTAAGGGACCAAACTGTTGAGCTCATCGGTCCCTAGACTTACACACTACTTAAACTAACTTATGTACGAACAACACACACATCCATGCCATGCTGTGGCCAAGGCACCCATTTCGTTTACGGTGGACAAGGACGTCGAGGAAGTGCAAAGCATTATCTTTTTCCACCTCCATGGTGAACTGGATATTACTGTTGATACCATTGAGGTGTTCCATCGGACAAACAGCGCGCACTGTGGAACGAGGCAGGAAAGAGCATGAGAGGTATTATCGCCTATGCTATCCAGAGAAATCTGCGTTAGATAACGGTCAGCACATAAAATTTGACGGTACCTCTGTCTTGACTCACACCAACGGCTTCTAGGACAGTTTAATAAAGGAAGCTATTGAATTAAAAATTACCGCAAACACCCTGAATAGAGACGGTGGCTTGCAGCTCAGCGCCGTGTGGGATCGAGCGGTGTCGCGCGGTTGAAGAGGGCACATCGGACGCCGACTCAAAACATGTCCATATATGACAATGTCACTGGCACTAGTGACGTCACAGACGGCAGCTAGCGTATGTAAGGGCGCACCAACAGCCCACGAGCAGTCATACCACTTGACAACGGCCAAGGAGTGCTTGGGCGAAAGCTCGTGTAGTTTTAAGCAATTGACGCGGTTGGCAACCCGAGAACACTTTATTCAGTTTTAGGTTGTTTCCCGGCTCGATAGACCACGAGTGTCCTCATATTGTTAGTCTTGGCTTTCCCTTAATCTCTGTACTATGTTTTATACAGTTATCGTTTACACGTTGTAAAGACGTAGGCAACACAATTCAATATTTTAACAGGATAACACCCACGCCATAGTCAGGCGCTGCTGGACATTTGTGGAACAGAAGGTGGCTTTGAGGAAGAGTAGTGAAAGCCGCTGTGAAGAGGGAGGGAGTGGAGGCGCCGGCGTTGCTGACCTGTGCCCGCGGTGGCCGGCGTGGAGGCGGAGGAGACGGCGGCGGCGGCGGCGGCAGCGGCGGCGTACGGCGTCGCGTGTCCGGGGGCGGCGGCGGCGGCGGCGGCGGCGCTCTGCGCGTGCGCGGCGGCCGGGTTGCAGGCGGCCGAGACGGCGGCGGCGGCGCGCGAGTGGCTGGCGTACGACGAGCTGAGCGAGTGCAGCGGGTCGTGGTGGTGGAACATGTACGGGTAGCCGTGGTCGCGCTGCTGCAGGCAGCTGCCCGCGCCCATGCTGCTCAGGCTCGTCGACATGGAGCTGCGGCACCGGGACACACCACACTGTACGCCGCCTCGCAGCTGCTCGCTGAGCCACAATAAACGGGCAGTGACGAAACCCGCAGATACACAGCACTATAGTAACGTCTGGTTTGTAACACAGCAAGATTTTTAACACCAAGCATGAATGCCGTTTCGTATTTTAAGTTAAAGACAGAATTGGAACACTGTGACACTCCAAAATGCCCAGGGATAACACTTGACAGATCTCAAACGTCCAAAAAACACTGCATGAATTTCGAACCAAAAGTCCCCACCAGGAACAACCTACTGAGAAAACTGGCAGGATCCAACGGCACAGTCAAGCTGAAACCATCCGAACTTCTGCAGTGGCATTATGCTACTCCGCTGAAGAGTAAGCCTGTCCTGTTTGGTATAAGTCAACACATGCCAAAAAGGTGGATATTGCCTTAAAAGACACGTGCAGAGCCGGCCGGGGTGGCCGAGCGGTTCTAGGCGCTACAGTCTGGAGCCGTGCGACCGCCACGGTCGCAGGTTCGAATCCTGCCTCGGGCGTGGGTGTGTGTGATGTCCTTACGTTACTTAGGTTTAAGTAGTTCTAAGTTCTAGGGGACTGATGGCCTCAGAAGTTAAGTCCCATAGTGCACAGAGCCATTTAGACAAGTGCAGAATTATAACAGGCTGCATGAAGTTAACTTCGAATGGCTCTACTACCTTGCAGGAATTGCACCACCTCTTGTTCGAAGAGAAGTAGAATCAAAGAGGGAGAGAGCGAAATTGGAGCAAGAATAAACGCTTCCCATGCATGGGCAACAACCCTACCCAAAACGACTAGGACCAGCGAAAAGTTTCCTCAGAACATCGAAGAAATTAACAGCCACTAATGAAGAAGCCAGGCTGTACCTGTAGAGGGCTGAGGCGTCCCACCCTTCTGATATTATCAGAATCTTTAGCCCTGGTCACGATGAGAATTGGCCAGTTTGGAAGTCCTTGAATAGACTGAGGTCAGGAGAGGAGCATCACGGGTTAACCTGACAAAATTTGGATACATTGAAGAAAACAAAACGCAGTGCGACTGCGAAGAAGAACAGACTGTTCGGCACATGCTCCAGTGTCGACTGTGCACAGAAGATGACCTTCACCAGCCAACGGAAAATGCAGTGGAAGTGGCCTAATTTTGGTAAAAGATTATATAAACTGTGTTGATATGCCAACAACTGCATAAATTGTGTTTTATGTATGTTTTTAACACGAGAATAATAATATTTCATGTTTACTCTGTATGGGCTCGTATTTTTAGGTGGGGCTATCGAATTATTAACGATTTATTGGTTGATGCTGGGTAGTCTCATACCAACATTTCTATACAGTTGCACGCTTTAAGGATAACTTCGCACTGGCTCTGACAGGGGAGAACGAGGGTCTCCGTGATCTGCCGAGGGATGGAGGCAGGGCAGCTTTTATAGCTTTCAAAAGAATCGGACGACGGGGGCGTTAACTGCCTAGAACTGCCGCCCCTTAGAGAAGCCGGTGGAACGGGCTTCTCTAGGCAGCCGAGCCACTGCTATGAAAGAGTCGGGGGTGAGGCGATGCTGAAACCTTAAGATCGTATAGACAGCAGCTTACATGCACCACGAACAGCCTTTTCAGCACGGAGGTTCTCTATGGGTTGTTGGACAAATATATATAGGAGTCTCTCATAAGGCCAAACGGCTATGGAGAGGAGGATTCCGTGCAGTTGAATTACAGCTCACGTACATCCAGTAGTCAATGACAGTGGCAATGGGTAGAGAATCGGTGCTTATGGAATGTGGTATGAAGGATTTGGAGCAAAGCAAGTAGACCTGTAGATGTCAACATGGTGACAATGCATTGTAGGACAAAGGATTAAATGCAACCGAACTGCAGTCAGCATACCTGTAGCAGTCACGAACTGTCGCTATGAGTCTCGTATGGAGGAGTTTGTAGAGCTGAAGCACACTGGACACATCTAGATTAGTCAAACGTTTTGATAATGAGCTATAGGGTGTAATACATGGCATTGAAGCACAGTGAGCCATTGTGATGGCGGCGGGTTACAGACTGGAATATTATGTGAAGATGAGGTGCAGTGGACATATATAGACATGTAACGATGGGTTAGAACATGGAGGATTATGTGGAGATGATGTGTAGTGAAAATACCTCGACAAGTCAGACACCATCGCGACAGGTTATGAGATGGAGGAGTATGTGTAGTTGAAGTAGGTGAACATTGTGTGGGAGTTAACCATGGTGGCGATGGGCTCTAGGATGGAGGAGTGTGTGGAGTTGAAGCTCAGTGAGCAAACCTCTTGGAGTGAGCCTTGGTGGCAATGGGCTAGGATGTGTCAGGACATGGAGTTAAGCACAGTGAGCATGCATGTAATAGTCAGCGATTGTGGTGATGGGTAGCAGGATAGCTGCAGGACAGAAGACTATGTAGAGTTGAAGGAGGTGATTATACCGAAAGGACTCAGCCACAGTGACAAAAAATTGGTCAAATGGCTCTGACTACTATGGGACTTAACATCTGAGGTCATCAATCTCCTAGAACTTAGAACTACTTAAACCTAACTAACCTAAGGACATCACACACATCCATTTCCGAGGCAGGATTCAAACCTGTGACCGGAGCGGTAGTGCGGTCCCAGACTGAAGCGCCTAGAACCGCTCGGCCACAGCGGCCGGCTCCACAGTGCCAATGTGCTGTGATGTGGTGGGGGTACATGGAGTTGATGCTCTGTGAGCATACCCTAGCAGTCAGCAATAGTGATGATGGGTTGCAGTATGGAGATATACGTGGAGTTAAAGCAGAGTGAGCATACCTGCAGGAGTGAACCATGGAGGCGATGAGTTGTGATATAGGAGTACATGGAGTTGAAGCACAGTGCGCCTACCTGTAGGAGTCAGCCATAGTGGCGATGGGCTGCGGGATGGAGGAGTACATGGAGTTGAAGCCGGAGTTGAGCGGTAGGCGGCCCGCGGGCGCGGTGGGCGCCCCCGCCTGTTCGACGGCGCGTCGCTGGTTGCGCAGCTTCTCTTCGCGCCTCCACTTGGCACGCCGGTTCGAGAACCACACCTGTGATAGACACACAAAGCCTCTTACTGCTACCAGTTCACGCTCGTTTAATTAAGACTACTTTCTGAAACTACGAGCAGGCAATCGGTACTCATGCGACAGGATGCGCTACCTAATATGTTCAAAAACACCGTGCTCAAAAACGGGATTTTTTGGGGCTTATACCTCGGTTTTTACTGGTGGGTCAAGTGTTTAGGATAGACATTGAGCTAGGGACCATTAGTACATCCAACAGAAGGATCTTCATGTAACTATATTAAAGTACAGGGCAAAAGTTTGAATATTATAGACTTCCTCCAGCTTAGGAAAATGGAGCAAATCGGTTGGTTCTTTTTGCATTTGATGAGGTCTACGATGCGCCTTAAGGGGCTTATGGAGGCACCATTTAGTTCATGGCCAGTCCCTGCGAAAATCCGGAAAACATATTTTTTAGGTAACAAAACCGAGCCGCGGATTCCAAGACGGCTACGCACAACAAATGGCTGAAATTGTTGTGATATATTCCTAGGACTCCGATCTCGAATAACACTGAAAATTTTTTGGTATCTTTACCCATTTCCGAGATACAGAGGTTCAACGTTACCCTACGTGTACACATAAAACCGAGCGAGGTGGCGCAGTGGTTAGCACACTGGACGCGCATTCCTGAGGATGACGGTTCGAACCCGCGTCCAGTCATGCTGATTTAGGTTTTCCGTGATTTCCCTAAATCACTTCCGGCAAATGCCTGGATGGTTCCTTCGAATGGTCACGGCCGATTTCCCTCCCCATCCTTCCCTTATCCGAGCTTGTGCTCCGTCTGCAATGACTTCAAAAAAATGGTTCAAATGGCTCTGAGCACTATGGGACTTAACATCTGTGGTCATCAGTCCCCTAGAACTTAGAACTACTTATACCTAACTATCCTAAGGACATCGCACGCATCCATGCCCGAGGTAGGGTTCGAACTTGCGACCGTAGCGATCACGCGGCTCCAGACTGAAGCGCCTAGAACCGCACGGCCACACCGGCTGGCTGTAATGACTTCGTTGTCGACGGGACATTAAACACTAATTCCCCCCCCCCCCCCTTGTACATGTAAAAATATTCAGGTTAAGTATCATGTGAGGAGAAATCTAAATAATAAATAACCTCAGCAAATTGATCAAATTTTAACGGTATATTCTATAGGTATTTATCTAGAAGTATCTTCTTCCCAGTTTCAAAAATCATTATCCGTTATCGAGAAACACCCCAAAAACCTGGTTTTCGGGTACCAAAACCGTGCGTGTGAGCGCGAGAGGTGAAGTGCGTGTTAAAAACAGCGCGAATATGACAGCATGTCAAAATTTTTGGAAAATTGTTTCAATGTGCTGAGAAAGGTAGAATGAGGTAGCTGGTGCCCCATGTTTCAGTCAATCTTTTATTAAATAGGAGCATATTCGTCTTTTTTGTGCGCTGATGGGAGCATTTTCCCGCTGTGTAAAAACAACGTCTTTAATGCGTGCGTAGTACCATGTTCCACGATGAGAACCAGTTGGAACTATTAAATAATGATACATTTTTAGATTGTCACATGCTCTGCGGATTCATGAAAGATGGGACAAAAATTACGTGGTGCTAGGAGCGCCATAAGCTGTGCAAACATACAGGCGTTCGTTATCATTCACATGCGAAAATTTCAATGTTTTCAATGTTTCCTTTCATCTGCCCCTTTACTGATATCGAGGGACAACTGAGTCTATAATCACAATAGTGACTGACCCACATGTTTGGAGAAATAACAATGTCTGCATTAAACACTCCGTTATAACTGTTCCTAGTGCTACAGTGCCTACCACCGTCTGCCGATAACATTCTCGAAATGATACTACAAACAGATATGTGAGCTCTAATCAGTTTGTTGTCTTACAGGACGCAAAACTGGCTCAATCAGCGTAGACCACTATCGAAGTATGTATGCTTGGAGCTGTTACTTGGAGCTGGGACTGGCAGTTCATGTATCGTACCACGATGCGTCTCAGGACACACTATAGCTGCTTTATAAACGAAGTGACAGCCGATGTGGTCGGCATATTTCGTTTCTAACCGTCTAGCAACTGTTTACAGGGCAACAATTGTTGAACTAAATGAAAAAAAACTAAATTAGTTACAAACTACGGCGTGGACACACTTTATTCAACATGTAAACGTCACTACAGATATTCAGATTTAGGTTATGACGTATTAGATGCGTCTGCCATCATTGGCGATGATGTGGCACAGACGAACAGCGTAATTCTGCATGACCCGCTGAAATATCGGAACATCGATGCTGTCGTAAACCTTGTGAATGGTTGTTTTCAGCTCTGCGATGAATTTGAGGTTATTGCTGAACACCTTGTCTTTAATACAGCCCCACAAAAAGGAGTCGTATGTGTTCAGAACCGGAGAATATGGTGGCCAATCGAGGCCCATGCCCGTGGCCTCTGGGTACCACAGAGCCATAATGCGGTCCACAAAATGCTTCTCGCTGGCCAGTGTGGCAGAGCGGTTCTAGGCGTTTCAGTGTGGAACCGTGCGACCTCTACGGTCGCAGGTTCGAATCCTTCCTCGGGCATGGATAAGTGTGACGTCCTCGGTTTAGTTAGGCTTAAGTAGTTCGGAGTTCTACGGGACTGATGACCTCAGATGTTATGTCCCATAGTGCTCAGAGCCATTGGAACCATTTGAAAGTGCTTCTCCAGGACATGAAATACTCTCTTGCTTCGAAGAGGTCGAGGTCCGTCTTACATGAATCGCTTCTTGACGAAATCAGGGTCACTTTGGACAATGGGGACGAAATCATCTTCCAAAACCTTCACGTACCATTCGGCAGTCACCTTGCCATCAATTAATATCGCGCCGATTATTCCGCGACTGGACATTGCACACCACACCGTCACCCGTTGAGGGTGAAGACACTTCTCGACCGCGAAATAAGGATTCCCAGTCCCCCAAATGCGCCAATTTTGCTTATTGACAAAACCATTCAAATGAAGGTGGGCTTCGTCGCTAAACCAAACCATACAGCACATACCAATTCCCATTAAGCCCCGCAGCTAACCGTGCAGTTTGAACGTCCTAACGCAAACCGTTCAAAAGTTTTGACGATTTTATTTCATATAGTTCAATAAATGTCACCCTGTAAATGCACCGTACTACACTACGAAATCGCGTAATGTAAAAGCTGAACTGTCAGGTAAGAATTGTGTAACTGTAGCTAGCGTGATGTGGTTTGTTAATGTGAATGATGCTGAAGGACATAAACATGTTACACCTCTCCGTTGTAGAGATTATTGGAAATGAAGTTCGGAAGATTAAACTAGCTCATCTAGACAGCTTGAGAGTTGAAGAATGGGCGATTTATTGATTGTTCTATCCTCTGGAACTCTCGCCGATATTAGAGCTGATACTATGCAGACATCAAGCGTGGTTAGGTTACATGGAAAGCATCTGCTGGTACCACTAACGTAAATGAGCTTTAAAGCGGAGGGCAACGAGTCCGGAATGGAGAGAAGTGTGCACGAAATATGCGATAGGGGAAGAGGGGAAAAAACCCTAAGCTTGATTCATGCTCTTGTATATTGAAATGTTATCGGAAATTTGAGCTTCATCATCAACGGTACTTATATAATTCATTTCCTAGTTTAGCGAATTTCGGCCTGCACTCAGACAGCACATATTTTTTTTGTGTGGTAAGAGTTTTTCCTAAGTCGTACTCATATGTACCTGCCACAGTGGATTCTCGCCGTGAAAACGCCTTTCACATTGAAGAGCGATTAGAAGTTAAGGGGTGCAAAGCATTCTTTAAAAATTTGTTAAAAATATCGGATGCATAGAGGGCTACACTTTCACATTTTCCAGTGAATCTCACTCTTGCTTCTACCTTCTCTATGAATAGTTTTATGTAATGGTTTCATTTTAAGTCGATCTGTAGGCATACTCCTAGATAATTATCTACTGCTTTTCACCAGTTCCAGTAATTGTTTGACAATCATCTAATATATCATATCGGATGCATAGAGGGCTACACTTTCACATTTTCCAGTGAATCTCACTCTTGCTTCTACCTTCTCTATGAATAGTTTTATGTAATGGTTTCATTTTAAGTCGATCTGTAGGCATATTCCTAGATAATTATCTTCTGGTTTTCACCAGTTCCAGTAATTGTTTGACAATCATCTAATAAAAAAAGTCCCTTTCAGCCTATTTATGCTAAATACTTTGAGTTTATGACAAATGGCTCTGAGCACTATGGGACTCAACTGCTGAGGTCATTAGTCCCCTAGAACTTAGAACTAGTTAAACCTAACTAACCTACGGACATCACAAACATCCATGGCCGAGGCAGGATTCGAACCTGCGACCGTAGCGGTCTTGCGGTTCCAGACTGCAGCGCCTTTAACCGCACGGCCACTTCAACCGGCCACTTTGCGTTTATTTTTGTTTTAGTGGACCCAAATCCAGTACCCCCACCCGAGCAAAAGCCGGCACAAACTGGGAGCTCATCAACTAGTAAGGACCTCATCTCTTGCCCTCACTTTCTCTGCAGTAGAATAAGCAAGCACCACGTAGTACATTTTGGCCCATTCTAAGAGGATGGATACAGGCGTTAACGAAATTTTCTAAATGGTCATCATGTCTCTGAACCACAAACTCTTCAAAACAGAATGTCGTATACAGTGTCTTTTGGCGTACAATCAGTAAGCAAGTACAGAGTCCACAAAGGATAGGGAGAAGTAACGGTTCCGAAATGGAAGTGAATGGGAACATGAATCAAAGCATCATAAAGTTGCAGTTGTTCGTTTAAGAGGAGGCCCTCGTTAGTGACAGTATGTCTAAAGATGTCAAGTACTTCTAAGACGTCAAGTTTGTACCCTTTCTTCTCTCTATGCAGAGTCATCATTTCACCACGAATATTTACAATTTTGACGTCTCGTAATTTATGGAAGTACCAGTTTTTATTCCACGTTCTCCATTTCAGAGTTTGGTAAAGTGTTAATCATTTTAGGCTTTTATTTTTTGGTTCGTTTAAGCATTATAGGCGACTTCCTTCTGAAGGAAATACCCTTAGCGGTATAAAATGGTTCAAATGGCTCTGAGCACTGTGGGACTTAACTTATGAGATCATCAGTCCCCTAGAACTTAGAACTACTTAAACCTAACTAACCTAAGGACATCACACACATCCATGCCCGAGGCAGGATTCGAACCTGCGACCGTAGCGGTCGCTTAGCGGTATAGAAACCGGGTCAAGATTCCTGCATTAAACTTACGCTAATCGGTGGGCTGTATGCTTTATATATTGATAATTTATTTACAGTTGCTGCTGTCAGCCATGTTCGAAATTGTGATAATCGCCATTATCATTACAGAGCAGATGGTGTAGTCTACGGTGGCAGACAGGGAAGCTTCACGAAACGCACAGCGTATTAGGCGGTACTGCGTCTCCTGCAGACTGGTATCTGCAACCAGAGAGCTTTGCGAGTGTATTCTTTTGCGTTCTTTGTCTCCGAAAACGTAAATGGTTTCTGGCCGATTGCTCAGCCTTCTGGTGGCCGGATCGCTGCGCGCTGTAATCAATACCGGCAAAGTTTGGCAAACAACGCCGACGCAGCTCCCTCTCCCCTTTCTGTACAGCTGCGCGAAAAACAAACAGAAATCACGGCGGCCGAAAAACCGCGAAGCAAATGCAGCGAGAGCGCTCCGGCATTGTTCGGGCGCGTCGAGAAAGGACTCGCGTGCACGCATTAGTCTCGTTGGCGGCTTCCTTTTGTGCGTGAGTCCCGCCCCTCACTTGCTGTGGGTGTCAGTTCCCTCCCCCCCCCCCCCTTTCCCTCCCCACTAACGTGTCGGCGCGTGTGCGTGGGTGCACAACAGAGAGCCCTGCTCCTGGCGGAGGTCGCAAAATTGCCGCTGAGGTTTGCGAAGCGCCAGAACAAAAGATATGTGCGAGGAAATTGAGTCCCGCCATGCAAACCAAACAGCGACACGTGTTGATAGGCATCGCCGTGATTCTGGCGCCTCGCGCACATCTCCCATTCACAGTGGCTCGCGCCCGCCGCTGGAAAACACAATTGATTTATAGACAGCTCTGTGACGGAAACGAACAGAAAAGGCCGTCGCGGTGCCGGACTGAGAGCGGAGAGGGGGAAAAGCGGGGGGAGGTTATGAGCAACTCTGGCGGTTTGCGTGTGGCTACGGGCGAGGCTTCGCGTAATGCTATGCATGAGCTGCCGCTTTATCCATTAGCCGCCCGTACAGGTGGCCCGGCATATGCGTGTTCGACGACCGGAGCCAATCTCGCAGCCCCGATAACCTTATCGCCGTGTCCGTAGTTCGCCCTCGCACTGTTTTCGGAGCCGCCGTATCACCACCGCACCATCTTATTCGGCGAAATTCATTTGTATACGTGATTCCATCATCGCGTAAATGAAATCCGCTTTTCAGCTGTTATTGCGTCAGGTTTGATCAGAGTGCCTATCACATTTATTTTTGTTATAAAACACAGTGTTTCAGAAAGATTCGCCGGACATCACAAGATTATAATACCTACATGAGTGAAGATATAAACTTGGGTGGGTTTTTATTTAAGATTCTTTTGCTTTCCAAAGATTAAGCCTCTGCAGCCATTACATCCCTCTTCAGCAGTCTTGTTCAATTCGGCCGTTCCTACGATCCTGGCTTCAAAATTCTTTTTTAGAAAAGCATCATGTATAGTTAAGTGCCCATAGAGTTTTGCTTTGCGTTATGGTATGCGTTATGCGTATGGTACATTTCTTAACCGGACACGGACCTTATCCCACGCACTTAAACCGCGTGTGTCTGAGGCAGACACCTACATCTACATCTACATCTACATTGATACTCCGCAAGCCACCCAACGGTGTGTGGCGGAGGGCACTTTACGTGCCACTGTCATTACCTCCCTTTCCTGTTCCAGTCGCGTATGGCTCGCGGGAAGAACGACTGTCTGAAAGCCTCCGTGCGCGCTCTAATCTCTCTAATTTTACATTCGTGGTCTCCTCGGGAAGTATAAGTAGGGGGAAGCAATATATTCGATACCTCATCCAGAAACGCACCCTCTCGAAACCTGGCGAGCAAGCTACACCGCGATGCAGAGCGCCTCTCTTGCAGAGTCTGCCACTTGAGTTTATTAAACATCTCCGTAACGCTATCACGGTTGCCAAATAACCCAGTGACGAAACGCGCCGCTCTTCTTTGGATCTTCTCTATCTCCTCCGTCAACCCGACCTGGTACGGATCCCACACTGATGAGCAATACTCAAGTATAGGTCGAACGAGTGTTTTGTAAGCCACCTCCTTTGTTGATGGACTACATTTTCTAAGCACTCTCCCAATGAATCTCAACCTGGTACCCGCCTTACCAACAATTAGTTTTATATGATCATTCCACTTCAAATCGTTCCGTACGCATACTCCCAGATATTTTACAGAAGTAACTGCTACCAGTGTTTGTTCCGCTATCATATAATCATACAACAAAGGATCCTTCTTTCTATGTATTCGCAATACATTACATTTGTCTATGTTAAGGGTCAGTTGCCACTCCCTGCACCAAGTGCCTATCCGCTGCAGATCTTCCTGTATTTCGCTACAATTTTCTAATGCAGCAACTTCTCTGTATACTACAGCATCATCCGCGAAAAGCCGCATGGAACTTCCGACACTATCTACTAAGTCATTTATATATATTGTGAAAAGCAATGGTCCCATAACACTCCCCTGTGGGACGCCAGAGGTTACTTTAACGTCTGTAGACACGCGGTTCCTCAGAACACACTGTCTTTTTCTGCGGGCAATATGCGAACAATAGACATACACTACACTTAGACTACACAGATACAGACATAGATATATACACAACAATAAGAGACGGAGAACAATGGACACAATTAAACGCACTGACAAACAGTGTTTCGAAAACAACACATGAAGAGTACATGCGGACACGACATTACAGACAAGTCTATGTGCAGCGTCACAACAGTCTCCAGAGAGTGGACAGCGATATCCACAGTGACAGCGAAAATAGTGACAATGAGGAGGAATAAGAGGAGGTAGCTGAGATGTGACAGTAAATAAGCATAAGGTGCTGGCGATCTAGCCAAGAAATCACCAAATGCTGTACATGGATGGACACCTAAAGTAGTTAATACATAGAATTAGTAATAAATAGAATAAGCAACATTATTTGTCTACTAATAACCATTTGTGTGTGTGTGTGTGTGTGTGTGTGTGTGTGTGTGTGTGTGCGAGAGAGAGACTGGCTGTCAACGGCTCGAAGAAACCATTCCGAGCTATTCACCGTCAGTCACGTTCGGTGATGGTACTAACAAATCTCTCCTCTATCCTATCTTCTTTTTATATTCTTCTTAAAAACAACAAAATTTTATTTATATTTCAACCTTAAATTATTGCTATTTTGAAAAGTGTCATTCTTTGTAAATTTTGTAGATGAAACAAAAGAAAAGAAAACTGTAAAAAGATGAAAAACGAAAATTGTAAGATCTACGACCTGTTTTAAACATCAGGTAATAGGTCTATAATTTGGCAATAAATAAATAAATTTGCTTTGCGTTGACCTATAACTTTCAGTAATTATTTTTTTCTCTCCTATTTTTAGTAGAACGAACTCATTCGTTTTCCTCCCTGTCCAATTAATCCTTGTAATTCGTCTCCAGAATGACTTTTTACACGGCTTAGAGGCGAGCTTTCTTCTGCTTTGCTGTCGTCCAGATTTCACACCCGTGTGTCAGGAGACTCTACACAAAGGACTTTAAAAATCTGTTCTTATTGTGGAAGCTGATGTGCTTGTTCAGCGGAAAGTTCTCCTTATTTTGGCGCACACGCTTGGCCAGTGCCAGTGTTCTGTTGACTTCCTTGAGACGTTTAATGTTTACCTCTACAATGCTATCGAGGTAGTGAAATTAGGGTAATCCCTCGAGTCATTCATTGCCTATTTTTATGTCAGTCGCACCTCCATCTCTTCCTTGTCTATAACCGTGTAGTGATACTTGGTGACCAGACTTCTTTCCTGACACAACCCTCACACCAGGACAGTATTGGTTTCCCCAACTGTTTGCATCTTCTAGGGTAAAGCACATGTTCAAGAGTGAGATCATTTTTTTACTGTTCGTGCTTCGTGTATCTGAGGTGGGAAATGGGAATCAGCCCTGTATTTACCTAGGTGGATGTGGAAAACCACCTAAAACAACATCCAGACTGTCCGACACACTGAACCTCGTCATTAATCCACCGGGTCCATTCGATGCGGAGCGGCCGCGCAATGTTGTAAAGCAAAATAATAGCCACATAATTACCTGTCTTATTTGTATGAAAAAAATTGCTTCTGCACGGACAATTTTAACATCTCTCGCGACTTTTGGGAGTCCAGATATCATGCATCCTACTAATTGTTACACACGGAATGAAGGCTGCAACTGCTGACCTGTAGCACGGTGCGTATTACTCACTAGTAGCACAAATGGTACCAGCATTGCATTCAGTCCTCATTATCCCTGTAAATATTGACAGGTTATGCGTTAACTGTCAGTAAAAAACAGGTGATGCCACGTGCCTCATGCTGTGGCCATTCAACAAGCACTTCAGCCGTTCTGCGACTGCAGTTGCACCAAGTGTCTGTGTAAATTCCGTGGGACAACAAACAGGCAGGAGTATGAATTGTAACTGGTCCTTTTTTCCTCAGAGTGTGGTATGTAATGAGCTTGCTTCCATGGTACACCAGGATACGGATATTAGGATTTGCAGAAACAAGCCTACTGCTGGGAGGAGGACAAGTTTGGTTAAAATTTCCGAAATCCTCAAAGGATCGGCAACTACGGTTCGGCCGAAAGTGAATAACGGACATCGGCCATTCAGTTGGCCGACATGGGCACTCAGTAATCACCCCCTTCTGAAGCTCCTCTGTAACTCGCAATTTGGAAAATTGCCCTCTGCTGGCAACTGCCGCCGTGAAAGAGCGACTGCATCAGAGGTGTTTCCACGCTTCTGCTTAAACAAACCGGCAGCAAGAGCTTTCAGTCTTGATGAGGGCTCCACGACCCTCTCCCAAACGATTTGGAGGTGCCACTTGCAGCTCAGCCTCGTGAACGGCCTGCTACGTACGAGTAGGATACTGTCGTTTTTACTCGCGCAGCTGGTCACCGTAAAATTCTTGCCATTTCATCTGCTTTCTACAACTGTACTTCGCAATCCACCATACGGCGTGTGTGCTTTCCATTTACTCTCTTTCGACTCCTACTGCAACAGTGAGTCACATCTACGAGCCATACCGCTAGTGTGCTCAGAATGATTTTCGTGGAATGCTGATATTTTGATAGCATTGAGGAGCGTGTATGGGATACACTGTTCTTCGACACAACATAACTTGGCCCTATCGGTCTTGTAAAGAACGCAAATATTATTGTTTTGCCATCCGTTTATAAGCATTTCACCAGCGATTAGGGCTTTGGAGCACAGTGTAGCAATACTAGGTTGTTGAAAATCACCTCTACTGAAGGACCGTTTCCGGGTACCTAGTTGGGTGCACCGAAGGAGGAATGAGTCATTAAACCAGCAATGTGTAGAGGCGATTCTGTCATGTTTCGTGGGTGTTTTTCATACTACAGTTAACCTGAATGAGTGGGTCCATCACTCACTTGGGTTTCTATGAAAATGAACCAGGATGTTTATATCAACATTTTCGGTGGCCCAGAGTTTCCTTTCCACTACATCTCAATGATGGGTATACTGTGGACATCCCGTCTTCCAAGATGAGAACAGCAGTGATCGGAGAGCTGCATGCACATGTTCTTGGTTTGACGAACACTCAGGCACTCTATGGCACCTCAGCTAGCCAGCTAAATCACTCGATCTTAATCTTGTAAAAAAGTCTGAACTATCTGGAACGACAAGCTAAATGTAGCAATCGACATTTCCCAAGTTTGGCAGCTCTAGGGATCGAATCACCAACGGGAACCTTCAGCAGAGTACAGAATATCTAAAGAAACAGTGGATTCTCTTCCTCGCCGAACTGAGCGATTATCAAGGCTAGTGATGGTGTTACACTGCATAACCGTGATGTCTGCCCGCGGTGTGGGGAGGGAGATGGGCGGAGTTTACTATTTTTTTGTTTTTTGGTTGAGTGATTTTACGTGGCATAGGGTAATCTACAAGCTCCCAATTTAGCTGCTGATGCGAGGTTTCTTGCGGCCACAGTCCAAATAACATTGGAAACGGATAACTTATCTTTTGCCATGTGCGGTGGAAGAAGTAAGTTTTCTTTTATTTCCTTATTTAATTTAATATTTTGATTCTATCCGTCTTGAAACTGAGGGAGGCAAATTTTTCAATCTCTGATTTCTACGTTTATTACAGGAATAAAAACGGAAAATCGGTTACTTCAGAGACCGGTTATTTGGAGCTGTTTTAACAATCAGGTTGAACCATCGAAAAAAAAGCGGTATAACCGAAAACCGGTTGTGTCAGCGATAGACGCCACACCTACTCGTTATTACCATTTACCGAGAACGTTCTTTCGATATTACGTAATGTTTATGGCACATGAAGGTTGTGAATTTGACTGAGTATGTGAACACCTGTGCTCCTGTTGCATAGCAATGTAAAGCCTAACCGGTAGCTATACAGGGTAGTCAAAAAGAACTTTACAATTTTAGAATGATACAGAAGTTTACTGAGACAACTTACAGAATCGATAGATGTGTCATTTTGTAGCGCACAGCCTCAGGTTTGATTCACACAGTGTATTCAGTACTCCATTCCGCCACCAGGAGCGCCACGGTAGTACACAGTTAAAATGGCTACTATCACTGGTGCGGAGTGTGCTCGCTGTGTGTTTTGGGTAGGCTTGAAAACTTTTTAATTCCACCGATCGATGAAGATGACCGAGATGGGATGGTTCACTACCAGCAAGACGGTGCACCACCTCATTTCCTCAAGGAAGTTCGAGATTTCCTCGATAATCGCTTCCAAGGTCGGTGGATTGGCCGTGAGGGGCAAGTCACATGGCCACCTCGTTATCCATTCTTAACACCATTGGAGTTCCTTCTCTGGGGTTTCATTAAGGACCGTGTGTGTATTCCTCCCTACCAAACAATTTAGCCGACCTGAAAAATTGAATCTACGCTTGTCACTGCAAATGTTATGCCCAATTTGTAGCAACAAGTGTGGGAAGATTGATTGATTTAGAAGGGTTATGTGACTAAACGGTATGGGAAGAGACTGAATACCGGTAGGATGTTGCCGCATCACAAATGGTACACTACTTGACATTAAAATTGTTTCCAACCGATTTCTCATACACAGACAGCAGTTGACCGGCGTTGCCTGGTGAAACGTTGTGATGCCTCGTGTAAGGAGGAGAAATGCGTACCATCACGTTTCCGACTTTGATAAAGGTCGGATTGTAGTCTATCGCGATTGCGGTTTATCGTATCGCGACATTGCTACTCACGTTGGTCGAGATCCAATGACTGTTAGCAGAATATGGAATCGGTGGGTTCAGGAGGGTAATACAGAACGCTGTGCTGGATCCCAACGGCCTCGTATCACTAGCAGTCGAGATGACAGGCATCTTATCCGCATGGCTGTAACGGATCGTGCAGCCACATCTCGATCCCTGAGTCAACAGATGGGGGCGTTTGCAAGACAACAACCATCTGCACGAACAGTTCGACGACGTTTGCAGCAGCATGGACTATCAGCTCGGAGACCGTGGCTGCGGTTACCCTTGACGCTGCATCACATACAGGAGCGCCTGTGGTGGTTTACTCAACGACGAACCTGGGTGCACGAGTGGCAAAACGTCATTTCTTCGGATGAATCCAGGTTCTGTTTACAGCATCATGATGGTCGCATCCGTTTTTGGCGACATCACGGTGAACGCACATTGGAAGCGTGTATTCGTCATCGCCATACTGGCGTATCACCCGGCGAGCCATTGGTTACACGTCTCGGTCACCTCTTGTTCGCATTGACGGTACTGTGAACAGTGGACGTTACATTTCAGATGTGTTACGACCCGTGGCTCTACCCCCCATTCGATCCCTGCGAAACCTACATTTCAGCAGGATAATGCACGACCGCATGGTACAGGTCCTGTACGGTCCTTTCTGGATACAGGAAATGTTCGACTGCTTCCCTTGCCAGGACATTGTCCAGATCTCTCACTAATTGAAAACGTCTGGTCAATGGTGGCCGAGCAACTGGCTCGTCACAATACGCCAGTCACTTCTCTCGATGAACTGTGGTATCGTGTTGAAGCTGCATGGGCAGCTGTACCTGTACATGCCATCCAAGCCGAGGCGTATCAGGCCGTTATTACGGCCAGAGGTGGTTGTTCTGGGTACTGATTTCTCAGGATCTATGCACCCAAATTGCGTAAAAATGTAATCACATATCAGTTCTAGTATAATATATTTGTTCAATGAATACCCGTTTATCATCTGCATTTCTTCTTGATGTAGCAATTTTAGTGGCCAGTAGTGTAGTCACATCGAACCAAAATGCCGCTTGACACTGTTATGTGAAACTTGAGGCTGTTTGCTACAAAATGAAAAATCAACCGATTTTGTGAGTTATCTCAATAAATATCTGTATCATACCTAAGCTGTAAAGTCCTTTTTGACTCACACTGTATTTTGGCTTTAGTAAATGGTTTCCCTCTTCTTTTTTTTCTAATCTTTTTGTGTGATCGTTAAACGGCCCGGGTCAGAGAAAATGCTGTCAGCCACGCAGTTCGTAGCGTTCTGTCGCACGTCGGCTGCGGTACAAAGACCTATGGCAGTCGGCGGGACACTAATGAATGACTGCAACAGAAGTCGCGGCTGGAGGTGGTTCGCGACTGCGCGCACGCTCTGAAAGCGCCCCCTTGGGCTGACGGCGCACTTCAAAGACGCGCGCTCACTGCCGGGCCGGGAGTTTATTTCGGTACACAGCCGCGCAGTAAGCCCCGGGCCAGATGGGAGGCGCGCCGCTGAATAACGCTTTGTGTAAACTAGGAAGACAGTGGCGGCAGGCAGGTGAATAGCCGCGTTCTGCCGGGCCTGAGCGAGGCTGCGCGGCCGCTTTGCCGCAGCCATCGCAGTCATTATCGATGGCGGCGTCGGCTCTTCCTTTTCAGGAGGCCCTCGGCCCGGCCATTAGTTTAATTTCTGCGCTTTTGCCAGCCGGCGCGGGGCCGCCTGCCTTGCGCGTCCCTGCACGTATCTCTCTCTCTCACTCGCTCTGTGTGTGTGTGGGGGGGGGGGGGAGGGGGCGGGCTGGTGCGTGGGTGGGTGTGCGTTAGCCGGGCCACGGCAGAGGAAGGGCCGGTGAGCCACCGCAGAACACGAGTGCCCGCAGGGAGTGCCGCGCTGTATTCACATTTAGATACTGGCGCCCAGCCGCCAAAGTAGTTGCGCACGATGCTCTTTTCAAAAGTTGGTGAGCGGCGGCGGCGGCGGCGGCCTTTCAGCGCCCTCCCCCGCAGTTTTCCTAGCTGCCCGGCCGCTGCGCCATCTCATTTGATATTTCAGACACCGCGCAAGTAGCGGCGCCGCCTTTGCTCTGGCCGGCGCTTTTGTACCTCCGGCTCCCCCCCCCCCCCCTCGCCTCCCCCACCCACTGCTCACCCACAGCAGATCTCGTCACTTTCAAAGCGACGCGCACCGCTCGAGATCACTCGTCTCACGTAGCGGAACATTTTTACCGCTGAGAAACGTTGTGATATACACACGCGCAGCACCCAGTGGCGCACAACCTATAAAAAGTTCGTTTCTAATATTTTTTTTTTTGAAAAAGAGACGACCTAAAACACTAAATATATTGTAAATTTTAGAGTCGTACCACCTCTCCCATCTCTTTTGTGTGCTGTTTCATTCATCCAGTTTCACATCCCTCCGCTTCTGGCCCCACTCCTCATTCTAAATATCCTATCATAAATTTCCTCAAATCTGAGAGTAAAATAGATTGCAACGTACACCATTTTTAAGTGCGGGGATTTTTTTTAGTTAGTGCAAACATTTAGCACGACTTGCAGAAAAACTGAAGAGAAAACGAGCGCGAGAGAAACGGACTAGCTGTCTCTCATCATTGTTGTTGTTGTTGTTGTTGTGGTCTTCAGTCCTGAGACTGGTTTGATGCAGCTCTCCACGCTACTCTATCCTGTGCAAGCTTCTTCATCTCCCAGTACCTAGTGCAGCCTACATCCTTCTAAATCTGCTTAGTGTATTCATCTCTTGGTCTCCCTCTACGATTTTTACCCTCCACGCTGCCCTCCAGTACTAAATTGGTCATCCCTCGATGTCTCAGAACATGTCCTACCAACCGACCCTTCTTCTAGTCAAGTTGTGCCACAAGCTCCTCTTCTCCCCAATTCTATTCAATACCTCCTCATTAGTTATGTGATCTAACCATATAATCTTCAGCATTCTTCTGTAGCACCACATTTCGAAAGCTTCTATTCTCTTCTTGTCCAAACTATTTATCGTCCACGTTTCACTTCCATACATGGCTATACTCCAAACAAATATTTTCAGAAACGACTTCCTGACATTTAAATCTATACTCGATGTTAATTTCTCATTTTTAGTCCCACCTTTCTGGGCTCAAAAATGGCTCTGAGCACTATGGGACTCAACTGCTGAGGTCATTAGTCCCCTAGAACTTAGAACTAGTTAAACCTAACTAAGGACATCACAAACATCCATGCCCGAGGCAGGATTCGAACCTGCGACCGTAGCGGTCTTGCGGTTCCAGGCTGCAGCGCCTTTAACCGCACGGCCACTTCGGCCGGCCCCACCTTTCTGCTTGGAATGTATGTGGCATGTTACATGAAGCACTTCTTTGTCAGACATGGAAATATACACTGTCTAATCAAAAGAATCCTGATACCTCTTAGTGGACATTCACAGCGAGGTGACAATTGTCATGCGAAAGAGACATGTACGTATAGAGATAGCACGTACAGTCGTGGACAAAACGAGCGAGACCCCTCGCCTTTTCGTTATGCTGATCCGCACAGCTTTAAAGTCTGCTACACAGCATAACAGGCAAGGCGACGAAGTGCTACCAACATACTATGCACAGGCGTGAAACTGAAAAACTATCCGAACTTTGTCAGACTGTTTTCAATCATGTTTAAGACTATATTAATGCTGATTAGTGTGTTCCATTTTTACCGATTTAGGTGACGAAATCCTAACAACGAAAATAGCTACGACAATTACGGAAGATGAGGGCCGCGTAAATAATTCCACCAACTCTTTATTCGAAATGTTCTAGTTGCAGTCTATACATCAGCATACTAATCGTAGCTACGCTTTCGATCCAAATCATGTTTACAGGAATGCAAATAAAATCCATTTGCCTATACACATGGTAATTCAGATCCCAGTATTAATGCCACCGCGATTTAGAAGTGCGAGCATTCCCATTGCTAGCTAGCTTAAGAAACACGTCGGCTAACGAACGTTTTCTGGCTGTGGCGAGTGTAATGGAGGATTTGAAACATCGTAGAGAATGTTTGGCACCTATGTCGCCGTTTATTTCCTGGGGTGGTGCAAAATTATCCTACTAAATTTACTCGCTAATAACAGTATTTTGTTATTTCTATAAACATCCCGAATGAGTGTCACATAAGAGGTGACATAAAGGTAGAAATTTCATGTTTTTGAGTCCAAAAAGCTCTATGCAACAGAAACTGCAGATCATTTTGCCATTTTCATTGCGAAATTGCCAGCTTACTCATGTCTGAGAAATTAATAGAGGGCTGTTTTCCTGGGTTGTCTGCTAGCGTAGTGAAAGGTGTTTGCTACTGCAAGGGAGGTGTAACAGTTTCTGTGGCGCTTCAGTGTTCATTATATTCTGATCAGGTAGTATAAGTTCACTAGATGATGAAGTCATACGTCAGTGCACGGAACAGATGGATGTAAACAGCAATCAATATAATTTCTCATATATTACTGCTCGAAGCTATAAACTTTCACGCATAAAATTTACACGTATCCAAATGGAAACATTGTTTTATTTCTATGAGGGTGCGGAAAGAGTGAGCTAACTTGCTAAAATGGGCACTCGGCTTATAGCTTCCTATCCTGACCGTGTTCCAGCCATTAGCCACCTCTCATATTCCTGGCTAATTAACCTTCATCCCTCTGTGTGAGAGGTGAAGGTTTCTTCAGAATGTTCTCCAACCCAATCACGAACAACTGTGCCTCGCTGACAAGGCGCATTGTCATCCATAAGCATTCCACCGCCAGCCCATTCCACGTAAACGCAGTACACACCATTAATGAAACACCACCAGCTTGTACAGTGCCTTGTTCACAAGTTGGGTCCATGGCTTCGTGGAGCCTGCGCAACACTCGAACTCCACCTTCAGCTCTTACCAACTGATGTCGGGACTCATCTGACTGAGCCACGATTTTCCAGTCGTTTGGGGTCCAACTGATATGGTCACGAGCCCAGGAGAAGCACTGCAGTTTCTGTCGTGCTGTTAGAAAAGGCACTCGCGTAGCTCGTCTGCTGTCATAGCACATTAACGCCAGTTTCGGCCATATTGTCGAAACGGATATGTTCGTCGTACGTCCCACATTGATTTCTGCGGTTATTTCATGGAGTGTTGCTTATCTATTGGCACTGACAGCTCTACGAAACATCGGTACTCCCGTCGTTATCTCTGTGTATCTCGGAATATTGAATTCCCTAACGATTGAAAGTGAACAAACTGCAAAAAGGCGGGAATTTAAGGAGATGGGACCTGGATAAACTGAAAGAACCAGAGGTTGTAGAGAGTTTCAGGGAGAGCATAAGGGAACAATTGACAGGAATGGGGGAAAGAAATACAGTAGAAGAAGAATGGGTAGCTCTGAGGGATGAAGTAGTGAAGGCAGCAGAGGATCAAGTAGGTAAAAAGACGAGGGCTAGTAGAAATCCTTGGGTAACAGAAGAAAAATTGAATTTAATTGATGAAAGGAGAAAATATAAAAATGCAGTAAATGAAGCAGGCAAAAAGGAATACAAACGTCTCAAAAATGAGATCGACAGGAAGTGCAAAATGGCTAAGCAGGGATGGCTAGAGGACAAATGTAAGGATGTAGAGGCTTGTCTCACTAGGAGTAAGATAGATACTGCCTACAGGAAAATTAAAGAGACCTTTGGAGAGAAGAGAACCACTTGTATGAATATCAAGAGCTCAGATCGCAACCCAGTTCTAAGCAAAGAAGGGAAGGCAGAAAGGTGGAAGGAGTATATAGAAGGTTTATACAAGGGCGATGTACTTGAGGACAATATTATGGAAATGGAAGAGGATGTAGATGAAGATGAAATGGGAGATATGATACTGCGTGAAGAGTTTGACAGAGCACTGAAAGACCTGAGTCGAAACAAGGCCCCGGGAGTAGACAACATTCCATTAGAACTACTGATGGCCTTGGGAGAGCCAGTCATGACAAAACTCTACCATCTGGTGAGCAAGATGTATGAAACAGGCGAAATACCCACAGACTTCAAGAAGAATATAATAATTCCAATCCCAAAGAAAGCAGGTGTTGACAGATGTGAAAATTACCGAACTATCAGTTTAATAAGTCACAGCTGCAAAATACTAACGCGAATTCTTTACAGACGAATGAAAAAACTGGTAGAAGCGGACCTTGGGGAAGATCAGTTTGGATTCCGTAGAAATGTTGGAACACGTGAGGCAATACTAACCTTACGACTTATCTTAGAAGAAAGATTAAGAAAAGGCAAACCTACGTTTCTAGTATTTGTAGACTTAGAGAAAGCTTTTGACAACGTTAACTGGAATACTCTCTTTCAAATTCTGAAGGTGGCAGGGGTAAAATACAGGGAGCGAAAGGCTATTTACAATTTGTACAGAAACCAGATGGCAGTTATAAGAGTCGAGGGGCATGAAAGGGAAGCAGTGGTTGGGAAAGGAGTGAGACAGGGTTGTAGCCTCTCCCCGATGTTATTCAATCAGTATATTGAGCAAGCAGTAAAGGAAACAAAAGAAAAATTCGGAGTAGGTATTAAAATTCATGGAGAAGAAGTAAAAACTTTGAGGTTCGCCGATGACATTGTAATTCTGTCAGAGACAGCAAAGGACTTGGAAGAACAGTTGAACGGAATGGACAGTGTCTTGAAAGGAGGATATAAGATGAACATCAACAAAAGCAAAACGAGGATAATGGAATGTAGTCAAATTAAATCGGGTGATGCTGAGGGGATTAGATTAGGAAATGAGACACTTAAAGTAGTAATGGAGTTTTGCTATTTAGGGGGTAAAATAACTGATGATGGTCGAAGTAGAGAGGATATAAAATGTAGACTGGCAATGGCAAGGAAATCGTTTCTGAAGAAGAGAAATTTGTTAACATCGAGTATAGATTTAAGTGTCAGGAAGTCGTTTCTGAAAGTATTTGTATGGAGTGTAGCCATGTATGGAAGTGAAACATGGACGATAACCAGTTTGGACAAGAAGAGAATAGAAGCTTTCGAAATGTGGTGCTACAGAAGAATGCTGAAGATGAGGTGGGTAGATCACGTAACTAATGAGGAGGTATTGAATAGGATTGGGGAGAAGAGAAGTTTGTGGCACAACTTGACTAGAAGAAGGGATCGGTTGGTAGGACATGTTTTGAGGCATCAAGGGATCACAAATTTAGCATTGGAGGGCAGCGTGGAGGGTAAAAATCGTAGAGGGAGACCAAGAGATCAATACACTAAGCAGATTCAGAAGGATGTAAGTTGCAGTAGGTACTGGGAGATGAAGAAGCTTGCACAGGATAGAGTAGCATGGAGAGCTGCATCAAACCAGTCTCAGGACTGAAGACCACACAACAACACAACACAACAACAACGATTTCCGAAATCTAATGTTTCATGCTTAATAAGTGTGTATATGATCAGAATGTTAACAGAAATTAAGGACAGGCGTGGGAGATCACTAAACTACGTAAACACGGGTCGTAGACAGGCTTAAATAAACAGAGATTTTGAATAAGCCCTCAATACAAATACAAGAACGTCATTTAATCGTTTAATGTGACACCTGGAAATGGGTGACGAAAATTATTTTAACGTTTTCAGAGTTTGCACATTATTGTACCGGGAGTCACTATACGGTCAGCAGGAGAAAATCACACACAAGAAATATCGAAATACATAAGAAAAAGAAAGCGATCTTGAGAGTGTCTGCGAAGTTTAAATTCGTATCCTGGGCTTGTTATGTTAGAAGCGAATGTTTTGCGATGTGTACTGGATAAAATTTGGCAGTTAAATCAACTACACCGAAAGTACCGAGGTGCCATTAATGTGTTAAGAAAATAAGCTGGACTGCGGAAACAGCACGACAGTAACATAGTCAACATGAGCTACTGCAACGTACAATGTTGATTCTTGTTTTCTGATGTTACATTTTTTTACAGGCAAATGTTCTAGATTCCTGCCTCCAACATCATTCCAAGGTGACAACAACCATAGCAGAGCACAGCAGAAAGTTAATCGGACATTTCCGAGTGCTCGCTCTGATTGTAACTGTCGCCTTAAGGGCGTAAATGTTCAACGTTTCGTTTTCGACCTGTGGTTTTTTGGGAAAGCTTCACTCGATCATACGTGCCCCATCCTGCTCTGGCCGCCTCGCCAACAGAGTGTCTGTCTTCTCTCCACTTCACTTTGTGTATAAAATTATCATTAAATACACAATCAATCTGAAACCAGAATTCAAAGAAAACAGTAAGTTTAATGATGTAGACGATCGTTTGATGCTACATAAACAGGAAAGAATCAAGGAGCTTTTAGGTGAGAGACGGTTTTCTGACCTCGAACTGTGTGTGTCCTTAGGCTGTTGCAAGGTTCTGTGAAACACAAGTGCGTGATGTGGAAGACTCACCTGTATGCGGGCTTCGGGCAGGCCGATCTTCTCCGCTAGGCGTTCTCGCGCGAACACGTCCGGGTAGTGCGTGCGCTCGAACTCTGCAACACAAGAACGGGGCGGATCAGCGTAGAGCCGGGACCACACATCCGCGCCTCACCAATAACCTTCCAACAGCGCCATAGCCGCTCCACTCTCACTTGCCTTTGTTATCGGCGTGGAAGTTTACTACTACTCGATTCGTGTAGCGACTTCTGGCAAAGGCCGCATTGGTACTTAATGCGCATTATTTGTAACGAACTTGATGGTCACAAATAGCTTTATAACATGGGCAGCCATAGCCCTTGAAATTCATGGTAAACAGGACTTGATCAAAACTGCAAACAGCTGTTAATTATATATACACTAAGATGGTATCTGTTCTTGTCCGGAAGAAGAGATACCATCGGTGACCATACCGCTCGTTAGAATGAAATTACAATGAAATGAAAACCCTTAGCTGCTTACAGGCGTTGACATACGTCAACGGGGACAGATGAAAATGTGTCCCCCGACCGGGACTCGAACCCGGGATTTCCTGCTTACATGGTAGACGCTCTATCCATCTAAGCCACCGAGGACACAGAGGATAGTGCGACTGCGGGGATTTATGTCTGGCACGCCTCCCGCGAAATCCACATTCTCTACGTATTGTCCCGCACTACATTTGTAGTGCCCCCGCCCATTATACTCATTACTCGCGGCGCGTTGCCGATTCCCGTAAGAGTTCGGGCACAGTTCGTGCATCCGTACAGAAGAAGAAGATGAAGCCGTTGCAATGCAAGTATTAATATTGAGTTCTTCACTCTGAACCGTTGCTATAAGATTAAGTCGTTGGTACAGGGCGTAAACTGTTTATGTTACTGAAAATACTATCTACGAGCATTTGTTTCCAACGGTACGTTCATCTTAAAGTATTCAGTTTAGGATACTCTACAGTGTATATAATTTTAAACCTGAACGTTTGGAACATCATATGTACGGAAGCAAACAATGCGGTTTCCAACAATCACTGCTTCACTTCATTACTGACGATTATTTTGGTAATTTATTACAGTCTGACTGGATCAACGACTTCTCTGTCGTAAAACGAGAAAAGTAAACTGCGTGCTCTAACTCCTGACACCTACAGTCTCAAGAAGCTATTGTTTATCTTTGAGCCAAGGTCCGTGCTCTTTAACTGGGTATCGCCCCTGTGTAAAGCTTGGGCGTCGTCAGTCGAGGCATATCATTCTGAGTATTTTCCACCTAAGCAAACAACCTAGTATTCAGCAAAAAAGTTTCCAGAAATTTTCGTGTTAAAATTAGGGAATAAGAGCTGCTTCTAATAACTTTGTTGGAGCAGTGTTAATGAGGCAGTTGCATTTGCACAGAGCCTTGCATGACGCGTAGTGTCCATTGCCGTAATTGTCGAAACTCTAGCTGTTTTGCAACAGGCGAATATGTTTTAGCAACATACGTAGTTCCACATTTTCGCCTGTTAATGACAGTCACTCCTGACATAACCCATTTCATCATTCCGCCAAGAAAAAGAGTATGATTTGATCATAGGCTCACGAGAATGACGACTTCCGCAGCTGCTGTTGAAAATAATAATGATCATCGTTTCTTCCGCCATAACAATGCAACAGACTGCGAGACTCCTTCATGAGACGCTTTTCAAAGGCAAAGTATCCTAGGTGGCAAGAAGCTATACGCTTAGAACAGCTAACGCTTGCTTGTCAATCAAAGTGGAACGAGTAAAATGAAAGCCTTTATCTGTAGAACGGGCAAGAAAAAAAGAAAAATTATGAAAAAACTACCTCCTGCACTTTTGCAAGAAAATAAGATTGGTCCGATAATAATTTAGTATTGTACCTTTGTTTTACTATCAGCAGTGACGTACTTTACCTCAACAGTGCTAACCCAAGAATATTTCTTTGAGGAGACAGGCGTAGTTTTTCACTGTTACCGAAATGCTTCGCAGAGCGCTATGGGGTTGCATTCAGAGATCTTCCAGATGGAATGATGAAAATGCCAGAAAACGTTCTTAAGAGAGTTGTCACAGCATAAATAGGAGCTAAGAGCACTGTAATTAACCTAAAAGAGTATATTACGACGAACAAATGTTTAATTATTTGAAAGACGCCCAGGCAAGTCGTAATAATGGCTATTAAGAAAAGCATGAAGGAGATTCTGCCATGGACCACGCTTACCATGCCGTGATATGCAGTAATCGTCACACTGAGAAATTCTCTTTCAGCGAGAATTACGCGAACATTTTTCGTGATCGTGTCCATCCTTGTCCCGTCGCCTTCATCTGACATCTTTTAGCAGGAAGATATTAGTACAATGCCATATATGAGGCTGCGTTGCCCATCTCTGCTTCGCTGCTCATAAAAATTCAGTTGTACCGTACTTGCAACAGTCATTGCACGTTAGTATTATAGAACTTCTGTTTAATGTTTTGAATAAAAAGATTTGCTCTCGTTGCCTGCCTCGCATTTGTATTTGTTCAAATGTGTGTGAAATCTTGTGGGACTAAACTGCTAAGGTCATCACTCCCTAAGCTTACACACTACTTAACCTAAGGTATCCTAAGGACAAACACACACACACACACCCACGCCCGAAGGAGGAATCGAACTTCCGCCGGGATCAGCCGCACAGTCCATGACTGCAGTGCCCTAGACCGCTTTTTTTTAGTTTTTTTACGGAAATGTGGTAAAAAAAAATTACAGTTAGACGCTAACAGGCGATCATAAGTTCACAACGCACGTCGCTTGCCCCCCCCCTTTTTTTTTGCTCTATCCACCTTTTATTTATATATTTTTTTCCTATCCATCTTTTTTTTCTGAAAAAATAAAATTAAAATAAAAACGCGGTTCCTCCGCTTTATGGTCCAACAACGCGACCACTTTTTTTTTTTTTTTTTTTTTTTTTTTGGGGGGGGGGGGGGAACAGGAAGGCAGGGTAAACAAACAATCTTTATTCGTACAATTGTGCTGTCCTAGGGATAAGAAAAGTATCGAGACAGCAAAAACAATTTGGAAACCATAAAATCAACGCAAAGACCGCCCTCTTTTTTTCCTTTTTTTTGGTTACAGGAATAAAGTAAATGACAATCCTAGTCACGGGCGGGAGTGAAAATGAAGTTATCATCTGCATCACAATCCCTGCAGCACGCGGTTTCTGCCAGTGTGGGCGGTATTTATTTCTCCTGCGTCGACCATTCGAAGGACCATTATCTGAGGCGGTTTCGGTGTTTACCATCGTTGTGTGTGTGGTTTTTTTTCCACGTAAACATAATGCAGTCATAACTGGCGCCAACAGGTAGGGGCCAGTTTTCTTCTCAGTGTGCTATATGCCAATATAATTGAACCGCACAGTACTGTCTCTAGTCGTTCTGCTGCAGGACTCTTCCCAGTTCTGGGACACCCCAGCTGTCGGGCGGATTGTGAAAAACGCTTCCTAAAAAATTGGAAAAGTAAGTCCCGTATTTCGTATGACTCCGTATGAGCCCGTGTTGTTCTTGTAAATACATCCAAATAATCCATCACGGACTTAATATCGCACGAATACAAATATTTCGTCGCATGTCCAGCGATCCAATTGACCGCATACGTCTTTTGTTTGGGAAAAAAGGTCTTGTCCGGTAGAAAAAGTACATCCGATGTGATTTCTGTGTAGTTAGTGCGCCGAAGGAAGGCCAGTATTCGACGCGTCAGCATCCAGACGTCCCTCGCTGCGCCACACACTAAACCATGTTCTTCCGTCGCTAACAGTCCACAGTTTGTGCAAAGAGGAGAATCGACCATATGAATTGTATGTAATCGACTCCTGGTCACAAGTTTACGGTTTATAAGAATATACCACATCGATCTCGCTACTGTTGACAGTAATGGAGTATGCAAAAAAATGGTTCAAATGGCTCTGAGCACTATGGGACATAACTTCTGAGGTCATCAGTCCCCTAGAACTTAGAACTACTTAAACATAACTAACCTAAGGACATCACACACATCCATGCCCAAGGCAGGATTCGAACCTGCGACCGTAGCGGTCGCGCGGTTCCAGACTGCAGCGCGTAGAACCTCTCGGCCACACCGGCCGGCCAACAAGATATGAGGCAATGTGTGCAAGAGAAGGCGAAATATTGCCCACCGCAATAGGGGGTTCGTACGAAGGCGGAATAAGTACTTCTATCAGAGCTGACGTTATGGTATGCTTTCTTTGTTGCCAATTTCGTATCATCGCTCGCATGTAAAGCGCCAGAGCTTTGTTTCGTACGTTTGTGAGGTTGAGGCCACCGTTCCGGAACTGTAGCGTTAACGTATCATATTTGATCTTAAATAACATCCCAGTACTAACATTGTAACCAAAGGCAGCCATGAGGCGGTCTGCCATACCCTTCGGTATTGGTAGGATCTGCGCTAAATGGGGCAGTCGTGACGCTGTGTTAACGTTGGTGTATGCCACACGTTGGATCTTGTCAAAGGCTCTCAGTGAGTTGTTGCGTATCGTCAGACGAACATTCTGCAGAAGCCGCCGAGAACTCGCCGCGACCGCTCGGCTAATCCTGCGCGGCGCATTTGTATTTACTAAATGGCATGATATTTGCACGAAAAGCAAAAGGAATTTATGTGTCTCTCAGTACTTGTCTTTCGATTTTCAGGCGAACACTGGAATTTCTTATCCCAATACGAACCTGAACCGTAGTAGAAAAGAGACAATATCTGACCAAAAGCATGCGGACGCTGCTGTATAGCATGGAACTGAACGCTAGATGTCACGAGAGGCCGCCCCGGCAGTGTAATAGGAGTCAGGGAGTAGTGTGTTGTCAGCAGAGAAACAGGAACAGCACAACTGGTCTGTCTGGAGAGCTCACTGACTGCGGGCGTAGACTAGTCACTTGGATGTTGTAAGGTAACCCTTATTTGCGGATAGGAGCGCATCCTTACCTTATTTCCACTTTTGCTATTTCACATACGTGAAGTGAATGTGTCAGCGCTGCAGCACGTACAGAGTATGGAGCGCGCAGTAGGTTCCCGCACTGGCTAGCAGAGGCGGTTGGCCATCTGACGCTTTCAGAGCCAGAGGGATGAGGTGCCGAAGCAGAAATCGCTCGTGGCGTCAGCAAAGAGTTACACAGGGGAAGTACATTTATTCTGGTGTGAATCAAGTAGATGTTATTAATTAGTGGAAATTGGGACTAGGGCCCCCCGTCCGGTAGACAGTTCGCTGGGTGCAAGTCTTTCGATTTGACGCCACTTCGGCGACCTGCGCGTCGATGGGGATGAAATGATGATGATTAGAACAACTCAACACCCAGTCCCTGAGCGGAGAAAATCTCCGACCCAGCCGGGAATCGAACCGGGGCCCTTAGGATTGACATTCTGTCACGCTGACCATTCAGGTACCGGGGCGGACATAAATAGAAATGAAATCAGCGCATGGAATTGTTGGCCGGGAGGCCTCATCCGGGGAAATTCGGCCGCCTAGTGTAAGTCTTATTGCAGTCGACGCCACATTGGGTGACTTGCGTGCCGGTGATGAGGATGAAACGATGATGAGGACAACACAACACCCCGTCCACGAGCGGGAATCGAACCTGGGTACGCTGCATGGGAGGTAAGCACGTTACCACCCAGCTATGCAGGCGGACTGTTATTAGTAAATACTTGCTAGCAAAAGTTGCCTTTTGCCACACAGACATTAGATGGAGTTCACGGGTCATAAACACTATCTTTCAGTAATTTTACAATGCCATGAAACGTTGATATTAATAAATAATTGAATAACTCTGGCAAAACGAAGATATACGATCTTATACAAACTACACCGATTGTACGCTCAACTTAAGAGTGTGCGTCATAGTAGGGAGTCGTCGACAGGATGCTCTTCGATCTAGTCATGCAGTAGACCATGCTC